>NC_091684.1:132265000-132890000 GCF_041296265.1 Equus caballus | reverse complement strand
TGGTCCAGTGCAGGTGCCTGAATACTGTGTTGCATGATTCCAGGGGCATCATGCCTGTGGTGTACTATTGTGAGCTGTGCTGAGGGGGCCATTCACATGGGATATAATGTGAATGGTGTCCCTGGAGATATGCAGTGGTCCCTGGCAGTGCCCTCAACACCCCCCAGTGAAGGAAGTTCTCATAGGGCTGGGGCAGGGGCAGAGGGTGCTAAGATCCTTGGCTTGCCAGGCGAGTGTCTGGAGGGGCTTTGAGGCAGCCTCCCAAGGCCACCAGAGTCGGGGAGCAGGGGATGAGGATGCTGATATATTTAACCAGACTTTGCTTGTCTGAAGCTTCACTGAGCCTTCAGAACGAACAAACCTTATGGGGCAAAGGCATTTGATTAAGCAAAAAGTCACTTCTCTGACATCTCACAACGTCCCATCCAACACTTGGACGGCGGCAATTACTTAGTGAATGAGTTATCTCTGTGGCTGCTGCTCCAGGGTTGAGGGAACAGCTACAAGGGCTATTTGGTTTGAAGATTCCTTTATTAAAAAGTGTGAAATCATCCCTCAGCCCTGCAACCCTGCCTCTGAATTAGGAAACAAATCAAAGCAAAACTGGGTAAGTGCCTCGGTACTTCCAGTGGTCGGCCACCTCAAAGGGTCCAGCAAAGTGCACTTCTTGTCCCTTCGCTCCCCAGACCCAGAAGGACATGCCCTCCCTCTGGGAAGACTTTGGGAGTCATGGGCCCCACTCTGGATCTGGAGGGGGTTCAAGTCCTGAGGGCAAAGGAGGGCTATTGAGGGCCTGGGCAGGGGCGAGCAGCATATTCATTCAACATACATTCCCTGAGGATCTCCTGTGTGCCAAGCTGTGCCAGTTCCTGGGAGCACATTAATTATTCCTGCCCTCAAGGGGCTTGCCATCTGCTAGAGGAGACAGCTGTGTGGGAAAAAGAAACCTCAGGGTAATAATGAGGCTTGATGGAAGGTGTGTTTAAGACAGGCAGGGGCAGAAGAAAAGGAATGGCAGGAT
Organism: Equus caballus; assembly: GCF_041296265.1. Taxonomy (NCBI): domain Eukaryota; kingdom Metazoa; phylum Chordata; class Mammalia; order Perissodactyla; family Equidae; genus Equus; species Equus caballus. The sequence goes on along the minus strand of NC_091684.1, from coordinate 132,888,979 downwards.
GACAGAAGAACTGGCGGTAGGTCGGATCAGCAGAGGACTCAGACTCGTAGGCCTGGGGAAGCCACTGTAAATGAAGGCAGGCCACCGGGTAGGGTGGGAGGAGTGGGGTCTGGGGGCCTGGTGAGTGCCCACACCACCTGGAGCGGCCCTGCTGCTCAGCTCGCGCTAACTGTTTCCATGTGGAATACCAGCCCCGTATTATCAGATCTATCGTTTTTTAAAGACTTATATTTTTTAGAGCAAATTTGAGGTGATTTTTCCCAAGACTTGAAGTCTGTAATTTTATGTACAGTCCTCTTTAAAACCAAATAAAATTATATGTGGGAGGCAAAACAGGTGTGCAGGCCACCAATTTGCAACCTCTGGATGAGAGGAAGAGAAATGCCCGGGGAATTGGAGGGCGAGTAGGGTCAGCTTGACTTAAGGGGGTGGGAATGGGCTAGAGAAGTTCTCAGGGCCCCCGGGGCTTCCCTGACCTGCCCTTCCCCCCGCACTCCTGGGTCACCAATGACCTTTCCTTCCCCACCTCACCAAGGTGGACTCAGCCATCCCTACCTCCTTTGGGAAGCCTCCCACACTTAGTCTACTGCTCGGCTCAGGGAAAATTCTCCTTCCTCACGGAGGTCTCCTGGGAAGGCTCTACCACTGGCCACAAGGAGACCCCACAAAAATCAGGGCCTCAGCCTCTCTCCACAGCTCCTCCACAGGCTGTGCCTGGTAGCGACCCCACCTTGTCCTGTGTTCCTGGGGCTGGAGGACGGGTGGGGTAGAGTGAAGGGCGGGTGAGCTGGTGCCTGGAGACCGGGTTTCTGTGGTGCTTCTAAGATGGCAGCAGAGAGGAGCCCTGCTGGGTCCACCCTACCTATCGTCGCCCCAGCAGGAAGCTCTTGCCCTCTGCGTGTCCCAGCAGGGAGAGGAGAGGGAGCAGCCTGCTCAGGGAACTGAGAGCCGCAGGCAGGTGCGTGAGCTTGACTGTTCCTGGCAGGGAGTCAGGTCTAATCAGGCACAGTGCCTGGGTGTGGACAGCATCAGCCTGAGGTCACCCACCTCGGTCTCCTTGACAGGCACGGCTGGGGACAGGTAAAGTGGAGAGGTGGGTGGTGACGGCTGCTGGGCTCCCCTCTGTATTCGGGGTTCAGGGCAGACAGGTAGGCAGAGTCAGGTCTCATCAGGATCTCAGCTAGCTCACCTGGAATTGGATGATGCGCCCCCAGCATCCCAACCCCTGTTGGGGAGGGAGGAGAAAGGTTTGGTGAGGATGCGTCCTGCAGGAGGGATGTTTAACTACTTGTAACACACATCGACATTCAAGGGCTCTTTAGCATATCTCTTTTACTTACCAATGTGCTATTCTTATCTATTCATTACAGTGGGTCCGTATCACGATAGTCACTGCTGAGCTGTCTTAAATCTGTTCCCCTAGATTTTCCTGTCTTAGACTAGACAGGAAACCCAATTCCTTCTCCCTCAGTCAAGAGGCTGCAGTGGCTCTGAGGGAGCTAGCGGACTCTCTTGGCCCCGGTTGCAGTCGCTCTCATCTTTCCTATCTTGCACTAACGTGCACCCTCTGTTTCCGCAAGGCCTTTCTCTACTGTCCACTCTATGGCCACCCCAGCCATCTTTGTAAAGTTCCACTCGCCCCAAACGCCCTTCATTTCCACGTCCGGGTGTCAAAGTTCTACTTCATTGCAAACAAATACCATTTCAAATCCCTCCTCCTCCCAGAAGCCTTTCCTAGATACTCCAGTCCCTAACTAACACAGATTAAGCACAGAACGGAAGGGGCTGGGCATCAACGGGCTGAGGGCAGCCTGGTCTTCCAGGTTCTGCCGGAGATACGAGAAGGGAGAAAGGACACTTTGGACCTGGAGCTGTTTTTGGCTGGTCAGTGCCCAGACCCACAGGGACCCCGGGGTGGGTTCCAGGAGTCTGGCCTAATGCTCCCAGGGGCCAGAGGGCTGAGCTGAAGAAAGCAGAGCCTGAGGCCTGGTGAGTACGGGTCAGTTCTACGGAGCAAACTCCATGTTCTGGCAGTGCCTCCACTTGCAGGGGCTCCAGGTCCCCTCAAGCTAGGAGTGCAGGAAGCATGGTGAAGTCTAGATTCAGATCCTGTTCCTGCACTTAGGAGCTGGTGATTTGGGGCAGGATGCTACACCTCTCTGGGGCTGAGTCTTCTCTATGACTTGGAGGTTTGTTGTGAAGTAGATGAGACAGTTTATGTAAAGTGCCTAATGCATCAAATCATAGGAAGTCCATAAACAGTAGCTCTTACACAGTGTAAATGACAGCAATGTCAAACCCCCAGCTCCACCAAGTTCTTACTATGCCCCTTTGAACAAATTCCATGTTTGCTCATCAGCTCCTTCACCTATCAGATGAAGATTGTGTTTCATCCATTTATTCAATAAATAATTGTTGAGCAATCTCTTACGTACTGGGCACAACTAAACCTGCCATTTAGTGCACAGTGCCTGGAGTATACAGGGTGGTCAATAATTGTCAGTTTTCACACACCAGTCTCAGCTGCAGAATGGGAGATGGGTGTGGGGAGGGGAATTGGGACAGAGAAAGGGAACTCAGGAGGGGCAGAGGTGGAAGGCTGGGCCCGCCTTGAATTCCCAGTTTCCCTTCCTCCCTTTTTCCCTTCCTTTGACATGGCCTCACTTTGTCTCTAAGGGTGGCGGATGGTGCTGGGGTCTCTGAATAGTTTGCCCCCCTTTCTGCCCTCTGGTCCCATCAGACCACTTTTGTAGACGGATCATCTGTCCATTGTCTATAAAATGGAGACAGTGATGTCTCCTCATTCTCAGACCCTGGGAACACTGCAGTGTGCCTGCCCCATTAAAGTGGTGTCAGGCTGAGGAACCTTGTCCCCAGAAGGATGGCTCTTCTCACTAAGCTGGTCTCCTGCCTCTTGTTCCTGGCTCCTTTCCCAGGGGTCACAGGCTGGACCTAATGCTATGACTGGCTTCCTAGCACTGAAACCCCACACCCCTCTGTTTTGGCTTTGTCCAGCCCCTAGCCACACCAGACCAGACCCTCACAGGGGAGTTGTGTGTATGTGTGTGTGCAAGCAACATGAGACCTGGCACATAGGAGGTCTGCAATAAAATCTGATTGAATGAATGCACAATGGAGGGCCCCTCTGCAAATGGGGCTCATTCATTCAATCAACAAACGTTTATTGAACCCATAATCCATTGGTGCCAGACTCTGTGTCAAGGGCCATGACATTCATGTTAACAGTAGCCAACCTCTCCAAATACTGAACTGCCTTCACAGGTTTCCTGTTCCTCGCACCTCCGCCTGTGCAGGCCCCTCTGGCTTTCAGACCCGCCCCCCCTCCCCCTCCGCCTTCCCTCACCTCCAGAGACCAGAGCACTGACCCCACCACGGATTTTTACTGCAGCAGATGTTTGAACGCTAAGTCACGGAGTTTGGGATTGAATCCTTGTGCCATAACCCATCCTGTGCCCTTGGGCAAATTATTTAACTTCTCAGAGCCTCAGTTTCCTCATCCTGAAAATAGGTATAAATAAAAGCACTTATCTCATATTTGCTGTGAGGAATAAATGAGATAAATCACACGCTTAGAACAATGGTCGGTACATCGTGTGCTCTCGATGAGTGTGAGCTCTTTAGCACGACCACGACTCCTCTCTGTCACGAGCACCTGGCACCCTCGGCCTCCTCCACGGCACCATTCGGCACGAGCCTGAGGACACAGTAGGTGGTCAGTGAAATAAGACTTCCTAGAAACAGGGCGGTCTCATGGGACATTTTGGGTGAGGAAACCCAGAAAAGGGCAAAAGCTTAGAGGTGCGGAAGAGCAGGGAGGGGCGGTACCTGGAGGAGCAGGCAGGTGTGCAGGATGGTCCCTGGGACGGCTACGGCCTCAGGGACACGGAGCTCACTACTCAGAAGCAGCGCATTCCGTGGCTCAACAGCTCTGACAGTCACAGTTTTTCCCCAGGTGGCCACGTTCCGTGTTTCAAGTCATAAAAAAGCCTTGGAGATCCCACCCCACTGTCAGTGAGGCCCAGACTGAGTGTGGCGTAATTATGAGGCGAGCCAAGTACTTTTTGGGCCTTCTGGAACCTACACCCTCTTCTCCCTCTTCCATGACACCCATGTGCCTCTGACCCATTGGAGGCAGGCAGCCGGGTGGTAGACCAGGGAACAACTGACGGACACTAGCCGCGACCACGCGCAAACACTCAGAGCCAGAGTGGGTGGTGGGGCTCCCAGGAGAGGCCCACGCCTCACCCACGGCTCCTTCGGGCATCCCTGGCTCTGGGACTCTGCTACAGTTTTTCCCCTGACTGTTGTAAAGAGGAGAGACTCTAAGTCTGAAAACAATCCTGCCATTGGACAGGAAAAGCAAGTCTTGGAGGTAGAACCGGATGTCATTCCTCAGAGCTGGGTATGTCCATACCCGAGCAGGGACTGCCCCGCCCCGCCCCCTCCTCACTGTCAGATAGGGCCAACCTCACCTGGCCCCCTCCCAGGGGAGCCCCTGGCACTCATCCTCTGAGCCAGGGTCCTACAGCTGATCAGCACCCACTGCCGGAGAGTGCCCTGGGGCCTGGGCCGGGAATCGCTAACCATGGCTCAGCCGCCACTGGATTTCCACCTGGAGCCTGCACCCTGGCTCGCTCCCTAGGGCTCTGACCTCAGCCCAGGCCCAAGGGGAGCTCCCCACACTGCAGAGCACACATCCTAGGCGCAGCCTAGCCCGTCCTGATAGCATCCCGGCATCCGCTCCACACCGGCCTGCACAGTCTGTCTCCCCACTGCTGCGGCTGAACAGCACCTCCTCTGGCCCCGCAGCAGAGGCAGTGGGTGCTGCCAGGCTGCTGGTCAGGCCCTCCCAGGCCCATGTGAGGAGCAGAGATGCCTGCCAACAGGTGTTGGTGGGCTGGAACTGGGCTTCATTGGAAGTGCAGCAGGGAGGCCCCTGAGAGGGGCATCTGTGCTGCGCCCCCACTGCCACCTCGCTGCTCTAAGCGAGGGGCAGTGAATCAAGCCGCAGCCATCTCCCAATCTCGAGCTGCCATGGAGGACAAAGCGAAAGAGTGACCCAGGGACAGCTCCTGGTCAGTGGGCTTGGCTTCCTTCCCTACCCGGAAAACACTGGAATCTGGGTTGGGGTCATATGGCCATAACGCATGTCCAGGGCCTTGGTGCTTACCGAGGGCCTTCACATTCCCCATCTCATCAAAGCCCTACAGCAGCTGGTGAGGTAGGTGAAGACTACCAGACCCATTTTATAGATGAGGTAGGTAGGCTCAGAGAGGCAAATGGACTTGCCCAAAGTCACACAGCTGCTAGATAGCAGAGCCGGGTATAGCCCAGAAATCACACACAGGCTCTGTGACTTTGGGTCAGTTACTCTCTGAACCTCAGTCTTCTCATTTGAAAAATGGGGATAGCAATAGTTCCTATCTTGTCAGGTTATTGTGAAGATTAAATACGATAATGCTATAAAACATACTTGGCATAGTAGTGGCATAGAGACCTGCTCAATAAATGTGAGCAATGATTGCGGTTATTAATCCCAAGGATGTTCAGATGCTGTCCCTGTGTAGGCCTTGACCCAGATGACGCCCTGGTGCCTCTAGGCCCCCATCTTGTCTCTGTCGTGTCATTCAACACCCGCTAAGGCGAGCTTAGGTTCTGGCGTGGAGAAGCAGGGGCAGAGCAGGGCCACTGGGCTCGTCTCTGGGGCTGCCTGCCTGGTGAGGGGGTCTGAGAGCCTGTCTATGGCCCTGGTTCATAGCCCCCAGGGCTTCCATCTGATTTCTCATGTGGACATCAGATCTGCTCAGGGCCAAGCCAGGGGCTGGCTGCGGCCGGGCCCTGAGTGATTCCTAGAGGACAAGGCTGAGCACGGGAGCTGAAAGGATTGGGAGTGGTCCAGGCTCTCCAAACAAACCCCTGCCCTGCCCACGCTAGCCTGGTTCTCCAGGGTCTGTGGAAGCCCAGCTCCCCAGCATGGAGGCCCAGCCACGGGGGCAGCTTGTGCCTTCTGTGTCCTGGCCAACCCTGAGATGGAGGGGGCGGGGAAGGGTTGTGTGCATCCAGGTAAGTTTGCCCTTGGGAAGGAGAGGCAAAGTCTGCTTGGAGCAGAAGGCCTGGGGGTGCAGTGAAACTGGGCCCAGCTGCGGCCATGCCACCCCTGGCCCTCAGTCCTACAGTCTCCAGGTCGCACCAACTGTCAGCCCTGGCCTTGGACGCTATTCCTCCCCAGCCTGCCTCCTGCCGATGAATCTCCCCACCTAATGCACGCACTTCTGGACGCCCCCTCCAGGAGCCCTGCGCGGGGAAGGAGGGGAGGGCTGTTCTGGCTGCACCTCCTGGGACCTGGGGGTGCCCACTCTGTGCCCGAGATGAGCTCTGTGAAAGCTTTGGGGCCTGCGGGGCCAGATCGTTCGCATTTTTAAATTTTATTATGACTGTGTTTGTTAAATATAGATATATGTATTTATAGCCCTGCGTGCCCCCCGCCCCCTGGACCACGCCCTAGTTTTTCCCCCTGGCCTTCCGCCTGGTGGCTGTGTAGGGCAGCGCCGTCTGCGTGCTCTTGTCTGACACCGTCTGGGTGCTGCTGTTCCTCGTGACCCTTCGGGTCTGCTCGGGGGCAACGGTGGGGCCTGAGCGGTGGCTGGTCAGCGGAGAGCGCCTCGGCTTGTAGGGGGCCGGGGCGGGCTTGGGGGGGCCCGCGGGGGCCTCTGTACGAGGAGGCTCCGGGGACAGGTCGGCCTCCTCCTCTGCTGCCTCCTCCTCGCCATCCCCCTCATCGTCACAGCACAGAGCGTGGTAGAGCACTTTGTCGCTGAACCGCACCCTCTCCCGCGTGCCCGGGGTCCGCTGGGGCAGCTGGCCTTTTGCAGGGCCAGCGCTGAAGGCCTCCTCACTGGAGGAGTCCGGGGTCTCCACCCGCGGCCCATTGGGGATGGGCAGGCCGCCGTTCATGAGCCGGTAGTCGGGCCCAGCCCCTGGCCGGGCCGACTCGGGGCCGTCCACGGAGTCCGAGGGGGTAGACACGTCCAGGAAGGAGCAGAACTCCCAGCTGTCCGAGAGGATGTCGGCTGTCATGAAGTCCAGGTGGCCCAGGTCAAAGGGGCCGCCCACGCCCGCCTTGTCGCTGCTGGAGGTGCTGCTCACAGTGGCTGTGGTCCAGTCGTCCGGCTCCAGTTCAAAGTCGAAGTCTGAGGTCAGCTTATCGATCTGGCTCACCACCTGGCCGGGGAAGGGGAGAGAGTGGGGGGCCAGGCAGGGGCCCAGCATAAGCTGGGTGTGAGTGTGCCCCAGCTCCACTGCTAGATCCCCAGCTGCTGACCCTGCAGGACGGCGACTGGACAGGAGGGCACAGGTTTGCTTGTGCCGTTGAGGGCCAAACTGAACCAGGGTGAACAGAGCTTGTTCCAGCTACTCCCCTATTTTTTATTCCTCAGTCGCTCCAAGGGAGGGGAGACTGCCTTCAGCCCTGCACCTCATCCATTCACACACCCCTCTTCTCCAAAGGCAGCCCTGGTTCTGGGGGGCAGCCCTGGTGCTCAGAGCTTGATCTTCCTTTGATTGAGAGGGGGCCATTTAAAGAGGGCTGAGAGACTCCAGTGAGGCCACTCAGTGGGGAGATGAGCAGCCCACCTACCCTCCGAGAGAAAAAGATACGGAGTTACCACGAGAAGACTCTGCCCAGGCTTCCTAAAGCATCCCGGACCAGCCCTGCAGCTGGTCAGCGACTGTCCCCCATGGGTCTCCACCAGCCCTTCAGGACAAGAACACCAGGTTACCCTCCCCTTCCACCTTCCCACCCCACTTACCCCACAGCCTCCTCCCTCCTTCCCTTCCCTGTCCCCTGATGAGCGGAGATCACTCTTGGCTTGTTCTTGGAGAAGGAGTAACACAAGCATGATTTGGTAAGCAATAAGGAAACCATCCTTCCTGGGCCCAGAGCTGCTTGCTAAATGCACTCAGGGGGCAGCTCAGCTGTGGAGGTCACGGTACCAGCCCGCCTCGCTCCAGCCCTGCCTCAGGATACCCCGAGGTGCCCAGGCCACTATCAGCATGTAAATCAGAGATGAAGACAGTGAGGGGAAAAGGGAGACCCAGTCAGAGACGTGGGGAGAGGATAGAACAAGACAAGAGAGAGAAGATAGAGCCAAAAACAAAAACAGCAAAACAGAAACAAAACCAAGTGGAGGAACCAAGAGACCAGCGCGGAGACACGCCTCCAGTGAGCCATCAAGCCAAGGAGCCGCTCCCAGTGCCTCTCCAGTGTTCTCTACCTGGGGTCAGAGCGGCCAATTAATTAATTAACTAATGAAGTCCCTAATTCAACAAACCCTTACTGAGGACTACAGTTGGCCCTCCGAACGTGGGGAACCCTCGGGTTCAAGCAACCGTGGATCGAAAGGCCTACGATGGTTGTCTGTATGGAACAAGTACAGACTTTTTTTTCTTGTCATTATTCCCTAAATAATATAGTATAACAACTATTTACACAGCATTTACATTGTATTAGGTATTATAAGTAATCTGGAGATGATTTAAAGTATGTGGATGTGCGCAGGTTATGTGCAAATACCATGCCATTTTATATAAGGGCCTTGAATATCCTCAGATTTTGGTATCTGCAGGGGTCCTGAACCAATACCCCTCGGACACTGAGGGATGGCCATACTGCTGTCCAGGGATGTGCTAGATGTTCGGGGGGTGAGGGGGTGGTGAGTGCCCCACAGTGAAGGAGGAAAGCAAGGGCAAAGACGATGGGTCAGGAGGAGTTTGGGTCAGTGGGACGTCTACTTGGTTAGGAGTCAGGACGCCCAATGCAGGTGACCTGGTCGGTCATTTTTCTTCTCTAAGTCTCTAAGTTTCTCAATCTGTAAATGGGGAGTTGGGTGAATTCGTTTATCCCCAAGGTTTCTTCCACCTCTGAGATTCTAGGACTCTGTATTTATAGGAGCGACAAGTTATTTTGGGGTGTCAATGCCTAGAGATGCCCACTCTCCACAGCCCCAGGCCAGAGGTGAAGGGAACAGCTGGCCGAGGCCTACAGAAGAGCTGGGGGAGTCAAGACACCTGGGTTCCAGATTCAGCTTAGACTTTGCTCTGTGTGTCTTTGGGTAAGTCACATAACCTCTCTGGACCTCAACTTTATTTGCCACGAAGTGGGTGTGATAATCCCAGCCCTGCCAACCTCACCAGAACTTCATGAGGAAGAATGAGAGTGAATGGGCTCCGTGGGGCACTGGTGACACAAGTGACGTCATCTGCCATCTGTGAGCACCTACTGTGTATCAGGCGTTTCACCCGTGAGGTCATCATCTCCGGGGTTTATGGGTGATCGGCCTGAGGCACCAGTCATGGGAGCTGAGATGCCTGCCTCCGCCACTCCCGTGCAGGACTGCACACGGCTCAAGGTGCTGCTGTGATTTCTGGGTTTGGGCAGGCAGTGGGGATAAGGCTCCACCCTCCAATCTCGCCACCCCATCTTATGCCACCCCCGAGAAGGACTCCCCCTATCTCAGAGAAGCTCGCCTCCCCCAGAAGCCCATCCTCAACCCAGGCCCCACCTGAGGGCGGGTGGGAGCCCTGGCCTAGAGTGGAGGTTCTCAAACTGGAGTGTGCGTCAGCCCGCTCCCCAGCGTCTCTGATTCAGGGGGTCCGGGGTGGGGCTCGAGAAGGTGCAGATCTAGGAAGCTTCCAGGTGCCGCTGCTGCTGCTGCTGCTGGTCCAGGGGCATGCTCTAAGAACCTCTGGCCTAGGACCCTGGGGATTTAAGCTGGTGAAGAAATAGCACTCCAGGGCATTGCCTGCCTCAGGAGAGGCCCTGTGCCTCTGGGGCAGCCACATCCTCAAATTAGACTCCCCCATCACGTCAGCTGCTGAGAGCCTGCTGGTGCGTAAGGGGGGCAATGCTAGTAGGAATCTGGAGTGAAACGACTTGGCTGTGATCTCAGGGTTGGCTGACGCTGGGGCAGGCCCAGAAGCTGGGCTCCTAATGCCCTGTGAAAACGATCCAGGGTGCAGAGGGCAGGAGCCCGAAAGCATGCAGGCTGGACACACTCCCCCCAGCCAAGAAGTCCTTGCCGGCCACCTGCTCAAGCGGCCTTCACATTCAGGCCCTTCCCCTCCTCCTGTAGAATGCCCCTCTCTGGTTCCACCCTGGGAGTGTGGAGCGGAGGGAGAGAGGGAGGTCTGGGTTCAAGTCCCAAGTCTGTCCTGTCTTGGCTAGGGGCCTTGAGGCAGGTGACTTCCCCTCTCCACATCTTGGTTTCCTCCACTATAAAATGACAGTCCTCTACTCACCAGGTGATAGGGAGTCAACAGATATGAATGTGATTTAAACTGCAGAGTTAGCACAGCCAACCACTTAAGAACCTGGGCTCTGGAGCCAGACCTGGAGTCCAACCCTAGCCTTACCACTTATGGGCTGTGTGACCTTAGCCAAGTTACTCAACTTCTCTGTGCTTAAGTTCTTCAAAGGAGAATTCTGGTAGTACTTACTGGATAGGCCTGTTGTGAGGATTTAATGACTTGACGCATGGAAAGCATGTAGAACAAGGCAGAATGCCAATACCCACTGTGCACCAATGGGTGCTAACAGGTGACCAGGCCCCTGGCACCAGGCCCAAGAACTGATGGGAGTCAGTTCTTCACCAAAGGAATGACACTCTGATGGGGATATTTCCAGTGCCTGTGACAGAATAATGAGACATTGGGCCTTTCAAACCCCAGCACATGGGTGGTACCTATGCTCCCTAACATAGGGCTGAGTCCAGATAGAACAGAAGCAGAAGAGGTTCTAGAAGCCAAATGGTCGGGCTCATAGGCCAATCTGGCCCAGTCCATTAGGTGGGACAGGTCACACGCACTAGAGAATAACATAAGTGAGGATCAGAAAAGGGAGTGATGTGCCAAGGGCTCCCGGATGGTATGCAGGGCCTGGGTCAGGCCACAAACCCCACTGCCCATCCCTGGTGCCTCTTTCATGGGGCCAGTTCGGAGGGCAGGGGTGGGGCAGGCCCTATGCTACCCACCTTTCTGCTTTGGATGTCTTGAAATCTGCGATTTTTCTCTGAGATTTAATAATCATTTTGCCTGCATGTAATTTGGGATTGTCTTGGAGAGCAGGGAAATAATTATATACACAGAAAGAAAGAGAGGAGGAGAGAGAGAATGGAGAGAGAAATGAAATCATAAAAATCACAGAATCATAGAACCTCAAAGCCACAAGGGACTGGAGCCACTGTTGAGTCCACCCTTCTCATTGTGCTTGCTGATGGGGAAACTGAGGCCCAGAGACTAGAAGGAGCTGAGCTGAGAACAGAAGGTAGGCGTCCTGACTCCTGGGCCTGGCACCTTAAAAACAAGAATCACGTGCTCTAGAGGGGGAGCGGGAACATGAGATAGGAAGAGCACGGCTGAGGGCTGTGACAGAACCTGCTTGAGGTCCCAGGCCCTATCCCAAGGGTGTCCCCACCCTCTGTCCTAGTCACAGCCTCACTCCCCTGGCCTGAACTGCACCCATCTGGTCTTCCCACTGACAGCAGCTTCCTTCCAGCTCCTGACGCACCCTGCATCCAGGAAACTTCCTCATCAGCCAACAGGATCAGGTCACTCCTCTGCTTCCAGCACTTTTCTGCTCCCCAAATTCCCAAGCCTCTCAAACACAACCCCACCAAACCTGGCCATGGGCCCTTTGCTTTCCAGCAAGCAGCCGCCACGCTGCCAGGGTTGTCTCCTCACCAGCCCTGCACACTCCACCGAGCTCACTTCTCCCTCTGGGCTCCCCTGGACGCCTCCCGCCTTTCCCACTCACGGCGTCTCACTTCCATAAGGAAGTCTTCCCTCCTCCCCAGCTGAGCACAGCTTCCCTATGAAAGGCTCTCAAAGCACCCTGCCCCTCTCCTTAAAATATTTTCCAATATTTATCAGCCCTGCTACAATTGTAGGTGTGTATATGTAATAATGTGATGGAGGTCTGCCTCCGTACCAGACAAGGGTGGGACTAGGTCTGAATGCCCACCATTGCATGCCCAGTTTGGCAGAGGGATTGGCACACTCTTCACAAATACAGCCACTGAATGAGTTGAGACATAGAGCTTAACAAAAACTTCTGGAGGCTTCTTTTCTGAGAAAGAGTTCTATAGTCCTGGACACCCCAAGAATGGCTCCCCCAGCCCTCCCTCCAGCCCTGGCTGAGTCCCCACTCCAAGGAAAGCATGTCTGTGTTACCTAAGACCCCAGAGCCAGGACTGAGGACCCAGGAGCTCCAGAACTTGTATCTCCCTCCTCCCCCCTCACCTCTGGCCCCTTCACCTCACTTGACAAGCTGCTGCGTCCCTCCCTCCCTCCCTCCCAGCTCCCCGGGGCAGCAGCCGCTTACTTACGTAACTGGGGATTCTGCATTATTTATGACCACTGATTATTTTGTAATTCTGTGATTACGTTATTTATTGTCTTCCTGGGGGGCTGTGGAGCTGGGGAGGGGGGAGTGAGTTGACTGTGATTCATGACTCTCATCCTGCAATTTGGCCTAATTGGCCAGGGAGCTTTGTAAATCTGTCCAGAGGAGGAGAACGCAAAGGAAAAAGGGAGGAAAGGAAGGCGAGAAAAAAAATAAGAAAAATCCGCACAATTCTTGCAGAGCTGCGGGTGATGGAGCTGACCCACTTTGGCACAGCACCGTGGTCCCCAGCCTCTCCTGCTCCAGCTGCTTCCTGGCTGGGCCACATTCATCTCATGCCCGCATGGCCCGTGACTTTCCTTGCCACCTCATACGCAGCACCTTGCCAACGGGACTGCACACTTGCCACTGGGCCTGCTCCCCAGGGAAATGGGGTGAGGGATCCTCCACAGCTCCCCAGGCTGCAGAAGGGTGCCCACCCCTCCATCCTCCTGAGGTGTTTGGGCCAAGGTGGGTAACTGTGCTCTTAAGTTCTGTCCTACCTAACAGTCACTGATGACGTGGGGACACGGGTGGTGAACGAGAGGATGAGTTTTGAGCCCCCATGCTGAGCTACGTCTTGAGAAGGGGGAATCTAAGGGGGAGGGGGAGGTCAAGTACCTGCTCAAGGTAACCTCAACATCTGGGGGGACCAGGGCCCTTACACCTGCCCTTGGGGGCTCCTGGTTTGTGGGGAACAGGGAGAGGAGTGGGGAGGCAGATTCCTACCAGGAGATTGCTAGAGAGTGTGTGGAACTCTCACTAAGGACAAATGCAAGTTCCATAGCGTGGCCTGCAAGGTCCTATGCATACTGACTCTCTGCTCCTTCTCCGACCTTTCCTCCTGCTTTTCTTCTCCTGGTTCACTCCAGTCCAGCTGCACCGGCTTTCTTGCTGATCCCAAACATGCTGAGCACACTTCCTCCTCAGGACCTCTGCACTGGCTGCCCCCACTGCCTAGAAGGCTCTTCTCCTAGATATCCATTTGACTTGTACCCTCACTTCCTTTGGGTCTCTGTTTAAAAGCCATCTTATTGGAGACCCTCTTCCCAGCCCCATCACTGTCCCTCTCTATCCCCTTTCCCTGCTGGAAGAGGGTGGGACTGCCTACTGTAGGAGAAACTAAAGGGTGCCAGCCAGGAGGCCGGAGTCCTGGCTCTGACCTCCCTGATCACGGCTCCTGAGCTGATATGACTCCAGAAGAACGAGGCCATACATGGAGTGAGGAGCAGGCCAGCGCTAGGATAGTTCATTAACAATCTCTAACAGATATGGAGCTACTGTTGTGCCCATCACTGTGCCAAGTACTTCATATATAATATTGCATTTAATTCTCACAACCCTGGGGCTCGGGGCAGGGGGAGGGGGGCAAAATTCTGTATCCTCTTGTTACAGATGGGAAAACAGAAGCAAAGAAAGGTAAAGTAACTTTCCTAAGGTCACACAGCTAGGAAGGGGGCGGAGCTTGGATTTGAACCAGAGACACCTGGCGGCAGAGCCCATGCTCTTGGCCCCTAGGCTGTGCTGTGTCTCTAAATTAAGATCCACAGAATTTCAAGGAGCTTAGAGACTGGCTGGGATGGGCCTGGCATCCTGGAGCGTTGGGGAGCCTAAGAGAGATGAGGGCTAATGACTGACTGACCGGCACATCCCTCTGCAGCACAGCTGAGCTTTCAAAGTGCTTTTACGTTCCTCACTTCACTTAGTCCATTAAAGTACTTTCCCCACCCAGGGGACAGACCTTGCTCCTCAGCACCTGGGGAGCCAGTGACAGAGCTGCAGCAGGGGTTTGGGAGGGCAGGGGGGTATGGGAGAGGGGGTGCGAGTAAGTGTTGGCCCCCCTACTGCATGCAAAGCCCCCATGAGTCCTTGTAAGATCACTCTGAGGTGTGAATGATCATCAACCCCACTTCTGAGATGAGCAGACAGAGGCTCAGGAGTGCTTTAGCGTCTCTCACCTTTCTGTGAATTTTAGGCTGTGCGCTCAAGAGGATGAGGAGGGTCTGCCATGAGCAGCGGTGTCTGGGGCTGGGGAAGGGGAGCAGCAGACAGAGGAGGAGGATGGCAGAGGGGGTTACAGCTAAGCCCTTCCTCTCTGCTGGCCTTGCTCCTTCCTCGAGCATCCTGTGCTGTTCCCTGGCAGTCTTGCATGACTTGTCTTCACATCTGAGTGCTTTGCCCTCCTGAGACAAGAACGCAGCTGGTGAGCTCTGAGCTGGCGCTGTCTGGGGAGTGGGGTATGATAAGAGAGCAAGTGCCTGCCACCCTCTTGACCTTGGGTCTGCCCATACCCCAGATGGAAGAATGCCACACAAAGTTACTGAGAAGGAGAGCCAGGTAGACTCAGCTTTACAGCCCCCTGGAAGGACCAAGAGCCAAGATCACGGGTTCCAGGGAGCAGGGGGGCTGCAACCCTTTACCCCAAACCAGGGCCTGGCACCCCTACTTGGTAAGCCAATTCCTGACAAATCCCATCGCACAAGAAGGCAGTTATGGCATCTCCTCTTCTGCCTGAGCCTCCCAGAGCCCTACCTGCCTTACCCAACTCTCCCCTCTGCCCATCAGCCCATGTCCAGACCCTGCCTGGAGGTGGGGGAGCTCTGAGGCCTACCCCTCCTCCCAGCTGGGTGCCATTGGCAGCAGGCAGGCGGTGGCATACGGGGCAGACTCTGGTTGCCATAGCAACCTGCCAAAGTCTTGGGTGGAGGCACATGGCCTACAGGGTGTGTGGGGGGAGGGGACTCATCTTTCTCTGTCCTGGCTCAGGCCTCTGGGCTGCACAGCCTGTGAACTTGAAGCTCTGCTGTTCGAGACATGGGAGTGGGGGGGTGTGTGTGCTGAGAAGGGAGAGAGGGAACATCTAAAAGATCTGCGAATAAGTCCCAGTGCTTCTGATCTTGCTGCCTCATCCCCTAAAGGGCTCCCCCTCAGAGCATCACTCCATGAGCATAAGCTATCAGCTCTAGAAAGCCCCTGTCAAAATGCAAAAAGATCACTCATTAGCCCACTTGTTCAGGCCCCAGAATAGGCATCAACAACCTGAATTCTAGGCTTAGTTCTTTCACTGGTAGGCTGTGTGACCTTGGACAAGCCCCTCTCCCTCTCTGGGCCTCAGTTTCTTCAACAGTAAATGGACAGGGCTGGTCTGGATGACCTGTGGCATGACTTCAAGCTCTGGAGCTCTGGATAGCTATGCTGGGGGAGGGAAGAAGGGGAGGCAGATGCCTGGAAGATGCTCACTTGGGAGTAGGCTCTGCGCTGTACGAAAGCTGACTCCCAGGCTTAGAGTCAATCCTGGCTCTTTCTGGGCAGGCCTGCTGGGCATAGGTCCCATGCCCTTCCCAAGACTGAGACTCTGGACAGTTCCTTTGGCCCAATGGAAGCACAGAGCAGCTGAAATGAGATGGAAGTGGGGAGGCATGAGGGGGTATTGTAGTCCTTTAAACCAATGAGGTTGGGGGAGGAGGGGTTGCTCAGGGTCATCTGGCCTTTGATCTCTAAACTGTATTCCCCAGAGATGTTCAGCCCACACTCTGGCCAGCTTGGTCCATGAGCGGAAGCACCGTCTCTCTCTACCTGAGAAACAGCTATTTCCACCTCCTGAGAGAGGACTTCCTAGCAGCCTCCATGAGGCTGACTCTGGGCAGAGGGCTGCCCTGTCCAACCTCAGCTCCTGTCCCAGCATCTCCACAAACCCCTCCACTCTGGACACAGCTCCTTTCAAACACCCCCTGCTCCTTGGCTCTCAGGCCAGGCTGGAATGCCACTTTGCCAGTCTGGAGTCGGTACCAACATCCCCCCTCTCCTCAATCCTTCTAGAGCCTCATCCACCCTGCACAGCTGGCTGGGGAGAGCTCGAGCCCATAACTCCAGTTCAATCACTCTCCAGGCCATCTCTGCAGGGGCCCTGGTTACAAGGAGCTGAAATTTGCCTAAAGCCCACCTGGCTGGTGTAATGGCACCCAGCGGGCAAATTCAGGCCAGCGGCTCAGAACGCTAGTCATGCATTTTGGGCTTGAACACAGCCCAGGGGGCAGGGCTGAGGACATGTGTACCTCATTACCCCAGCGATGTGGGAAGCAGTAATTAAACCGGGCTCCGGTTAGACAGAGAGGGACACACATCCCAGGATCTCCAGGAGACTTTTCAGCCTTGGCAAAAAACATCCAGCAAAGCATCCCTTTCGAGGAGATTCCCGCCCCTGCGAACGGACACAGAACTCTGGCACCCACAGCAGCCCACCACACCCATTCCCACCTCAGGGCAGGGGGGCACAGCTGGTTTTAATTTTTCCAGGACCCAGGGTTCTGAGTTTCCATGTGATCTCTGGAGAAGGCTCTGAGCTGGGCCTCAAGCAGTGCGGTCTGCCTCAGTAGAGCAACACACACTCTCCCAGGGCTCTTTGCCACCAGGTCAGAGTCAAGGAGCCAGATGGTAGGGTCAAAGGTCAGCTTGGGCCCCAGAAGAGTGTCTCCCACTAAGAGGCTGTGCTGGGATTCAGTCCCTAGTGGCCACCTTGGCAGCCCTGAGTGCTAACCACAGAGCCGTGGGCCCATGACATGCTGCCCAGGCAGTCTCTGAAACACCCAGGCCCCTCCAGCCCTGGGGTTTGGTGAGGTTTTTAGCAAAGCAGATTTGGGAAAGGAGAACCAGGAGGAGGTCCCCAGCAGAGAGTCACACATGCACATAGCTTTGTGTGCACACACACACTTAACACATATGTGTGAGTACGTTTTTGTGCCAGGCCTAGGAAAACTGGTCAAGGATCTGTCTGGCCCCTCACTCACCTCCCTTAGCTCCTTGGCCACCTCCTTGAGCTCCCGCAGGATGCCCTCGAGCTGCCCGATGACCATCTTCATGCGCTGTCGAATCCGTTCCCGCTCGCCACCACTGCTGGGGTCGTCACTGGGCTGCCCGAGGTCCGGGGTGCCCCGAATGTTCATCCTTTACCACGTGGCCGCAGGCCTGCCCATACTCCCCCCAGCCGGGCACACACTGCGTCTGCCTCCACGGAGCCCCCCTCAGCCAGGCAGAGCTCCTCATCTTAACGGCCCCCCAGCCCACCCTGGCCCTGGGTGGCCCTCACCCAGTCCCTGCCCTCTGCCACCCCACCTCCTCTGCCTCTGGGTGAAGAACGGGACACCCAGAGGGACACAGAGCCTGTCACAGGGGGTCAAGGTGAGGACACAAGAGGGCAGGGGGAGGGGCCTTGGGTCTCAGGAGTGGCCTCTAGGACTTGAAGTGCCTGTGGGTGTGCTGAGCTGATCTCTGGCTGAGCCTGAACACAGAGGCAGGGGGATGACTCTGCAGGGACTAAGGGTAAGAGATGCCCTTGGGTTGGGGGGAAGGCAGCCGTGATCCCCTCACAACTCCTAGGCAGTGGCAAAGGCAGAGATCTCTGGATGCAACTGACACCTGCAGAGGGATGGTGGCTGGGGTCTTCCAGAAGTGGAGGGGGCTCCAGATGTGGGCAGCTCTGGCAAGCTGAGCTGGATTGGAGGAGGGCAGCCCCCTGCAGAGAGAGCGAGCCTGGCGTCAGCCCTCCCAGGCTGCAGCACCAGCCGGCAATGCCGCTGCCTCGCTCCTTTCCCCAGCATGCACCCTTTCTCGCTGGGAATTTATTCTTTTTTCTTTGTGGGGAGGGGTGGTGGAGGCAGATGGTCTACAGCACAGCCCCTCCTCTAGAAGGAAAGGAGGGAGCCCCTGCTTTAGAGGCGGAAGTCCTCAGCCTGCGAGGGGGCACTCTGCCCCAGCTTCTCCCAACCCCCGTCCCTAGCCAAGCCTGGCCCTCCAGTTCACCAGAGGGCCTCTCCAGTCGTCTGTCCTCCCTCCTAGTGCCGCCAGGGCGCCCTCGGTCCCAGCGGACCCTCCCTTCCCCAGCCCCGCCTTCCCTCGGAACCCCCGATCCGCTCCCGGACTCACCGAGGGTGGGGGCACCGGCCTTCCTTCCGAGCAGCGTCGGGGGCCAAGCCCCAAGATGAGGTTGGGGGGCCCCCAAGGCTCTCTAGGGCGGGCTTCTCTCTCTGGACCCTTCGGCCCCTGGCCTCAGGGAGGTCCTCAGAGCCGCCACCGGAGACATCTGGGCGGTGGGAGGGGGCGGGGCCTCCGCGCTCCACGGAAGGGGGCAGGAAAAAGCTCCCCCGACCCCCGCCGGGCTCCGGGCGGGGAATGAGCGAGCGTCCGGGGGGCCCGGGGCTCCGAGGCCACAGGTGACCCGGGCGCAGGGAGACCGAGGCGACGCCGGACCGGTCCCAGCGCGTGAACCAAAGTCGGAGGGATCGGAGGGCGCCGGGATGCCCTCGGCCCGCGCCCGGCCGTCCCCGGGCTCAGCGCCGTCCGGAACTCGCTCTGTCCAGTCCAGATCGGCCGGCTGCGGGCTCCGCCGGGTCTGCCCGCCCGGAGTGAGCTGGCCTCGCCGGGCGCCCGGGACCTGCTCAGCCCGGACCCCGAACGTCCGCGCTCTGGCACCCGCCGCGTCCGGAGCGGCCGCGAGGATCCGCTCCTCCCAGCCCCGCGGGCCGCCGGGGCGAGGACGCCGCCGCCGCTCAGTCCACGGCCGGAGAGGTCCGGGATCCCCGGGCCCCCGGGAGGGGCGGTGTCGGCCGCGGGGCCGGGTCCCCGGCGGCCCGGCCGGCGGAGGCGAGGAGGCGAGAAGAGCGAGGGAGGAGGCGCGCCGCGGGCGGCGAGGGGAGGGGCGCGGCGGGCCGGGCGCACTGGGCTCGCGGCCTCCGCTCGGCGCCCGCTCCCTCGCGGCCCGCGGCCTCGCCGGCCCCCGGGCGCCGGGTCGGGGCTGGGCCTGCCTCCGCCGCCTCGCCTCGCCTCGCCCTGCCCTGCCCTGCCCCGCCGGGCTCCGCGGGCCTGGGCCCGCTCCCCGAGCGCCGCGCCGCCCGCCCGCCCGCGGCCGCCCCCGGCCCGCCCCGCCGGCCCCCGCGGGACTGCCGCCCGGGCGGGCGCTGGCTCCCTCCGAGGCCGCCGGCTCGCTGGGCTCCGCTCTCCGCGCTGTCAGCGAAGGGCCGGCCCCGCGCGCCGGGAGGGAGCTTTTAAAGCGACACACACGCCTCCCAGCGCCGGGCGCCGAGCGCGCGAGCCGGGAGTCTCGCCGCCCGGGTGGCAGGGGAGAGCCCTGCGCCGGCGGGGCGGGAGGCGGCCTCGCGCGGCCGGACTCCGGCTGACCTCGGGGCGCGGAGGGGCAGCAGCCTGGGGACTGGCTCAGTTCCTTCCCAGCTTTGCAGACACCCCCATTGCCCCTTCCCCCACTGCGGTGCGCCCCAAGCTTCCCTTTGGGCTGTTCTCCGCATCCAGGTCCTCCCCCTCCCCCCAGCATACCTCAAACTACCCCAGACATTGCCTTAAATCATATTAAATCAGAATCACAACCTTTACTGAGCACCTACTGTGTGCCAAGCTCTGGGCTGGGTGGGGCTGGGAGCTGGAGCCTCCTCAGATGGCGGGTGTGCCTTAGACACAGGTCATTTCATTTAGTTATTCATCCATTTACTCAACATTTATTCAGCACCTTCTATGTACCAGACCCCATGCTAGACTCTAGGGTCACAAGAAGGAAAAGCAGCATTTCAGGACGCTCACAGCTAGAGGGGTGGTAAATGCAGGACAAAGGCAAGTTCTGGAAGCAATTGTAAGAGAGTCGGGAGGGCGGGAGCAACTCAGGCTAGAGACTAGCAGGCTCTCCTGGAGGCGACCCCTGAGCTGAATGTCGAAGCAGCAGGGGAGTTACCCAGGTGAGTGTCAGTGTGGGGGAGGGGCGAGCATTCCAGGCCGGGAGGAGGCTGAGAGCAGAGGCTCAGAAGCAGAAGTGAGGGGCCCGGGAGTTTGCGCAACTGCGGCCTTTTAGAGACGCATTCTGACAGCTCCCTGGAAGGTGGCCTAGAGGAAGACCGGATCCTGAAGAGACTCAGAGACCTGGTTAGGAGCTTGGATTGATCCTGGGGCAAAGAGGAATGGTGATGCTGTCGAGGAGGAGCCTTCTCAGGAGAGCCCCTGGGGCCTGTGGATGGTGGATCTCAGGGCCAGGCCGCCAGGAGGAGACCTTTAGCAGGCTGTTGGAAGAGTCCGGCTGAGAGAGGAGTGGCCTGCACAGCAGCAGGGATGGAGAGAGGGGTGTTTGAGAAGTACCTGGGAGAACATGGCCTGGCTTAGAGACCTGAACTTGGAGAGGGACGGGGAGCAGGAGTCCAGGATGCCTCTGGTTTGTAGCTTCGGAAACGGTGTAGATGGTTGTGCCACCAGATAAGTTACAAATCAGAGGGGAAGAGCAGGTGTGGGTGAAGATGAGGAGTCCAATTTGGGACAAGCGGTACAGTTGGAGATATCCTGAAGACAGGTGAGTATGTGGTCTGTGCCTGGGCTTGAGAGGATTTTTTTTTTTTTATCATCACTAGAAGGGATGAGGTTAAGCAGGAAGACTGTGTGGGCTACTCATGAAAGCAGTAGATCTAGGCTGGAACCTTGGAAAAGAGTCCCTCAGTGAGATGGGGCTGGAGCCGTCAGGCAGGCAGGAGGAGAACCGAGAGAGTGGAGTGTCATGCAGGCCCAGGAGGTGAGGGTGTGGAGGAAGCACAAGCTCAGCAGTGTCAGAGGCTGCAGAGAACGGCTGTGAGAGGAGGAATGGAAAGTGCCCATTGGCCTCAGGACTCAGGAGGCCACTGGTGATGTGGAAGTCACGGGTTTTTTGAGGGGCGGGGAAGGAAGATGGCAGGAGCCAAATTGTGGGACACTGAGGGCTGAGTGGTTGGTGAGGAATAGGAGCTAGTGAGTATAGGTGACATTGTCAAAAGTTTAGGTGACAAGGGAGTATAGATCTTAAACTAGAGGCGAGGGGTCCAGGGAGATGGGGCTGGATGGTGGTTTGAGTCTGGCCCACAGGGACCTTGAATTCCAGGGACAGTGATGCGTTCTGGGTACTGATGGTTTCACTTTTCTCCTAGTTCTCTTAGCGTGTCCTCCGGAAGCTGTGAGGGTGGGAATTCAGCCACCTGGGGAGGGGGAGATGCTCTCCTGGGGAGGTGAATCCAGAGGGCCCACAAATCACTTTTAAAAAAATTATGGTAAAATACATGTACAATTTACCATCTTAACCACTTTTAAGTGTGTATTTTAGTTGCATTAAGTACATTCACGTTGTTGTGCAACCATCACCACCATCCATATCTAGAACTCTTTTCATCTTGAAAAACTGAAATTCTGTACTCATTAAACAATAACTGCCTGTTCCCCGCCCTCCCAGCCCCTGGCAACCACCATCCTACTTTCTGTCTCTGTGAGTTTGACTTCTCTAGGTACTTCCTATAACTGGAATCATCCCGTCCCACCAGTCACTTTCGTGGAAGCTGTGATGCTAAAGGATAGCTAAGATCAAAAATGGGCTGAGCCTGAGAAAATCGAGTTTCTTGTCATAGATCCATGGAACCATCTGCCCATGTCCAGGATGGGGACATGTGCTTGAACTAGGAGTATTAGGAAACAGTGAACTCAGTTTGAGAGGACGGGGTGTGACTACTTAATATTTAATTGATCTTGTGTCTCATTAATAGAAGTGCAGCGTTTAGGAAAATGAGAGGTGACATTTCTTTTGTCGCTTCTGTGGATCAAACTATGTCTAGAACCCCAATTCACTGGGCGTGTCCACAGGAGGGCAGTCAGGATGGAGGAGGGGATGGGACTGGCGTATATGTCCTGTGAAGAACGGTTAGGCTAGTCAGGGCAGGCTGGAGAAGAGGAGACTCAGGAGAAGGGGTCTCTGGCAGTAAACCTCCAAAGGGCTGCCACAGGCGAGAGGGAATAGATAGGCTCTGGGTGCTGCTTAGGTCGGCTTCCTTCATGTTTGGGAATTGAGCCATCCTCTCTTCCCCCAGTCTCCCTGGCCACCTGCCCAGATGTCCCATCCTTCAGATCTCTGCTTAGATCCAGCCGCCACCTCCAGACGGCCTTCCCTGGTCCTTCAGTCAATGGGGAGAAACAGAAGCACTCTTCTGGCCCTTAACCAAATGTTTCCCGGGATGTTCATTTAATGCACTAGTTGTGTGACCTTGGGCAAGTCACTTAACCTCTCTGAGCAGGGATAAGGAGCCCATAAAGATTTTTATTTTTTCCTGTATTGGCTTTCTTGCCAAAAAGGAAAAAATAGGTTGTTTTATACTGTCTCTTTGACTCAGAAAAATAGGGATGATAATAGTACCTACTTTCCAGGGTTGTTGTGAGCATGGAATCAGATGATGCCCATGGAATTACTTGGCCCAATGCCTGGCACCTGGTAGGTGCTCCATAAATGGTAGCTGCTATCACCTCTTATTAATGGCTTCGTGTCTGTTAGCCTTATTTCCTTGTGTGGCCGTGAATGCCCCAGGATGGTGTCTGTGTTGTGTCTGCGCCTGTCTCTCACGTGGACCAGTGTAGTGGGCTGTGACAGCTAGTAACTTTTACCTCTTTAGCCTGTTTTCCATTGTCTCACCTCTGGCATCCCTTTCCTTTGGAGATTCTTCTCTGTCATCACGTAGTTCTAGTGGGTTGTCATTTAAAGTGCCCACTACTCCCACCCCATCCCTACCCCATTGCCAGCAGATGGGCATGTGACCCTGACTGCACCAATCATAGAAGCCCAGCCTCCAGCAGCAGTGACTGGCCCGAGGAGTGGGCATGCTACCTGAGCTGGACCAATCTGACTCTTGCCCTGGGACTGATATGTGATGCTGGGAGGAGGACGCCTTCTTCCTACTGGGGCACGAAGCTGGACGCTATGGGCCGGAGGCTGTGGACAAGGCATCCTTCCCACTAAATGTAGGAGCCAAGCAAGGCAACAGAGGGGAGAGGAATTTAGAGAGCAAACTAGCAACACTGAGTCCCAATCTGGGCTCTCGTGGCCTTGCTTCCTGCAGCCTTTCTTTCAGTCCTGCGAGCTGAAACAATATCCCACCCATCTATAAGAGCCAATAAATTCCTTTATTGCTCCAACTTATTTTGTTGGTTTCTGCCTCATGCGGCCAATAGGAACCTGACATATACACTCAGGGAATGCTAAATGAGCAGATGATTGACTAAACAACTGGGTTCCCATGTAGGGTAGGACGTCCAAAGGCCCTGAAGCCAGAGGATTGGAAGCTGCTGCCCTGTGGCCATGGAGGGGACGGCATGTATTTGGGAGGTTATTGCAATAGGCAGACTCATATTTGGGTCCTAGCTCTGCCATTCACCAGCTGTGTGATCTTGGGAAAGTTACTTGCCCTCTCTGAATTTGAGGTTCCTTGTCTGTAAAATACGTAAAAGAATAGTGACTGCATAGGGTTGTCTTGAGGATGGAATGAGATAAGGAACAGGAAGTACCAAATATAATGCCAGAGGATGAGGGTGGGGGAGGCAGGAGCTAGAAAAATGATAGCTGTTTTTATTGGCCTGCAATCCTTTGTGGCTGATTGCACAGGACTGAGATTGGCATGCAGGTCAGAGGGGAACGAAGATTCAATCTGCAAGCTGACTTTTCAGAAGGGGTGCATCCTGGCACCAGGGAGGCAGTGCCAGGGCCCAAGTGAGCGTGTCCAGGCTTCAGAGAGAGACAACAGAGACGAGAGGAGCTAGCACTTAAGCTGTGGAGGTGGAAGGACCTGGTTCATATGCCAGCTTTTCCACTAACTATGTGACTCACTTAATCTTCCTAAGCCTCAGTTTCCCCTCTCTGTAAATGCCTTCCTGATAGTTGTCTTGAGGGCTACAGAAAACAGTCCATGTCACATGTTCTGCACAGGGCTTAATGGGTGTTCAGTAACTGTTCGCTAGTATTATTGATATTTGGCGCTTAGGGAAATTCTCTGAACACAAAGCTGGGAGGAGTGGATAGCGCCATAGGCAAAGTTTTCATGAGAAAGGCCACAGTAAAAGGGTTACAGCAGGTCCATATCTGAGTCTCCCGGGAAAGCCCATTTCAGAACGGGGAGGTGACACACTGTCGCTTGACAGTGGCGGGGCTCCCACTGGGGAAGCCGTGTCTGAGGACATATCTGTCATCTTCCTGCCCACTGTCGTCTCCCCAGCTGAGGTGAGGTTCTCAAGAGTCTTCTACACTGGCTGCCTCCACCTCCTCGCTTCCCGCCGACTCCTCGAACCTTACAACCTGGTTTTCGGCGTCATTGCATTGCTGAAATCACCCTCACAGAGCAAGATCTGGTTCTTGCTAAGAGCAGCGGACGCTTTTCTTCCCTTGGCCAAGGCAATCGCTTTGTGGTACCCGACCCTGCTAGGCTTGTCCTGCATCGTAGCACCCTCTCCTCTGTGGCATCATAACCATTTCTCCTGATTCTCTGCCTACCCTTCTGAGTGCTGTTCTCAGTTGGCTTCAAGGGTTCTCCTTCTGGTCCCCCAAAAGTTGATGACTGTGGGATTCTCACCCAGACCCTGTTCTCACTCCGTACACCTTCCCCAAGGGAGCTCTTCCACACTCCCCACAAGTTCTTGACTTCCGATTTGCTATTTCCAGAAGACGTGTCTCCGAAGCTTCAGACCATATCACCACCATCACCACCTGCCTACTGGACATTTCCATGAGGAGGTCCTGCAGGCACCTCAAACTCAGTGTGCCCAACTCAGAACCCATTATCTTTCCCTCGAAATGTATCCCCTTTTCTCTTCCTCATCTCAGAGGATGGCACCCTCCCCCTCTCCAGGTGAGCCAGAAACTTGCCATCAGCCTGGATTCTCACTCGCGCACATCTAATTAGTCACTGAGTCTTGTTGATTCTACCTTCTCCACATCGTGTAGACAGCTTTCTTCTTCTCCCTACTGATGACCAGGCCCTCTCTTGCACCCCTGCACCAGTTGATGACCAACCAATGGATCTGTCAGATCTGCCAGCCCTTAGACTTACTCTTCGAAGTCCACTGTTGCTGGAATCGGCTTTCTGACCTACCTGTTTATGACCCTCTGGGGCTCCCATCCCTACAAGGCAAGTCCAGTCGTCTTAGTTTGGCGTTCACATCTTTTCAGAAGCTTGCCCATGTCCATCTCTCCAGGCTCCTCTCCATTGCCTCTTGCTCCCTGTGCTTCTGCCAGGCTGAGCGACTTGCAGCTCCTTCCTCTCTCCCCTCCTCACGCTTGCTCTTGTCTTTGCCTGGAACATTCCCCTTCTCACCCTTCTCCTCAAGATCCACCGCCAGACCCTCCTGAAATACTCTCCCAGTGTGTGAGGTCCCTCCTCTGTGCCACCATAGGGCCCTCGTCCACTGCAAGTACAGCACTTGCCACGTGACAGTGTCATCATGAGCCTGCGAGCTGCTGGTGAGCAGACACGACTGTGCCTCAGCGTCCAGCAGAGTCTGCAGTAGCGAGTTCTCGAGGGACGTTTTTTGAATATTGGATCTCTTAAATACTTATTTGTTTTACGTCTTTATGAAACAAAATATTTTTAAGGTGACCTGAGATGGGGAAAGTTGGAAGGAAGGGACAGGGCACATAGCTCAGGGGTCCCCCCAACACACATCCTGAACCCTCACGCCCCTCCCCTGAACCGCTAACACTCAGACCCTGCTCTCCTCAGGAAAGACCTGTATGCAAAGCCCTACTGTGTGATGTGCCTCTGCTTCCTCTCTGTGCCTCTGCTTCCTCTTCTGAAAATGAGATTTTAGGATATTCCAGAAAGAGGATATTTTGCAGACTACTTTCACACGAAGAACTCCAATTAGTCTGCCCACAGCATGGGAAGACTGTGGTATTGTCATCCCCTCCTGCCTTCTGGGGAATCTTATGCTATCCATTATCCCTCACTCTCCACTCTCCTGTCAGTTAAACCCACCCCCACCCCCGTTCCTTTCCATCAGGATTTCGACCTGCTCTCTAAATTCTTCCATCCTAAAAGTAAGATCCCACTTACAAGTACTGTCTCGTCTGTGCTCTTTCCACAGGGCGCCTCACCCCAAAAGTTGTCCCCGTTCCCTGCCTCTCCTTCCCCAGTTCACTTTTGCTCTTCCTTTTGCAATCTGGCATCTGCCTCCTCCACAAACCCTAACAAAACTTTAAATGCCAAGGTCACCGGTGACCTCCAAGATGCTCAAGCCACAGGACACGTTTTAGTTCTGACCTAACTTGTCTTTCCACTGCATTTGGGAGCGAACCACTTTTTTTTTTCCACTGCCTCTCTTGCCTCGTCTTCAAGGACACCAAGCCTTCATGGGTTTCTGCTGGCTGCGTATTCGCCACTGTCTCTCACCTCTTCTTCCCGCTGCCCACCCTGCCCTTCTCTGAACGCTGGAGTTGCTCAGTGTCCTTTCGTTCTCAACCCTCGCTCCTCCCTCTCGGTCATACCTCCCTCTCTCTGGTTGCAGTTTCCACCTATATGGCCCCTTGTCCCAAATATGCATCTCCAGCTGATATTCTCCCCAAGTTCCAGATTCGTGGATCCTCCTGCCTCCTGGGCAGCTCACATTCAAAACTGAACTTGGGATATTTCCTAAACAATTTTTCCCGTGTCCCCTCTCTCAGCCGCTCCTACAGCAGCTCTGACAATCTCCCTTTATACCTTCTCCTCACCCCGCACGTGGAACCCACCTCTGTCTCCTGCCTCCTGAATATTTCTCCTGTGTCAATCCTCTGCTCCACCCGCTTCGTCCGAGGCATCGTCATCTCTCCCCCAGATGATGAATCTACCCGCCAACCCCGTGCTTCCTGGGCCTCTCCACGGTATTAGCCCCATAGCAGCCGCAAGGATCTCAAAAAACTTTGAGTTGGGTCATACACCTGCGTAAAATTTCTCATGTGTTCCACATTTCCCTAAAGTCCCAAATTCTCACCACGACCACAAGTCCCTGGGTGGTCTGCCCCTGGCGCTCCTGGCTCCCCTCTCCTCACTTCCCATCATTCTCAGCCCTTCAGTCACATGACCTCCTTTCAGTGCCTTGGACACACACATTTCTTGCCCCTGGACTTTTGCATATGCTATTCCCTCTGCCTGGGGGCACTTTCACCCCTTCTTCACTCAGCTAACTCCCACTCATCCTTGAGGTCCTGGCTTGAATTTCATTCCTCGGGAAAGCCTTCCCAGAACCCTCCCCCAGACTAACCCAGGCCCCTGTTATTTGTAATTATGTCAGATCTGCATTCCCTGCTGGAATGTACATCCCTTTTATTGACTACAATACAATGCTCAACAAATACTGACTGATGAAGGAACAAGTTCAGTGTGGTTAAGAAACTTGCTTGAGTCACACAGCTTATTAGCAGCAGGTCTCATCTTAAACCCTTTCAGACGAGTTTTGGTGCTTCTGCCATAGGGCCCCACAACACACAGGCTCCCTTTATCAAAGCAGTGACCACACCTTGTCTAGCTGCTCATAGAATGGCAGCCAGCTCTCCACTAAGTCTCTGAAGCAGAGTCCATGCTGTCTTTCTTGTTCCTGCATCCCTGCCTCCTCTCTCAGCATCTGGCATGTGGGGGGACGGAGTACTGGGAATTCTTTTCCAGCTCCGCCTTCCTACTGAGCACCAGTTTCATCCTTCAGCCCAGCTATGGATTGAGCCTCCTTTTTATTTGCATCCTAAGTTAAAGAAATCTTAAAGTTTAAAAGAAACTTTTGCTAAAAAAGAAAGAACAAATCAGCATATAATTGAGGGAAGCACAAAAGGAAATAAGACAAAAAGTATAAAATACAAGAGTCTAGAGACAGTTGAGGCAAAAAGGTTTGGCCCCATGGAGCGTGGGCTGAGCTCTCACGGTTCACCGCCCCCTACCCATTTCTGCCCTTAAGGGCCTTGAAGCAATTCCTCGCCCACCCTCTTGCCCCCTTGTCTGGGCTCAGTCCTGGTGAGGGGGGCACTTCCCTGGGCAGACTCGTGGCCTATACCTACTTGGCTGATAGATCTGGGGGAAACACTTCTAAGGGGAGTGGATTCCCCTCAATGATGGGGAAACAAAGGCCCAGGGAGGGTTAGGGGAAGTGGGCAATTGGGTTCCACGTTCATTCCACAGACCTGGGTTATACCCTGCTGGATGGGCTTGTCTGCATTTTCCCCCAGAGAGCTGTGTGACCTTCGCTGGGCTATTGACCCCCCTCTGGATGTGGAAGGAGAGGAGCCGGGACTTGGTGCTGGACCGCTGGAGGGTGAGGGAGTTGGCAGCCAGAACTGACAGAGGCTGAAGCTGAACCCGGGAGGAGGGGCGGGGCCACAGGCCGGGGCGGGGCAGAACAGCAGGTTCTTGTCAAACACACAATTTAATTCTGAGGCTGTATTCCTCGTGCCCTGGAGGTTTTCAGCTTGCAATAGTGTCATTTACAGATGGATTTGCAGTGGTGAATTACAAGTTTGTAAGCAACAGCTTCTCTGACGCCTGGAAGTAAAAAAAGCCTTATCCCTCTGCAAATTATAAATTCATAACTAACAGTGTTATCCAACTGAATGCAAAACAAATTCATTACCAACTACATTATTCCGCTGAATACCAAGTGAATGAACTGCACAGGGTTTTGTGTGCATCAGAGACAGGTCAGGAGATGGGGGCAAAACAGCCCGCCCCGCAACTTTCCTCTTCTTTGTGTCCTTTCAGGCCCACCTCAAGCTAGTCCCTAATGTAGGCAGATATGGATGGATGTACACTGCTTGGATAAAAAGGAGGCTGGAGTTGGTGGTGGTGGCGGCGAAGGTGGTGATGACGGTGCTTGCGGTGTACCGAAACAGACGACCACCCTACTGACATGTTTGTGCATCTTTTGTATGAATGTCGGAATTGTTGTGGTGCTGTCTTAATATACTATCTTGTGGAAGCTCATACCTAAGTCCTTGGGAGTGGCAGGACATCCCACGAAAAGGGGGATCATCCTTATTGTTAACCACGCAGGAAAATGTGGGTCCTCTAAGCAAGACCAGATGAGAAGATGGCCTTAAATTTAAGCATGGAGTGGGAATTCCATCTCTCTCTCCAGAATGTTATTCTCTTGGAACCAGGCTTCAAGGGGCTGAGACATCCAGATGGATGTTCTGAGTGGGATGTCAAGACGGTGTCCACAATGCACAGGCAGCTTGGGGTCTGTGGTGGGAGGGTGTAGGCCACATTTTTTAACCCAGATTATCTAGTTCTGTCTGACTAAGTTCAGTTTCTGAAACTTACTTTTTTTCTTTAATTTTTATTTTAGAAAATCAGAAAATATGAATAAAACTGAAAAATGCATGCAC
Source organism: Equus caballus (assembly GCF_041296265.1). Taxonomy (NCBI): domain Eukaryota; kingdom Metazoa; phylum Chordata; class Mammalia; order Perissodactyla; family Equidae; genus Equus; species Equus caballus. The sequence continues at coordinate 132,859,355 of NC_091684.1, read as the reverse complement.
TACCCATAATTTACTCCACCAGAAATAACCACTTTGGGGTAGATCAGACTTGAATTTCCTCCCCTTCTCCGTTTCCATTCTCAATGAATGGAAAACCACTCCTTCAGAAGCTCTGAGCACTTGGGAGACTTGACTAAACATTTGGTGGGAGGGGGAAGGAGAAGGGCCCGCCCTGCAGACACACAGGCACAGGGTGGAGTCCCAACTCCTGAAGGCCTTCCTCCCCTCCCCCCACCACAAGGGAGTTCCCTGCCATTGTCTCCCGCCTTGGCCTCCCTCCTCCATGCCAACGTTCCTGTCTGTCCCTTCTTCTCTAATCATCACACCTTTCTCTGGATCTTCCTCAGGAGCAAAATTCATTCTTTTTGTCTCATGCTGAGTGGTCTAAACAGTTAGCAAAAGTATCTTTTTTTTCCAAACAAAGACAGTTTCTAGTCTAAGAAAATTCTGGTACCAGCTGTTAAGAGAAAATATTTTCATCTTATTTCATGAACACATTTATATTTTTAGAAATAGGAGGTTATTCTACAAATGCTGATATGAAACCTGCTTTTCTTCATTAACAATATAGAGTCAACATATCTTTATGTCATTAGATAAATCTATATTTTCTGTTTTAATGGCTGCATATTAGTTCATATCATTTCTTTAAACTATATATTTTTTTTTGCTATGCATTTAGGCTGTTTCCAATTTTTGCTATTATAACACCCACACATCATCTTTGCACATTTATCTAATTATTTCCTTGGGATAGGTTCTTAGTAGTAAAATTTCTGAGAATGCACTTTCTAAAGGCTTTTGTTGCATTGTTAAACTACAAAAAATTGGCAAAGTTTGTGCCAATTTATACTCTCATCAGCAGCTTGTATTATTGTCCCATTTATTATAAGTGTTCTAGCTTTGTCTCAGCTATGCCTTGAGGTATTAAAGAAAGAGCCCCTGTGGCCACCTTGATGGCAATAATGGCAACTGGTTAGAGATTCTCCAATGGATGAAGAATCCCAGGGAGCACGAATGGAGACCATTTGATCCAGCAGCCCCTCCCTATGTGGATTCTTCCATGGCTTCCGTTGAAAGATGTGAAATTGATTGATTGATTGATTGATCAATTGGTTTTATGAAGGAAGACATCATTTCCCTTCAAATCATGGTGACAAGTGTAGCGGTAGTGACGGTAGTGATGAGAGGTTATGTGATGAGGATGGTGGTGGTGACAGGTAACAGTGGTGGTAATGGTGAGTACAGTGTCAATGACGGAAATGCTGGTGGTGGCACTGACAGTGGGGCCATGGTGGTAGGGTAGTGATGAGGTGTAAGAGGCGGCAGGAGTAATAGAAGGGGCTGTGGTGGTAATTCACAGTGGTGGTGAGGTGAGCCCATTGGTGATGGTGGTGGTGAGGGCAGTGATGGTGGAGTACTGGAGATCCTGATGATAGTACTAGAGTGCTATGGAAATAGAAAGATGAAAATGGTGTAAGTGATGATGAAGAAAGTAATACAGGATTAGATAGATACCAAGGGAGGGAGAGGTTGTCTTAAGTATGGGAAAAAGTGTGAATAAAGGAAGCAGCATGAGTCTAGTGCCTAGAACAGCAAGGAGACCACTGGCCAGAGGGGATGGTCAGAGAGAAATTCAGTGGTAGTGTCTGCTAGCAAAGGTCTTGAAAGTGGCAAGAGGAATTTGAACTCAAGGAGGACAGCATGGAGTGACTTTTGTATCCTGGGAGGAAGACGGGCCAGAGATGAGTTCCTGCCAGACAGAGAAGGACAGTGTGAGGAGCAGATCTGTCAGCCCTACTAAATGGCCTCAAAGGGGAGCAGCAGGTAGACTGGGACCTCTTGAGTGTGAGCGAGCATACCAGGTGTACTGGCAGCAGGGAGGAAGAAGGTGTGAAGGGCCTGCGGCACCTGATTCAACCGAGAACCCACAGGTGTGGGGAGAGCCCCTGACCCCCTCTACTCCTGTGGCAGCCCCAACCTGCAATCCCCACTCTCACCTTTGGTTGAAAGGGACAAGGGCCTAGAACAGTGACCCAGAGTTCTGGCTCCCACCCTCTCTTCCACCAGAGCAGCTCCCTGAGTCTGCTAAATGAGCATGTACTCAGTAGCATGGCCTGGGAAGAGCCCGTTTGTTCTCCAGGTATAGCATGAAGCCTGCTCGGCATGTGCGCAAAGTTGCAGGATTCTCTCCTCTTAAGCAAGGATGCCTGAAAAACTACAGGGAGGCAGAAGACTCGTGTCTGAGCAGCCAGCATCCTGGGTATCAAGGGGTTAATCCGCCCCTGAGGATGGGGCTAGGTCTCTCCCCTCAGACTGCCTGCCCTCCTCCTCATTCCTAGCAGAAGCCACTGGAGCGAAGTGGGCACTCACTTTGGGAGAGGGAGAATTTTTTTCTCCCACTTTAATAATATTGGTGACCTCACAAGGTTTCCATGGTGACAAGACCAAGGAGCCAGGGGGACTTGGTGAGTTAGCCCAAACAAACCCACTCCCCAGAATCTTCTTCCAGACCTGGGCCTGGGGACGAGACTCTAGGGAATCAATGAGCTGGCAGAAGAAGGAAGGTGGGGACTGGAGCATGAAGACAGAGCCTGCAAAAGAAATCTGTGTCCTCTCCTTTCTGTGCCCACTCCTTGTCCCACTTGAAAAGCTCGATTCCTGGAGAGCATGGTGCTGAGTGTGGGCCCCCCCAGGGAGACCTGGATGGTCACAGAGCACCCATAGGAGGGCAGTTTGATCCCAAGAGTAGGAAGCATTAATGGGGAAATCCTAGGCACCAGGGCAGATGAGAAGACCGACGTAGGGGGGAAATAGAGCAGAGGGGTAGGTTTGCAAGGAGAAGGGGATTAGCATCTGGTGAGGAATTGGGGGCTTGCCATCTAAAGCTTGGTTTTCTAAGGAGCAGCCAGGGCCCAGCACTTAAGGACAGGGGCTGTGGAGTCCAAGTGAGCAGGGTTTGAATCCAGGTGTAAATAATGCCCATGCCCAACGGTCGTGGATTTCATGGGACATCAGAGATGAAACACTAGCAGGCGCTCCGTATAGGCTTGTTTCCTCTCTCCTGCCCTTCCCTTCCTCTCACCACCGGGCCACCACACTGAAGAGGTTTGAAGCTCCACATTGCCTCTCATTAATTTCCTGCTTTCAGGCAGTGAATAATTTGATCCTCACATCATTCAGTGACTAAAATGCCCCTATACATTGTCCCGGTGCCTGACATCCCACCGTGGAAGCTCCACTGCTTTGCACCAAACTTCTGTCTAAATGGCAACATCTCCCCTGGGTGGTGACTGTCCTGTCCCTGGGCAGGGCAGTACTGCTGGGGGTGGGGGAGACTGTGAGTGAGGACAAAAGAGAAAGGGGGCAGGGACAAGAGAGTTTGCTACCCTAAAATATTGGCCAGCTGTCAGGCCTTTGGCTGTGGGGTTTCTCCGAGGGTGAGTGATGGAAAACCCAGAGATTACCTAGCATCTGAGAGGAGCCATACATGCCTATCATGCCATACTCACACCATAGAAAATGGAAGAGAAGACATGAGCTTTACTTTCTGAGAATAGGCCCTGGGAGCGTCCAGCCAGTCCCCATGCACCTGTAGCCCTCCTGGGTGCCTCCAGGAGAATCAGGCCACCCCAGCAAGACAGAGCCCAGTCACTGGGAACCTGAAGGCAGAGAGCTGGGGGTGAGCCCCTGGCATTAGAGTGAGCTTGAAGGTTGGCTAGGTGTGCCTCTTTGCTGTGGACAGGTTCTCTTGGAAAGTCTGCTTTAATGAATCCAGAAGAGCACTCATTATCAGCCCATCAAATGTTCAGAAACACTCTTAGCTGGAATCTCACTTGCTGGGAGTCTGTGCGCTGTAGTGGATGAAGATTCTCCACCAGTGCAGCCTGGAGCCTCCAGCGGGCGGGTCCTGACCCTCAGTGAGTCCAGGCTTAGTGAACACTGGGAACTGCCTGGGTCTCACTGTCACGAGCTGCCCTTGTCCAGGGCTTTGGGGAACAAGGCCCAAAGGGCTGGGTCTTCCCTTAAGAGGGCAGCTTCCAGCCCAAGCCCAGCCCTGGAAGATGCTCCAGGACACCCTCTTCCTCCTCCTGTCCTGCCCTCCCCAGCTCTGCCCTGTGCCCCAACTTCCTTCCCGCCCCCCGCCCAGGTCCTAGTGCCTGGAGCTTATTCTTGGACGTCACGTGCCCTGGGATGCTTCCTCACTCCATTTGCTCAGGGGGTGGGACTCACTGAAGAACCCACGTTGAGGGCTTCTTTTCTTTCCTTTCTCTTTATGTTTTCTAACTGGGTTTTGCTGGTGTATTTATTTTGGTACCAGCCATCTTACTGACCTCTCTCGTAGTCCCTTATTGGTTTGTCAGTCGATTCTCTTGAGTTTTCTGGATAAACAATCACATCACGAACAAATAATACTAACAGTTTCTCTTCCTTCCCAAACATTATGCTTCTTTTTCTTTTTCTTTTTTATGTACCATTGTATCGTCTGGAGCTTCCAGAACAATGTAAACTAGTTGTGGTAGTAGCAGGCATTCTTGCCCCACTCTGACTTAAATAGGAATACCTCTTGTTGGTGTTTTATTGCTTAGAATGATGTTGAGTGTTGGTTGCAGACAGACTTTTGTTGTTGTTGTTGAGGAAGATTTGCCCTGACCTAAGATCCATTGCCAATCTTCCTCTTTTTTTTTGCTTGAGGAAGATTCGCCCTGAGCTAACATCTGTGCCCATCTTCCTCTCCTTTGTATGTGGGATGCCTCCACAGAAGGGCTGACGAGGAGAGTAGGTCTGTGCCTGGGATCCGAACCCGCGAACCTGGGCCGCTGCAGCAGAGCATGCAGAGCTTTAACCACTCGGTTTCGAGGCTGGCCCCAGATATTTTTTATTATGTCAAGGAAATGTTCTTTTATTTTCATTTTACTAAGAGTTTTCATCAGAATGGATGTTCAATTCTATCAAATGCCTTTTTCACGTCTGTTAAGATTATCACATAACTTTTCCCTTTCTGGTAATTGACGTGATTAATTATATGGACTGATTTTCTGAGACGTAATCTTCTTCACCCCTTTGCATTTCTCACATAGCCATCTGTGAAATGGGGAGGAGATGCATTGCCCGAGGGAAATCCGGTTGGGTGGTACTGCAGCCTGAGTCTCAGGGCCATGAGCATGCTCATGCCATGGCCCCCTCACTCGCTAATCTGGGGTGCGATCTCAGCCAGGCCCACTGCGACGCCCAGGGGGTTCAGCTGGAGCTCTGGAGCTGGACGGGGCATCAGCTGGCCCCAGAGTGGTCTTTTAAAGCCCATCAGATCAGATGACTCCCTTCGATGGCTCCTCATTGCCCTCAGCAGAAAGCCCAGCTTCTAGGTGCATCACCCAGGCCTCAGTCCGTGAGCTCCCTGCCTCTTTGGTACTTACCAGGCAGAAGGTAGTTTCTCTGTGCGCGGCTGTCCCCAGGAGCTCCAGGAGGTGGAGGACCAGCCCGGTTCACCCCAGGTCCCATCCCAGCCAGGGGCCTGCCCCACAAGCATTGCTCCATCAGCCCTAGGTCAAACGCACCCATGGACACAGTCATGTTCACACTCATGACCACACCCTGCCTGAGCCCCCACCCCGCCTGTGAGCCCCAGGGCTCACTGTCCCAGCTCCCAGGGCACGAGCATCGAGAGGCCCCAGTCGCCGGCCTCACAGGCGGCTGCGGCTCCCTGGAGCCTCTTTAGGAAATGCAGTCGGCCTTGTTTCCTCCTCATCAACAACGGCTTAGCACAGCGTCAAGGCCCCAGGGGAGAGTGTTCCCCCAAAAGCTGCTGCCTTGGACTCGCAGGAGGAGGAAGCCAAGTGGGCCCAAGAGGGACCCAATGACTGGGGATAGATGGGAGGGCGCGAGTGGGAGGGGTTTTGATGGGCTGCGGCATCCCCCTGGGTTTCCTGTACAGCCCAGACACTGGCGCCTGATCTGGGCCTGGGCAACAGCCCTGCCTCTGCCTCTCCACTGGGCCTCAGGCTTGTCCTCTGGCCCTCCCAGGGGCTCCTCAGCCCATTCTCAAGAGGATCCATTTCCAATTTTCCGCCTTCCCCCAGCCACCAGGTGGCCAGCTCGAGTGCTCACCTTTTGGGACAAGCTGATATCAAATGGAGGCTGCCTGGCTGCTAGACCTGGGGTGGAGGGGGACAGTCAGGAGGGCAGTGACATGGCTTAAAGATATGGCATTAGGTTGTGAGGTCAGGCAGACCTGGGTTCAAATTCCAACTCCACTGTTTGCTAGCTGTGTGATCTTGGACATGTTACCTCACCTCTCTGAGCCTCAATGTCTTCAATTGTGGGACAGTGGCCACTTATAGAGCTATTGTGAGGATTAAATGGAAAGACTGACTGACTGTGAAGCGCTCAGCACAGTGTCTGACACATAGGAGGAGCCCCAATAATGTGAGCTGATGTTATAAATTACAGGTCAGAGCAGGTGGGCCATAGCTGTCACCTCACACGGCTTCATCCCCCATTGGTGGGTGGAGAAACTGAGACCCAGAGAGGAGCAGGACATAGAGTTGCTGAGTCCGCCTCAGCTGGGCTTGTGTCAGTTGAGGAGCTCTCTGCAATGAGGAACAGTTCTGACCACAAAGACCGCGACGGCTGCAGTCTCAGGATTTAACAAACCACGCCATTGTGCCTGCTCAGTGCCTGGCACAGGAATAAGCCCTTCATGTATGTTAACTTTGTACATATAATAACAATATCGTTCACAGTAACTTCAATCCTCTAACAACCGCATGAGGCAGGTACTATTATCATCTCCATTTTACAGATGAGGGAACTGACCAGTTCACGACCTGCCCAAAGTCACCCAGCTAGCAAGGGGGAGGGCCACTTTCTGCCAGCAGGGATGCCATCAACGAGGTTCTCCCCCTCAACTGAGCACAGACCGGACTCCGTGGGGCGGTCGTGGGGGGACATGGGGCACCAGAAGCCGGTCTTCCCCACGTTCGAAGCTGGGGTGGGGGAGGCATTCTTGGGGGGACTTGGCAGCCTGTGACTGGGCACAGTGGGGACATCAGCTTTGTCCTACAAATGCCCATCACTGGATGCCACGTCTCAGTCCACCGCAGGTATTTCCCTGGAGAGGGGACAGTGAAAACTTGGAAGAGGAGAGCTCTTTATTATTCAGAATAAATGCACTATTTAATTTTACTATTAATAATAGCTCTTCAGTCAACCTTCTCTTGAAGAGGAGTGAGAACTGAAAGGATGTCCCTCTCTTCTCTCCCTCCTCCCTCCCTCCCTCCTCCCCTGCCTCCCTTCTTCGGAATACTGTAAACTCAGTCACGAACGATGGAGCTGTTTTGGGGGTTGGAGTGGGAGAACTTGAGGCCCAGCTCCCACCGTGAACCCAGTTACCCCTCCTCCCTGCACAGCCTTGCTCTGTGGGTGGGTCCCTGGAAGCCACCACCCTCTGCTGTCAGGTCCCTGGAGGGAGAATATGGCTCCTCTCCTCTCAGGGGCTGAGCCAGAGGGCGGAGGCCAGGGGGCTGCATTCCAGCTGAAGCGAAGGGAAAGCTGGGCTTGGCATTCCTTGCCATCCTCGTCCTAAAGAGGGTTGTGGGCAAGGATAGGGGATCAACGAGGCCAGGATCCCTTCGGGGCCCCCCATGCAGGGGCTGCACAGTAAGAAGGAGCGTGTCCGGAGAGGAACCGAGCCAGGGAGGAGACCGGAACCCGTGCCAGGGAGTAATTGGCTTGGAATTCAGAAGACGCAGGGGACCTGAACTGCCTTCAGAGAGCTAGAGAGATTTGGTTTCTCATCCGCAAGTCTTCAGTGAGGGTCTTCTCTGTCAGGTGCTGGGAACGTGTGGCCCTGGTCTCCATGGAGCCCCCAGAGTGGCAGAGGCAATGGACAGGAACGTAACTAAGGCCAGTGTAAGGCAGTGCTTCACGAGCAGAGCCACAGGTCCCGATGGAAGTCTTAGGAGGCAAGGGTTTGACTTGCCTGATTCAGAGCTAGACGGGTTTCCTGCCTCCCAGAGGCAAGGGTGCAAAGACTCCTCCAGAGTTGAGGTTGGTCCCTGGGTGTTTATTCAAGGCGGCGCTCAGGCTCCTGGCACCCGTCGCCCTTGACTCTGTTTTCTGCAGTGGGACCCCTGTGTGATCTCAGGTGTGTCAGGTGGCCCACTGGGGCTGACCTCCCAGAAGGCAGGGGTCTTTCTCTCACCTTCTTCTAACTACCTAACTGCCCAGAGCTGGAGGACAGTGGCTGTCCTCACGGGCTGTGGGATGAAGGTCTCATGTCTGCACACCACCGTCCTGCCCGCTGCCCCACCCCTGGGAGACAGCCACCAGCCTCCTCTCCTCTCCTGTCCACCTCTCCACACAGGTTGAGTCCTAGACAGCCTTAGGCGATTAAAGACTTCTTTGGAACACTGCCATGGGGTGGATTCAGACTGGGTGATATGACACTTGAGCTTTCTGTCTGCCAGAGCTGGGTTCTGCATACCTGCACACACAGGCACCCCTCAACACGCACACTCACATGCATGCTGGCTCTCGTTGCGAGGGCCCCACTCTTTATTCAAGGAGCGGTCTCGGGCGTCTGAATGGATGCTTGAAGTCTCCGTCTTTGCAATTAACACGCTGCTGCAGTATTATTAGCCTCTGATAGGCAGGTCTGCCTTTGCCAGAGACTATAAATATGTGGGGCCAATGACTCAGCAAATCTGTTGCTATTTTTCTTGCAGGTCCGTGTGGATCTGTGTCTGTGTACACCATGGCCCCATCTCCCAGCAGCTCCCATGGCTTGTATCCATGGAAACGCAATCCTCCCCAACTACAGTACACTAGCTGACAAACACTGGGAGTCTCCCCTGCCCCCTACCCACCTTGGAGAGGGGGCAGGGACCACGAGGGCTCACAGCGAGCAGGAGGGTGGCACTGATGAGGAAGTGCCACTTTCTCAGTTGCTTTGAAGGTCCAGGCAAAGCTGGGGCTCAAAGCCCTTTCCCCACTGGTCTGTGGTCAAGGCCTTGTCACCTGCTCAAGGTGAGTGGCCTGGTGAGGGAGCCCTAGCTGAGGCCAGGGCCACTCTGAGAGTGAGTTTGGCAAGGAGTTCCTGAGAGCTATGGGCAGTGTGGCAGAGGAGGCAGGGAGAGGCTGCCGCCCTTGGCAGTGGGGAGCACTAGCATATGGAAGTGGGAGACTGGGGATGGGGGATGTGGGGGAGGAGATCAAATTTGGTATAAAACCTGGGAACCTTGTCTCTTGACCTTGACTCTGTCAAAAGAAGCTATGGGCTAGAGTACAGAGCATGCTTTGGAATTCCTCCCTCCGTCCCTCCATTCCTTCCACATTCACATTCGCTTACTGTGTGCCAGGCACCGCGCTGGGTGTGGGGATGCAGAGATGAATCAGAACCAGACCCCTCTCCTTCGAGACTCATGGTCTCAGAGAAGAAGACAGACTCATCAGAGTCAGTGAGCTCAGGGGTCCCTAATGTCAGGATGCAGCAGTGGAACACAGGACAGCGGGCACAGCCACCCTTGGGGCCAGGAGAGGCTTCCCTGGGGAGCTGCAGCCCATGGAGTGTGCCCGGAGGATGAGGGGGGGGCCGGGGTGGTGCTGGCAGGAGGCAGGGAGGGCCTTCCACACAGATAGGCAGCCCGGGGAGCGAGTTGGTAAGACTCACACACAGAACTCTAACTCTGGCTCCTGTTAGTGGCATTCCCTTGAGAAAGTGACCTGAGCTTTCTGGGCTATAAAGTGGGAAACCACAATACCTCCCTCACAAGGCTGGCTGAGAATTAACTAAAGCGTGGGGCCCCAACTATAGTGAACATTTATTCTGCTAACTACATACCAGAATTGTCGACATGACAGTTACTTTCTTCTCTGCGGGGTCTGTTTCCTCATGTCAGAGGAGGGGGCCAAGCCAGATGATGTCTGGATGCCTCGCAGCTTTGACTCTCCCTGTCCTCAGTTTCCCCATTTTCCAAACAGGTAGAAGAAGGTTCCAATAGGGTTCAGAAATGAGGGAATGGGTCATGGAGTCATTCAAAGAACATCAACACATATTCATTAAGCACAGCTTGCTTCTCCCCCTGCTTAGGGAAAGCAGGGTCAGGCTGATGTCACAGCTGCCACCTCTGTGGGATACACAGGAGCAAGAGATGCAGCCCCTCTCTCAGAACATCTGTCATGGCTGGAGAGACCCGCGGTGACATGCAGCTGCGGAGCAGCAATGCCAGGCCCCCATGCTCTCCTCTCTGCTGCTCTCGCCACTTCCCTGGCTCTTCTGCTTGGGTAAGGGGAGGGCTCAAGGCCCTGCAATCTGAGCTCTAAGGACCATCTGGCCCACCTCTGGCCTCCAGACCACTTAGGTCCTTGTTCTCAAAGCCCCAGGGAGGCTGGGGAGCTGAAATGATTGACCCCTCTTTGTCAGCTCAGAGTAAGGTCATCCTGACCCTATGAGGAACTACTATAATTGTTCCCATTTCACAGATGGGGACACTGCAGCTCAGAGAGTTTAGGGACTGGCCTGAGGTCACCCAGCTGCAGAGGGTAGAGCTAGGAGCAATCCAGGTCAGTGTCGCTCAGGGGCACTGGCCCTCTGCTCGTGTGCACTCGCCCTCTGGCACTCTGGTAAACCTCCTCAAATCCTCGGGGAGGTCGAGAAGATATAAATAGCTAGAAACAGCATGTGGGATTCTGAAGTGAAAACGGCAAGTTGCAGAACAATACATACAGGCTGATTGCAGTCACGTGAAAACACACCGTCGTGATGGTAGGTGTGTGTATGAGTATGTGTCCAGGGGAGTCAGTGCACGGAGTAGGTCTGGAAGGAGGTCTGCCCTGCTGGTGGACAGCGTCCACCTCTGGGTCGGGGAGTGGAGTGGAGGTGGGCTAGAGGGGGCATGTGCCCTTATCAGTTACCATGTTTCTGAATTGGTTAACTTTTCATGACAATGAAAATGTATTCATGTATTACTCGCACAGTAAAAACACTGCACACAGGAGGCATGATTCTACCCCAGGTGACCCATCTCCCTATGTCCCAGGTGGTGCCCTGTGACGGCTGGGGCAGGTAGCAACCTGTAGGGGAGGCCCTGGTTTGCGAGGGTGGGTCTGAGCCTGGGTAGCTTGGTTCAGACAGACACGGCAGGAGGCTCCATGCACTTCATCTGTCTTCCAACAATGTCTGTCCCCATTTTATAGATGGGGACCCTAAGCCCAGAGACAGCTGAGCCCGAGGCCTGACAGCCCCTGGCTGCCGTGTGGTTGGTTAGTGCACCTACCCAATTAGCAAGGCTCAGAGAATCACGAGCTTTGTCTTCAGATAGGCCTGGCTTTGACTTTACATGCCCCAGGAGGGCTGGCCCGGTGGTGCAGCGGTTAAGTGCGCATGTTCTGCTTCGGCGGCCTGAGGTTCACCGGTTCGGATCCCAGGTGCAGACATGGAACCGCTTGGCAAGCCATGCTGTGGTAGGCGTCCCACATATAAAGTGGAGGAAGATGGGCATGGATGTGAGCTCAGGGCCAGCCTTCCTCAGCAAAAAGAGGAGGATTGGCAGCAGTTAGCTCAGGGCTAATCTTCCTCAAAAAAAAAAAAAACATATACATGACCCATCATAGATTTTCTGAGCCTCAGCTTTCCTATCTGTAAAATGGGATTGCTACACCTACCTTGAAGATTTTTCCTGAGAGTTGAATGAGACCAAGTTTGCTAAGTGTCACAGGCCAGGGGCTCTGTTCATGGTGGATCCTCAGCTCTCTTCTCCTCTCTTTGTTGGTCTAAGGGATGCTGTTCTGGACTCAGCATGTGCAGATAAGACACAGGCCTTGGCCTGAGTCTTGGCTTGACCACCTAGAAACAATGACCATACACTGAGCACATGCTAGGTGTCAGGGATCATGCCACAGTCTGCACATACTACTCCCTTAATCCTAATCCTGAACCCTAATCCTGGTCCCTACCTCTGAGATAGACACCACTTATTATTATCCCTAATTTACAGATGTGGGAATTGAGGTGTCAAGGTTATCTGGCCTCATAAAATGACTTAGAAAGAATTTCACCTTTTTCTATTATATTGAGAAGACTTGGTATAATAAGATTTATTCATTTTTCTTAAATATTAGATAGAATTCACCAGGAAAATCATCTGGGCCTGAAGTTTTCTCCTTGAGAAGAGTTTTGGTTACACATTCAAGTTCTTTAGGAGTTTTAGAAGCGTTGCTATTTCCCATTTCTTCTTGTGTTCGTTTTGGTAAATTTCCTCCTCTTTAAGAAGATAACGATTCTCGCCAGGCAGGGTAGCTGGGTAGAGTACCAGAGCTTCCTTACTTGTGTGTTGTAACTGAGCAGCATACCCACTCCAGGCCTAGAGCACATTAGGTCTCCTGACCTTGCACCTGGGCATCCTGGTGCCCACCCCTTGCCCCATCAGAGCCTAAGAGGGCCAGGGTGGGAGCCAGCGCCTCCCTGTTGGGTGTGGGCCCTGTCTTCTAAAATGCCAGAGAGATTGGGTCAGGGCAGGAAGGCTCTGAAAGGTTAGCACATGAGGACCAGGGCATGTCCAAGGCCTGAGATAACCCCAGAGCCAGTGGAAGCAGAGCACTCAGGACCCCCCTGTCAATGGGTCCGGCAGCTCTGGTTTTGAAATACTGAGTGCCTGTCTGGTCCTCAGGTAATGCTTATGGAAGGAGAGAAAGGGAACAAGGGAACAGGGGTCAGGAGGTGCAGAGGAAAAGTTTCTTGGTCCAGAGGACAGAGAGAGGTGAGTGTTTTAGGGGCTTCCTTCTCTAATAAGCCTTCAGGACCAGATGGTTACAACCAGAGGGGATGTCACCTACCACTGCCTCCTCCCTGATCCCCAGCTCCCGAATCTGAGTCCTGGAGGAGGTGACTATAATTGCAGGCCCTGCAAGTGCCCCCATGACCACCCCTCCAGCTCCAGAGCCTAGGCAATGTGGGGCCCGCATCATGGCCCCTCGACACCTTGGCCTTGGCTCTCCCTCCTCACTGAAAAGCAGGGCTGAGTTGGGGTGGGCAGAATGCCCAGAATAAGAACCTATTTTGCTGTCTTGGCTCCAGGCTTGCATCCCCTCCCTGCTCTGTGAAGCTGTAAGGAGCTAGGCCTGAGGCTGGAAGTACCCTCCCTGAGTCCAGCCTTCTGGGAACTGCTCCCAGGACCCCCTGTGCAAGGATGTGCTAGGCCCTGTGACAGCTTGGCACAGCAGAACTGCACCACGTGGCATTGGGATCTCAAGGAGAGCTCAATAAGCCCTGGAACAAACAAATGAGTGGTGGCAGGATGGCTCACGGAATGACTGGAACACCTGCTCTATGCACCCAGCACATAAAGGTAGAAAGACACCTAGTCTGGTGAGGGAGGCCGACATGCACATGTAGCATTACATCTTTGGGTGATAAATGCAGTGCTGAAAGTGGCCCAGGGTATTGTGAGGGCAAAAGGGAAAAATGTCTAATCCATCCTCTGGGTGTGGTGAAGAGGGTGGCAATGGCTTCTTGGAAGAGGTGGCATGAGCTGAGTGTTGAAGGATAAGCGGGAGTTAGCCAGGAGGTCGGTGGAGCTGGGAGAGAGTGCAGGGGATGAGAAATGCACGTGCAGTTATACAGGGCAGTGAGAGTTCCGATCTCAGGCTCTTAGTGAAGTTACTGACACTCAACACGCAGCCTCATTTCCAGAGCACTTCCTGCTCCAAGAGGGTCCTGGACTCACAGTGCATTGGAAGCTCAGAGTCCTGACCTCCCCTGCAAATCCTGAGGTCAGGGGAAAGAGATCCTTTTTCACCTGAGCTCAGCATTTCTAAACTGGGGGTGGGTGCTCTAACAGCTAAAGATGCATATGGCTGTAAGTAAGAGAAAACCTAATGAACAGTGTCCTAACACATAAGTAGGGGCTGGAGGGTATTTGTTCCATAAAGCAAGAAGTTCAGGGCTGGGCAGTCCAGGGCTGGTGTGAAAGCTCCACTAGGCTGTCCAGGCCCCAGGCTCCTTCCATCATCCCCTCCACCATCCTCAGTGTGAAAGCCTTTATCTTCATGCTTGTTTCCTCAGAGTAGCAAAATGGCTGCAGCAACTCCAGACCTCTGTCCATGTTGCAGGTAGACAGAAGATAGACAGTCTAAAGGGAATGCCAGTTCTATACCTTTTAAAAAGAGTACCCTGAAGCGCCACTCAGTGCTTCATTTACATCTCATTGGCTAGAAGTGGGTCACATGGCAATCTCTAGACCAATCGCTGGAAGGTGGCTGGGGAGAAAGGCTGTGGAGGGGCTTGCCAGCTAGCAGTGTCTGCTATAGGTGGGTGTTCATGCCAGAACACACAGCCCACATCCTGTGGGGCGTGGGAGCCTGCGGGCCAGGAAAGGAAACCAGCCAATGCAGAAATGCCCTCCCTCAAGCAGTCACTCAATCAGTGCTAGTGATTGCCTCTCTGCTCCCAGTAATTGTGCCCTGGAGCCCAGTGGGGACGTGAGCTTCAACACAAGCCCAGATAGAAAGGAGGGTGAGAGAGACCAAAGCAAGCCCTGCCCTGAGGGAAGGGGCGTGCTGGACGGCAGTGGGTCCTGAGCCTGCCGAAACCTTTTCCTGCTTTGGAAGAAAGGAGGTTAAATAAGGCTAGCCTCACGACCCCAGGGGAGAGGTCAGCCTCCAGCTGACCAGTTACGAAGCGGCCCCTGTTGGAGGTAGGAGGGAGGGCTGCAGGCAAGCGGAGGTGGGAGAGCTACAGCACAAATTGGCTGTGGCACGAGAGACCTCACGGCTCTCCCACAGAGTCAGCGAGCCGGGGCCTATCCCCATCTCCCCCAACTCAGATCTCCTCATTGACGTTATCTGATACATCCTTCCTCTCAGAGCCCTGAGCTCAGGAAGCTATCTTCCAGCCTTAGAGCAGAGCAGGCTCCTTCAGGTCTGCTCAAGCTTTTCCACGGCTCCCCTGCCCAGTCTCGGATGGAGAGCAGACCCACTCTGGGGGTGGTGAGAAATGCCCAGCGCTGGGTATCAGAAGGCCTGTGTGACTTTGGGCAAGTCAGTCAACCTCTCTGGGCCTTTACTGACACCTTGTGGCAACATCTGCTTGAAACCAAAGTGTTTGGGGAAAAAACAAAATTTCCCTCCGCCCACTTCTCTTCCGCCATTTCCAGGCCTGTCTCACCTCAGTGCAGAGCGGCAGCCTTCCAGCACATCTGATCCAGCCCTTCCCGGTCCACCCTCCTGCCCGTGACATGATTTAGCCCCACTAATGTGAGGTGACTTCCCCAGGGAGGCAGTTGCGGCTCAGTCCTCCAGTCTTGAACTGCAGGTCTCAGGGCTCTGTCCCGCGAGGTGCTTTCATCAGCTCTGGAAGGAGAATGTGGGCGACACGTGCAGATCACATGAAGTAGGAAGATCTCCCCATTTTCCAGAAAGAGAAAGTGAGCCCATAGCTGAGTGAGGCTTCACCTGTGTCACAGCCTCAGCCTCCTGTTCTCTCCCTTCTCTGATGGGTGAGACACTACAGTCTCACTCAGCCAGAAGGAGCCAGGAAGAGTTCCCTGCTTGTGTGTGTGTGTGTGTGTTGCCATGCGCCCGGGCACTTCTCCCGGGGCTCCTGCAATGGGACAATTTCAACCCAAACTGCAGCTGTGAGGCAGAGGCCCGAGGCTGCGGCCTTTGAGGTGGGCACCCCAACCTCGTTGGTGTCTTGTTCAGTGTTCTTGGCTTATTTTCTCGCCCCAGGAGACCGGCAGCGTCTGCTCTGCTCCCCTATCACCCAAACCTGCTCCTGCCCAGAGATCTGCCGGTTTGAAGGGATCTAATAAAACCCCTCCCAGAGGCAGCTGCTGCTGGCTAACTAGGGCGCCCGGAGGGGACTGACGGGTTGAGAAGGCCTACCAGGCCTGGAGCCAAGTGCTAATGGTGGAATTTCAAACCAGGTCTCCGTGGCCCAAAACATTTTCTCTTCCAGCCTGCCAGTCTGACCCCTTGGCATGAGGAGGTGGTTTTGGGCAGGAGGGAAAGGCTGTCCTGAGCTATCCACACTCCCACCTGTCACCTGGGGACCATGGGGTGGGGCTGGAGGCAGCGTAATCTGTGGACAGGGCGTGGACTTGGTTTGGGGCCCTGCAATGGTTGGCCCAGCTCCATATCATCAAGAAGATTAAGGGTAACTGAATAGCTGTTCTGGGCAAGGTGCTCACTACTTGAAAGTTGGAGGCTGGCCTGAAACCCTCCCATTAAATGCGTTCATCCCTGGGGTTTGAGAGCCCCCTCGAAAGGCAGGGAGCCCATATAGGCCCTCCTTTGGCTGGAAGAAACTTGTGGCAGCCCAGAGCAGGTCTGTCCTGACACAAACATTATGTCACTTAATCTTCTCCAGAGCCATGAGGTGGACATCATCATTATCCCATTTCACAGATGAGGAAACTGAGGTTCAGAGAGGTATGGCTGATTCCTACTGTACCATGTCAAATGTCAGGGCAGCTTGCTGCTCATGCGGTCAGGTAGCATAGGCTAAGGCATGGCACAGGCCTCTACCTTATCCCTGGCCAGAGTCCCTGATGCCGAGCTCCAGGCACCACCTCTCCTGTCAGATCAGAGTCAGGAATGTGGGCTTTTGAAGTCAGGGACCAGACCAGGTTCCTGACACTGCTGCACATTGGCTCTTTCTCTCCACCCCACAACAGTGTTCCTAAGGCCTGTTCCTGTTACTTTTCTGCTCCTAAACATTCGATGGCTCCCCATCACCTCCAGGACCCACTGTCACCCTCCCTTATGCCTACCCTGCCCACATCACCAGCCTCTACCTGATTGGATCCCCCACTGTCCTCAGCACTCACCTGTGCCGCCATCCTCCCCTGCATCTCCATCACGGCCTTCCTGACATCCATCTATCCTTCAAAAGCCACTCCTCTGGGAAGGCTTCCTGCCTGTACTCTATAATTAAGGCAAGTTTTCAACCTCTCCAAGCTTCAGATGGTACCTATGGAAAACATGAGAGGACAAGAAGAATCTGCCTCAAAAGCCTTGTGAGATAGCACATACCCAGTTCTCAGCACAGTGCTCCACACACACTGACGGCTCAAGCGGGGGAGCCGTGTCAACTGCTTCACCATCGTCCTTCTTGTGGGAATCTGTGGTTCCCTCTTCTGAGTTCCCAGAGCACCCTTGATCCCCATCCTGTGCTCTGTTGCATTAGAAGCGTGACTTGGGGCCCCACCCCCTCCTCTTGGGCTCCTCTGCGCTGGGTCCCAAGCCCCACGGACCAGGACAACAAAGTTCACACTCTTGGCCATCAGGGCACATGGAGAGCTGGGCTTTCTTCCCCAGCCCTGGGGAGTGCTACTGGGAGACTTTCAAACTGGCCTCCTGAAGGTGTGTGCTGGGGTGGGGGCAGGGTCTAGCTAGGCTCCTCCCCCCTCCCTGGGCCTGGCGAGAGCGCTCATTATCTCCCTTCCATGTGAGCGAGGCCTTGGGGTGAAGCCAGCCCTCAGCCTTTGATGAGAGGAAGACTTAATTACCTTTTCAGGCAGAGGGAGAAGATAATGAGGAGCAGATGAAAAGCTTGGCAAGGCTGCTGCTGCCCGGCCGCCTTCCCCCAGCACCAGTCTGCCCCCACCCTCACCTCCAGCATCTTTGGACTCAGATGAAGACCTTGTACCCTGGTGGGCCCCGGGCAGCCATGGCCCCGGCGTGATTCACAGATCACAGGGACTACCTGGTGCCTGAAATCCTCTACTAGCGTTTCATGTTGGGGTCACACCGAGCACTCCTGCCCGATGTGGAAGGGGTGTTCAGGACCTCCTGGACCACACTGGGAACTTGGGACCCTTCGGATGAGGAATTAACAAGCCAGCCATGAGGGCTTCTGGTTTGTATGATGGAAACCTCACGGAACAGGGAGCAAAGGACAGATTTCACAGAGGAGAGCCAGTGGGTGAGTCATGGGCCTGCCTCCCATGGGGCCTGGCTGGGGGGCCTGCGGTCGGGACCACATGACTGGGCTCTGCAGCTTCCTTCTGTCCATTGCTCTTGGCTCTCAGTGGGCAGGGAGGAGGAGAGAGGGGAGAAGAAAGAGGAGAAAGTGTTAAGAGTGTCTGAGCGACAGCAATAAGGAGAGAGGGAGAAGGAGAAGAAGTTGGATGGAACATCCTCATAAAGAACATCCTTGCAGGGCAGACGCAGCATCCTGGATTCCTTCTTGTGGGTGGCGCTGGATACTGTGCCTCAAGCAAGGAGCGCTCCTGTGCCCTTTCCTGGGAAATGTCATCAAGCTCAGCCCCACGAAGACCCTGACTGTGGGGTCTGAGCCCCAGGGCTGCACACAAGGCTCAGAGGGTGCTAATTAGCCTGATGTCCTGGTGCCTCCCTGGCAGTGGGCACCTCCAGAGCCGGACTGGTGGAGAGGGCCCCAGGGAGAACCTCTGCCTGCAATAGAACGTGCCCTGCTCCTGGTGCCTGAACACCCCCTTCCTAGTGCTGTCCTTTCCGAGAGGCAGTCAGAGCACTGGGGAACTGCTTGGTGCTATGGTCCACTCCGCATTGACTAGCTTTATGACCCTGGGCTAGTCACTCGACTCTTCTAAGCCTTAGTTGCCTCATCTGTAAAGTGGGGATTGTAGCAGCATCTCATAGGGTTGTCATGAGGATTAAAAAGACAATGTATGTAAACTGCTTAGCGTAATTCCTGGCATGGGGCAAATGCTTACAACTGTTAGCTATTATTATGTCTATTATTATTAATCCCGTTGGGCTTAATAAAGTGTTTCTTAAAGTGTTTCTCAACTTTAAAAAATTCCAGGCTCCCTTGTGCTAAGCATAAAAACCTCAAACTCCTCCCTTTAATGGTACAGGATTGAAAATGTCAAAGAAATAAAAGATTGAGGCCAATAACAAATCAAAGCTCTTATTATATGGAATATGCTTTTTCAAACTCAAGAGCACCCCCCACATGCAGAAGCGAGCTCACCATAGGGTGGGAGTGGGGAGGTAAGAATAGTTTGGTCTGGTTTTGTGGGGCCCTTGGGCCAACAGACAGAGGCCTGGCCAGGGCCTTGGAGGGGACAGTGGTGGAGGGCTGGAGCCCAGGGCGGCTCCCCTCTGTTGGGTTCCTTTCTCCCCCCTCCCTGCAGTGGCCTCTGGATCCCAGCCCAGCCTCCCGGCTCCGACAGCAATGACTTTGACGGAACTGAGGGAGCTCTTTGGAATATAAATACCTTTGGACCCTCGGATCCCAGCCGGCACCCCATTCTCATGCTAATACAGAGAGAGTTTGGGAGTAGCTTGAAGGGGAAATTGCGGACTATAGGAAATCCACCCCAAGCCAGGGCCCTGGGAACAAAGCCAGGGCCTCTGGGATCCTTTCCAGGGTGATCTCCTAGCACCCAGCACTGGGTTTCAGCCCGGTGCCCAGCAGTCCTGACAAATACCCTGGTGGGCTGGGTGGGCCTACAGCTCAGAGTCCGTGAACTGGACAATTGCCCCTTCCCAATCTCCCCATGCAAATAACAATCCACTCGACAAGCAGCTGCCTTTACCCCATCCCTCATGTGCCCTGAGGGGTTTATGCATCCTGGTTGTCTCTGGCAGCCCTCAAGCTGCAGCCCTTGGAAATGAGGCTCACAGAGGGTGGCACTGTGCCCCAGGCCTGGAAACTGTGGTGCCAGGATCCCCATCCAGATGTGTGCACCCTAGGACTCCACCTCCAAGGCCTTTTGGTTTTCCACTGAGTCCAGATCTTGGAGACTGGTGAGCTATAAGGTGGAAACAAGGAGGCCTGGTAGGTGAGGGAGTGGGGGTTGGCACAGTGCGAGGTCCAGGCCGTGGGAGGTGGGGGCATATGCAGGACCTACGTGTCTAAAAGGGACCCAGAGCTGGTGGCTCAGGCCCAGGAGGAAGCATCCTCCAGCATGAATCTGAGTTGCCAGCCCAGGCCATGCTGGGGTTGGGGAGCAGACAGAGCTGGGCAGGAACTTTTAAAGGGGTTGACATGAATTTTAGAAAGGTGATCTTCTGACTGCTTATGGGGTGTGCTGTGGCGAGAGCCTAGACCTAGATAACCCTTCCCTACTTCTCAGCTTGAAACTCCTATTCATCCTTCAAGGCCCAATGGAAACACCACCTGCCCAGTGAAACCCTCCCTGACTCCTCCAAGCTCACTCCATCCTCTGTGCTCCCACTTTCCCAGGCCCCTGTGACACCACTTAGTGTGGCTCTGCCTCCTCCTCTCGCCTGGGAAGTCCTTGAGGGAAGGGTCCTTGCCTGATTCACCTCCATGGCTCCAGAGCCCAGCACGGGGCCTGTTGCTCAGTACGCCTCCAGAAATGTTTGCAGAATGAATGAGTGACTGTACAGGATGGTTCCAATTGAGGAAGGCTATGATCTCTACTCTTGTATGGTCTCCAACAAGAGTAGGCAGTTAAAGGAAGTCGGTTAAAGCTAGGCAGGAAGGCGACCCCTGGCGTAGTGGATCTCTCTGGGCCCATCACCACATCTTCTCTGCTCCTTTCTGGTTCCAGCTGCAGTGCAGTGCAGAGTTCTGGGTGAACTCAGGCTCACCCCGTGTTGGCAGTGTCCCCCCTCAAGCACACCCCTGAGATGGTTCACTTTCTGCCTCAGGGTCTTGTCTCCTACCAGGGAAGCCTACTGGACTCAGCCGGCGGGTGACTGCTCCAGCCCCACCTTTCAGGTGGGCGATTCTGGACGTGACCTGTGTACTTCTCAGAGGTCCAGGCAAACTGAGTCCCACCCCACGTGGGGACCTGGAAGATGCTCCTTATGTTGGCTCTTCCTCTTTCCCTGCTTGCTCTCCTGCTCCTTTACTCTCAAATTTTCTACCCTCAAGTCTTGGTCTTAGGTTCTGTTTTGGAGAAGACTTTTATCACGAGAGTCAAGTGCACAGTAGAAATTTCTTGGCTGCAGACTCCCTCTCACACTGGGTTCCGACCCTGATTGCTGGGACTTCCTGTCCAGCAAAACTCCATCTTGGCTTCCAAGAGTTCTCCAGGGTGTGTGTGAGGCTACACAGAGGAGAGTTATTCAGGGACTTATTTCCTGAAATTGAACTCCACGGTCCCTGAGGGAGTGAGGGAATGGGGCTCGGTGATGCTGGGCCGGGTGGGGAGAGGGACGTTGTTGGGGTTTGATGGGAAAGCCATTTTGCCTTAATTATATTGTGTATATTAAACCAACCACAACAAGAGCAAAGGCGCGGGGGGAGGGGGTGAAGCAGAGGGGAAAAGTGGCTGGAATGAGCTGGCAGGGAGAGCGGGTCTGAGGATTCAGTGAGGATAAGGGATTGGGTGTAATGATACTTTGGTCAAACAAGGACCCCCCCCCTCCCCCCCCCCCCCCCCCGCCACACACACACACACACACACACAAAAGTAGCAAAAGGCTACTTCCTGGGGGAGGGGGGCAGCAAGGTACCTCTCTCTGCTAGACCAGCCCAATGGAGAGGGGCCCTTGGGACCCTTCTCTCCCTGATCCAGTGGGCTAGGCTCCCAGTTGGCAGGGCTGGTGAATCAGTTGGACAGACACAGCCCCCTCCCCCTACGCTCATGCCTGTGCTGTGCCAGCCTCTGCCATCCCAGAAGCCTCAAACTCCGGACAGCTGTGCCCCAGCTTGGCCCTCCTTCCTGCCAGATGCCTGCCTGCTGTGCCTCCCAGGCTCTTCCAAAATCCAGAGCTTGACTGCAGGAGGAGCCCCGTCTGGATCCCCAGCCTCCAACCACACTCCCAGTGTCCCCTCATCAGCATCTCACAGGGCATAGGCGTCCCAAACCCTTGCTGAGGAGGTCGTGATCTGAGTATAGCTCTCAGGAGTCCAACAGCTGTGATCCGCTCGACAAACGGCAGTGCTGGCCATCATTCTGAAGGTAGGCTTCCATCAGGGCTCGGTGTGCCACCAGGGCTGTGACCAGGGTCGGGGCTCACTGTGCGACCACTGTCAGCATTCAGCCTGGAGCTGCTGTCAGAAGCTAAGGTTTTCAGGAATTGACGTTCCTTAGAGGAAGGTTCCAGGGGCACAGGAAGTGCCTGCTGGGAGCAGCGTAAGGCACTCCTTAAGAGAAGGGCTGTGGAGTCAGACGGGCTGCGGTCAAATCCTGACCAATTCTCACCTTGGGCCACGTCCTCGGCCTCTAAACCTTGAGTTGCTCAGCTGTAAAGGAGGCTAAGGACATGTAACTCATAGGCTAGGAAGGCCGAATAAGAGGAAAAGCAGCTAGCTCTGAGCCTGGCACACAGCGGGGGTCAGGAATTGTCAGCCTCTCTTGAACACACCTCGCATAAGCACGTCAGCATCATTGTTCTGCAGGCTCGGGGCTCACGCCTACAGCTCACCCCAGCGCTGCCCTCCTGTTTCAGAGCAGGGTCAGAGAGGCAAAGGGACCAGCCTGCCTGCTCATCCGTGGCCGAGAGAGCCATCGGACCCTGGGGAACTTAGCTGGAGGCGGGAAAGCTTGGGGAAGGGAGGGCGTTGGGGGCTGGAGTCTCACTGTCGATGAC
Organism: Equus caballus; assembly: GCF_041296265.1. Lineage (NCBI taxonomy): Eukaryota > Metazoa > Chordata > Mammalia > Perissodactyla > Equidae > Equus > Equus caballus. The sequence continues at coordinate 132,836,861 of NC_091684.1, read as the reverse complement.
TGTCGACTTTTCTTGGAGGCCTCGGGAGCTCTACTTGGCAGCTGTCCGAGCTCTCCGGTGGGTAATTGGGCCCTGCAGCCCTGGCCCCTTCAGTCCCCAGATTTGAGCTGAGGATCCCAGTCTTCTAGATGGCAGCTTGCGGGGCTCCCTCCCGTCTGCCCTCACCCGGTTGCCACCTGGGCTCCGCGTGCCTCTTTCTTTCTTCTCCAGCAGCCCCTCCACCACAGGGCCCCAGGACTCTTTCCTTCTTTTTGGCTTCCTCTTTCCTCCTCTCTCTGTTTGGATATTTTCTAAGAGGACAGAATTCCAGCCACCAGCCAGCCCTCCCTGCTTTGTCCAGCAAAACTGATCATCTGTTCTCCATTTTCCAAGAGGGGAAAAGGAGAACAAATAGGCTGAAATTGCAACGGGGTTAATGGGCATGAGTCAGGTGGGTTGGCAAGGGTGAGCTGTGAGAGGCAGGAATGGGCTGGGGCTGCGGGTGCTCCTTTGGGACCCTGGCCACTGATCTTGGGTGGGGTAGGGGCCGTCCTGTCAGAAACAAAGGATGAACTCAACACTCTTGGATCCACCTTCCTGTCCTAGGACCCCAGTCTTATCAGAGAGGCATCACAGATTCCAAGCCAGACCACTGGGGGCAATCCCAACCCTGCATCTTCCAGGCTGAGTCATCTTGGGCAGATTACTTAACCTCTTTGTGCCTCAGTTTCCTTATCTGTAAAATGGGCTGTCGTGAGGAGTAAATGAGGACTGGGCACAGGACTTAGAACATGGTGAGTTCCATATAATTGTTAGCTATTATTATCTCCACTAGTAGACCCCAGACATTTTAGACATCTCACTGCTGTCAGTAAACAATGTAAGGATCTCTCCAATATAACGATGTTAATTCATTTGTAAATTATATGCGTGTATTTCTGTGCTAATATAGTCTGTATGTTATAAAACATACACAAAATAATAATTTTAAAAGGATAAGTAAAAAAGTCAAATATAAGTAGGAGTTCTAATAGTTTCATCCCATACCCCACTGGGTCCTTTTGTGCCTCCACTGGGGGCAGGCAGATACTTTGGAGCCCGCTTCATGCTCTAGCAGCTTGGGGAAATGACGTGATGTGGGCAGCAGGCCCTTCAGAAAAGCTTCTGCCCTGGCCAGTGGGAGAGCAGAAGCTCCGGGGCCGCTTGTGGGAGCCCGGGAGTGCTAATGTGGGTGATTCAATCATTTGCAATAATCCATTTGGAACAGCAGCCGTGTCTAACATGCGGCGTGATGACTGCTCCAAAATAGAAAGGTGGCCTGGGAGGCAGTCGGTGGGACATGTTCCAAGGGCATGGGGTAGAGGCGTGCAGGCTCACCCTTGTCCTCGGTGTCTTCTGGCTGCAATTAACCACCAGGCTCTGTGCCTTCCTGGTGCAATGGGTCAGTCTGCCCCTTCCCTTCCTCTGAAGCAGTCCCTCCACCTCCAGGAAGCCCTCGCTGATCTAATCTCCCCTCGGAACAACTCATCCAGGTTTGGCTCCTTCTCACTCCCTTTCTCTCGTTGAATAACGGCTGTGCGCCCAGCCTGGCTCTCTGCTCAGTGGATGCCATGTAAAGCTGTTGTTTTTGCTCTCCCATCATCAGTTCCCCCTCTTTCTGGAAGCCATAACCATCTTTTCCTTTTGTGAAACTGCCCTCCTCAAATGAGGTCTGGGCTAGGCTGACCTCACCCCCATGGTTCTACGAATGGGCGCATCACCCAGGCCTAGCCAATCAGAGTCACAGTGGTGGTCACCTCAGGCCAGTGAGATCCTGCTCTGGGGCTTTTGCTTGAACCATTGGGAAAGAGGTGACCTTCATTGCGATTGCTAAACTGGAGCCTATGTGCCACCACAGGGTAGGTGACCCGGAGAAAAGCATACGGATCCTGATGACCTCAGTTGAGCCCCTGATTCAACTATACCTGAAACTGACGCCTTTCTGTGAGCCAGTAAATTCCTTTTTTCATGCCTAGACCTTTTTCTTTTTTAAAGCAAATGTACCTGACAGTTTTGACCAAAACCTTCACTACTGCCTGTGATTATTGTGCTCTTCTCCAGCCGGTCCCCCTGCTTCTGCCCCCGCCCACTCAAGCCTGCTCTCCGCGCCGCAGCAGGCTGACCCCTGTGTCCTCACCGTGGCCTCTCAGGCCCTCGATGACCTGTCTCCCCTTACCAACGGGCCTGCCCTCCTGTCCGTCTCCTCGTCCTTCCCTCTGTTCCAGCCACACTGGCCCCCGCTGCTTTTCCAGATGCTGGGCACGCCCCCACCTCTGGGCCCTCACTCTTGCAGTTCCTTCTGTTCGTGACAGCCCTTAGGCCTAGAAGGACTGAAGGCTTACTCCACTGCTTTTCGGACTCATCTCAAATGGCACCTTTCCTCACCAGCCGGTAGAAAACAGCAGCCTCCCGGCCCCGTCCCTCCCTATTTCCTTGGCTTGCTTTATTTCCAGCACTGGGATTTCATTGTTCCATCCTTTCCGGTCTGTCCCACCAGCAAGATAGTAAGCTGCACAGGGCAGGCCTTTGCTTTGGTCACTGAGGCCTCCCCAGGCCTAGGTGAGCCTGGCACATGGCAGGTGCTCAGTGAACACAGTTTGCATAACTGTGCTTCGACTACTGTCCCATGAGGCTGGGCCCTGTCTCTCCCTGGCCTAGACCCCCAGGAAAGGGGCTAAGGGCTCCTCCTCCATCTGTCCCACTGGCCGACTCATCAAGTTAATGGCTTGTCCCCTTCCCTCCTGCATCCTCTTTCACACCCCCCCATCACGTTTGTAATTACTTGCACGCCCGCGTGCGTGTGTGTGTGTGTGTGTATGTGTGTATCTTCCCCGCACCTAGCGCCTGCCTGATATATCCTAAGCGCTCAGAACAAGTTTGCTAATGAGGCTCCAAGGGCACTGATCGAGGCAACCCCGTCTGAGTTACCCAGCCGGTTCTGAAAGAGCAGGCATTTGGTGTCCTCCCTAATTACCCGCCTCGCCGTGGACATCCTCGGAAGACGCCTCTTTCCTAATGGAAACAGCAGGGCGACTGCAGGCTCCTGGCAGCATCCCGCGCCTTTCCTGGCAGGAGCTGGAGGCAGGCAAGGGTGTTTCGTTAGAGAAGAGTTGAGGAAGGGGCAGTTGTGGTGCCCACCACTTCCTAGAAGAGTTGTTTGGAGGCCCGCAATGAAGCTGCACGATGGAACAGTAAATACAAGAATGAAATAAGCAAGTCCCTGATCTGTCTCCCCATCTCCAGGCCCAGGCCTCACCTGGCCACTCCTCCTCCCCCCGGCCCTTTGCTGCAGGGCCCCAAACTCCAGTTAAGGGGCAGCTCTGTTGAGCACCTGCTCAGCTGACCTTTGGTCTCTGACTACCTGAGGACAGGGAGGTGGTGGTTCAGGGGTGGTCCTGGGACCTATGGAGCCCCTCTCCCTGCTGAAACAGATAAAATCTCAGCCCAGACTAGCCAAGATCAAGGTTTTGGTGCTTATTTGGCTTGCTGGGGTTGCTGGCTGTGACATGGTCCACTTATTGCATTCCCAATACCCATTTTCCCACTTTTTTCTTAGTAATAGAACCTCAGCTTTATTCCGGGTAGCAAGATGCCCATCTAAAAGACTGCATTTCTCAGCCTCTCTTGCAGCTAGAGATCACCAATAATATACAAACAGAAGTTGGAGGGTAGACTTTTGGGAATATTCCTTAAGAGGAAGATAGACAGATGACACATGCCCTTTCATGCTATCCTCCTGATTTCTGTTTCTTGCCCAGAATGTGGATGTGATGGTTGGAGCTCAAGCAGCCATTTTTGGCCCTTGAGGATGCATGCTGTATGCTAAAGATGGTGGGTCAAAAGTTAGAAGGAACCCAGACCACTGATAATCATGGAGCTGCCATATCACCTTGGACTGCTTAAATCCAGACTTCTCTTTTGAGAGAGAATAAACCTCTAATTTGCTTAAGCTCCTGTTTCTGTTACTAGCAACTGAATACAAATCCTAACTAATACAGTGACCTCTTTGAGAATGTGATAAAAGATGGGACCCCACTCCAGAGGCCCACACGCCTGCAAGCAGGCCTGGGCACATGTGTGTACACACACACACACACTATTTTGCACACAATTTCAGTGGGGGAGAAGTAGTCACAGACCTTCTCTAAGTAAGGAGCTCAACCATCTTTTAGTCCCCCACCCCAGGCTTTAGTCACTGTAGCTCACTGTTTCTGTGGCCTTAGGGTGCAAACTCATGATCTGGCATCTGGAACATGCTTTCTTGACAGCGTTTTTGCTTCTAGTGCTGTTAGATCAAATGTCTGCATCATGGAGTAGAGGAGAACCCAGGACCTGCCCTCGCCGAGTCCTGGGGGAACTATACTCACACAGCCTGGTTTATAACCAATACAGACGGGATAAAATCTAGGTTCAGAGACGGCCCTACCAGGAGGTGCTCTGGATCTCAGAGGAGGAGGCCACCTGTAGGAATTAAAAGGGGCTTCCTGGGGAAGACGGAACCTTGGAAGAGACAGAGGTCACCTGAAGGCAGAGGCCAAGATAACACGATGCTAAGGGGACGCTGACCTCTGTGTCCACAGGGGACTGAGCAGGAGGCTCTCACCTGAAAGTACAGAGATCCTGTCAGACTGCACCCTGGAGGGAGGCCGAGGCATGTGGATCTGGAATCTCCCTGCCCGAGAACATCTGGGGGGACCCCGCCATGGGACTGGTCCGCGGGACCGTGGCCAGAGAGCATGGGGGCCATTTCAGAGCCTGGATCCTAGGAGTCTCCATGCTTCCCGCCCTGCCTGTGTGCCTCTCTCTGGGCTCTGAGAAAGCTGACTGCCTGGTTGCAATTCCCGGCCCGGCCCGCTGGCTGTCAGTGCCTCTGGGGAGGGGAGCCGAGGACTCGAGGAAGCAACTGTGGCCTCGGACACCCCGACCTTCACCTCCAGGCCTGGCTCCACTCCCAGTTCCCCACGTGCATTTCGTCCACTCTCTCTCTCCTCCTGCCCACAGACCCCTGTGCTCCGGCCTCTCAAAGAACTCAGGGAGTGGCCTTCGGGCCAACCGGTGATGTCACTCCTTCAGCCTTGAGAGGAAATCTGCTCCAGGATGGCCTGGGTCAGCGCAGAGGCCCCTGTTCCACGGCGCACTGCGCAGAGGCCCCTCCTCTCACCTGTCCTTCCCTCCGCACACCCGCCCCTCCAGTCCACGGTGACCGAGGTCACAGAGACACAAACAACCTATGGTTTCCAATTAATTTTTAATTGCAACTTGAAATTCTTAATTGCAGCTGAAATGCTATTGCTGGTGGAGGCGTGATGGTGGGGGTGGGGTTGGGGGTGACCCAGTTAGAGATGCTCGGCCAGGCTAGATGGGCACTGAGCCAGCAGAGGAAGGGGCTGGAGGGTGGCCCAAGCCTGCCCGGGCGCTCCAGCAATTCTCCCGGAACAGCGTGGCCAGGCAGTTCCGCCTCAGGCCCTGGGCCTGCCCCTTGGTGGCCAGAGGCCCGCACTTTGGCCTGTCCTCTGGGGAGGGCTACCTGAGAAGTCCCGTTTGTCAGGGTCTCTGACGGCGGAGTGCTGCAGGCTCCATGTGGCCAGTTAGAGCCCCCTACTGGAGCAGGGCCCAGAAGCAGGATCTTTCTAGGGGGAGGCCTTTGGGGGCCCTCACAGGGGACAGGGCTGTTCCCAGGGAGGCCCAGGCCCTCAGAGGTGGCATAGGAACCTGACAAGCCCTTGAGAGAAGAGCCCAGGCTGTGCTCGGCTGGGAGGGTGCATGCAGGGCGTCGGAAGTGGGAGGACCAGCTGCCGGGGTTGGCCTGAGGCCGAGGGGTTTCCAGGGCTCTGCGACTTTTGGTGCTAAACCCAGGAAAGCCTGAGGCAAACTGAGATCCCAGCTGCCGGGGTTGGCCTGAGGCCGAGGGGTTTCCAGGGCTCTGCGACTTTTGGTGCTAAACCCAGGAAAGCCTGAGGCAAACTGAGATGAGTTGATCTCTCCAGTTGGACGCAATTAGCCCTTTGACACCACTGTTTTTGGGGAGTGATGAGCCACCCCGAGGCTCCTCGAGGGTGGTGGGGCCTCCTAACTAGGAGGGAAGGGCCACCCCTTCCTTCCTCCCACCCTTCACCCTTGACCTTTAGGGACCAACATGGTGACCCACAGGGTCTGTTGGTGACACTTGTATCCTTACAGGACCCACTCGTGCATTCTGCCCAGACACCTGTACCTCACCTACTCGGTGGGTGACATGGACATGATGAGCTCCGGCCACACTGCTTCACAGGCAGCTGGATATTTATTTTTTATTTTTTGAGGAAGACTGGCCCTGAGCTAACATCTGTGCCCATCTTCCTCTTCTTTGTATGTGGGATGACTGCCACAGCATGGCTTGATGAGTAGTGCGTAGATCTGCACCCGGGATCTGAACCTGCGAACCCAGGGCTGCTGAAGTGGAATGTGCGATCTTAACCGCTGTGCCACTAGGCCAGCCACAGGCAGCTGGATATTTGATGTAGAATAAGGCATGTGCCTGTTTGAGCCTCCGTTTCCCCAGGAGTGGCCTGGGACAAGGAGCTTGGCCTTCTGCAGCCTGTCCTGCAGGAGGATCTCTCAGAGAGGGGAGGGGCCTGGCCAGTCTGTGGTGGGGGCGGGGCATTCGGGAAGGAGCCTGCTGACCTGGTCTGCTTGCCGCTGGCTGGCCCGCCTGCCCCTTCCCTGGCTGCACTTGCAAACCCTTCCATGAAGGCATCTGGATCTCCACAGGAGCCATTACCTGAGACCTGACAGCTAACACAATAGAAAGCCTGCAAGCTGGCTTCCCTCCCTGGCTCGCCTGGAAGCCTGCTCCGGGCTGCTGGGCAGGGGCTGGGCCCCGTGGGCAGAGGCTGGCTGCAGTGGGGCAGGGAGAGGGACTGGGCCAGGGGTAGCAGCTGGGGCAGCGGCAGACGTTTGAGGTGTAGGAGGGTTGGGGGAAGATGGGCTTTTGGCATGTCCCGTGGGCAAGCTCTGCCTAGGAACCCAACTCTGGCTCCCAGTCACTCATTCATTCATTCACTCATTCATTCATTCAGTCAACAGAGGCTTACTGAGCAGCTACCACATGAAGACCCTGTTCTGGGCGCTGGGGGAATCTCAGGAAGGAAACAGCCCAAAGCCAGAATTCGCATCCCTCTGAGCCACTCTCTCTCCTGGTGAAGCCCCCCTGGCCTGGCCCCTTCCCAGCAGACCCCCAGCTTCTCCATCTCCAGTCCGGGTCTGCAGCAAGGTGGATGCAGTGGCCTGAGGTTCCAACCCAGCTGAAGGGTCAAGGGGCTGGGGAGCTGGTGGAGAGAGATGGGGCCTGCGTGTCCCTTGATGTCATTGCCTCAGTCTCCCTGGCACTTAAGCCTGATGTGGCCAAAGCTGCTTTGCACTCAGCAGCAGCCTCCAACTCAGGGCTTGCCGGGCACCCCAACTACCCAGGAACTCCCCTGGGATGCCTGCAGCTCCACACTCCCTGCCGTCAAAACTTTCCTGTCCTGGTCCCTTTCCTTCAGACTGTCCCTGGGAGTCCGTGGGATGCAAGGGATTAACAAAGCAATCAAATACACATTCATGATGTAGTCCACAACCGCACATTCTGTCCCTTCATGTGCCTCGAAAGCTCTGCTCTTGAGGAGCCTGGAGACAATGGGGAGAGGGGCCTAGGTCCCCTCAACAGTACTGTTCCGGCACTGAACCTGAACGACAGGGAACCCCTATGATAGGCCAGGTGCAATGCTTGACACTTTGCACAGTTACCCATTCTCTGCTCCTAAGAACTCTGGGGAGTAGGTGGCATCATATCCCCATTCCACAGATGAGGACACTGAGGTGTGGGCAGGTTCCCCAACTTGCCCATGATCATCCAGGTAGGGGTGGGGAGCTTGCACACAAGCCCTGGTGTCTTACTGCTGAGCTCATGCTCCTAAGGCCCACATTGTACTCCTGGGTGGCAAACAGGCAACAGCAGGGCCAGGTTATGACAAGTGAGGAAGAAAGCACGTCAGGCCCTTGGTGGTTGGAGGGGCAGGGGCCCTGTGGACAGGGAACTCTGAGAAGACTCCTACAGGAGGGAGCGGGGCACCCCTCAAGGGCCGACCCCGAGCAGACCCCTGCCCGTGACCCACTCCCAGCTGAGGGACCTGCACGGCCTCTGCTCTCGCGGAAGCCGAATGAACGACAGGATGTGGATCTTCCAGAGGCCCTTTGAGGACGCGTAGTTTGCTCAGAGGAAGAACAGGAGCCTTATCAGGAGGGGGAACAGCGTGAGCTGAGGCCTGGAGTGAGATGGGCTGGTGGGGCTTCCTGGAGAGGAGCCTGAGGAGGGAACTCCTGACCTGCCGGGGGAGGGAGAGGACCTATAGGCCAGGGTCGAATTGAACTGGCCTGGCTGAGGCAAAGGGGGACGCTGGCAGTTATTCCGCTAAACTAGCCCAGAGGTGACCTCTGCCTTGGCCTGACTTTGGCCCATAGACCTAAGAATCCGGGACTAGTTGGGCTGGAGGGGCCTTCACAGGTCAGGTGGCCCCAGCCACCTTGTGCAGGTGGGAAACGGGAGGCCCAGGGAGGGGAAGGCAGCTCTCTGGCCTCCCCGCCTCCCGCTGCGCTGTGTCCACAGGGAGCCGCAGGCGGAAACACTGTCTGATGTTTCCCACCATCGGGAAGGCACCCTGAAAAGACAGATCTCCCAGAGGCATAAACTAAGACCTAAAAAGGACAGAGGGCGACCTTCCGGCCCTTGACCACCCATCCCCGCCCCTTGCAGGCCAGCCTCCCCCCATCCCACCCCATTGCTCAGCAGTTCCTCCCCAAGAACGACCCCCCCTTTCTGTCTCTCCAAATCTCCCTGACATTGGCTGGACCTTTATCTGTGGTTGGCCCTAGCTCCAGGCTCTACTTCCTCCAAGAATCCTCCCAAGGCCACTCGCCCCCGCTGACATTTCACCTTCTTGAGTGGCTCTCAGCCTGAATCTTCTGAAGAACTTAATGGGATGGTGTGAAATCGGGTTTTTCCTCCCTCCGTCCTTCCACAGGCCTGCTGCTCCACTCCGCCATGCTCTGAGCTCCCCAGGGGAAGAGCTTGTGGCAAGCTTCCTCCTCCTGCGCCCTGAGCAAGCACCCTGGAGAGAAGGCCACCAAGCCCTGGTCTACAGGGGAAGGCAAGAAGGGTGCCTCCACTCCACCCTGCCTGTCCTCTCCACCAACAGGGACAGAGATGTCTTCTGACACTGGAGTCGGGGACCAGGGTTCAGGCATGCACCTAGGGGCTGCTGACCTCCAAGACTCCATCCACCCCACAGGCCAGCCCCTCCCAGGCCCTTAATGGATCATCTCACGGTCAGACAAGCATCTGTGGTTATTAGGCCAGTGCCTTTGACATACCCCTCCCAGAACTCCTCCAGCTTCTCTTGCGTGCCTCCTGTGACAGGCTGCTCGCTACCTGTAGCATCACTTCATATCCTGCCTGGGCTGGTCAGAATCTCTGTCTCTTTAGGTCAGCAGTGCCCAGTGCCAGAGGTCCTGTCACCAGGCCCAAAGCTGGTGAGCAAAACAAATGCCCAACAACTCATGGTCGGCCCCCTGGGCATGGGACCAGCCTTTGTGCTCCACCCTATCTGCTGAGTCTCTCGTCTGAGGCTGCCTCGCCCGCCTGCCCTCCCTCTCTCTCTGCGATTTTCTTCTCCTCCTTCTCCCCCTCCTCCCCTGCTTCCTGGCATCTAAGGATTGCATGAGTCACTTCGCTTTGAGCTGCCAGCTGTCGGATGCGGTTGGGCTTGGCGTGGGAGCCAATTTTTCCCCTTTACTCAAAGAGAGCTCAGGGCTGATGAAAGCCCCCAACACTGTCATCCGGGATTTTTCGGGAGGTGGGGATGGCTGTGCCAGTTCTTCGAGGTTCTGGCCAACCCACCCTCCATTCCCAGCCTGGGCAGGCCACTTGTCCTCCCGCTGGCACCAGGCAGGAGGCCAGGCCAGCTCAGTGCAGTCCATGGCATGCTCAAAATCGCCCCCATTACCCAGCCACTCAGCTCCAAGGGTCTGCCGGGAACCCGGGGCCTGGGACCCATCCCCACTGCGCCCGGGAATTTTCACTGAGAGCCGTGTACCTGGCTCCAGGCTGGCGCTGTGGGGGAGACAGGAACAAAGAAAGAAGGCCTGTGCCTTCAAGGAACTGGCAGTCTGTTTAGGGAGACAAAATTCACAGAAACGGTGGTTCATGCTTTTCAGCCTGGATTGTGCGTCTACTTCCACACACGACCTCATCTAGCTCTCACAGACAGACAGGAAGAGAGGCTCTGAGAGCTTGCATGACTCGTCCAAGGTCGCATGGGTGGCAGGGAGCTGAGCCCTGTCCGAGTGGTCCAGGCGGGGGGCGGGGGCAGTTTCTGGGAGGAGGAGCCCCCTCTGCTCCAGCGGCTGAGATGGGCCCTCTGCTGGAAGATGCGCGTCTCGAGCATGGTGGAGGCACTCAGCAGGCCGGAGAGAGCGTGTGGAGGAGCCTGGAAGTGGGAGGCGGGAGCCTTTCTCAGACTGGGTTCCCTTGAAAGCAAAGCTTGAGATCACAGACTTGGATGCAGGTGGTGTGTTTAGGGGGGAATCTCCAGCAGTAGGAGGGAAAGAGTGCGGAGAGGGAGGGAGGGCAGGCGGGAAAGCTGATATAAAGGAGCATCCCAGAGAAGCCACGGTGGGGGGTGGGGCTCTGCTCCCCGAGACCTTCAGAACTGTTTGCTTAAAGATGGAAGGCTGGGACAGTGACCCCCTGGCTCTCATCCCCCACAGTCGGGGTTGCCCCCGCGGGGGATTCCCTCCTCTGGCCTCCTGGATCACACTTGCCTGTGAGCCCAGTGGGCAGCCGTGGCATCAGGAAGAAAGCGGGAAGACAGCAGCAGGTGCTGGAGGGGGCGCTGAGCTAGCCTAGAGCTATCCAACCTGAAGTGCAGCTGAGCCAAAGCGGGCTTCTGCTACGAGGGCTTAGGGGGCATTTGGTTCTGAGCCACCAAATTCTGGGCACCGCTGCCACCCCAGAAGGCCCTACCTCGGTGACCCAGCGGGCAAGCTTTATGGAGCGGTTCCAGCAGGCGCCTAGCCGGGCGTCCTGGAGTGCGGTAGAGACAGAAGAGTTAGGAGGAGGGGAAGGGCAGGACTTCTGCCTACTCCTGCCTCATTTTACTTATGGTCAGCATCACTTGCCTACATATCCTCCTCCCCTGCTGGTGGCTGGCTCCTCAAGGACAAGGATCGGTCCTGTCTGTCTGTTCTTGGTTCCTAGCACAGAGCCCGGCACAGAGGAGCTGCCCAGGGAAGCTGCACTGAAAACACTGGTGTGTGGTGATGACCCAGCCTCTGGTCTCAGCTGCCAGAGGTTGACTGGGTCCCTGGGCTCATCTCAGACTGCACTGGCACTCCAGGGGAGCGAGAAATGAGGGGAGAGCCACCCCTTCCTGGTCCTGAAGCCACCAGGGCCTCTGGCTCCTAAAACCCTGGGTTCTCTCCTCCTCCCCCTGCCCTGCCTTTTCACTTGCTTACTTATCTCTGGAATGAAGTGGTTTCAGGCTGCCAAGTGTTTGGGGGAAAATATCCCGTGTAAGGAAGACACATTCTCCCTGTAAACTTGTATTGTGTTTTTGATTGTCTCCCATAAAGGAAGAGATGTATCTTGCAGTTTATGTTTACGACTGTGTAGCTGGAAAAAAAATCAATTCTCAGTCTGCAGTTTTTCAGCCAACCTTCCCCCAGCAGCTCTTCTGCTGGGCCAACAGCCTGATGCCCAGAGCTCAGGGCTGGAGCTTCTTCTGCTCCGTGCAGGCAACCGGGAGCCACAGCCTCAGCTGGCTGTGGGCCTGGCATAGACTCACACGGGAGCGGACTTCTCATCTCTGCTTGCCTCCCTAGCCAACTCAGCTTGGAAGGCCAGGGTTGGCTGAAAGGATGTGGCCAGCCCTCCAGGCAGAGGGAAGGCTGGCTGGCAGGGAAACAGGCAGCCCCAGCATCCTCCACCAGGCCTGATGCAGCCTCTGATGGGGGCAGCAGGAACCTCTCCCCCACCAGCTTTAAGTGCTGCCACCTCCTACGTGAAGCCTTCCTGATTGCACAGAATAAGCAGAACTCCTCCATCTGTTGGCTTCCCTGCTGGTGCCTCGGTTCAGATTGCTTTCTGTCTGCCGTGGGGTCATTTGGAGTCCTGGTTGCCTGGTAGTTTAGAGCACAGCTTCTCCATCAGAACATTCCAGTTCAAATCCTAGCTCCTCCCTTCCTCACTGTCTGACCTTGGCAAGTTACTTAACCTTTCAGAGTCTCAGTTTCCTCAACTGTCAAATGAGGGGCAATTTAAAGATTAAAGTAGACCACCTGATTCAAAACTGTAACCCCCCTCTCCTGCTTCATTTTCCTCCGTAGCACTAACCATCATCTAACCTCCTACCATGCAGGGTGCCCATGAGTCTGAGAGCCCAATGGGGACAGGGATTGTATTTGGCCATCCCAGGGTCCCGATTGCCCTTGCTCATAATGGGCCCTCTTGGGATCCGATTGGCCAGAAGCTTACTGCAAGAGGCCAGAGAACTGAGGCCTTGAGCCTCACTTTCAACATCTGTAGAATGGGCATGGGTAGAAACTGTGAACAGGAAGGGAGGTCGCAGGTGGGACACGCCCCTCCTGGCAGCCTCTTGACACGTCACTACTATGGCAATCACCCCCACATACCTCTACCTTTCCTCAAACCCATTCTCACTTTTTATTTCGTCAGATTCTTATGACAGATCTGTAGGAAAGCCACCAGGAGTTATGACGTTCATTTTAAAGACAAAGGAACTGAGGCCAGGAAACAAAAGCCAAGCCCGGAGGTGCCCAGCCCCCTGGGGCAGACAAAGCAGGTCTTCTGCAGGCCAGGGCAGCCCGGCACCAGCTCTAAAGGGCTAGAGGGCTACAGCAGGGCCCCGGGGGCTGCCCCCTTGTCTGCCCCGCTCCTGCTCCTGCGGGGGCCTGCTCGTCTCTCCTCTCTCTGCCTTTGAATTGCTTGGAAACAGAGCTGATGGCAGTGGGAGCAGCTCAGCCGCTGCTGGTCTCATGACTGGAGGCTTCTGTTTGTTCACAGAATCATATTTTTACACTCTGGCTTCTGCTAATTTATGCAGCAGACTGAGTTCTCCCTTGGTGAAGATCGTTTCGGGGAGCGGGGAGTCAATTCTTGCATTTATTTAGTCATCTTGGAGCCTATCAGATGCCAAGCAGGGGATAAATTAACAACAAAAAAAAGTAAGAATAGCTAGGCGCAGTGTTTATTTTCCCGCAGTTCCCTCCTCCGATGGGCCCGCCGTGCTCCCTTAGCAAGTCCACTGAGAGAAGTTTGCTGGGAAAATTAAACGGCTCCTCATTTAAGACAGAGCAGTCAGCCTTGCTGGTTGTTGTTCAGCACCTATGGGGGCTCATCCCAGCTCACCTGTGATGAGGATTTTTAGGCTGCTTAATTTAAAAACGGTTTATGATGAGGAAAACTGCAGATGAGAAGCAGGCTCCGAGGACTGGAATTTGCTTGCCCTTTTGAGAGATATTTGCATTTGTGAAGGAAGGGGGGATGACCTTGTAGGGACCTGAAATCGGCCACCCCAGGATATGTCTCTTTGGCATCGGCATTGTTTGGGGCTGATTGCTTTCGATAAACTGGGACAGGGAAGGAGGCTCTGAGGAATGGAACTTGCCCTTGTTGGGACACATTTACATTTGTAAGGTAAATCTCTATCTGTAAAAGTTGCCTCCCTCTCAGTACCAGGAAGAAGAGAGACGACCTTGTCCCTAGAAACTCTTAATGGGGAAGGCAAGAACTTAAGTTGGTTGCTGTCTGGCAATCTCATGTAACTGATTTAGGGTGGTGGCTTCTAACCTTTCTAACCTTTACTTAATCCGATTTGATTCTTGTCTAAAAGTCATGGGATCACCCAATGACCAGACCCCACCTGCACTGATACCATTTTAACTTTTTTTCATGTTCTTTCCTTTGTCTTGTAAAGAGATGAGTCACGTACCCATGCCTTATAAAATTAGCCCTAACCCTCAACTCAGGGCAGCAGCAGAAGCTCTGACTGCCAATGCGTCCTGTCCCCATGCTATTCCACACTATTCTCTAAATAAAAAGAGCACTACTGCCGGATCTTGAGAGTCCAAGAAATCTTTCTTTCGACTCCTCGGCTCACCGACCCCGCATCAACCTCCAAGGGGACAGGAGGTGGGGAAGTCTCAGAGCACCACCCCACCCCAACACACACACACACATACACACAGAAACCACAGCCCGATATATACTTCTCTGTGTGAAATGATGAAGTTCACGTGCAGAACTGCAACATCCTGTAGGCAATTCAGTTGGGAGCAATCAGGGAGGACTTCCTGGAGGAAAGGACCTGCCAATCTGAGAATGGGAAGGGGGAATCTGAGTCTGACCCATGAAGGACCAAAGGCTGGGATGGATACAGTGCTACTATGAAAGAGGGAAACAGAGAGAAGGCCGGTGAGTGGGCTGGTGACCCATTTTGGAAGCCTAAATCGCTACAAAATCTTTCTTGAGATGGGCTCTGCCTCTGCAAGTAAGGTTTAGGGCAAAAACTTTTGCATCTACTGCAAATAAACCAAGGGCTGGAGCTAATAAGAGAGTCTGGGCGGAGGCCCAGCTCCTGAAAGATCAGTTACGAAAGAGAATTGTCTCTCAATTAGGAACTGAACCAGGAAGGGCCTGAGTAAGGCCCACGAAGGTCAAGCTCATGCATACAAGGTCATGAGAGCAGCGAGAGGGGACAGAGCGGGCAAAGGGAGAGGAAACCAGGCCTGTGCTCAGCATGGTACGTGGTAGGTGATCAACATGTGTTACTTCTTGGCTCTATCTTTACCCCCTAGGGCATATGTGGCTGCCTTGTCACCTGCCGTGCCCACCAGGACCACTCTCTCTAGTGGGCACAAATCTGTGGATGGTATCCACCCATCCACCCATCCTGCTGCATCCAGCTGCCCGCTCAGCCAGCTCCCCCCACGGCGGACAGGCAGACAGCGGAGCACAGCACACGGGCTCCTCACAGCAGCCTGGAGGCTTCTCAAGCTGCCATTACCTTGTGAAGGTCCCGAGCGCCTGGCCGCCAGCCTGGAGCCACAGGATCTGCTTTGGCGAGCTGGGTGCTGAGGAGATTCATCTCTCTGTGACAGACTCACATTTACCACGCTCACAGGGACTAGTATTTATATACACACCCTGATGCCAATTTATTAATTTATAATAAGATGCTACTCGAGTGGAGCGGATGTTTGCCTTGGCAGAACAGAGTTCCTCCCAGTAGGCAAGCTACATGGGAAGTCAAATTATCATGAAAAACGCTGGGTTAGTAATTCACCACGAGAAATAGAACTTCTGAGAGCCCTGGGTCCCTGTGTACTCCCGGGTCTGTCTTCTCTCCCTAAAAGCAAGTTACAAGAGGAGATAATCAGAACCTGACTCCGTGAAGCGGAATCAGAGAGCTGGGCGCGGGCAGGGGCTGGCTTTGTGCTTTGCTCTCTGATGGCCTGGTGCCTCTCCCCACCCTGGGACCCGACCTGTCTCAGGCACCCTGTGCCCCAGAGGTCGGCAAACGATGGCCCGCAGGCCAAAACCAGCCCATTGCCTATTTTTGTACAACCTGTGAGCTAAGAATGGGTTTCTATCATTTCCTGATGACTGAAAAAAAATCAAAAGAAGTGCCTGTAAAATAAAGTTTTAATGGAACACAGCCCATTTATTTCTGACCTCTTATCTACGGCTGCCCCTGTGTTACAACCACAGTTAAGTTGTTGCAACACACTGTGCGGCCTGCAAAACCTAAACTATTTACAGCCCAGCCCCTTATAGAAAAAGTTTGCTGGGCCCTGCTCTAGCCCAATGCCTCAAGCTCCTGTGGCCTTTATCTCTTTGCTGAATTGCTGTCACCTTCCAGCCCCATTGACCTGAGATTGTTCAGAGATCACCTGGATGACGGAAGCTGCAAGTTGACTGGTAACACATTTTTAGGCAATCTCTTGGTTCCTGCGCACATTTTGCCGTGCCATAACCACTGTGTGAGGATGTTGTCAGCCTGGCCCCTGGTGACTTCATCGGCGCTTCTGTGCACTGACAATGTGGAACACTACTTCCATCTTTCCATTCACCAACTGTTCACCCAAACACCCCAGCCTCATCCTTCAGCCTTTCAGTCGCCAAGACAGCCTCCTTTGTCCACTTGTCCATCCACTTAGCCTCTGGTCTAATCAGGTGAGGTGTGGTGCGTGCGTGTGTGCGTGTACACGTGCATGTGTGTATGTGCGCATGCGTGTGTGTAGTGGGTGACTATGATTCAACCATCTCTTGGCTGTTTGAGACTTGAATCAGAAGTTAAAGGTGGTGAGAAGGTCATGGTCCCTGCACATCAGGGTTCAGGTACGGTGAGCCAGACCGACTGTCTCCAGTGAGAATTTTCTCTGATTGAGAACAAACAGCACAACTGCGACCCTGTGGCCTTCCTGTTTCAAGGCTGTGAAGTATCATCTGGAGTTCTTGTGAAGCAGCTGTGTGGGAGAGACAGGCGGAAAAAAGAAAAGAGAAGGCGAGGGAGGGGCCGGTGGGGGAGCAGGAGACAGAACAAGAAGGAGCCGAGGAGAGGGAGGGACAGAGGGAGGGGAAGAAGAGCGATTCAGGCCCTGTGGGCAGCATTCAGAGGCGGAGGGAGGCGCGGCGCGTTGATTCATTCCTTTGTCCTGAGCGGGAGGTGTGGGCGGGCTTGTCTGGGAGTGCCCCGAGGCGTGTGGCGCAGCCTAGGCCTCCCTAGTCCCCCCTGCCCAGCGGGCCGTGGATTTCTGGCTCCCCTGGAGGGCTGGGGAGACTGCAGAATTCAGCCTAAATTCTAGGGGCAGTCAGGGTGACAAGCCCCTTGGAGGTGGGAGAAGGGGCTCTCTGCAGTCAGCAGTGCCTGTCCTGCAGCCCCAGAGGCCAACTCTGATCCCCGCTCAGCGGCTCCCACTGGCCCGGAACACCAGACCCTGGGCGGGGTCGTGCCAACACAGAGGTGCCTGGACAGAGTGGGAACTGAACCCCAATGTCTGAAACCCCAGCCTCAGGCACTCTCTCCTGCTCCAGACTTCCAGGCTCCTTGCGCAGCCAGCTTCCAGAGCCACGGGAGGAAGGCAGCCTTTACACAAACAAAGCAGAGAGAAAAATCTTTAAAAGAACATGTCCACTCTACTCGAAGGCATAATGATTGCCTTTCCCGCCACTGGCCTCGTTTCAAGCTGGAAGCACCTGCCTTGGCACTTTATGGGTAGAGAAGCCCAGGGCACAGGTTACAGAGCTCAGTGGCAGGGCCAGGCTGAACCTCAGGCCTCCAGGGCCAGAGCCTCTGTCTCTGTAGGGAGGCAGCATAACCTAGCCACTAAGGCCCTGGGCTTATGTCAGGAAGACAGGGCATCAATGCCCACTCCCTTCCTGGACGGTGTGAGTCAGTCTCCCTTCTGAAAGGGAATGCTGAAAGGGGAACTGAGCTCCAAGCTTGTTTGGAGGAATAAAAGAGGCACTCTTTGTACAGTGTCTGGCCTGTAGTGCACGGCCAAGATGTGTTACTGTTTTTTTTTTTTTAAAGATTTTATTCTTTTCCTTTTTCTCCCCAAAGCCCCCCGGTACATAGTTGTATATTCTTCACTGTGGGTCCTTCTAGTTGTGGCATGTGGGACGCCTCCTCAGCGTGGTTTGATGAGCAGTGCCATGTCCACACCCAGGATTCGAACCAATGAAACACCGGGCCGCCTGCAGCGGAGCGTGAGAACTTAACCACTCGGCCACGGGGCCAGGCCCAAGATGTGTTACTTTTAAAAAGTCAATACTGTGCCTTAGACCCTGTGCTTAGAGAAGGGAACAAAACTCTCTCTCTATGGGGCCGGCACTGTGGCTGAGTGGTTAAGTTCGCGCACTCAGCTTCGGCGGCCCAGGGTTTCGCCGGTTCAGATCCTGGGCGTTGACATGGCACTGCTCATCAGGCCTTGCTGAGGCAGCATCCCACATGCCACAACTAGAAGGACCCACAATTGAAAATACACAACTATGTACCGGGGGGCTTTGGGGAGAAAAAGGAAAAATAAAACCCTTAAAACAAAAAACAAAAAACAAAACTCTCTGCACGGAGACCCCAGTCTGGGGGGAGGTACAGCCTCACCATTCAGAGGAGTCAGGACAAGTGTAGTGGGGCTATAGGTGCTGTGGGCACAATGAGGAAGGGACTCAGGCGGCTTCTCAGAGGTGGCAGGCACACTCACCTCTGAAGGCAGAGCAGGTGTTCCTCAGGTGGGCGAGGGGAGGAGAGAACACTCGAGGTGGAGGCCACGATCCCGCCGGGGGAAAGCCAGAGAGGCATGATGCCCTCTCAGGCAAGAGGCCACTCGCCAGGAAGCCACCGAGGGTTCTCTCCGCCAATTACAGGGCCCCAGTTGGCCTCCCACAGCCCCGGGCTCCTTACCACCCTCCTTTAGTGTGAGCTCTGGGAAAGCAAACTGCCTTAATATTTGCTGAAGCCAAACACCATTTTGCTTTGCAAATTTTCTGATGGAAAAAATAATTCTGTAATGAGGTCCCAAGTTAGATAGACTTGGCGTTTGGAATTATCAGGCTCTGCTCTTTGCCAGGAGAGAGAGAAATGGGATATGACGATAAAGAGGATTAGCCCAGCTACACGTACCTGTCTCCCCCTCCAGGAAGCTCCCCCAGCTTTCATCCTCATAGGCACACACCTAGATATCCTCCCACCACATGCAATCACCAGCTATTCCGCTTTCGCCTCTGAGCGCTCACCTTCAAGCTCACAGTCGCACACACACCTCTGAGCACACTCAGGCTCCCAAACTGTTGCCATGCTCATTGATTCTACACACAATCACACGCACACAAGGGGCCGTTCTGGGTGTTTCTCCAGGCCACTGCTGCTTCTAATAACCTCCCAGATGCTGGGGAACAGAAAGATTGGGGGGCCACAGGCCCAAGAGTGACCCCAGCCAGCTAGTAGCTGCTATCTGCTTCCCCCCAGGTTTGAGGGCGTGCAATGCCCCTGCCCATCCTGGGCCACTTTCTGGTAGGCCCCTACTCTGATCCTGGCTGACTCAGAGAGTCAGGTGGAGCACCCATGTAGCGTCTGTGGGCAGAGCCCAGGGGAGGCCCTATGGGAAGCAATGGAACCGGCGTGTCTGGTTTGGAGGGGCCCGAAGACTAAACAGTGCCGCGGTCAGGCTCTCTGGAGATGTAATCGGGTCTGATGGTCCTTGGCTAATCTGTGCTTGTCTTCCTCAAACCCCTGTCAGCCCGCTCTCTGCCTGCCTGACTGCCCACAGCCCTGGGCACTCCCTCGGCTGACACAGACTCAGGAGAGGGGGATGAAGGCAGGAGCAGGGGCAGAGGCCCACTTCCAGAGCTGGACCCCACATCAGACCCATGGTCTCAGACAGGCTCCAGTTTCCAGAATTAAATATGGAAAATCTGGACTTGCTTCTCCTGTCTCTCCCAGTCTTAGAGACCTCTGCCAGTGGGTACGCATATCCCCTGCTCTGGGATCAGAAAGAAGGGGTGTCATCCATCCAGCAGGTGCTGACTCACACTCATAACCTGTCACTTCACAAAGCAGGCTGCACCCAAATTGCTAAGATGTGCCGGTTATTTTTGTGGGTGAAGATGTGATGTCACAGGTACAGGGACTTCCTGGTTCCCAGGGCAGGTGGCAGCTGGGACAAGCTGCCATGATTGCTTAGCTCCAATGGCCTCCATCAGTGCTGGTCCCCAGGGCCACTAACAGCTTGCCTGTCCTGCAGGAGAGGGGAGTCCATGCATCTCCTGACGGCCAGTGTGCCTAGGCCTGCTAGAGCGCTCCGGGGACAGTGCACCAAAAGAAGGGAGCCTGGGCCCGTTGGAAAGATGAGTCTTTCCCACAGATGCCTGACCCTGAGTGCCGCAGGGATTCTGTGGATGATGATGAGTACCATGATGAAGAGTACCATAGCGGCGCAGTGGTCAGGGGAGCCTTAGGATGGAGAGGATTTGAACGAGAGGAGGGCATCCTGGGTAGGGACCGTGCAGACCAAGGCTTAGGGGCCAGGATAACAGCTAACGCTTCCTGAAGGCTTCCTGTGCCAGGCATTATTCCAAGTGATTTTGCAGGGCTGAGTTTATTTATTCCTCACAATAACTAAGGCATAGAGTAGTTAAGTAAGTTGCCTAAGGTCACACAGCTAGTAATTGGCAAAGCTGGGATCTGGACCCAGACAGTCTAGCTCCAGAAACCATGCTCATACCCACTCTGCTCGCTGTGTGTGGAGAAGTGACCTGAGTGGAGGGAGGATTTGGAGCAGGAGGCGTTGCAGAGGCAGAGGCGTGGGGGAGGAGTTGTACAGGGACTTAAATGCCAAAGAGAGAACTAAGAGTCAGTCTGATGGGTGACAGGAAGTAGGAGAATGGCTTCTGTATGTCTCCTGCACCCCTTTCCCACTTGTACTCCCCTCACTCCTTCTCCTGCCAGCTCAGAGGAGGAGGAGGTGGCGCAAGTGATCTAAGGCCCCCATTGCTTTGTCTGCCCAGGCCCCACCCTGCTCCTCAGGGACCTGCCAATCACAGAACCCCTCCCTGCACCCCTGTTCCTCTGGCAGGGACAGGTACACGACCCAAGCCTGGCCAATCAGCCTCTTTCCCTGGCTTTGGAACCTTCAGAACCCGAGAAAGAGAGCCTCTTCTCTTCAGAGAACCCTGGGCCCATGGGCAAGGTTCTGGCCTGTAGAGAGGCTGGCATGAAAAAGGAGGCTGACAGCCCCGGGCTGCAGACAGGAGAGGCCAAGGGGGGCTTGTGGCGTCAGAGTCTCCTGTCCAGTCTCCCAGAGGTTTGCTGCTCCTCGGCCTTTCCCAACATTTGGTTTGTGATCCAGTAACATCCCCTTTGCGCCTAACTGGCTCAAATTGGGTTTCCATCATTTGTCACCAGGAGGGCCCTAGAAGGTAGTGCCTCTCAGACTCTGGAGGAAAGGGACCTTTTGGGGAGCTTCTAGTAAAGTCTCTAAGCAGAACTTGGGGGATCCTGATGAACATCTGCCCACTTCTCCTACGGTGGGAGCTCACTGGTCATGCTGTGGTCCAGGTCTGGCCTGGGCAATGCAGGGATCAGAGGTGAACTGGACACAGTCTGTTCCCGGAGGCTCTCAGCCTGGCAGGGAGACTGACCTGTGGACAGTGAGCCCTCAACAGAGCAGAATGGAGATTGGACTGTGTAGAGGTTCTACCCCCAACCCTGGAGCCTGAGGCCAAGTCCGCATACCCTGATCCCGAGCTATCTCCATACAAGCTTTTAAGGGAGGAGGGCCAGACTAGTCCCAGAGGCCCAGCACCAATCTGGCCTGGCCTGCTTGCCAGGAACCTTTACCAGCCCCAGGCCCGGGAGAGAGCCCAGTCCATCTCCAAGTGGATGCGCCAGCAGGGGCCAGGCACGACAGACAGTATTTCCTGGTCTTCCCTGGTGCTGACCACCAGCCCTGGCCACCATCCCAGCCGCAGGGCCTGCCTCCAGACTATTTAGGTTCTTGAAAAATAGCAACAGCACAACAAAACCTCAGCACAGAATCATTGTAATCATCATTCCTGTCCCTGGTACCAGTCCTTCCTCCTGGGGTTCCAGCGAGTTGCCCCCAGGTGCCTGCACCCCAGGTGGCTGTGCTGCATTGGTAGCTGCCTGCTCCAAGCCAAGGGGTCCAGGTGTGCCCTCTCCTTCTGCTGTGTGCCTTGCGCTCTCTGTTCTGGTCTCGGTTGCCTGGCCGGTTTCAGCGGGTGTATGTCTCCTGCTCCCTCAGACAATGGTCCTTCTCAGATAGACGCTGGAGCTGTATGACAGGAGGCCTAGGCCTGGGCAGCTCCATTTCCCAGGTCAGCTGCTACACCGGGCCCTCTCTTCCCCCTCTAAGCTAAAATTTCTCTCCCCCCTTAAAAATAGTTCGAAAAAAGTATTTCCTAAATCCTGGAGCATTTGAGTCTGGTGATTGTTCACGGGGATTTGGACATGCCATTTCCTGTGCTGGGGCTCTAGAAGGGCCTTGTGAGGGAGGGGTGAGGGAGTCAGCCCAGGGAGGGCGAGGGGCCTCGGTAGGCTCAGCAGCAGAGCACTAAGAGAGCAAGCTGTAGGATTCCCAGCCACGTTGCAGATCACGCTGGGAATCCAGACTTACCCAAGACCTGTGATGCCAGGGGAACAAATCGTGGCAACACGCTCCATTTGGCTTTTGGACTTCAAGTGTAACCCAAAGGGCAACTGACAAATTATGGATAGCTCCTCCTGGCTGCCCAGGCTTGGCTCCAGCCCTCATGCTTGTGCGTGCGTGCGTGTGTGTTTGTGTGCATGCGCACACGTGTGCTTGGGTCCAGTGTGTGCTTCTGAGCACAGGTGTGCACGCAGCGTGTACCACATGCTGAGGCTTGGCTACATCTGCCGACATCTTCTGCTTGTGTCAGGGGTTAATCTTCAGCAAAGCTGAGAAGTTTGAGGATTCGTGGCTGGCACTGCACTCCCATCGCTGGCCCTGGCCCTGGCCGTCACCCACTTCCTTGCCCGCCCTCTGTCCTCCCTTCCGCCTTCTTTCCCCACCAGATGCCTCTCTCGACTGACAGGTGCCCAGTTTTCATTTCTATCGTAGGGTTTATGAAGAACACCATTTATCAATGCAGTCTTTTCCTTAAAGACTTATAAACCAGATTTAACACCTCACAATCTCTAGACGTTACTTTTTAGTAAGAAAATTGTTAGAACATCTACTCCTTACTTATCAGATAAGCTTCCAAATCCAGGATGTGCTGTTCTAGGCTTTTCCCAGCCTGGCCCCAAACTCACTTTCTTGACTCATCAGACCTTTCTAGACCCTTCTCCCTCCCCAGATAGGAGAATAAAGGGTGGGAGGAGGTGGCCTGGGGCCCTGGGAGGACTCAGAGTGGAGATTCTTGGGTTCCACTTCTGTCTCTGCCAATAATTACTTTCGGGACCTTGGGCAAGTCCCTGCCTTTCTCTGGATCTCAGTTTCCTTCTCTGTAAATTGGGTGCATTAGACAACATCAAGCTGGCAGCCTGGTGGACTGTCAGAACCACCAAGGGTGACTTTTGAGGCTTGCAAACAGCTTATTTAGCTCATTGTGGCTCTGGTTTGTTTAAATCATTGTTTTAGTTGCTTGTGGTTGCCATAACAAATTAACACTAACTAGGGGGCTTAAAACAACAGAAACGGAGCTGGCCCAGTGGCGCAGCAGTTAAGTTCACACGTTCTGCTTCTCAGCGGCCCAAGGTTTGCCAGTTCGAATCCCGGGTGCGGACACGGTACCGTTTGGCACGCCATGCTGTGGTAGGCGTCCCACATATAAAGTGGAGGAAGATGGGCATGGATGTGAGCTCAGGGCCAGGCTTCCTCAGGAAAAAGAGGAGGACTGGCAGTAGTTAGCTCAGGGCTAGTCTTCCTCAAAAAAAAAAAAAAAAAAAACCCAGGAAACTTATTCCGTCACAGTTCTGGAGGCCAGAAGCCTGAAATGAGTAGTACTGTGCTGAAATTAATGATTCTGGCAGAGCTGCACTCCCTAGGAGAGAATCCGTTCCTTGCCTCTTCCAAATTCTTGTTGCTGTCAGCATTCCTTGGCTTGTGGTCACGTCCCTCCAGTCTCTGCCTCCTTGGTCATGGTGCCGTCTCTGTGTGCATGTCACATCTCCCTCTGCCTCCCTCTTCTAAGGATACATGTGATGGCATTTAGGGTCCACCCAGATAATCCAGGAAAATCTCCTCATCTCAAGATCCTTAACTTAATCATGTCTACAAAGACCCTTTTTCCAAATAAGGTAATACTTACAGGTCCCAGGGATCAGGATCTGATATCTCTGGGGGCTGTCATTCAGCCTACTACAACCGTGACATTGAATCCATCTAGAAACGCCGCCTATCACTAAAGGCAAGTGTGAAGTCTTTATATTTATGAAAGGGAGGCTGGCGTTTAAGAGCTTGAGAAACAGTGGACAAAACGACCTTTCAGGGTCTCCCCAGTCCTATCGCTGTGCAAGTCTAGCTACTATGTGCTGAGGAAAACACAAGTTAATTTAATTTCAACCAAACCAACACAATCAAGGAGTGAAATCCATCGCCACTAGACACAACCAACCCTAGGCACATGGTATTGAGATGTCACCGAGCATCAAGTATTGTCTAGATCTCTGGAGGTCTTTGGTTCACCTGGGGAACCCCCAGTGCAGGGTCTTAGATGCCACTGGCCCTCGCTTCCATGACCATCCCAGGCTCAGGACCCACAGAATCCAGGTCAGCCTGGCAGTCTGGCTGGAGAGGCCATGGTCTCAGGCCTTCTGAACACCCCAGGACTCCACGCCCATGACTCAGTGCTCCCAGGTGGTCCAAGTCATACCCACTGCCCACCCCCATCCTGGGAAGATGGTCATCGCTCAGAACATTCCAGACAATCTGAAGAACCCTTGGGCCTGTCGGCTCCAAGTAGGAGCCTATTTCCATGGATCTTGTTGCCCCTCATGCCCACACCTCCCTGCCTGTAGCCTCACAGCATCTGGGAGTACCAACCGGGGTGGGGCATGGGGGTGTTTGGTGCCAAACACATCTGGGCTCAAATCCTGGCTCTGCCATTTGCCAGCTGAGTTTGCTTGGGCAAGTGATTTCACCTCTCTGACTTTGGTTTTGCCATCTGTGAAACAGAGACAATACTCTCAGCATCATTGTGAGGAGTACAGAGGCGACACGCAGTAAATAGTGGTCATGCTGCTGTTGGGGAAGGGATTCTTATAACATGTACTTGTTACCAGGGAAAGCTGATATAGAAAAGCCAGGAGATAGAGGCGTCCAGAGAGGCTGGGGTGGACCACGTGCAGTTGAAATTATTGAGGAGCAGAAGCCATAAGGGAGCAGAGACAGTTGGAGGCAGGACAGAAGGAAACAGGCAGGATTAAGTCCAATTGCCTTATGAGCTCTATAAGACCCTACACACCTGTCCCTGCTCACTTCTCTGAGGCTTTCTCCTGCTCTCCTCCAAATCTGCTGTGTCTCCTCCAAATGTGACTGGCTCTTTTTCTCATTCCAGTGTTCCAAGCTGCTTCCCACCCCTGGGCCTTTGCACATGCTGTTTTCCCTTTTCACCTGGCTAATCCTACCTACCATTTGGATCTTAGCCTAAATGTCATTTTTTCAATGAAGCTCTCGTACAAGGACAGGTTTCCCATTTATTTGCTCATTGACACAGGTCACTGGCTCATTAACACTGGAGCACATGCCTACCTCTGTCCCATCAGGGGCAGCGAGGTGAGGGGGTGGCTGGTGGGACGAAACATGGTGGCCTCTGCCTCAGGGGATGTGGCAAGGAGGCCTTCCTTAGAAGAAGCTCTGAGTAGGCACCATGAAGCATGTCCAGATGCACACAGAGGAGACAGAGAGAAACAGGATCCGGTTGATAACCTGGGGCCTCTAGTGACCGACACATCCATACCCTCCCTCTGCCAGGAGAGGGGCCGAGATCAGGAGAGGAGTGATTTGCCTCCAGCTACTCAGCAGATTATGGCAGGGCTGGTCTCCTGGCATCAGCTGATGGCTCCTTCCAGCGCCCTGGGCTGTGGAGAAAGGAACTGGGCTAAGGAGAACAGGGGCCAGAATGGGGAGCTTAGGGCTGGGGCCTGGGAGGCAGGAAAAGGGAAGCCCGGGCCTGAGCGAGGCCTGGGGCAGGGATCCCCAGCATCAGCTTGCACCCTGCCCGCCCACTCAGCGAGGCTGCCTCCTCGTCACAGAGCCGGCCCCTCAGGAGCAGCCCTGTGTGTGCCCAGACTCTCAACATCCAGCGCTAAGGGATGGCTGCCCTTCTTAGCTGGGGGCATCTTACACTCTCTTCCTTCACCCTTTTTCTTTTGTTTTGTTGTTTTCTTGTTAAATGAAAAGGAAACATCTAGAGCTGGACCCATCATCTGAGTCACCGCAGGTCCTGAAGGTGGAAGCCGGACGCCAATGGGGCATCTAGGACAGGGGAGGGGTGTCACACTGCCCTGAGAGCTGGGCGTGAGGCACCTGCCTCCACCTGGGGAAGCTGCTGGGGTGATGGGGTGCCCCCATTTGGGCCATGAGCCTCTCACAGAGCCCCTCATCCCCTCCACTGATCTGCTTCCCGCACGGGCCCCTGGGAAGGTCACATCCTCAGTCCTCTGTCTTTGAGGGAGGGCTGCTTTCTTTACAGTGGGAAGGGGTGGCTCCCACTTCTGGAGTGGGGGCTCCCCGGGGAAGCAGAGGCTGCAGGAGACTTGGAGCCTTCACTGCTTGGGGTGGGCAAGAGGTGTGCACCGGCCAGGAGCCAGGAACCCTGGGCACTGCAGTCTCCCTGGAGGCTACGAGAGGACCCCTCCTGTATCTTGGGTCTGGTGTTGGGTTGGGGTGTACGTAATTGGCCAAAATTGGGAGTTTTAATATGTACTATGTTTTGTGGCCATTTTGTCTGCCCACTCTGCCTCCTTGACTGCTTAGAGGCCAGGCAGGGATTTCTAACAGCAGCCCTGCCTCCCTACTCCACTGCTGAGAAGGTCCTTCCACCACTCACCCCACTGTCAGGACAAGAGGCCTGGGTGAGGGGCAGGGCTGGCCTGATTATGCCCTTTATAGATAGAGGGAGTAGGCATAGAGCAGGGAAACTGAGGCCAAGGCCCGGATTCTTTCTCAGGATCCAAGACGGGAGCCACTGCCGGTTGTGGAAATCTCCCGAGGCCATCACAGGAGTGGCTGTTTCAGAATGGATGCTCCAGAGGGGCCTTGGGCCCAGCAGAATAGCTGCAAGACCACGAAGGCCAAAGCGCTGGGCTCCTCTCCCCAGTGACATGCCCCCCTGCCTACCCCCCCCCATGCCTTGTTCCCCTTGCGCGTTGGCAGGACTGCTCTCCAAGCCTCAGCCAGCAGCCCCGGGCCGAGGCCTGCCTCTGCAGGCCCCACCATCAGCCACAGAGGCAGTAGCCCAGGCTGTGTGGCGCCCGGGGCTGTCTCCTCTCTAGGGGAAAACATGTGAAGTCTTTCTCCGGATCATGTGCCAAGCAATTTGAAAGAGGTCATGCTGTCCTCTGGAAGCACAGTTCTTGCCTCAGCTCCACTCCCCCTGCAGGGGGAGCCGCGCTCAGAGGGTCAGGTCTGAGAGGCCTGCAGGGGCCTGGGCAGCAGCCGGGAGGGAGCAGGCTAGAACCAGCTTGTGAGAGATTGAGGGGATCTGTAGAGGGAGGTCGTCACAGCAGGGGGTGAGGCGGGGTCCCACGCAGGCGGAAATGTCCCAGACAGATGAGGAGGTGTGGAGGCAGGCCGCCCCCGCCCCCCCCCCCCCCCCCCCGTATGTGCGGGCAAGGCAGGGGCGGGGGGGGGGGGGGGGGGGGGGGGGGGGAGGCGCGGAATGCAGCACAGGGGAAAGGCAGTCTTGAGTGACAGGGCCTTGAGTGACAGGCCAAGAACTGAGGCTTAGACTTCAGAGATGAGAGGAGCTCACTCCCTGCTTCTCTCTCCTGCTTCTCTCTCCCAGGCTGCCAGCCTGGCTCCCTTCCCCGTCTGCAGTCTCTCCTCTCCCCAGTGAGGACTCAGGCTCCAGCTTCTATAAACGGGGTAGGTGAATCCAAGCAGCTGCTGCCTGGAAAAGGGGCTCAGGCAGGCCAGTGCAGGGCGGGGTCAGAAAGGCAGTTTCCGCAGCTGGGGTCTGGGCTCAAAGCCAATCTCTGCATTCACTGTGTCCTCCCTGAGTAACCAGGCAGCCTCCCAGGGCCTCAGGCCCCTCCTCTGGCACCAGGCAGGATGCACACTCCCCCTGGGGCTACACCAGCCTGGGCTCTGGCATCCAGAGATGGTCTCACACAGCTGGTCTGCTCTGCAGCTAGCTGCTGCGGAGAGCAGGCTCCTGTTCTGGGACGGGGTCCTGGTGGTTTCCATCTTGATTTCTCGGTATTTCTCTGCCTCTGTTTCTCTCTCCATCCTTCTCTATCTCTCTTGATATCTGCTTTCTTTTTTTTCCTTCTCTCTCCTAGACCTTTGAAATCCATGTTATCCTGCTGTCAGTCTCTCCTTCCTTTTTTAAAATTTCTTCTTCTGCTCTCTCCCTCAACTCCAACTGTTCCCACCCGGTTAGCTCCACGGCCTGCTGCTCTTCTCTCCAAAACAGCCCTCACAGCCACCCCCTTCAGGCCCCTCTCAAGGTTGCCACCCTAGTTCAGACACCCATGACCTTAGTCTTAAACTACTGCAGAAATCTCCAAATGGCCCTTCTTCCTTGACACCACTGCCAAAATATATTCCCCAAATTCCATTTCCATTCTGTCCTCTTCACCAGCACGGTTCCCTGGTGCTTCAAGTGTACACCAATCTTCTTATTACTCAGCCCCTCTGTCTTCTGTCTGGATACCTGCCTCCGCCCCCCACCTCCCCCGCCAAGACAGGAGCAAAGAAGAGGTGGGCGTATGGCCTGTCAGAAGTAATGGGCTACATGCAGATAAGGGGTCTTGGGGATTATGCCTAGCTGGGGTGAGGGGCTTTACCCAATTTGCTGGAGGAGGCATCACTGAGATCAGAGGCAGAATTGTAGCTTGGAAGAGCCAGGAAATAATCCAGAAGGTGTGCTAAGGCAGACTGGCAAGTAGGGTGTAAGGACATTTTGGTCACAACCAGGAGAATCAAGTGGAGCAAAAGAATTTCTGCATCTAAAGCCGTTCTCTAGGGTCAGCAATGAAAACTGGGAAGGCCTCCCGTCTGCCATGCACTTTGTTGCATTTGTCCGTGCAGGTGCAGGAGTAGGAGCCCAGAGGGCTGAAGAGGGAATTTGGAGTGCAGGTGGTTAGATCCTGGAGGAGGAGAGAGGAGCCATAGAGGCTGGAGCCTTAGTGGGGAGGGCCCAAGAGAGACCTTGGCTTCGGCCTGTGACCTCATGCCTTGCCTATTCTCATCTGAGCCTCCTTCTTCTGTATCGGCCTCTGCAGTTGAGATTCCTGCTTTTCCCCATCTGAATAAGCCCAACCGCGTCCTATGCCTTTGCTGACTCAGTCTGGGCTCCCAGTCACTGACCTAGCTCTCCCTATGAGGAGGTCCTGGGCCTCACCGTGGTCTCTCTCATGTCACACCCTTACCTCTAACTCAGCCATGTCTTCTGTGCCGTTGAGCATCCATTGGCTCTGAAAGTCTTCTGTTCAAGGAGAGCTGTGCCTGGTGAAGCCAAGAGTGGCTGAGTCATACCTAGTGACTTGAACTCCCCACCACAGACAAGCCCACCCCAGACCCAAGCTGCGAGGTAAAGTCTGAGGGCCCGAGCCCTGGCTCTGTGCTCTGAAGGGCATGGGCCTTAACTCCTAGCTCTTCTTAAGCACATACCCCAGGAACCACAGACTTCCTTCTTCCATTCTTGGTCCAAGTCAGGGTAAATATTTCCCCCAATCTGCTCTATCCCTGAGCACTGAGTGAGAGAGGAAGGTGAGTGGAGGAGGAGCCTCTTTAGGTCTGGGCGTGGGGAGACAGGGAGCATGCTTCTTACAGCCAGCCCTCTCCCCTACAGTTCCAGCACTCTGCCTCCAAGGATTAATTAAAGTGAGCTCAGGCCTGGGGAGCATATGGCTTGTCAGTTTTGTTTCCTGGTGAAGCCTGAAAAGAAGGTGAGGGGGAACGGTGGGTAACGAGTATCCAGTGTTCCCTGGTCGGCTCCTCAGGGCCAGTGATTGTTAGCGAGGATGCCTTTGGCTATAGGTAAGAGAAAGCTCTGGCTCAACTGGCTCAAATAGTAAGGAGTTTTAGTATCTCACAAACAAGAAGCCCACAGTGGGGGCAGGCTCTGGGGGCTCCAGGACAGCTCTGTGTCTGCTTTTCCACTATTGGCTTCACTCTATTACTCTGAGAGGCCAGCTCTTCCTGTATATTCCTTTTAACTTTTTAAAATCAATATGAGCTCATTATCCAGAAGTCCTTCTCTTGTCTCATTGGCCAGAATTGTCCAAAAATCCATTCCTAAAGCAACAATTGGCAAAGGAAATGGGACCCCTAGTGAAACCCATTGCCTTCTAGAGAAGGAGGCTGCACCTGAGCACAATCCAGGTTCTGTTCGTGGCAGAAATGGTTCGTAGGTGGGACAGATGTTGGTAAGTAACCAACAATGCCTGCTACAGGCAGTAAGGTTACATCCAGTTTTGGCTCTTTCTCTGTATCACTTGGAGGGAAAAACATTTTTTTCTTTTAAAAATAAGAAAGGGATAACAGTCATAGCAGGTCAGGGGCTGAGCTGGACATTTGGACTGAGTTCTTCCCATCTGTCTTTCTGCTGCTCATAGCACTTTTCTGCCCACTGTCTCCTTTGATAATCATAATGATCCTGTGAGCAAGGCAGGGAAGTGATTATTATCTCCACTTGACAGGTGAGGAAGAGGAGACACCAAGAGCTAGAGTCACTTTCCAAGATCCCTTCCAGGCACCCCTTTCATTAACACCACCTAGATGTACCAGCGTGAAATTGTGGCTTATTTTTAGATCTTTTAGGAAAAAGATTCATTCTCACTGGTTACATGGTCCCAGGGGTCGGCCTGTGGAGTCAAGCATCCAGGTTCTCAGGACATGTCTCGAGATATCTAGACCATTTTTTTTTTCTCATCCACTTCATGAAAGGAGATGCAAAGATGTCCTTCCAGACACAGGCCTGATCAAAGGCCTTTTCTCTTAGTCTGGAAACAGGGTGCTTCCCAAACCCACCTTGCCCACCAAGAAGTGGTGCTGTCCTTGGTACTGGCCTCTGCTTACTGCCGTCTGCTGTCCCTGATGCCTTGCATTTACAGCTTCCAGACTGAATTCCTAAACCAAGATCTAGAGGGATTATGGGAATTACAGTCCTCCCTAGCATCACCCTGGCTACCCCACCAAGGAATTCCTCTATGGTAGGCAAGGTAGGGATGAATTGAAAAATGATTGACAAGTTCCAGACACATGCTCTCACGCTCCCACATGGCTCTGTTAGCTTAGCGTAAGTCTATAGCACTAAACAGTCTAAATTCTTTACTTCAAGAGTCCAGACCCACAACCAAACCTAGCCCACCACCTGTTTTTTTAAGTAAAGTTTTATTGGAACATAGCTAAATTCATTTGTTTCCTCATTGTCTGTGGCTGCTTTTGCTCTACAACAGCAGAATTGAGCAGCTGTGACAGAGGCCGTATGACCCACAAAGCCTAAATATTTACTAACTTGCCCTTTACAGGAAAATAGTTGCCAACTCCTGTTCTAGTTTATTCCCTTTTTGGCAGATTTTTGTTCTGAGCACAATCCTGCATTATTGACATTTCCCTTTATCCCTACCTTTCCCCGCTGGCTCAGGATGGGGTCTTTCCCCAGCTCCCTCAGTTCCTGGATAAATGATTTCCTTACCGTATGGGTCCTAGGTCTTCTTCATCTCTTTAAATTCGAACTATTCTCCTCAGATACTAGCTCAGTGGTGTTCTCCGGCCTTTTCCCCAGACGTTTCCCAAACCCGCTGTTCTCAGGTACACAACCTTCTGCTCATCTTCACCAAGCCAAGCCTCTAGTCCAGACAATGCCAGAAGTTAACCTGATATTCACCTCCTAGGGACTCAAACTTCTTTATAACCTTTCTCAGTGTGTTAGGACTCTTCCGATTGCAAATAACAGAAACCGGATCCAAATTAGCTTAGCTGAAGAAAAAAACATAATTCTGCTGAAAAGTGCAGAAGTAGATCTCACTGCTCCCAGCACGCATATGATACCATCAGAACTCAGGCCCATGTTGTCTCTTGGTTCTGCTTTCCTCAATATTGGCTTCATTCTCGCAGGCCTTTACCACATGATAGGCAGAGGGCTGCAAACAGCTTCAGCTTCTTGCGTCCTCTCAACATCCTCAGCAGAGGAGAGATCTTCAT
The DNA here is from genome assembly GCF_041296265.1 of Equus caballus. Lineage (NCBI taxonomy): Eukaryota > Metazoa > Chordata > Mammalia > Perissodactyla > Equidae > Equus > Equus caballus. The sequence goes on along the minus strand of NC_091684.1, from coordinate 132,804,890 downwards.
TCTAACAAAAGAGCCCAGAACTGAGTCTCGGTGGCTTGGGTGGGATCACATGATCATCTCTGAGCCAATCCGTGGCCAGGGGAGTAGAATATTGTGATTGTCCAGGCCTGGGCTAGGTGGTGGGGTGGATGTTGGGTAAGTTACCCCACTGGATAGACAGACTCAGAGTGGCGGAGGGCTCCACTCGTCTTCCTCCCACAGAGGAAAATGCTTCTATTCGATGAAGGGTAAATGGCCAGGCAGCAATCAACATCTCACCCAACCTGTGGGGTTTGTATTGCTTCTCCCTCATGGATTTTCATTTTCTCCTTCTCTGCTGTCTTCTCAAGAGGCTATAACAACGTTCGAGTCTCTCCCTACTTACATGATAAAGCCTGAGCTTCCTAGGCTATAGTATCCCCTCGCTCTTGCCTGCCCCTTTGCCCTCTCCATTATCTCATAAGCTCTGGCAATGTTGAGCTTCTGCCAGCAGTTCCCCAAATGTCCCAGGCCTTCACTGTGTCTTTGCACATTCCATTCCCTCTGCCTTTCTCACTTTGTCTGCATGGCACACTTCTGATTCTCTGTCCAGATCAAGAATTTCCTCCTTGCAAAGCCCTCTCTCCACCTCCAGGACAGAAGAAAACATCCCCTCCTCTGCACTGTCACCGCCCCTGCACCAATGTCCTGCTGTCCCTCTGATCTTGCACTTACACTGCAGGGTTTATCTCTCCCTGTTTGTCATTGTCTTCTCTTTTAGACTACGTGCTCCTTGCTGGCAGAGACATTTTCAGGAAATATTTGTTGAATGAGAGCATCTTCCCAGTGAGCTGGCCTTCTCCAACTCCAGCCTCATAGCAAAGCCAGTCCCTCTAAAATCCCATAGGATTCGTGGGAGATCCCAGGATTGAAAAAGGAGATGAAGCCAATTAGATGCATTACTAATTAATGCAGTAGTGAACACAGTTAGTGAATACTTTATGTGCCAAGTACCATGCTAAGTGATGGAACCACGAGGGGGATGCAGGTATACCCCCAACCTCAAGAAACTCACTGTATGATAGAGAAGTGAACATGTCTAAGCTGCTTGTCTTTTCATCACTCTCTCTCTCTAATACCTAACCTAGTATCTGACACATAGTTGATGTTTAATAAACAGTTGCTAGATGAATAAATGAATAAGTGAAGGAACTAATGCTATGGAAGGTCTATATAAGGCTCTGTCAGAATGTGGAGTAAGAAAAGAGAGCCAGGGGGCTTTCATCGTTTCTTATTTACTGAGGGTGCCAGGCACTGTGCCAGTTACTGGGGATTCAGGGAGAAGGGACATTTGTCCCCATTCTCTAAGATCCCTCAGCCCAGGGGATGAGGCCAATGAGAAAATCAATGCTTACAAGGCAGTGTGAGAATTATCAAGCAGAGATATGCTGAGCGCTATGACAAGAGAACGTGGTGGAGGAGCGCAAGGAGGGGAAGCCAATGAGTTCATTGATTAGCAACCAGTGTCCTTTGTAATGAGATCTCAATGTTCTCAGCCCTTTCTTGAGTTTTCTGTGGGAGCCTCAAGAAAATACTCATCCGTTTGCTTCAGGAGATTATAATCAACATAAGAAGGGAAAAAAACCACTCATAGGACACTAAGGAAAGAGTCAAAATATTGGACAGTGCCTGGTTATATGCTAAATTCAAGACAAAAAAAGTCACAGAAGAGAGAAATCAGGTTCATGGTGGGCCCAGGTGGTTGGGAAAGGTTTCCTGGAGGAGAAATATTCTGGAAGGGAAGCTCTGGGGTCTACAGAATCTCTCAGGGTCTCCAGTGCCAGGCTGGGGACATTTATACTGTTATAGTTTACTCGGCAGGTAGCAGAGTCATTGAAGAGTATTGAAGTGAGGAGGGGCATGATTAGATATGGATTTTAGAAAAATTACTCTGGGACATAATATAAAGGATAGGGGAGGGAGATGGGGATGCAAGATGGATAGAGGGAAACCAGCTTTGCCATAGCACCAGTGAAAGATCATGTGGCTTCAACCACATCCTTCAGTCGAGATACCTTGTCTCCTAGCAGTTGGATGGCCATTGCGAACAATTCCTTTCCCTTATCTCGTGGTCAAGGGGAGGTTTTTTGGGGGGGGGGTCCAATTTCCTCATTAATTCAACAAATATTTATTGTTCTGAACACGGATCTAGGCACTGGGGATAGAACTGTGATCAAAACAATGAAATCCCCTGCCTTCGGGGAGCTTCCATCCTAGTAGTCATCTCTATTGCTGTAGATTGCTCCCAGGGAGAGAGGAAAGCTGGTCCAGGGCTGCCTTTCAGGATGAGACACCTGGAAGTTTCTCTTGGTGAGCAGTCAGCTTCCCCCTATAACTCTTTTCCACAGCCCCCTGGGCTAATAAGCCATGTGCTTTTTCCACTTTATCCCATTTAATCCTGATCCCCAGCAGAGCCTAATGAGGTGGATTGTGGTGCCCATTATGCAATGATAATGTGTGGGCAAGGACTCCCTGGGATGCCACTGACAATGGCTTCCCTTAGAGAGTACCTTAGGCAGGGGGCATCTTTGGAAAGATGCTGTGGGGCACCAGGCAGGCAGTTTGTGGGGAGGCCCTGTCTCAGGCAGGGAGAGGATGTCTCGATTCCTGAGTTGGTCCCTGGGTACCAGGGAGGGTCACACATCTCACCAGAAACCAACACCGACAGTCACAGAATGCTAATCAGACGCAGACATCAAGATATAAGTTGATAATTGTTATGCAGAAAACACACAAAATAACCAGGCAGCCTTTATAATTAACTTCCGCTCCCTTCCAGTAGTCATTTGGAGTTAATGGTTTCTTAATTCAGTGCTCATTTGGTGACTTTAATTTCCAATTAATTTTGCCGATTTTCCTCCAAGGTGCTCATGGTGTGATAGAAATTGCTGCATGGTTAGGTCCCACCACGGGGACCAGTGGGAGAAGGAAGGGGCTGAAGTCAAACTATCCCCAGAAGGCTGGAGCCTGCCTGAGTGCTGGGAGTCGGAGTCTCCTGAGTTAAGGAGGTCCCTGAGGAGCTCAGGGGTCCTTGGGAGAGCTCTCTGCTAGGATGGGGCTGGTGAGAGCTGATAAAGTGGTGCAGAGGTTGGAGATGCCCTTGAATTTCTCTAGCTCTCGATGAGAGTTTTGATTTATTGCAGGGGGTGGGGTAGGCGAGGAACCCAGCCCTGCTGGAAGTAGAAGGGAAGGACCAGGACCAAGGACAATGCCCTCCCTTCTGTCAAGCAAAGGAAGATTTGGGAGGCCTTAGTGCTCTGAGCCAGCACCATCAGTGACCCACGCAGACCCCCTTTGCTGGGCTGATGCAGCCATTGCCCAGTGCTGTGAGTGTCAGCTGCTAATGGCTCACAGCCTCCCTCTTCTCTAACATTGCCTTTGGCAAATGGAATTCATCTCTTCTGGGAGGTTCCACTCTCCCTGCCACTCAGGGCATCCTGTAGACTAGGACTAAGTGGTATAGGCAAAAGGCTGCGCCCTTGCACCTGTCCCCACCCCTGCCCCTTGCCTCAGGCTGAGACTGCCTCTGTGGTGCAGGTGGTGTTCCAGGCTGGTGCAGCCAGATGCCGGCGGAGACCACATCCTGACTTAAGTCCTTCCTATGTTCTGTCTTCTTTCCCTCCCTATTCCCTTTCTCCTTCGAGGATCCCTCCCTAAATCCCATGTATCTGAATCTCTGTCTGGGGCTCAGTTTCTAGAGAGCCCAAACTACCACAGACCTTGATTATATTAAACTCTTGTCTAGCTCTTACAGTGCGGCAGACACTGCTCTCAGTCCTTTACAAAAAGAAATTCATTTCATCCTCATAGCAACCCTATGAGGTAGGTATAGTTAGCATCCTTATTTTGAGATAAGAAAACTGAGACATAGAGAGGTTGAGAGACTTACCCAAGGTCAGTGCAGGCAGTAAGTGCAGAACAGGAACATGAATTCAGTCACTCTGGTTCCAGACTCTGCGCCGTTAATCATCATGCTGCCCAAGACATAACCACGAGCCCCGGAAACTGCCCTAAAGGCATGGGCGATGCACTTCAAGAGCCTGAGCCATCCAGAGGGATGAGGGATGCTTCTCCTGAGGCCCTTTGTCAGGGGGATTGAACAGGGAGACCTGAAGCCCTGGCGTTTTGGCCCCACGATGTCAGGACACTCTTTCAGGCAAACACTCCCCCCACCCTCCAGGAATGGTACTGAAGATTGTTAACATGACTCAGTGGAGCAAGTGCTAGTGTGCCAGTCAGAAACTGAGACTCTAGGTTGACTTGACTACCTTCGTGACGGGACAAGTAACCTTCCACCAGTGGGCCTCCGTTTCTCCGTCTCTGCTATGTGCTGGGAATTAGTGACGAAGTCTTCAAGAACCCCAGCTCTAACTTTTTGGCTTTAGGAAGTGGAAACTTTGCGTTTCCCTGGGGATCCTCCTTCAGAGGGTGAGAGCAGATGTTCATGGAAAGAGAGGAGATGCATTACACAGCCTGCAGGTATCAACGGTTCTGTCTCCAAGGCATTGGGAGGCAAGGGCCACAGGGCCACAGAAGAACCTGGCTCCCAGTGACCACCCAATGCCCATTTATGGAGCATTCACTGCCCACAAGCATTCATTGGGTGCCTACATTCTGCCAGGGACTCTGCACATGTAAATCATATCTCCCCAACCTAGGGGCACGCTGGAGGCACCCTCACAGCAATTGCTGTCAGTTCACTGACACTTGCCTGCTTGTCACTGAAGGACCAGCCCCATGTAAAGACCCGCCCAACACACAAACGGTGATATTTGGGGTCTCCATGGGTGTCTCCATTGTCCTCGGGGATAAGTATTTTCTGCTATCAGGTGGGAATGTGCCACATCCTTGCTCTCCTGCCAGAGACCCTCTCAGTGATGCCCACTGCCTGTGGAGCCACAGGAGGGGCCCCACTGCTTCCTTCATGGCCAATGCCTTTTATGGGAAAGCCACATCCGGCTGTGCTCCCAAAGCTGCCAGCCCACAAGGGCTGTGAAGCATGATGTTCTCTTTGATGCTCCTCAGAGGAAGAAGAGAGAGACCCTCGGTCCCCTGGGGCAGGCCTGGGGCAGGGTGAAGGTGGTGAGAGAGGGTGAGCAGGAGCGGTATATTTGTTCTTTCCTTCTCCCTCGCCCCTGCCCCCCACCTCCACCCCTACCCTGATTCTTCCTTCTCCAGACCTTAACGGGAGCAAATCCTAGGGCAGCCTTCTCCGCACAGGCCAAGGAGGCAGGGAGTGGGCAGGGCAAGACTGCTCTCTGTGAGTCCCAATCCCCGTCCATCTCCCCTCCAAAACACCAACCCTCACAAACGTCCAGATCGAAGCCTCTGCCGGGAATCTCAGGACCCAAGGCCCACTGGAGGGTGCTCGAGCTGTGGTGGCTGTCGCTGTCACAGATCCCAAATCCCCAGCCTGCAAGAGCTGTGAGTCCAACTGGCCAGGCTGGTTTTTCACTTTTCCAATGCTGGGAGTAAAAAACAATGCCTTTGCGGAGAAAGACGCTAATTTTACTCTTGAAGCCAGGAACATGGGGGGGCATGTGCAACTTCAGAGCCTGCCTGTGTGGCTGTTAGAGTCAGCCCTGACAGGCGCCTGCTTGCTGTGCTCCCAGCTTCTTGTCTATCCCTCTCCATTCTACACAAGCACAACTCTGACCACGTCGCTCTCCTGGTCAAAAACCAACGGGATGAGTTGTCATGCTCTGGCTCTAAACCATCTTCAATAATATCACAAATTCCAGTCAAACCTGGAAACCCATTCTTTCCCAGACTTTCTCCTTGCTGCCAAGTCTCAGGGCCTTTGCACCTGACATTTCCTCTGCTTGGAGTGCTCCACCCTCCCAATCCCACCTGTGGAAATTCACATTTTCCCTGGGGAACCTGTGGATACAAGGAGGACCCTGGCCATGGCCTGATTCCAAGTCAGCCAATATTATCCCCTCCCCTGGTATCCATACTCTCTCCCCTACTCCCTTGGTCCTGTCCTCCTAGATCCTGGTGAATGCAGTAGAATTATACTCATAGGGTTGGAAGGGACCCAAGAGCTCCAAGTCCTCTCATGTCCACCTAGATTAGTGATTCTTATATTTAGGGTGCATCAAATCCCCTGGAAGGCTTGTTAAAACACAGACCTGGGGCCCCACCCTCAGAGTTTCTGATTCCAGAGGTCTGGAAGAGAGTCTAAGAATTTGCATTTCTAACAAGCTGCCAGGTGATGCCAATGGTGTTGGTCCAAGGACCACACTCTGGGAACTGCTGACCTAGATTTTGATTCAGAAATTAACCTTGTATCTGTTTCCCATGAAGGATCCAGTGCTAGCACACTCTCTGTCTTGGTTTGGCATCCACTGATGGAAGCAGTTACAGCGGGAGAGGCAGGGCTTCCAGGCACCCGCTGTTCAGAGCCCTGGGGAAGGTCTCGGGTGTTAGTATTACAATGAAGTCACTGACAAGAACGTAAAATTCTCTGCAGGGAAAATAATCACAGTGATCCATAAAGCAGCATAGTGTAACAATATCAATAGCGGTGATAATAATAGTAATAACATGATTATAATATAATGTCATCTGCCCTAATGTGCTAAATCCAGACTGATCTGAGCAATATAAAAGAATTACTGACATACACAAATGCTCACAAAGTCTAGCTTAGACATATTTGGGGCCGTTTGGATGATGGCAGTGGTGGTGAGGACTATAATAACAAACCCCATTTGTACACAGCTTTAGAGTTTCTAGAGCACTTTCACTTGTTTTATTTCAGCAGCAACCCTGGGAAGTACACGGGCAGGCCAGCTTCGTCGGTTTATAGACGAAGCTCACATTCGCTCGCCCTTTAAGCCGTCACGTAGCAGATAGGCGTGAGTGCCTGTTGGGGACCGGTCAGGGCCGAGCAGGCGCTGGGAGAGGGATGCAGGCAAAACACAGGGACATCAGTTCACTTTGAATTTCAGATAAACGATGAATCATTTTGTAGTGTAACTATGCCCCCCATGTTGCACAGGACATACTTATACTAAAAATTATTCATTGTTCATCTCAAATTCAAATTTAAGTGGATGTCCTGTATTTTTATTTGCTAAGTCTGGCAACCCAACTGGAGAAGGAAGGAGGGGATAAAAAGAATAAGAAATGTTTCTTGCCTTCAGAACGAGCTCACAGTCTGCTAGGAGAGGAAAGACCCCGGACAGATGACCCCAATGATCCATGTAACCAGCGGAGCAGGAGCAGCGCTTCCCGAACTTGAATGTCCCAGGAGTCACCTGGGGATGTTGTTTAACTGCTCCTTTGGCTTCAGGAGGGCCAGCATGGGGCCTGGGATTCTGCATTTCCAACAACCTCCTGGCGGATGCTGACGCTACTGGCCCCTGACCACACCCTGAGTAGAGAGGATACGGTGGGAAGCTGAGAGCTGTGGAAGCTTAGAGGAGGCGCTCGATACACCTTTGGGGGTCAGGGAAAAGCTTCTTGGAGGAGGTGGCCCTGGGTGGGTCTTGGCTGGTAAGAGTCAGGGAGGAAGGTGGAGAAGCTGTGCAGGAGAAGGAGCACCATTTGAGAAGTCCCAGCGGCAGGAGAAAGCACTGCAAGTTTGGGAAGGGCAGGGGATTGACCATGGATGGAGGATAGGGTTTGGACAAGCGGTGCTGGGCTCTGGGAATCCAGAGATGAATCAGACGTGGTCCTTGCCATTCCAGACCCCGCCCCATCTTATAGGAGAGGCAGAGCCATGGACAGACTCAGGCCCTTGCTGATTCACTTCATCTCCTCACCTTGGTCAGAGCATCAGTGGCAGAGAAACTGGTGCTATCGGTAGACTTGGACTCGCGGATGGGGTTCTGGGGTCTCTAGTAGTCATGTGGTCTTGGGCGCTTTGAAGTTAACAGTGCTGGGGTAGCAGTGCTCAGGGGGCCTGTGCTGGTGCTTCGGGTTTGTCATCACACCCAGCCAGATTGCTAGCGTTCCTCCGCGTCCATTCTCTCTCTCTCCCCTTGGGACTAGATGGCCTACTTTGAAGCTGTGGACTGGCCTCTCAGAACAACTCTACACTCCCCAGCCTCCCTGCATGAGGTGTGGCTAATAGGGGAGATAACCTGTGAGTCCGTCTGGGTGCAGTACAGGAAACGACTCTAGGGTTCCAAGCAAAATGGGATTTAGTAAAGGGCTGGGTGCTTACGAAGCCATTGGCAGGGCTGGAAGCGTGGAGGTTGTGGCATACTGCTAGGACTTGTGGTCACATCATGGCAGCTACAAGGTCAGAACACTAGTAAACTGCTCCAACGTCACAGCCACCCACAGACACAATGTGGCCAGACAGTGCACTGGAGATCCAGCCACTGTTGAAATTCCCGTGGGCCAAGGCTGCAGGTCAGCTATGTCCACTGCCTAAGGGAACATGGCCTCAGCCTTCTTTCTGCCTTCCAAATCACACGCGAATGAAGCTCCTTGGCTGGAACTAGTCACAGCCAGAATCCTAGTGGCAGAGGAGCCTGAGAAATGTGGTACTGAGGCTCTCAGGCTCCATGATAAAGTGAAAGCAGAGCAGGGCACAGGGAGGGTGTGCGGAATGTCACCAGACAATCGTCATTCTCACCCTTCCTGTCAACTGGGATAAGGACACGACAGTGAAGGCAACTTCCCAGGACAGCAGAGAATCATGACAGAGGTCACAGAAGTGCTGTGAGAGCGGGGACCGTTGCATGGGCGAGAAAGCAACATCTATCTTGTGTAAGTCACTGTTTCACAGCTGAACCTGTGTCCCGACACGGCACCATGAAGTGTAAAATGAGGCCTCAGAGGGATCATTTCTGGAACGTGTAGCGTTGGTGTTACTGGAACATCAATTCAACCTGGCCCTCAGGAGTGCGGCAATGAACACCGTCGACAGATAGAGCCGTGTTCAGGGCTGTGGGTGATGGGCACCAAAATGTGGGCCATTGAGCCTCTGCTGAGGGAAGTTGGAGGGTGCTCAGGGGGAAGAGGGGTGTTGGGGAAGACTTCTTGGAGGAGGTGGAACTGGAGCCGGAGCTCGAGAGGAAGAGAATGGCTTTCCCACAGAGGCCGCTTTTCTCTCCCCTCTCCAGAGCTGCACGGCCCAGCGCGCCGCCCTGCAGGGTTGAGGGGCAGGAGGACAGAAGCATGGGGCCTACACTTAACCAGGAGGGCTGATTTTTGACCTGGAGCAGGTCGGAGACCAGATGGTGGCCTGGGAGGTGTGAAAGGAAAGGGGCTAGCCATTGCTCCAAAGGGAGGGACCTGTGTCTCTGAGACATCAGCTTCAAGACTGAAGACAAGGATGGGGATGGACGCACTCAAGAAATGGCCTGGAGGTCATGAAGTGGTGCCTGGGTCTGGCTTGCCCCCACCCCACCCTGCCTGCGGCTCCTCTTCAGGAAGGCACACTGCATGCCCTCTTCAGACAGGCATGCCTCTAGGAGACATGCAGCCTGGGGAACAAGGACAGTCACATGAACCTGCGTGCCAAGTACTGGAGTCGGGCCACACCGAACCAGCCATGCTCTCTTCACCCGTCTCTGTGAGGGGATGTGTTTAGGGTGTGAGGATAGGCCCCAAGCCAGGGTCAGGGCTTATTTAGAGACCAGAACAGGACTGTCCAGGGTGAAGAGATAGTCCAGGACCAGGATCAGCAATTTAGGGCTGGCCCAGTGGCGCAGCGGTTAAGTGCGCATGTTCCGCTTCGGCGGCCCGGGGTTTGCCAGTTCGGATGCCAGGTGTGGACAAGGCACCACTTGGCAAGCCATGCTGTGGCAGGCGTCCCACATAGAAAGTGGAGGAAGATGGGCACGGATGTTAGCTCAGGGCCAGTCTTCCTCAGCAAAAAGAGGAGGATTGGCGGCAGATGTTAGCTCAGGGCTAATCTTCCTCAAAAAAAAAAAAAGAAAGAAATTAGACAGGGACAGGGACCAATTGGTGACTAGTATTGGGCTCAGCCTGGGGCCAGGGTCACTGCTTAGTCTGTGTCAAGGACCACAGCTCAATCTAGCACCAGAGGCGGGGCCCAGTCTGGGACTGGAGTCTGGACTCAGTTTTTGATAAGGAAAGAGTGTTGAGCTAACTGACCCTCTGTGTACGAGCTCAATCTCATTAATTCCCTGGATAATAACTGTAATGAAAGGCTAGCAGAACATGAGTGTCATTCCTTCATTTATATCATACTTAGCCCTCAAAACCATTTTACTTCTGGGCCACCTCTTTCTTTTCCTTCAAACTGGGGTTTAGATCCTTTATAACCTTTGGTAGAAGAGAGTGTGCAGGCACAGAGGGGTAAAATGAGCTGCCTTGATTCTCACAGCAAGTTCAGAAGGAGGCGGAGCCAGGCAAGAGGCCAGTGGAGCAGGTGCCCAGCCCAGGGCAGCCTGGTGGACTCAGCTTCCTGCAGTGCTTTGGAGACAAGCCCCAGGTCACCCTGAAACCCACAGGCAGGCGGGCAGGCAGCTGGCTGGAGGACTTGGCAGCAGGGACGTCCTGGATCAGAGCCTTGGGCCTCAGCCAAGGCTGTTTAGCTGGGATGGAGGGTGAGGGCAGCGATTTATTCAGCCTGCTCTGCAGCGAGCCCCGGGGCAGGTGCCAGCAATTTGCCAGTCCTGAATGACAGAGCTGGGAACCGCTGAGCGGCTGGGAAGGCCAGGGACCCCTCTCACCCAGGTCCTCGTGGGCACGCTCAGCCACTGAAGGAAATACGAAGTGACAGTAAGTGACAAAATCGAAAATGTAATTAAGACAGATGGAACCAACTGGCGGCAATGATAAAAGCTGTTCCCCAGGCCCTGAGATTTAAAGCGAGGTCACAAGATGACCCCATCCTGGCCCCACAGCCAGCAAAGAGGAGGTCGGGGGATAGCTGGAGGATAGGACCCAAGCTCTGTGAAAGACAGTGAGCAAACTGGGCTTTGGCTGCACTGAAAGAGATTTGGGTCAGATACAAGGATGAACTTCCTGGAGATGAGGGTGCTTAAACCTTGGCATAATGTGACATCATCTTCTTTTCCCAAGGGCATATATTTCCCCCATGGACAGGCTTGGACACAGGGGCCTGGACAACCCGACCTCTCCATGATCTGTGGAAATAAGACTGGCTCCAAAATCAAGAGAGAAGTCTGCCCAGGTAGAGGTGGATGACATTTGGGAAGAGGGCAAAGGGAAGGGGGCTCAGTGTATAGCAAGTCCCAGAGGGCTTCCAGCAGCCAGAGCTGGGAGAGTGGGAGGCAGCCAGGTCACAATGCTTGAACCTGACCCCTTTTTGTCCTTTGGTGCTGCTGCCCCTAAGTCAGACCAGGAACTGAGCCGGCGTGGTGGCCATTTCCAGAACCCACAGAGGACACAGCAGGCCACTGGCCCTGAGCTCTCCAGAGGCTCTGATGGAGGGAAGTCCAGGGGCCCCATGGGAGAGCCTGTGTAGGCTCTGATGGAGGGCGGGATGCCTGGGATCTGTGGTGAGATTCCTGTGAGAGTCAGGAGGCTCAGCACCAACCTCTGGGGCAGGCTCGCTTCGCCAACCCCTGCTGAGAGAACCAGCCGAGGCTTTGCTTTGAGGGACTGAATTGGCCCCTCTATCCGCCCCCATTCTCCCTACTTCCAGCGCTCTGTGCTGGGCCAAGGGGCAGGCAGAGAAGGTGGCTTCTTTATGCTTGGTGAACTCCCAGGTTGGTGGAAGAGAAGAATTCAAGGTAGTCATTCAGTTCCCATTTGTTGAGCATCTACTCTGCGCTAGGCATGGGAGCAGGGGCCCACTGTAGAGGTTAAGAAGTTTATAGCTTTGTTGGGAATTGAAACATACAAAGCAATTAGATAGAAGTGAAATACTTAGGTATTAACTCAAGGTGACAGGTGGGTCACATGGTAAGTGCACAGGAGCTAGGGGAAGGAAGAATTCGGTGCAGGTGAGAGTCAGTGCCGGACTCTTAGATGAGGCAGAGCTTGAACATGACCTTTGCAGGATGAGAAAGAATGGCTTGGAAGATTAGCAGATGGGAATGCATCCTGCATGGGCTCGGTATACAGGTAAATGTGTAGAGATGGGGAAGAGTGTTCAGAAAGAGTTTTTCTGAACTTCAGCTCAGAACTAAGATCGGGGCTGAAGGGGGGCAGGAAATCCTTGGGTCATCCCAGCAGGTCCGAGGCCACTATGATATCAAATGTTTCTCTGTGAGAAGAGCCTGAGCCCAGGGATGTGTTAATTTCCCCAATGGATCCATCTCCAGAAGGTCAGTCCCAGACCCAAATGGCCAAGGACTCCGGCCCCTGTAGTCCTCACTCTTGGGGCTATGGAACAGGTTCCCCAAGTCCTGACCCCACAAGCCACAGAAAATGAAATCAGATTGGAATGAATGTCAGCCCTCTGCTGTGCTGATGGTGAGGGATTAAAGTCACTCCACCCCCACCAGGGCCAAATAGTGGTGAGATGCATGTGGTGGGGGAGGAGCCCTATACCCTGTGCACTCTCCTCCCACAGGAGCTAGACCATGAGCTCCTCTGACTCCAAGGCCAGCCCAGCAGTCCTCCGTTGCCAGAGAAGAAGTAATGGAGACGGGTTGGTCCTGCCATCCCTGGACCATCTTTCATTACAGGACATGTCCTTGTTATAGATACTGAGCATAAGACAGGGCTGGCATCATTCGAGAGATTGGAGAGACGTAGAAGGAGTGCTCCATCATTGCAAGCACACCATCCATCCATCCGTCACAGGCCCAGCATTTATGCCTGCAGCTAGAACACTGAAATATCAGTCAGGATTTATTGGGGGCGTTCAGTGATAATTTATGCCACTCTCTTTCCCTTTTAGGGACAGTCTTCCTGAAACATCTCTATCTTCTCTTCATGACTCGCCATCCTTAACGACCCAAGATGTTTGTGTCTGCCCACGTGCAGACCCTTTTGGGGGTGTTTTCTTCATCATCTCCCCCAAACCCATGGGTCAGCCTCCCACGCTGGGGCAGCCCCTGCCTCTGACTCAGGAGAAACTGTATGATAAGGAGGAGATAAGGCCCTTTTCCGGATTTGCCTGCTGGATACCCTGGGGATATGAGTATTCCAGGGGAGCCCCCGTCTGTCACCCCTAATGGGTCTAGGGGAACAATGGCAATTCTAGATCCCAGCTGTGTAGCCTTGGAGAAGTCACTCTCCACAGTTGGGACTCTCACCTTCTCCCTAAAATGAAGGGGCTGGACTGGATGAACTCTACTTCTTCTTTGTTGTTGTTGGTGCTGTCAAGTTACCTCCAACTGTGAGAAACCCTGAGGGTTTTCATGGCCAGTTTTTTCAGAAGTGGATGGTCAGTTCCTTCTTCCTAGTCTGTCTTAGTCTGAGGCTCTGCTGAAACCTGTCCACCATGGGTGACCCTGCTGGTATTGAAATACCAGTGGCATAGCTTTCAGCATCACAGCAACACACTGCTGCCATGATATGACAGCCGACAGACAGGGGGTGTGGTTCCCTGACCGGGAACAGAGCCCAGGCTGTGATGGTGAGAGCACTAGACCTTAACTCCTAGCCCACCCTAATGTTCTTCCTACTCTATAAGTGGGTAAGCCCAGGTTCTGGATGCCTCAGCTCATTCAAGGCAAGGCCTGCCAAAGGGTAGGCATTCCAGAGTTCAAGAGAGAAGTCGGAGCCAAGGACTGAGACCGGGCTGTGAGGATAAGAATCAACCTCTCATTGGGGCAGGGGGCAGGGGAGAATCCCAAAGGGAGCTGTTCTTTGGGAGGGGGTGCCAGGGGTTCTCTCCTGGTTTCTGCCTCTATCTTTTCCTCTGCTCACTTATTCTCTCTCTTCCTTTTCCTTCTCATCTGATTTGTGCCTGCCTTGAACTTTGCCATCCTGCTTCCCACAAACTACTTATCTCAAACCACATTTTGCCAGACCAGATAGTCCCAGTGTTGACCCAGACCCAGGCTGAGGTCACAATCCAAAGCCTCAGCCCCCAAATTCTGATTGGTCTTACTGATGTTTAATGGCCCCAGAACCTGTTTTAGCAAGAGGCTGCCTTGGAGGCAAAAATGATGGAGAAACATTCCTGAACTGGACATTGAACATCCAATGTTCCTAGAAGCTGGGAAGCATTTTCACTCTAATTTCCTCAGTCCACTTTCCACTCTTCTGAGGGCATAGCTGGTTCTGTCCAGAGCCATGAACTCCAAGGGCCCTTCCAGAAGAGGCAGACCTGTGATGGAGTTATGTGAGGTGAGCATTCACACACAGGAAGCTCTGGCTCCAAACACCTGTCTTAATAAAACAGGTAACATGGTTGTGACATAGCAGTGTCTTTTGAGCATATATATATTTAATTTTTTGAATCTTAAAGTATCTTCACATGGTTCAAAATTTTTAAAATATTAAAGGCATATAGCTAAAGATTTCCTTTCATTCCCATCTAAAATATAATCAGTTCCCACCCCCTAAAACACACAAACTGCTATTAATTTCCTATGAAGCTTTTCAGACTTTTGTTATGTCTATTATAAGCAAAACCAAATATGTATTCACATTTCCCTCTATTTTTCGCAAAAGTTAGTACCCTATACGTGCTATTCTGCTCCTTTCCTTTTCCACCTAATGAAATATCTTAGAGATCTTTTTACTTCTTAATAAACTCCCTTATTCATTTTCATAGCTGCATAGTATTCCACTGCAGACTTTATTTATCATTCGAAATCCTCCTACATCCAAACACATTTGGAGGTGGTTTATAGGAGAACGTATCTTCACTAGAGGATGTTTGAGATAAGAGATCAATATGACTCATAGCAGGGGGTCTCAGTCTTCAGTTTGCATAAGAGTTGACTTGAGATGCATACGACACTCCCACCCCCAATGCCTCACCAGGATTCTGATCTAGTAAGTCAGAGATCAGACCAGTGAGCTGCACTTTAGCAAGTTGATTCTGTTCCAGGCATCTACAACCTTCTCTCTGAGAAGGTCTGGTGAATGGGAAAGGAAGCAAGAACTACATCCTACATGGAAAATATCGAGGCTGTTGGAATGAATCATTAAATTTAGCTCCAAGTTTCCTGGCAGCTCAGACCAAAGTGGAACCAAAAGGATATAGTGTTCTCCCTGCCAGAACAAAAGGCCAGTTTTTCAGGAGACATAAACATGTCCCCAGCCTTAAATTCTAAGTGAAATTTGTCATGGGAGCCATTATTTAAGGTACATTGAGCTGCACAACAGGCAGCACCTTCCCCGACAGCCACAGAAGACGCAGGCACATTCTTCATACTTCCTCTGCAGAAGTCACAGCCTAGCACCGAGCCCAGCTCAGGACAGTGTTTCTGCAGGAAGCTCAGCCAAGATGGGTCATCTGGACCACCTGTGACACCATCAGAAAATCTGAACAGAGGAGGTCAATACGACTGAGGATAGAGAACAAGGAGACATCTCACTTGGTTTCTGAACCCAAGGGGAGGCAGGATGTCTGTCCCTAGGCCATGCCCAGGATGAAGAAGGAGGTCTCTCACCTACCCTAAGAAGCTCCTGGAACAATGTGGTGGGAGGGAGGGGAAGATGGACAGCTGTTTCCCCATTTTTCTCACCTAAAGCTTTGAGTATTTCCTGAATCTTCAGGAGCTGGTGTCATTTTCCAATTAAGCATACAACTCAGGGACTGGAACATGGTGAACACTCCATAAGTGTTGGTGCTGACAATATTGATGGAAGGGGAGGGGCAGGAACCTGTGTTCCCCATCCTGCTATCCCTAGGATATCTTAAAAACCTCTAGCATTTTATGGTGCAGATCAAGGTGAATATGTCCAATATCTTAAACAAGGCCCTCAACCCCAACCTTTGTCTACTCAAACTTAGGTAGACCAAGACATCGTAAAGCCATTCTCTCCTCTCCCCTCGCTCACCCTCATTCCAAATTGGAGAATGACCTTGGTACCATGACCACCATCAGGATGTCCAGGAAACTATGGTGATTGAGGCTAGAGTTGAGTTGTAATAGATAAGGACACACCTCTAGGGTGCATTCAGCTTATCAGATGAGGCCTGTGATCCAAGACAGATGCAAGAAACCATTGTTTCTATGAGACAGAAGAAAGATAAGTGATTACAGTGGGATTGCTAGTTACATATCAAAATCTATCCTTCTCTTCTTCCATAATGGTAGAGTTGTAGTTAGCCATGTGGCTGCCCAGCAAGGAACTACATTTCCCAACCCTCCTCTTGCAACCAAGTATGATCATGGGACCAAATTCTCAGCAATAGTGGATATGGTATGTACCATTTCCAGGCCTGGCCAGCAAAACCTTGGAGGTGTGCTCCACCGTGCTCCCTTCCCATGAGCCCAAATTCAGACATGCTTGTGACCCAGCTGCAACCAAGCAAATAAGTACAAAGCCCTAGAACAGTGGCTCCTAACCTTTAGTGTGCATCAGAATCACATAAAGGGATTGTTAGATCATAGATTGCTGGGCCCCACCCAAGAGTTTCTGAGTCAATAACTCTGGGGGTAGGAACTAAGAATTGCATTTCTAAAAAGCTCCAAGGTGCTGCTGATGCTACTGGTCCAGGAACCACACTTTGGATAGCAAAGCCCCAAGGTATGGCAGGGAAAGAATCTTGATCCCTGAGTGACCACGTGAAGCAGAGCCTCCATACACCTGGATGTTCATCTTGGATTGATATATTAGATTGCTGTTTCTTAAAGCCACTGAATTATTGCTGGATGTCTATGTTTTAGAGTCCAGCTTTACAGTAATTAATATAGCCATCATCTAGTTCACCCTCTTTGAATATTCAAGAGGATGCTGAGGCCCAAGAGGGAAGGACCTGCCTAAGGCCACATACCAGTCAGGGGGCAAACCAGAATGAAAACCCAGATCTCCAGTCTCAGGGGAAGCCTGAGCCCCACTGGTAGATGCTGGGTGTACTATGGTCTCTTTTACTTAGTGTAACAGGCAGAATAATCTCCCCAACCCTCCAAAAATGTCCATGTCCTCATCCCCAGAACCTGTGAATATATTATGTTATATGACAAAAGGGAATTAAAGTTGCAGATGGAATTAAGGTTGCTAATCAGCTGACCTTGAAACAGAGAGATTATCCCAGATTATTTGGATTGGCACAACGTAATCAAAATGGTCCTTAAAAGTGGAAGCAGGAGTCAGATGAGACGATGTCAAAGTAATGTGTTAGAAAGACGCAACCAGCCTTGCTGGCTTTAAAGATGGAGGAAGGCACCATGAACCAAGGAATGCAGGCAGCCTTCAGAAGCTGGAAAAGGCAAGGGAACACATCTTCCCCCAGCGCCTCTGGAGGGTGATACAGCCCAGCCAACACTTTGATTTTAGTGCTGTGAGACCTGTCCAGACTGTTGACCTCCAGAACTGTAAAAAAATTAATTGGTGCTGTTTTAAGCCACTAAATTTGTGTGATTTGTTACAGCAGTCACAGGACGCCAGTGTGCTTGGGGGCTGTTCCCTGTGTGAGGCTGATCTGGCCTCCTGAGCCAGAGCTCCTAGAGGGGTGACTTTGCTCCATCTCCCCAGAAGGAACCCACACCTCACTGACACTCCTCTCAAGAAGCTGCCCCGATCCCCCAGCGGGCTGCGAGCCTTCCCAAGTGCTCTTTCCCAGGAAGGCCTCCGTGACCTCCCCGCTGTCCTTGGTCTCTGCGCTCTGACCCCTTCAGCCCTGCCTTGCTGCACCTCCCTGTTCCCTGGGGCACATTCTTGTCTGTCCACCCTAACATGAGCTTCCTGAGGACAAAGCCCTGCTTCTTCCTGGAAACAGGCAGTCACGTCCAAGCTGGAAGAACTAGAGGAAGAGGATGGCGGCTGAGGAAGCCACTGCAGTGGTATTTGCTGGCAGACTGTGAAGGGTTGTGGGGCAGGAACCCTGAGCCGAGCGCAGGAGCAGAAAGTAGGAGCACTGGAATTTAGCCTCAGCCTTGCACTGTCTCCCTGTGTGACCTTAGACAAGTCCCTTTACCGCCACCGGCAGAGGTTTCGTTTCCTCATCCTTCAAATGGGACTGTGAACCCACACATGTTCAACTGCGGGATGATTTACAGGAAGGGCCTTAAAAGTGTCAGGAATTCTTTTCAACCTTGAACTTTGGAACAGGCGGAGGGAGTGGAGCCTGTGCAATTGGTTGCATTCCCCATCCCGGCTGGGCCGAAATGAGAAGAATTATGTCAAACTAGGGGCATGTGGATTAAGCCCAATAATCCTAGACCGAAGTGAACTCCTGGGGCCAGAAGGGAGATGGGAGATGGGAAGCAAAGGGAGAGGGAGCATTAGGGATGTGCTGTCTACCCATCTGATGACCAGCTTTGGAGGACAGAACTGCATGCGATGGCCCCTCAGAGTTCTGTATTTGGGGCTGGCAGGTCAGTCATTGTTCAGACAGGGAAGAACTTAGCCTGTCAATCATTTACACCTTAGTGTGAATTCTGTGGCTGGTTTCTCCTCCCCAAGGGGTTTGCCTATCAGCCTGAACCCTCCAGGCAAGTGCAAGATTCTGTCTCAGGCAGCAGAGTGAAAAGTACTGGCCACGGAACCAACCTTCAGCTACAAAGCTACCACCCTCCCTGCTCTTTCAGCTTGACTCAGGCATCCCTGGATTCCAGAAATGCTGGAATGGCCTGTCCTGCCCTTCTCACCAGCGTGAACAGTGAATGTTCATGCCAGGGAGGTGGTCCCCCATCCCCTGGGGGATTCAAGCCTTGGAGCAGTCACTACTTGGAAAGGAATCAGCCTTCTGTAGCTTCCATTAATGACATACAGGGTCCCTCACACCCCTGAAAAGGCTGGATTCCAAGATTCTGTGAGAGACACAATCACACAGGGGCTGTGAAGCCCTATTATCTTTTCTCTAAAGACGGGTGTCCCACAGCCCTTCCTGGATCCTGACCCTTTTGTACGAGGTTACTTTGTGGGAGAACACTGGGGTGGCAGGCCCAGCCCTTGAAGCCGGCTCTCTAGGCACCCTGGAAAAGGGCCCCTGGGTGGCCACCACCCAGCTTACCGGTTTGCACAGTCTTCCCCCAGCCTTACCCAGCCACAGGCCTGAGAACAGGTTCAGGGGCAGAGGGACCCCGAGCCTGGGCATGCCTGCTTCTCATGCTCAAACTGCCCCAACTTTGAGGGGTACATTTTCCTTCCTTTGAACCAGAAGGGACTGGCAGCTTCTCCATTGTTTTTCTGGCATTTCTTGGATGGGAATTCATGCCAGAAAGGGCTGGGGCAGAATGGAGAGGAAAGCAGGAAGGAACAAACACGTAGAGAGTTCCTGCCCTATGCTGAGAACTGAGGGAGCACTTTATAAGCATTTGCTCATTCTTTTCATTGCTAATTTATTCACTGATTACTTCACAAACACATAGCCAACATCCACCGTGTCAGGCTTGGTCCTGCCTTTGAAGAATCTACAGAATAATGAATGCTGTGAAGGTTTCGTTATGTCTTGCAAAATCCCTGTGATGAAGGTATTATTCTTCCCATTTTACAGATGAGGAAACTGAAGATCAGAGAGGTTAAGCAACTGGCCCAAGTTTACACTATTTGTATGTGGCAAACCTGGGAGACAGAACTTGGTTTGCAATTCTCTTCCTTTGACCCCTTCCTACTGTGTGTCTGTTCTCATGTGTAAAGTGGGGGTGCAGCTCCCTACATGCATGGTTGCTATGAAGATGAGATACAATGCACGCGAAACACTGCCATGAAGTGGATATTCAGTAAGTGGTTCGCGGTGCAGTGGCTCTTGTGTCTCCAGGTCCAATGCTCTCTCCCTTTCTCATGTAGTTGTTGGAGACAGGCTGCCACAGAGCTGGACTTAACAGGAGCTGGGGAAGGAAGGAGGTAATTAAAGGCTTGGGAAAGCCTGGGTCCTGTGGGAAGCAGATATTTATCAGTCCGTCACCAAGTAATAATTGAGCACCAGTTGTGTATCCTCAGGATCTAAGAAGGAGATGGAAGACTCAGAAGATACAACCCCCACCTTCAAGGAGCTCTCAGCATAGTTTGGGAGGTAAAACACATACATGAGCTACACAGGACAGCGGCCTGACTGTGAGTACACAGCGTAAGTGCTATGGGGACCCAGAAGCGGGCATGGGTAATCAGGAAGCTTCCTGGAAAAGAAAAAACCTGAGCTGGGCCCCTGAAGGATCTAGATGGGAGAAGAAGAGGCACCTGCTAAGAGGCTCTTAAGCAGCCCCAGCCACTGGGTATAATTTTTTTTAAATTTTAAAATGTTGAAATAACTATAGACTTTAAGAAGTTGCAAAAATAGTACAGAAAGGTCCCAAGTACCTATCACCCAGTTTCCCCCAGTGGTATGGGGGAGTGTGGGGATAACTATAGCAATTTTTTTTTAAAGATTTTATTTTTCCTTTTTCCCCCAAAGCCCCCTGGTACATAGTTGTATATGCTAATTGTGGGTCCTTCTAGTTGTGGCATGTGGGACACCGCCTCAGCATGGCCTGATGAGTGGTGCCATGTCCGTGCCCAGTATTTGAACTGGCAAAACCCTGGGCCACTGAAGTAGAGCGCGTGAACTTAACCACTCGGCCACGGGGCCAGCCCCTACAGCAATTTTAAAACTAGAATATTGACATTATCACAATGCAATTAACTAGACTACAGATCCTACTTAGCTTTTACCAGTTTTTTCACACACTCATTTTTTGTATGTGTATATGTATAGTTCTATAAGTTTATCACACATATAAATCCATATTACCACCACTGCAAACAAAATTTAGAATGGTTCCATTACCTGAAAGGAGCCCTTTAAATTGCCCACGTTATGCTCTGCTCATAGACACCAAGGATGTGGCAGCCTCTCTGCTCTGCTCATCAGACTGGAAAGGTCTGCTTATCCTGTCCTGCTCTGCACGGTGAAGGCAAATTAAGGCCTGGGTGTCCGGGGACAGATCTTCTGGTGTTGGCTGCAGGCCCCAGGCACAAACCCTCTGTGAAGAGGCTCATCTTGCTACTTTCTTGCAGAAGGAGAAACAAATTCTGCAGACTTGCTCCTCCCGAGGTGAGACTTGGATAAGCACCCTGAGAATCAGCACCGTGGACAGATCCAGGGTGTCTGGGAAGGCAAAGAGGGTTTCCAAAGGCAAGAGAAAGGACTGGGTGCTTCTCTGGGTCACCCCTTAATCTGGAGATGGACCAACCCTGTGTGAGTACTGACTGCCCCCTCCCCAAGGTTGCAGAGCAGGAAAGTGAGAGGACATTTCAGGAGTGCAGATTCCTGTTTGCCTGACTCCTCTCCGTTATTCAAAGCTCATCCTAAGTCTCTTCTGTTCTGAGGATCTCTCCTTGACTTTCCCACCTTGCTGGCTCCCTTCTCTGAATTAATTTACCCCAAGAACTGGCAGAACCATCCAAGACAGCCCGGGAGCACACTGTGTGCTGCTCTCTGCCTGCTCCCACATATGAAGCTGCACCCCCCACCAGAATGTGAATGCCTTGAGACAGGACCAGCTTGTCCTTTACTTGTCTCTTCCATTCATTCCCTCTTCCTCCACACAGGGCTAGGCACTCAGGGTCTTTCTGGAGGACATGTTAGTCAGGCAATGACTTTGTCCTCAGCTTTGATTTTCTTTCCACAATCCCATCCTTGCCACCTTTTCTGTCTAGCATTGTTGGCACAGGGAGCAGAGGGGATATATCCAAATTTCAAATTGCCTTCCAGAATTCCTCAGCTTAGCTTCCATTTCTTTCTCCAATAATTTGTAAGATCCTTGTCCCTAGGAAATCCTCGTCCATGGTCTGTATTATGCCTGGACATCTCTGTCTATCTTTCAGTTGGCCTTCCCCAGCCACCTCACTCACTGGTATCATTGAGAAATCTTGTATGGATGCTGTGCTGCACCACCCAGATGGCCCATACAGGATGTATTCTCCCAGCTTCTGGGAGGTTGTTGTTTGATAGTTCTTGTCTGCCTGCTCTCCCTGGAAATTGCCATGGCTGAAGAAAGTGTCCTTGTCCAAGGTCACATCCACTTTCTAGGGTGGTCAACACACAATGACTGTTTAGTTACAAAGTGTAAAGGCCCAGCTCCCTCACCCCAACTCCAGACAACTCTGAGGGATCTTCCCAGCTTCAGAGCTCCTGAGGAATCATCTGAGGCCTTCACTGAGACCGCAGAGCAGCCCACATTCTCCCTCTGCCCAATCCTGCTCGCTTCCCTCCCCCACAAGCACTGGCCCTGAGACTACTCCTCAATGAGTTTTCTGCACACTAATCATCTCAGAGTCTGCTTCCAGTTGAATGCAAACTCTGATAGCTCTAAAGTCTTGGCCCCATGAGATTAAGATTCCTTCTGACACCTCTGCCCACCATCTGACTATTTGGACCCAGGCCCATCAAGTCACAGTAGAGCTACCCTGCACGTTAATTTCCCCCAAGTCCCCTAAAAGCCTGCTCACTCCACTTTCTATGACAATCCTCAGCCTTGCTTCTAGAAGCAGGCCTTCTCTGAAGGTCCTGGGGTTGCTTGGCATAGTAAAATGAGTTTTGAAGGCAAGCAGATGAGGGTTTGGGCTCCAGACCCTCCACTAATCAGCTAGGTGACCTTGGGAAGGTTACCTGATCTCTTCAACCACTCTTCCCATATCTGGAAGCAGAAATGATAATAAAAACATCACAGGCCTGTTATGAGGATTAACGATGCGTCATAAAGAAAACTGTTTAGCTCAGTGCCTGGCATGTAAATATGTGCTCAACAAATATTAATTCCTTTCCCTCCTTATTTTGGGTCTGGGGGCACTTTCCAACTAATTGCCAATTAGTGTTTTTAAATTAACCCAGTATTGAACATCACAATCACAGATGTGGTATAAGTCTACAGAAAAAGTTTCGAATTTTCCATGCGACGGAGCAGGCAGGGGGAGTGATGGTCATTCCGCTCAGCTCTCCCTGTGTGCTAGTCTTGATTTTCACGCTGTTGGAAATTCTTGGCATCTAACAACGATTCCTCATGGCGTGAGGAACAGCAGGTGTTTTAATTTTATCCTAAGGGGAAATGGAGCCCAGCCAGACCTCCTTTTATACCTGGCTGGAGCAGAGCCTATGCCCCCTTGAGACACAGGACCAGCCCTTCTTCCTAAGCAATCAGGGAATGGGTTGGAGAGGGGGTGGTACCTTAGATTATGGCTGCTTGGGCCTCGCAACTGGGTGCTGGCATCTGGAAGAAAGGACATGAGCAGACAAATCAGCCTGTTAAGAGAGTTTTGTGAAAGTGTAACTTGCCCTTAGAATAACAGCACCAAGCATCCAATGGTCCAACCACTGTTTCTCCCCAAATGCAATGATCATGCACTCACCTCCACCAGCGCCCGGCTCCTTCAGCCCAATCCCTCTTCCGGCTCCCCAAGGAGCAGGAAAGGCCCTGACCTCCCCAGAGCTGCTGCCCCGTCATCAGAGCAGCAGACACGGGCTGGGCTGAGGGTTCAGGGTGGGAGCTGGAGGGGGCGTGGGAAGCCCAGGGCAGGAAGCCACATACCCAGCACACGTTCTAGCTCCAGCTGGGTCTTTTCTGACAACCTTGGCCCAGCATACACCGTCCTCAGCGACACCCGCGCTGGGCTCAGAGAATGCTGAATTAAGCCCCAATCAAGGGGCCATCTGAGGGCAGGCTGCCAGCACCAGCAGCTGCTATTTTGGGACTTGGTGAAGACACTACCTTCTCTCTCTCTTCTTCTCCGTCTCTGCTCTGTTTTATTGTTCTCCTTTCTCTCGCTTCTCCATTTCCATTTCCTCTAGGTTTTTCTCCTTGAGCATATATGTCTTTTCACCTCTCTGCTTCTCTGTCTGTCACTCCTGTCTCTGTGAGTATATCTTACTCTAGATCTCCCTTATCAAACCCATTTGACAAACACTCTCACTGCCACTGGGCCAGGCCCTGGCTCTGCTTTGGGAAAGAAGCGATGTGTAGGCCCCTGCCTCCGGGGCCCGGAGTGTAGTCTGCCTTTCTCTGGTTATCCCTGCCCTTGCTGCATCTTAACTGGCCCTGCTCCCCCTGCCCCGGAACTCCAGGATTTGCTTCTACAGGTCAAGGGGAGGGTTCACATTCCAGCCACCCCCTGACCCACGGGGAGTTTCTATGCCCCCGGGTTCTCAGTCCTGCCTTTACGGGCTGGGGACTTCTTGCCTCTTCCTCCAGGCTTCCAGTTCCAGCAGCAAAAGGACTGGCATTTCCCTGCTGGGGCTGTGGCAGCGAAGGCTCCAGGATGCCCAAGAGGCCCAAGGCTATGCTGCCCCACCATCCTGGGCCCAGGGAGGCCTGGCCCCGGGCCTGCAGTGTAGGACTATTTGGTCTGCCTGGGTCAAACCAGTAGGACATGTCCCTTGTCAATCAAGAGATTCAGGATTCATAATCAAAGCCTCTTCTCTTTCCAGAGAAGGAGGGTTCCTGAAGGGCCCATGGCCAGTATACTCTGGGATTTTAAGGACATCTTATCTCCATCCTCTCAGCCTTCCAAATCCTTACACACTGCTAGGCCCAGCTCACTTCCCTCCTTCCTGCTCACCTCCCCACACTGCCGTGTCCTGCCCCAGCTGCCGCAGCCCTGCAGCCTGTCCCGTGCTCTCAGCACTGAGCTCTCCCACTCTGGTCCCTGCTGGCTGAATTTAACCTGACCTGTGTTCTTTGACACAGGGTGTGGAGCGGGCGCAGTTCTGTGAACACGCCCGTGAACTCTCCGAGGTCCTCCCCCTCTCGGACAGTCCCCTCAAGGAGCTTCCCTCCTGGGGCTTCCCCCATGTCATAGGAATAGGAGGTACGTGGTAACTTTTTAGGTAAATTAGTGATTCTTTAAAAATCAGCACCTACTATATGCCAGGCACTATTAGATATTTTCAGATGTATTACCTTGTTTGATTCATAGGCCATCCTTTTGAGGCTTATTGGCCCATTCTAGAGTTGAAGGAACTGAAGCCTAAAGAGATTTCCCAAAGTCAAATGATAGGAGCCTAGGTCTCCTGACTCTGCAGCCGGGGCTTGTTCTGAAACCCAGCTCCCACCTGTAAATACAAGAAGGCGAGAAAAAACTTCTCCAGAGCAGGGTTCTTCCGCAAGCTTTCTTAATGTGAGGTCCAGAGGCCCCACTGCCCTTAGCAGCTGCTCAAGAGCTGGACCCAGTTCTTCAGGAAAGACAGGCTGGGCCAGCCCACTGAGCCGGACGCAGGCCTGGCGAGGACCCAGCCCTTGGTAGAGCAAAGAAACACTTGCTTTGGGCCAGGGTGGGCACAGCTGGTGACAAGTTCTCAAAGGGAGCCCAGATGTGAGAGGATACCTTGGGGTGGGAAGGGATGCTCGTTGAGCCAACATCAGCCAGAGGCTTAGGGGAGAAGGCACCAAAGGTTCCCAGGTAGCAGGTGGGACTGAGACCTTCACTCCTGGTGGGAAATAGAAAGCCAGTGGCCCAGGGCTGCTTTGAAGCTCCCCAGGGGAGGGACATGTGTCTCAGGGCCTCCCTGGTGATCAGTTGGTGCCCCTCAGGCCTGTGACACGAGCCGGGTGTCTGAAGCAAGCTTTGGAGCCAACGAGAGAGTGCAGGTCTGGGAAGGCACTTTGATGCTTCCTTTCTTCAGCGGCTTTTTCAAGATCCCTCTGCTCTTTGTCAGCAGTGCTGTCATGTCAGGATGTGCCAGATGAAGGAGAAGCGGGCAGGGGAGTACAGGCTGTGCCAGGCTGCTCAAGAGGGAAGAGCAGTTCCACCCTGAGGCCAGGGCCTCAGGTGGGTGCCATGTGGAGGCAGAGCCCCAAAGCTTGTCACAGCCCAGGTCCAGCCCAGGAGTCCAGAGCCTTGACCTCTGGGGGACCCTGGCTCCCAAGCTGCCCTGGCCCATTTCTCCCTGGCTTTTAACCAGCAGATGGTCTCCCAGCCCAGCCCTGCAGCCCTGCTTACCCCTTAGACTTCAGGGGAGCCCCACACCCTCAGCTCCAGCTCCTGAACCCTGGGCCCAAGAAGTCTCTGCTTTGGGGCCCACATCTGCCAGGTCACCAAGTCCTGGAGATTCTAAATCATTTCTCTAATCCACATTCTCTTCTTTGGCTCCCCTACCTCTACCCAGCTCAGACCTTGCTTGTCTTCCCCGTGGATTGCTGTCACACATGATCTTCCAGCCTCTGGTCTGCCCTATCCACAGCAGAGCCAGCTTTCCACCTCAGCTTCATTGCCGCCTTCATCCTCACCCACCACCCAGGGTGTACTGACATGACCCCTGGCAGCCTCGCTAAGCTCATCCCCACTCTCCCCAGTGTACCCCCTGGTCTCAGCCATACGCAGCCGTGGCCGTTCTTCAGACATGCCCACTGTTCTCACACTGGGCCTTTGCCCATGTTATCCCCTCTACATAGGATAGTTTCTCTCACTCCTGCCTAAATGCACTGATCCACTCCTATTCTTCTACTCAGCTTCTAGACCCTATTCAAGCTTCACCTTCTTCAGAAAGCCTTTTCTGGATGCCAGGCTGAGCCCAGTGCTAAACCTTGGTCTCTCTTGTGTCCTAGTCCCTGTCATGCTGGGTTGTCACTGCTGGCAGGAGGCTCTGCTGCAGAAAACTGAGCCTCCTGGGGAACAGAAGACGTGTCTCATTCACCTCCCTCCTCCACAGCCTGGCATGGTGAGGATGATAAAGAAACAGGCAGCCACTCACCAGTTCCCACCATCTGGTTGAGACAGCAACACACACATGCACACTCACGCACACAGAACTACCTGAGCCCTCACAGGACCAAGAAGCTGAGCTAAATGGAGGGCTAAGTAAGCAAGGAGGTTCCCCTGAGAACACAGAATTGGAGCTAGGTCTTGCAGACTTGTTCAGCGCCTATCCAGGAATGAGGGTGGGGACACTTGTGCCAAGGGCGGGTGGAAAATGACTGGTGGATCGCATTCATGGCCCCAACCCTTCACCCTCCCTCGGTCCGTGCCCTTTACTGTGTAACTCTGTATTGCCCTTCCCTACCCTGCCCTGCCCCTTGACGCTGGGCCCAGCCCTGTGACTTGCCTTCGCCAATGGGATGCTAGCAGACATGCTTCAAGCAGAGGCTTGGCATGGACTTTCACATTGGAGACTGCCTTGTCGTGCCCTGCCATCACCATGAGAACATGGCCGAGCGGGCCTGCCGGAGGATAAGAGACATGTGTAGCAGAGCCAAGTCATCTTAGTCCTCCCAGCCAAGGTTAGCCTAGGTCAGCCAATGGCCACCAACCTGCAGAGACGTGAGCAAGCCCAGCTGAGACTGGGAGAACCGCCCAGCAGAGCCCAGCCTAAATTGCTGACCCACAGAACAGTAAGTTAAAAGCTTATAATTTCAAGGGACTGGATTTTGGGGTGTTACACAGCATTATTGTGACAATATAGTGACTAAGGCCAAGGAGATCAGCCTCTGGGGGGCGGGCTTATTCACAATGGTGCCCGCAGTGGGCTGGCAAATAGGGATTCTGAACAGAGTCCACCTTTCCTTCAGCATCACCCACTGCCCTCTCCATTCCAGCCACCTTAGGCTTTGCGAGGCCTCACACATGTCCTGTGTCTTTGTACAACCTATTCCCTCCTCCTGAAATGCCTGTCCCTAACTTGCCTCTTGAATCCTGTTCACCCTTCAACGTCAAGTCATACCCTGGAAACCTTTGTGGACTCACAGCCTCACAGTTACCATAAACCTTTTGGGAATGATGTAAGGTACAAGTAAGTAAAATTTCCTCCTTTCTCTCTCCACCCTCCCCCATACCCCACTGTGCTCTGCCTGTAGCTTCTCTTTCATAGTTATCAACCCACGGGGCTGTGGTGTCTCCGGAGCAGTAAGTAGGTCCTGCTTGTCCACAGAAGGAGCAGGGCTCACATAACTCTAGATCTTACAGAGCCTCAGCACAGGGCCAGGTACCCAGAGGCATCTGGGGAGTGGGCAATGAATAGAGATGCATAACTTTCCAGCTACTGATTTTGGAACAATGTGACATGATACATTGTAAAAACAAACAAACAGAAACTCAAATTGAAACCCAAAGACCAATTTTCAGTCCCTGCCTTGCTCCAAACGTTCAGCAGGGCCCTGTCCCCCGTGAGCCTCCGCTTCCCCATCTGTATAATGAGGGGGTGCACCGATTCATCCCCCGCTCTCTGCCAGCATTAGGCATCCATGAGTTTGCCCATGTGTCCAGTCCTCTGGCTGCCAGCTCTGGCCTGCTTCCTCGCACCACTCCTCACTGGCCCTGTGTTCTGTGTCAGAGCTTCCTGCCAGCTGGCAGCCCTGGCTGGTCCTTTAGATAGTGGTGGCTCACGAGTTGGCCTGGCTTCTTTTGACTGCCAGCATCCTCCACTTCCGGAACCTGCCGGTGGGACTGACAAGGCCTTGATGTCGGGAGTCATCTCTCCTGAAAGCCCTGCTGGGCAAGGTTCTGTCCTTAACTATCTGATGGGAAAGCCTGGCCCATCTTCAGGAAATTCACACACACACACACACACACACACACACACACACATACACAGCTGCTCAAGGCTTCTCTCCTGGAGCAGTAGGAAAGAATGCTGACTCATGGTATTTTCTCCCCTAGAGTCAGGTGAGAAGAGGAGACAGGAGGAAAATGGGCCAATGCAAAATTATCCAGAGAGGGGAAGACCTTTCCACTCCAGCTTACCAAAAACAAGGATGAGAGAGTTCAGAGGCAGAGAGCCAGCCTGGTGCCCGTGTAGAGAGCACAGCTTTCTGAGATAAGTGCAGGCAGGGAGGCAGGGGTCTCAGAGCCAGATCGTAGCCTCTGGTCCATGTTGCTGCTTGTTCCAATCTCACCTCCAGACTCTTTTTTGGAGCTGGGGAAGCTCCAGAGATGCTCAGATCATGTGTCTCCCTGGGATACCAGGAAGGAGCATGGGACAGGAGTTCATGAGCCCTCTGTGGCCATGGCTGGGGCTGCAGGGTGGAGGCCTGTCAAGCCTGCACTCACAGTGCCCTGCCCCATGGGGCTTCCAGATACGTCCATCCCAGGTGATGAGGGGCTGACCCAATGCAGTCCCTGGCCCTGCTTTTCCGCTCTGCTCCTTCCTTGTCTGCCTGTCTCTTCAGCAGAGAAGGCTGTGGGAGGTGCTCACTCACTGCTCTGTTCCCACCCCACCTCTAGGAAAGTCAGAGGCAGAGGTTAAGGGGCTGGAAGGCAGACCTGAGGTTCTAATTAGGGTTTCTGCCTTTGGTACGCTTGTGCCCTTGGGAAGTTCACCTGTGTTTTGGCTATCTGGATACCTGGATATCTTTCTGCAGGTAAGAGGTAATCAAGCCCATTCTGTCAAATGGCCACAGGGATGGGAAAGACCTTCTGAACCCAAGAGGTCCTCTACACACAGGAGAAGTTTTCATTATTGAGACCAGAAAGTGGTTCCTAACGTGCTTTGGGCCTCACTGTGGGGCCCCTGTCCTTCCTCTGCAACCTCTTTGCAGCCTAGGCTTCGAGGTGCACAGCCAGGACCTGGTCTCTGCCCCTCACCCCAGTGCCCCTCTTCGTGTTCCGCCAACCAGCCAGCAATCTCAGAACCCTCTGGGCCATCCCAGGGCAGGGCTGTCAGCGAGGCAGAGGAGGAGTGCTATGGGCCTTCCCTCCAGAAGCTCCCCACCTGGGGTGCTGACAACAACAGAGAGAGGCCAGGGCAGGACAGGGTGTGAGCAGGAGCTGGTGTGTGCGGCTTAGCCTTCCCAGGAAAGGAGAGGGTGGTGTTGGCTGGAGGAGCCAGGAGGGTTTCCTGGCAGAGGGGACACTTACGCTGGCCTCGGAGGACGCGGTCCCTGCGGCAGGGCGTGTGGGCATGGCTGGCTGAGGGCTCGAGTCCCAGAGGCGGGCGAACCAAACTCCAGGGAAGGTTTCACTGCCCGCCCGGTTCCAAGGAGCAGACTCCCATGCAGAGAAGTCCGGTGGCAGGGGAGCCAACGATGGCCATGGCCGCAGGGGAGTTCCAGCAGACGGGATGGCACAGAGGCCCCGAAATTTCCCCTTCTGCTCCTGCCACAGCAGCTTTTGCTCCGAAGGAGGGAGCGCAGGACTGATGAATGGGTGTCCTAGAATGCAAGCCTGCAAGAAGCTGCCTCCTTCTGCCCTCAAGCCTGGCTGGAACAGAGGCCAATTATCAGCACTCGGAAGCACAGGCATCCAACTTCCTTTCAGGGTGAGAAGAGGCCAGAGAATCCTGCTCTATCCACAAATCTCCTGGGTCTGTCAGGGCAAACTCCCCCTCAGAACTAAGCCCTCCACATCCACAGGCTGTCTGAGCTGTGTGGGTCCAGTGAGGGCAGAGTAGGGGTTGTCATACCCACTATAGAGATGAGAAGACTGAGTCCCAGGGAGGAGAAGTGGTTTGACTTAAGTGTCAAGGCCCAGAACTGGAACCTGGGCTTCCTGCTCCTCAGCTGAGTCAATGTAGACAAGCTAACCAGATAACCTGGGTCAGTGTAGATGACTGGATTACATGGAGTGAAAGAATCTATTTTGCAATAACACTTATGCTGCGGAGATACAAGACAACCACTGTGTGTGTGCACAAGCCTGCCACATGCTAGGTGCGCTGGATACTCACAAGGCCTCATTTAAGACTCAAATCCACCCTATGAGTTAATTATCCTCAGCTCCAGGCCACAGGTGGCTGAAGGAACAGAGGCCTGGAGAATCTGGGCAGCTTTTCAAAACTACCCAGAAGGAAGGGCAGAGCCAGGCTCTGAACACGGGTCTCTCTGAGGCCAAAGCTCTGCATCTTTCATTCCCCACCTGGCGACACCAGACAACTGTCTGCATAGTTGGGAATGGCTGGGTCAGGGAGGGAACGGTATGCAGGCAAGGCAGGAGCAATGATCCTCCCACCAGCCCCCACTTCATTCTGGCTTCCTCATTGCCTCTCCCAGTGCCAGGGCCTGGCCCCCGTGGGAACTGGTTCAGAGCATACCACCACCAGCAACAGCAATAATTTCTGTTATTACTTCTATCTGCTTCTACTAAGCTTTCTATACTGAGTACTTTACTTCCACATGCACGTTACATACACATACAAATGCACTTTACATACACACATGCCTGCGCATGTACTTTACACATATGTATACGTGTGCCCATGCGCTTTACATACACACATGCCTGTGCATGCACTTTACATACACATACACATGCATTTTCCACACACCACCTTACATGATTTTCAAAACAAACTTTTGAGCTAGTTGTTTTTCATTCTTATTTTGTAGATAAAGAAACTGAGTCTCAGAGAAATTAACTCACCACTGTCTAACTGTCTCCAAAAACTTGCAGTCAATACTACCCACAGATTTCAGGTAGAAAGAAAGACATCTTTCTCTCAGTGGAGTTGTCTGAGAGGGACGTGGCTGTCTCTGGAGGAGGCGAGCCCCCGTCAATGAAGCTTTTTTGGTGTACATGCGGAGGGAGGGGATGGTGCACACAAAAATACCATTTATATGTATCTTTTTAAAATTAATGTTCAGTTTATTAAGGCCATAATTTATTTTATATTTTTAAATATAGCTTTTCTTAAAGATTAATTTCCACTTACCAACCTTGTTGTTCCATTTATAAATGTAATAAAATAAGAACAAGACCTTCACTTCTTCAATTAAAGTTTGATTAATTCAAATTGAAAAAACTGAACTCCTTTAAACAATCGGTGCCATTTACAATTTAATTAAATTTGCTTAAACAATTTCAACTACATTTGAACATTTAATATATTTGATTTTCCTAAGTAACTTAAATTCTAATTGAACAAGCAAAACCTTTGCATCATGTACTTGAAAAACTGTCATAAATATCATAAATTAAATTTATAAATGTACGGACTTTTGCATTCTCTTAAATGTTGCAGTACTGTTTGCAAAATTAGTCAAATTCTCCCATACCTTTCAACTTAAAATTACATATCTACAGGCTTCTGGTTACAGCTAAGATGGATCAAGCACACTTCATCCTCTCTCTCACATGATTACAAATAAAAACCCTGGAACAGATATATATAGCTGTCTAAGGACTCTGAAAAATAAATAATAGCAGGTGGATTAGGGACAGAAATAAACATTCAAAGAATGACCAACATGGCAGTGAGTTTCCTGGGTTTTTTCCTCCCGTTGTCTCCCAGCTTGGACTCTAGAGAGGCTGAATCCCAGAACTGTGCAGTGGGCACAAACAGAAAAACTCCAAGAGAAACCCTCTCATTCTGGCCAGAGGACTGGGTACAGGGACGCTGAGGAATAGAGAGTGAGAGGTGAGAATCTCCATTTTTTCCAGGGTGTACCCCAAGAAAAGCTCTAATTATGAAGCTATACTCCTGGAGTGTTGGTGGTACAGGGCCTAAAATTCTTAGAGAAAATCATTCTCTCTGGCTGGAGGAACTGAGAAAAGGGCCTCCTGTGGGGAGTGTGAGGGAAGTTCTGTTCATTTTTTTCTCTCTATTTTGTCTCACTGCATCACCCTGAAGGTAGATGCAGTCAGGGGAAATGTGCGACAATATGGGGAAGCCAAAACCCAGGTTTCTAGCCCAAGGACCAGAGAAAGGGCCTCTGGGAGCCAAAGAGTGTGAGGGTAATCATGGAGAACTGGAGAGAAGACTCCCTTAAATCTAGACATGAAGTCCTCAACTCATCCTTGAGCTGTGAATATGTAGAACTGACTCAAAGCAGAAGGCAAGTCTGGACTTGTGGTCTGAAACAAATAAGGTTGATTACATCACATTCAAAATTCCCCAACTACTCCACATACAAAGAACCAGGAAAAACCTCAATTACTCCCAAAGGAAAAGATGCTGGCCTCAAGATGACAGATGATAGAATTATCACACAAAGACTTTAAAGCAGCTGTAGTCCATGAAGTAAGGAAGAATGATCTTGAAATGAATGGAAAGATAGTAACACTTAGTAAAGAAATGAAAACTATAGAAAAGAACCAAATGGAAATTTTATAACTGAAAATTTAATAACTAAAATAAAAAATTCACTCTATGGGCTCAGTCGCAAAATGGAGATGACAGAGGAAAGAGTCAGTGAACTTGAAAATGGATTAACAGAAATTATCTGATCTGAGCAGCAGAGGAAAAGAAGATCAGAAAAGAAGTGAATAGAGTTTCAGGGACTTACAGGACAATATCAAAACGTCTAACATTTATGTCATTTGGAGTACCAGAGAGAGAGAAAGCTTGGTGCAGAAGAAAATATTTGAAGAAATCATGGCTGAAACCTTCCAAATTTGGTGCAAAGATATAAATTTATAGATTCAAGAATCTCAGAAAGGCCCCAAAAAGGATAAATTCAAAGAAAACCTGATCCAAATACATCTTACTCAAACTGAAAACCAAGGATAAAGAAAAAAAAATTTGAAAACAGTCAAAGGAAAGCAATACATTACATATAGGGAAGAACAATGAAAATGACTACAACTGTCTCGTCAGAAACCGTGGAGGTCAGAAGACAGTGGGGGACACCTCCAAAGTGCTGAAAGAAAAGAACTGTCAACCTAGGGCTCTATATCCAGTGAAAATATCTTCAAGGCCAAAAAAAAAGTGACATTTTTAGATGAAGGAATACTAAGGGGATTCATTAACAGCACGCCAGCTCTAAAATAAATGTTATAGGAAGTTCTCAAAGAGAAAGAAAAATAATACTGGAGAGAAACTTGGGACTTCAGGAATAAAAGAAAACAAAAATGATAATAGCTGAGTAAATATAATAGCTATTTTCCTCCTTTTAAGTACTTTAAAATGTGTATGACTCTTGAAAGCAAAAATTATAACATTGTCTGATGGGGTTTTCAGTGTAAACAGACGTACTACATAACAACTGCAGCATAAAGGGAGGAGCGGAAAAGGACCTATATGGCTGCAAGATTTATATATTTCATTTGAAATGATGAAATATTAACTCTACATAGCCTGTGATGAGTTACATACGTATATTATACTCCCTAGAACAATCACTTAAAAACTATACAAAAAGATATGGGCAAAAAGCAAACAGAGAAAGAAAGTGGAATATTAAACAAAATTCAAATAATCCAAAAGAAGGCAGAAAAGGAGAAACAGAGGAACAAAAAATGGAGAGGACAAACTAAATCCAAACAATAAAATGGTAGATCTAAATCCAAACATATCAAAAAATACATTAAACATAAATGGTTTAGACATTCCAATTAAAAGACAGAGATTGTCAGATTCAATTTTAAAAAAACAAGACCCAACTATAGGCCGTCTATAAGAAACTCACTTTAAATACAATGACATAAATAGGTTGAAAATAAAAGGAAGAAAAAAATATACCATGAAACATTTCTTTTTTTTAAAGATTGGCACCTGAGCTAACAACTGTGGCTAGTCTTTTGTTTTTCCTGCTCTTTCTCCCCAAAGCCCCCCAGTACATAGTTGTATATTTTAGTTGCAGGTCCTTCTAGTTGTGGCATGTGGGACACCGCCTCAACGTGGCCTGACAAGTGGTGCCATGTCCGCACCCAGGATCTGAACCAGTGAAACCCTGGGCCGACACAGCAGAGCGTGCAAACTTAACCACTCAGCCACGGGGCCGGCCCCAGAAACATTTTTTTTAAAAGCTGGAAAGTCTATATTAATACCAGGCAAAGCAGATTGCTGAGGAAGA
The DNA here is from genome assembly GCF_041296265.1 of Equus caballus. Classification (NCBI taxonomy): domain Eukaryota; kingdom Metazoa; phylum Chordata; class Mammalia; order Perissodactyla; family Equidae; genus Equus; species Equus caballus. Next base: position 132,770,271 of record NC_091684.1, on the reverse strand, counting down.
AAACTTGTCAGGGATAAAGAGGAATATTCCATAATGATAAAAAGATCAATTCACCTAGAAGATGTAGCAATCCTAAATGTCTATGCACCAAACAATAGAACTGCAAGATACATGAAGCAAAAAACTGGTAGAAGTAAAAGATGAATAGAAAAATCCAGTTGCACTTAGAGACTTTGACACTGATCTCTGAGAAACTGATACAAAAGTAGAGAGAAAATCAACAAGGATATAGAAGAGCTGAACAACACTATCAACCACCTTAATCTGACATTTATAGGACATTCCACCGCCAACAGCAGAATGAACATTCTTTTCAAGTTGCTCATGGATCATTCAATATAGACAATGTTCTGGGTCCTAAGACAAACCTTAGCAAATTTGAAAGAATTTCAATCATAAAAAGTATGTTCTCTGACCATATGGAATTAAACTAGAAATGAATAGCATAAAGATAGCTGGAAAATCCTCCAAATACTGGAAATTAAGCAATACCCTTCTACATAATCCATGGGTCAAAATCTGGGAGGTTAAGGAGCTGGCATGCTAGCCCAGGAAGTTTGGTCTGGGAGCCCACACTCTTAACCACCAGGCCATGTGGCCTCTCAGGGATTTTTAGAGCCTTGAATGCCAGGCTAAGGAATTTGGAATTTATACTGTATTTAATGGACAAGGTTTTAAGGATTTTTACATATAATGCAGGGCACTATTTGCAGACAGATGGAAGGGGCAGGAAAAATCTGCATTCTGTCCCATCAGAGAGGCAAAGTGAGATTAAAGAATTTGGATTTTTCCAGACGTCTGAAACGAGACATCTTAGAAGCAGGGCCCATCCCTCCTTTTTCACAGAGATTATTTTTAGTCTTTCTGGTGTCTACACATGCTGGGCAACCTGGCAGCTCCCGAGGGTGGAGCATACCATTGCCATTTTGCAGGGAACTTTCTGAGGACAAAGACCGTGTCACTCCATAAGAATGGGGCTTTCCCAAGGGTTAAAAGTAGCTGTGGCTCCGGACAAGTTGCTCAACCTCTCTGTGCCTCAGTTTCTCATCTGTACAATGGGGATAATATCACCTCCCACAGACCCGCTGTGACCTTGGGCTGAGCTGGCTGGAGAAAAGGCTGGTGGGGAATTCGGACCCCTGGCTCCTGGTAGCTGCTGTGGGCCCCTGGCTGGAAGGAGGAGGTCTCTCTAGTTTGCAGGAAGGCCTCAGCATGACAAGGAGTGGGACTCCTGCCTCCCCAGGGCCCAGTGTGGGGGCAGGTCAGGACACAGAAAACTTCAGCCGCAGAGACTTTGATCGACAGCCATGACAGGGAGGCGTCTGCTCTGTTTGAAGCAGCAGAAAGGCCCATCCTTCTTATCACAGCCTCTCTGCGCAGCGGCACCACGTGCTTCTGCAGCCGCTGCTGCCGCTGCTGCTCAGAGAGGACCAAACAGAGGAGGCACTGCCCAACCCACGCCTGCCACCCCCACCCTGCCTCCCTGTCCACCCCCGGGATGAGGGTGTTGAGCAGAACCCGCCACTTTCTGTTCTTCACCTGGCCTGACCTCAGAAAGGAGGAGAAGGGAAAAGACGCCTGTAAGAGCTTCCTCGACTCCTTCATTAAACTCTCACAAGACTTCCCCCTCAGCTCGGTATTTCCCCTCTTTTCTTCAAAGCCTGCTTTAAAACATCCCCACTTGCTGAGATCTAAAGGTACTAGGCCAGGAGGAAGGGGACTAGATTCTAGTTACAGGTCTGCATTTGATTTGCTGTGTGACCTTGAGCAAGTTACTGCCCCTTTCTGGAGCTTAATTTCTCTATCTATGAATTAGAGTTACTGTAAATGTTTTTTAGGGCTCAATTTAAAACTCTGTGATCAAGACCAGCCTGTGGCCAGGGTCAGGGTCAATGTGGGTTCACGTTGTAGAATTATCTTTCTCAGATCCTGTCACAGAAGAATTACCCCCATAATCCTAACTGGCTCCAAGTTCTTGGCCAAACGTTTTTCCGCACAATCTCATTAGTGGAACCTGCTCCCCAGGCCAGACCCGGGGCTTCCCGCGAGTCTCCGGGAGTCTGGAGGATGGGATAGTTCCAGAAGAGGGAAAGAACAGGGAGTGAGGTGGGAGAGAAATATTTCTGGTCTCCCTGCCCCTGCCAGCTACAATTTTTGCATGGAAGCGAGGTGCTCTGGGTTGGTTTTGTGCTGTGTTTCAGGAAACGTAAGTGTACCTGTGCTGTGGTACATGTTATACGTGTGCCGGTACGCACATTTGTGGGGCTGTTTGTGTTTCTGTGGGTCTGACTATGCTGAAGAGTGAATGTTGAAGGCTGTGGTCCTGCATTTTTGGAGTGCTTGTGTACTCTTGAATTTGAGGGGTGTGGTGTATAGTGTTGGAACTTTCGCACAGGAGAATGCGTGACGGGGTGTGACCCTCTGAGGGACGGATGTGCGGCTGTAGAGTGCTGCACGTGCTATGTGTGTGCCGAGGGCACTGTGGGCCGGGGCCTGTGAGCTCTTGGGCATCCCGGGCACTCTTCTCCCGCCTGGAAGAGCCTCCTGCTGCCTCTGGCCTTGCTGCCTCTTCTGCATTGGAGGGCAAGCTGGGCCGTTGACCAAACATCCCACCTGAGGTCAAGGGTCAGCAGCACCCTCAGTGATCACAGCTGCCCCTGTGGTCCTTGCTGCCTAGCCCAGGGGCCAGAGCAGGCAAGAGGGGCTGAGTGAGGCTGGGGGGGGGGGGCTCCCAGCGGAGTTTCTTGGGGGGGTCCAAGGTTAGCCTGGATGTGGAGCAGACCATAAGAACACAAACGACTGCTTGGACAGTGCCAGAAACCGTGCTGAGCACTTCACAGACACTATTGAAACCTCGCGACAACACCTTGAAGTAGATATTGTTACCCCATTTTACAGGTAAGGAAACTGAGTCCTGGAAATTAAATGATTTGCCCTGGGTCACACAACAAGTACGTTGTAAGTCTGGGATCTGAACTCGGGTCTGTTTAACTCTAAAATTCATGTTTCTCTCCCCCTATTCTCATCTATGGACTATCCTAGAAAGAGGGGAGAATGGGGCTCATATCCCCCAAAACCCACAGTTACCAAACAGATCTGTTTGGCTTGTTAGATTTGAGCCTTCATTTCACACAAGGAGCTTTACACCCTGGGTTTGAGCTCCACGGCTCCCCAGTGGGGAGAACGGAATGGGGAAGAAAACAGCAGGGTCCTCGCCCAGGAAGGCCTCCCGGGGCTGCTGGAGAGAACCCCTCTGAGCTTTGACGGTGGCAAGGAATTAGGTGTACAGGCCTCAGTCCACACTGGTGTTCCTGGAGCCCACATGGCTTGTTCTTGTGCCTTCTGCAGGAGCCCTGCTTCGTGGACACCCTGGGGACGGGGGTGCTGGCAAGTGACTCAGGTAAAGTGGCCAGAGGACACGGACAGCTGCTCTTCCCTGCGCTGGGACACTCCACTCGTTCCGTTCTCCCCCCAATTTAAGAAGCAGGGAAAATGCATTATTTTTTCATTAAAAATTCCTTTTGGAACATATAGCCTTCAGAGATGTGACTAGCCACATTCTTTCTCTCCATTAGCAGTGCTGGAGTTATCTGGAATTTCTCATCCTTTTTCCTCTCCATTTCACCCCTTCCATCCTCTTTGTATGGTAGGTTGTAACACTCGCCCACTCCCTCCCCTGACCATCACTACACATTCTGGTTTTGGACTGAATAACAATTGTAAAATCTGGGGAAGCAGTTACAGCAAACAAACTCCCTTCCTACTGGGCTGTGGGGTCACAGTCCTCTGAGCCAGCAAGAGGTTAAAGATGCCCACTTCTGCCAACCGGATGGGGGAGGCAGCTGCATGTGACACAGAGATGGCCTGGCTCTCCAAAGCTAAGTAGATCTGGGCAGTTCCTGGCTCCCCCACTTACCAGCTGGGTGATTCCAAGCAAATAACTTAAACTCTCTGAGCTTCTGTTGCCCTCACAAGGCTGCCAAGGTTCGTACTGATATATATATATAAAGCACTTCGCCTGAGTTATACAGCTAGTATCCTATAAAAGGCAGCTGCGCTTGGGATGTCCAGGGACAAAAGGGGGCCTCTGGGGGCCAAGTGAACAGTAGACATGGCAGCAAGAAAGACACAGCCTGGGCTCAGAGAGAGTCAGAGCTACGTGCTTGGTGGTACCCCAGGAGCCTGGGCTGGGGGCAAGGGACAAGGAGAATCACGGTGAGGACTCCCTAAGGAGCAAGCCCTCTTCAGAGCAGGAGGGGCTGGCGGCCTCTCTATTGCTGACTATGGTGGCTTCTGCTCAGAATTGCTCCTTTGGGTTATTTCTGGCATGCATGGCAGCTGGATGGGAGGTGACAAAGGTGTCATCTTCAACTGACTCAACAGAAGTGTGGGGCAAGTGAGGGCTCCCCAAGACATGGAGAGGGCCCAAAATGCAGCAAATAACCCCTTGGCACTCCAACTAACTCAGGGGACTTCAAGGTGGCTGGGCTGGCTATTGCTCTGGGGAACTCCAACTACCTCATGCTCGGAAGACAGCTGTCTCCACCCGCAGCCCCATCCCTCTGCTCCTCTCCTGCTAGTGACACAAGATGTGCAGCTGTCTCTAGCATTGTCAGAAACATCATGCTCCACGGGGGCGAGGGCAGGAAACCTGCTGCTGAAAATCTAAACTTATCCCTGTTCCCCACAATCGGAGGCAGAGAGAAAAGGACAGCTTGAACACGAAAGATCGTCGGCACTTTGTAATGAAATAAAATCAGAATGCATGTGATTTATACCAAGAACTAGAGTTCTTAGTTCTTGGTATAAAGACAGTCACAGGTAGTGTCCTTTGAAGGGGCTAAGAGGTAACTAACAGGGCTAACAGGGACGTGGCCGCCCTGCATTTCAGAGTCGTGTCGTGCTGCGTTGACATGAAGGCAACTGGAGTGAACTCGATTTCTAATGCTGGCCTCACCCGCTTTTATAGTTAGCCTGCTCCTTAGGCTCCTGGAGAAATGCAGAGCAGCAGAAACGGCCTGGCTCCCGGGATCTTTGAACTTTTGTATTGATGTTACTACAAGCCTCGTGGAAGCAGGCAGCATCTTGGCTCAAGTCTAGTTCATAGAAATTTTTTGGACATGTCCTGGGCATTAGCAATAATAATGGGGATGCTGAGGTTAATAATAACTACCACGGGTTGGGTGCACCTGTGCTCCAGGCCCAGGCCGGGCTCTTTACACACACTTCTTCACTGACCCTTCAGTTCCATGAGATATTATCATGCCCCCTGGGAAACATGAGGATGCTGGGACTCAGAAAGGTAAGAGATAGTGTCAAGAAAATGACACCTCTGGGAGGAGTCCCCCTGCACGGAGCACAGCAAATAGCGCAGCAATGCCTGCCACCAGGGGCAGCATCCCAGGAATGTCAACCCAGTCCATGATTTGCAGGTGCCAAGAAGGACACTCCTCACACTGGCCCTGGAGGTAACAGCGTTTTACTCACATAGAGAAGAGTCAGAGCAGGGGCACCTTCAGTCCCCCCAGACACAGGTTCTCAACCCACAGCCAACACAGGGCCACGGTCTGCACACACCCCTCTCAAGCTGCAGGCAAAGGGCCCCATTCTCTCCCTGCCAGAAAGAGGCACAGTGGTGGGATTGGCCAGGCGCCATGTGATGCACACACTCAAGCAGAACAAAGGGGCAGACGTTGAGTCTGGAACGGGGAAAGACATGCCCAGACGAGGCGGTAAGTCACAGCACAGGCTGTGAGGGCTCCTCTTGGTGAGGAGGTGTTCCAGCCCCAAGCCCCCTCTGAGGCAGCTAAGCAGAGGTGGGAAGACTATGCACAGACGGCCTTTCCCAACAAGTGGGACCAAGGTCACATGGTTGGCAGGTGGCAGGGTCAGGACTTGAACCTGGGTTTTCCTGGCACCAAAGGCTGTGAGATCTCTCACTGCATGAACAAGTGCTCTTGTGAGGATGAGAAGGTCTTCTCCAGGTGCCTTCCAAGCCTGGCCTCCCGCCTCACCACCACAAGGCCCTCAGCCAAGGCCCAGCCAGCTTCCTCAGAGAAAAGATGGGCTGGGAGGCTTGCTCCTGGCTCCCAGCACTTTAATGCAAATTCTAGGTCTCTGTAGCCCACACTCCAAAACCAAGAACAATATTTTAAACCTGGGACTCTCATGCCCCGAAGGATCACCATGTACAGAAATTTAAAGCAGAAAATTGGGCTCCCCAAACTCTGGTTTGCATTAGGGCCATTTTCCCCTGTTGAGTGGAAAATGTGTAAAAGAAAAGTGATAAAGGGGAATCTAAAGAATTTGGGAAATTATGTCAATTCATGGACATGGGAAGGACCATTCAGCCCTGGAGAAAATGAGATTGGCACATGTCAATCCATGGTGAGAATCAGAAAAAGGGATCAAAACCCTTCTCGCTTCAGCGCAGGGTCCTGCAATTCCCTTTGAACACTAAGCCTCCGTGTGGTTGCTATGAGGCTTTTGCAATACGACCAAACTATCTTGGCTCATTTGGGGAAGAATTATTATCTTGGATTCGCAGACAGGGAGCCAGAGGTGAAAGGAAGTTCAGCAGATGATCTGTGTCTATCACGTCCAGTTCAGAAGCCACGTAGGATCTAGCACGCAGACTTTCCAACTCCCTGCCTGATCCTCAGCTTTTTAGGGAAAAACTGCAGTTAATTCTCAGCTGCCGATGTCGTCAATGTGGAGGAACAGAGGCGGAGATAATCCCAAACAGTGAGTAATGCTCATGCCGCGCCTCCCACTCTGGACTTTTGCTTTGGAAGCTTCTCGCAGACCTCAGGGTGAAGGCGCCTGCTGCAGGAAGCTGTCCCCTGCTCATCCCCTCCCCCCCCTTCCTACTCAAAGCCGTCTGCCTCCCGCTCCGTGAAGACCTAGGGGCGGACTAAGGGGAAGAGGCCATGATGCTTTCCCAGGTTGGGAGGGAGGCAGAGAAGAAGGCGTTCTGATTTAAAAGCCCTCCTGCAGTGCAGAAAGCTAGCGGGACAGTAACAGTAAGTGAGGCAGTGAATTGTGTCCACTGAAGACTTCCATGTGGATGCTGATTCATTGTGTTCATAAAGACGTGAAAGCCCGAGGTTGACTGTATTCTGATTTCAGTGCTGGAGACCCACGGCTCAGAAGAGGGGAAACATCCAAATTTGAGGTTGGAGTCCAAATTCCAACTCCAAGCTCCTGATTCCAATTTGGTTGATTTAGTTACTATCAGCTCCTAATGACTAAGGATGCTTTAGACCAGATGGCTTTAATGGCCAGGACCTGAGTAGGAATGCAGGCGATGCTTAATTAAGGTGGAGAACTGGTGAGGCTGGAACCAAGAAGAGCCGATTCCTTGGATTCGGTCATCAAATACTGAGCACTTTCCAAGTGTCAGGAGGCTGGATTGGCAGTAGGAGGGGAAAGCACACAAGAATCAGACACTGACCGTGGCCTACAGGAATTCAGGTAGGAGGGGAGACTGGGCATGCAATACATACAGAGAGGAAAGTGAGATGAGACCTAAGGGAGCTTCATTTATTTTTCCTTTTAATTACATCATTCATTCGGTTGCTTGGGCACTGTCTTAAGTGCTCTGGGCATAAAAATAAATAAAACTGGTCTCTACCCCCAGAAGCTACTATTCAAATGCTGGATCTGAGTCACCCAGGGAGCTTTTCAAAATACAGTCCCCCGGTCCCAGTCCAGACGTGCTGATTCTGAGTCTCTGGAGGTGGCACCCGAGAAACCGGAAGCTCGGACTCCAGGTGTTCCCAGGTTTGAGCTCTGCTCTGGTGGGATAACGAGTGAAGGGAGCCCCAAGGAGGAAGAGCAGGGGCAGGGAGAAAGACTGCCTGTCCACTGCCCTCCTGATGAGCCTGGCACCCTGGCCTGCCTGTCCTCTGACCCCCACCTCCGCTGAACACCCTGCGTGCGCCGCAGTTCTTCTGGCTGACTGGTGGCTTTGTCTCCTTGGGTCCTGGGCACGTCTTACCTCTGAAGCTGAGTGTGCCCGTGTTCCAAGGTCATTGTGATGAGGGTTCTAGGGACCTTGTGACACACTGTTAGTGGCTCTGGTCAAGTGTGGGAGGTCAGGAGTGGCTCATTGTTCCTGGGAATGCACCTCATCTCCCAAAAAGAACATCACCTTCCCCTGCTAATTAGCATCGTTTAGGGCTCCAGGTGAGCTCCAGCCAGAGGCTACTTTGAAGACAGAGAGCAGGGGCCATGACCACCCTCTCCCCGGAAAACAGCATCTCTGCCAGGCGGTCGGCCTCCTTCATCCTGGTGCGTGTGCTTCAGCCCAAGTCCCGCCCTCCCCAGCCTCTGGTTAGGCTCATTTTCCCTTATTGGGTGGGAAGGACTAGGACCTTGAGGTGGCCTAGAAGGCGGAGCAGGGTAGGTCGTACTTTGGTCTCACTATCAGCACCAACAAGGGGGCTGGGAAACCACGGGCCCCTTTCACCCTTCTCTCTAAGCCAGTGTTACCTTTTCCCTATATGTGACTTTCTAACTTCAGTGAGTCTTAGTTTTGCAAATTGTCTCTTGAAGACGGTGATAAATTTTCCTTGGTGCTTTTGCCAACAATTTTGGTATGCTGCCACCAGGTGGCAGTAACGCTTTTGTTAGTAAGTGGTGCCAAGCCCAGTTAACAAGATACATCTATTCATTAGAAGTCAGCCTCAGTCACAAAGATTTTCCACGTAGTATATTTTTCAAAATCATAATAACTATAATGACCTTAACCAATCTCAAGTGTCATTAATCATAGTGATTAGGAGAGTGATACATTAAAAAATCAGAAATGCAAAATGGGCACCTCTCTCCCTGAGTATTAAATGTTACTGTTTTATTGCAGACTATCACCAGGCCTTGATTTGAATTTTCTTTGTCTTTCTTCATTTCTCTGAACTTAGAGAAAGATAATAATAACAAACTGTCACATAGCATTTATTATGTACAATGACTGTTCTAAATGCTCTATTTTTAGTCATTTATTCTCAGCACAACCCTATGAGGCGGATGATGTTTTTTTCTTCATTTTATAAATGACAAAATTGAGGCACAGAGACTAAGTAACTTGCCTGCAATCACACAGCTACTAAGTTACAGAGCTGGTACTTAGACCCAGGCAGGTGGGCTGTGGAGTCCGTTTTCTAAATCAGTGATTCTCAAAGTGTGGTGCCCAAATCTGCAGTATCAGCATCAACTGGAACTTGTAAGAAATGCAGATTCTTGGGCCCCAGATCTTCTGGGCCAGCAACTCTCGGGGTTAGGGCCCAGCGATCTGTGTTTTAAGCCCTCTGGGGGATTCTGACGTGCAGCTAGCTTTGAGAACCACTGGTATGTTTTTTTTGAGGAAGATTAGCCCTGAGCTAACATCTGCTGCCAATCCTCCTCTTTTTGCTGAGGAAGACTGGCCCTGAGCTGACAGCTATGCCCATCTTCCTCTACGTTATATGTGGGACGCCTACCACAGCCTGGCTTGCCACGTGGTGCCATGTCCTCACCCGGGATCCGAACCAGCAAACCCCAGGCCGCCGAGAAGCGGAACGTGCGCACTTAACCACTGCACCACCAGGCCGGCCTGAGAACCACTGTTTTAAACCATTCTTTTAGTCACTGATGACACTCCCCCTGCACCTGGGTTGATAATAATCATCTGGGGGGACCTTTCAAGTGCACACAGGGACCCCCCTCCCGATTTTACTATGCCTGCCCTCCCTGGGCTCCCTCCCCCTCCCCCAGGCGAGGGGAGTGCGTCTGGTCCCTCAGGTGAACGAAGTGGAAACAAAATTGAGAACCTTAAGCACAGGCAACAGCCCTTCCCAGGCGTTGCTGAGGGCTTGTTGCTGTGAGCATTTGCAGCAGTGGCATCAGAAGCCCTCACAGAAAGTTTTCCTCATCTTCCAGTGGCTTCCCTATTTTACTAAAAATATTAGAGAAAATCTTTAACCCAACGATGCAGAAGGGGAAGGAGGGTGGGAGATGCAGGCCCCCAGCAGCAGGAAGCTCTTAGACAGAGCGAGCCCCTTGCAGTTCCCGCTTCTGGCCTCCTTCTCCAGATGAGGCAAGGCTAAGGTTCCCCCAGGTTCGCTGGTGGGGAGCCCACCGTGAAGGTGGGAGATCTCCACACCTGCTCTCCCCAGTGGTGCTCTTCCCGGGAGACTAGCAAAGGAACTGCTGCAGAGCCAGAGGCCATCCAGCACTTCACAGGCTACGTGGTTCCCCCTCTGGGTACCAGCTCGTTGTACCCACATGGTGAGGTAGGGCGTTCATAGGTCAGTGGAGCAAAGAATGGGGGAATATGGGAGGATGAAGATGGATTCGAGAGGCTATTGAGTTGACAATCGCCATCACTTTGAAGGACCCCAGATACGGGTTCCATGGTTTCTGGCACAGACAGTGTGGATGTACAGGGAGAAGAGAGGGAGGGGCCTTCCATGTGGAAAATTTCCCTTTAGCCCCCTGCAGGTCAACAGGCTTCTATACTTGCCCCTGGCTTGCAAGCAAATGTTTTAGATGTTCGTATGTGTGGCCTGTAGTTTGCTTAGGTTTGGGGAGACACAGGGAAGTGGTGTGGCTAGAGAAATAGAGTTTCCCGCAGGAGCAGGCAGTGACTTTTCCTAAATGAACTCAGCCCCACAAAGAAGGCAGATGGCCAGCTGTGCATGTGGAGGTTTGGTAACGCGGAACCTCTGACCCCCAGCTGATGCCTGCCTGCAGTGTTTCCGTTCCTCTCCGCCTCGCCGCACCGACGCCGTATCTTTTATGATGGTGTGCTGTGCACATTACTTTGATTACTTTTCTACCGTTTCATTGTGTTTGACCTTTTTTTCATATCTTTGTTCATCGTTTATTTTTAATCTTTTTATGGCACTTGATTTTAAGGTATACCTTTTGTTAACAGCTTGTATAGATGCGTATTTTTTTTTATTCAAGCTGAAATCCTCGCCTTTTACCCTCCCTGTGGCATGGCATTGGGGTTAAGCACCCTGACTCTTGCACCAAATAGCTCTAGGTTCAAATCTCAGCTCTGATGCTTGCTTTGTGACTTCAGATGTACTGATTAACCCTCCCACAGCCTCAGTTCCCAGGTCTGTGAAGCAATGTAATAACCACAACTACCGTATGGATGGCTGTGAAGATTAATTAAATGGTCAGCATCTATGAAGTGCTTAGAACAGGGCCTGGCACGTGATCGATGCTTTTAAGTGTTTACAACTAATAAGAGAATTTAATGCATTTATTTTCATAACTGATTTCTTTGGGTTTCTGTCAAGCTTATGCTTTTATTAATTTCTTGGTTTTTTGTATTATTTGCTTTTATTTTTTAAAATGAGTTAGAAGGAAAGTGTCCTGTTCCTATAAATCTAGCATTTTTAAAGTCACAAATAAAACAGTTTCTTCTGACTCCATCCTCAAATATGATAAATAAATTGAATTTGAGGTTAAAAATCTCCCCAAGGAAACTCCAGGCCTAGATGGCCTTACTGGTGAGTTGTATCAAACATTGAAGAACAAAATAGTAGCAATTCCACACAAACTCTTCTAAAAAACGGAAAAGCAAGAATGCATCCCTACTCATTCTGTGAGGTCAACATCACCCTAACACCAAAATCAAGGATATTACAAGACAAGAAAACTATAGATCAATATCTTTCATAAACATGGATGCAAAAATTCTTAATAAAATTTTAGCAAATAATATCCAGTGATGTATTGAAAGGATAATGTATCAACACCAAGTGAAGTTTATCCCAGGAATGCAAGGCTGATTTAACATTCAAAATACATTCAGTATAATTTACTAATGAAGTAAAAAGAGAAAAACCATATGATCATTTTAATAGATGCGGAAGATCATTTGGAAAAATCTGACATCCATTCCTTATAAAAACTCTCAGCAAACTAGGAATAGAAGGGAACTTCCTCCATCTGATAACGGGCAGCTACGAAAAGCCTGCAGTTAACATTATTCTAAATTATGAAAGCCTGAGAGCTTTCCCTCTAGGACTGGGAACAAAGCAAAGATGTCTACTCTCACCACTTCTATTCAACATGGCACTTGAGGTTGTAGCCAGTGTATAAAACAAGAAAAAGAAATAAAAGACATCCAGCCTGGAAAGGAAGAAATTAAACTGCGTTTATTCGCAGATAACTTGATCATCTGTATCAGGGTTGGTCAGTATAGTAAGTATTTCAGTGTGCGTGCCATGCGTCTCTGTTGCTTTAGCTCTGAGTGAACGGGTGTGGCTGTGTGCCAATAAAATGGTATTCTAATCAACAGGTTGGAGATCAGATTTGGCCATGGGTGGTAGTTCCTGATCCTTTGCCTACATAATAAATCCCATGGAATCCACAAAAAAAGCTCCCAGGACTAAAAAGTGAGGTTAGTAAGGTTGCAGGATACAAAATCAATATATAAAAATCCATTGTATTTCTGTATACTAGTAATGAACAATTGGAAGTCGAAATTTTAAAAAATAACACCTTTTATAATAGCATCCAAAAAATAAACATTTATGGGTAAATCTGACAAAATATGTGAATAACCTATACACTGAAAACTAAAAAATGTTGCTGAGAGAAATTAAAGATGACCTAAATAAATGGAGAAATATACTGTGTTCATAGGTCAGAAGACTCAATAGTATTATCAATTCTCCCCAAATTGATTTATAGATTCAACGCCATCCCCATCAAAATCACAGCTATCTTTATCATAGAAATTGACCAATCGACTAAACTTCACATAGAAACGTATTGCTAAAGTTGATGCATTCCCTTTTATAATCAAGGATCCCGGGACCCAGCCCAGCTTCCCCAACCTCTTCTGCTTCCCGCCACGGTGCGCGCTGAGGGCTGCCGTCTCTGACTGGCTGTGGATTGGGAGAGCGTGATGGCCGTCAGAGGGTTCAGGAGATAGAGCTTGTATGAGTTATTAAAGTGCATCGCTCAATCCATTGCTATCAAACATGGAGTGAACAGAAATTATCCCAAATTTGGGCCTTTGGACTCTGATTCTTAATTTCCGGTGCTGTTTGAACCTCTCAAGAGCTTGCTACTCATGTGGTCAGCGGACCAGCAGCAGCAGCAGCAATCCCCTGGGAGCTTGTTAGAAATGGGTCGTCTTGGGCCCCACCCCAGACTTTCTGAGTCAGAATCTGCATTTTAAGAAGATCTTCAGGTGACACTTGTGCAAATTTAAATCTGAGTTGCACGTGTGCATATCCAGGTGTAGATTAATGGGAAGCTGGGAGGATGCGTATCAGACATACCAAGCTCTATCCGTCAGCGTAGCTTCACGCCTGCAATGGGGCATTTCCAGGCGTTCCTCTCTCCAGTAGAAGAATTTTCTCGAATAGAGCTTCTGTTGGAACTCTACCTCCTCGTTATTGTTTTATGAGCATTTTAATCGCTTTGCATGCAGTGCGCTCGCTTACAGACATACCCTTATCTAAACCAGAAGCCGGTGCTCGTGAAGCACTGTTTTACTCTTCCAGGAAAGGTAAAATGGAGCTCATGAATGGGTTTAATTAGTGCTTATTTTATATTTTTCCATGATCAAAGTAGTATGCATTATTATAGAAAAATGAGAAAATACAAAAAAAGGAAAAAAATTGCTTATAATCCTATTGCTCAAAGGTCATCACTTTTGTTTTTAGTGGGTTTTTTGGTGGTTTTTTTTTCAGTCTTTTTTCTAACAATTATTTCTAGAGGTTAATTCACTATATAGCAGAGTATATAAGGTGCAGCTTTTGTAATATATAACAGAGATATACAGAGTATAATACATAGGAAGGATAGATGCTGAATACACAATCTTATATTCTGCTTTTTTCTAACATTTGTATTTTTACAGATTATTATTCATTCCTTGTAAGCATCATTTTATATGCCTCACAATATTCCATTGAGTATATAAACCATAGTGTACTTAACTATTCCCTTATTGCACGACATTTAGAGTGCTTGCATTTTGCATTTTGGTAAGTAATGTGCAATGAAAATTACTGTCCATATAGCATTTTTCTGCATATTTTAGTAATTTCTTCAGGATGTATTTCCAGAAATGAGTCAGAGGCTGTGAACTTTGAATCATATTGCAAAATCCAGAGTATATAATTTAAAAATCACACTTAAAAGAAAGGCCAAAGGTTCCTAGCGGAAGGCTGAAGTGGCTGTCCCTGGCAGGTGAAGAGAAAACCCCCCATTGACAAGACAGAGTGGGATGGCTTCTTTGACGAGAACGGTCATTTGGCCAAGTCACGAGACTTCATTTGTGTTAACATCCTGGAAAGGGTATGGTCCCCAAGTTACCCTTGGCCTTGCCCTCGAACTGGGAGGCGTGGCTGGGCAAGGGGGCAGGCATGCCATTGGAAGGGGTCCTTTTGGCAGGCATCCAGAGGGCCATGACCTCTCACCTGCCACTTCTACCACAGGGTCTGCACCCCTTGGTGAGGACGGAAGCCTGGAAGTTCCTCACTGGCTACTACTCATGGCAGAGTTCCCAGGATGAGCGGCTCACAGTGGACAGCACAAGGAGGTAGAATGTTCCAGATGCTGTCAGGGGAGGGTGGGTAGCAGAGCAGGTGAGAGGGGGTGTCCACCCCACCCTGGCAGGTTCAGTCTTCTCACAAACAAACTTCTTACTCTGAGATACAAAGCCCCATGGTGCTCCCGACCCAGGCCCCACACACAGGCCGTGCCAGCGCCTTCCTCACCCTGCCCAGCTCCATTTCCCAGCCCCCACACTGCTGACACGGGCTTAATCCCAGCAGCTCCTCTCACCCCACCACAGGCCCACCCCATCCTTCCCAGGGCCTGTGCCCCCTAATTGAGGTAGAGAAGATTCACGCACAGGAGCCAGCCAGAGAATAATCCAGGGCAATAGGGGATCAGAGGGCTCGGCTGAGGAGTCCTGAGAGCCCCAAGGGCCCATCTTTGTTAGTTTCCTGAGGCTGTTGTAACAAAGTACCGCAAACCAGGTGTCTGACAACAGCAGAAATGTTCTCTCTTGGTTCTGGAGGCCAGAAGCCCAAAAGCTGGGTGCCGGCAGGGCCGCGCTCCCTGCGAAGGCACTATGCGAGGACACTTCCTTGCCTCCTCGAGGTTCTGGCGGCTCCTGGCATTCCCTGGGCTGTGGCTGCATCGCTCCAGTCTCTGCCTCGGTGGTCACGTGGGCTTCTCCTCTTCTCCCTGTGTCTCTCCTGTGTGTGTCTTACAAGGACACTTGTCACTGGATTTAGGGCCCACCTGGACAATCCAGAATTATCTCATCTTGACATCTGCAAAGACCCTTTTGCCAGATAAGTTCACATTCATAGGTTTCAGGGGTTAGGGTGTGAACTTCTCTTTTAGGGGTCACCAGTCAGCCCACTACACCACCTAAGCATCTCTAAAGATGGGCACGAAACACTGCCTCAGCCAATCCTACCTATCCTGAGGCCTAGGGGCCAGCATCATCTCCGCTGTACACAGGAGGAAACTGAGGCTTCCAGAGGGAAAGTGCCATCCCCAAGGCTTGACCTTAGTTGCAGACACCCAGCTATTAAGTTGTGGAGCCAGGATTCAGGTGCCGCGGCGGGACTGCACGGCCCATCTGCGCGCTGCACTGCAGGAGTCTGTTAGAGGACAGTGAGGGCTGGGGCAGCAGAGGTGAGGGAGCAGCAGAGGTAGCGGGTACAGCCCAGAGGCCCCGTGATGTGCCAGGAGGGGACGGCTGCCTCGTTCAGCCTCCATTCTGTTCTCACAGGAAGAATTACAAGGCCTTATGCCAGATGTACGAGAAGATTCAGCCCCTTCTGGAAAACCTGCACCAGAACTTCATAGAGACTCGGAATAACATCGGTGAGCAGAGTCGGGTGGGCAGGGCTGGGCAGAGGGGAGGGTAGGAAGCCATCTCTGCCCCCTCCCCAGTCATGTCGAGAGGGGGTGATTCCTGGGTTCCTGAAAGCTGCCTTGACATGCTCATCCACCCATCTCCACTGGGTGCCCCAAGATGCACAGCACTGTGTATCCCTGGGTGCTTGCTGTTCCTTCTGGTTTGTCTTCGTCTCTTCCCCCCTGGGCCTTGAACTAGGTTGGATTTGAATTGGACGAGGAGGGGAGGCATTCCTGGCCTGGCCAAAGATTTGGAGGTGGGAAAAAACCCAGGCAGCTCACAGTGTGGTGAGGGGTAGAGCCTGGTGGGCTGATGCACCTTTCACAGCTCCCTTCTCAGGAGGCTCTGGGTCCTATTTCTGGGGTGGGAAGAATAAACTCACCCATGGACCCCTGTGCAGGAGGGGATCTGGTGCCACCCACCTGTCCCTTGCTCCCAACCTAGCACATGACATCCAGAAGCTCTACGACAAAGACCCCCTGGGCAACATCCTTATCGACAAGAAGAAGCTAGAGAAGATCCTGCTCCTGAGTTATGTCTGCAACACCCAGGCAGGTGCGCCACTGGCTGAGTCTCCCCTCAGCCCTCTCTTCCCAATTCCTTCCCAGAAGTCCTTCCCTGCCCGAGCCCAGGCTCCGCCCCTCCCACCAGGCCCCTCCTCACTGGCCCCTCTCCACCCCAGAGTACCAGCAGGGCTTCCATGAGATGGTGATGCTTTTCCAGCTGATGGTAGAACATGACCATGAGACCTTCTGGCTTTTCCAGTTCTTCCTTCAGAAAACGGTGAGAGCTGGGCCTGGCTCAGGGGACCCCACCCCTTCCCCTTGAGATTAGGCAGGCATTGGCAGCCCCAGCTATTTCCTCCAGCCCTGAAACAGCCCTCCGGTCCCAGAGGAGCCTAGGATGGCAATGCCAGCCCCAGTAGGTGTGTTCTAAGGGGGAGGGGGCAGGCATTGGAGTTGAGAAGCAGGGTGGAAACATGCTCTCACCAGACCTTGAGAGAGCATGGCTGGCCAGGCCCGGAGATGGCACGTTCTCCTGACATTCCCTTCCCAAAATGCAGCTCTGCTCCCACAAATCCTCCATGGCTCCCCATGGCCTCCAAAATAAAATCCAATAACCTTAGCCAGGTATTCAAGGCCTCCATCTTCAGTCTTTTCTCTCTCTGCTCCCTTCACACGACCTGCACTCCAGGCACACCAGGACTCTGTATTTCCCAGATGTAACTCATACTGTCCAGGTTGAGGGCTTTTGAAGTTGCTGCTCCCTGGAACACCCTCCCTGTAAAGCCTTTCCTCATGATCTGTCAGAGGCTGCCCAGAACCCATCCTCATCCCTTTCTCTATCCTGGCAACAATGTGTTCACTGCTCTTTCCTTGTCCTGATTGGTTCTAACCCATGTATGTGTGTGGAGGAGTAATTGGACTCACTGCATTGTGAACCACACCTAAGACATCTCTGCACCCCTGCCACACACACACACACACACACATTCACAACACAGATGCACACACATATACAAACACACACTGCACACACAGATCACAAGGACATAGACACGATGTGTGCATGTACATACACACACATACACCCAGACTCAGACAGACATGGGCTGGGCCCAGAGCCAGACACACACAGGGCCTCCAGAATTGGGGAACTGGTGAAGCAGGCCTCTCTTCTGGTGCCTTCGAGCCTAGAAGGTCTTGGTTTCCCTCCCCACATCTTCCACAGGAGCACAGCTGTGTCATTAACATCGGGGTGGGCAAGAACCTAGACATGCTCAACAACCTGATCAACTTCCTGGACCCCATGTTTGCTGAGCACCTAAGTGAGTGGACCCCCTCCTGCCCCGATACACCCCTCACCCGGGGCAGACAGGGGCAGTGGCGATGCCCAGTCACGGGGAGAGGGAGCAGGGTCGTTCAATCTTCTCTCCAGGCCCTGGGAAGAGGGTACGTCTGGATGGGATTGGAGTCTGAGCAGCTGAAAATCCACCCTAAACAGTCTCCAAGGGCAGCTGGCAAGTTGACAGCCAGGTGTTCTGCACTTCCCAAGTGTGTCTGCAGGCTCTGTCGTTGCCTCGCTGTGTGTTTTTGCTTCATGGTGCATGCCATCCCCTGTTCTCCCTGACCACAGCCTCGGGCTGGCACCCCGCTTCTCTCCCCACAGAAGGGAAGGGTGCGGGGGCCGTGCAGTCCCTCTTCCCCTGGTTCTGCCTCTGCTTCCAGCGAGCCTTCAAGTCCTTCGACGACGTCTGGAGGCTCTGGGAGGTGAGGCACTCCTCTGGAGACAGAAGGGAGAGGCCCCTCACACAGGTGGGGGGAAGCCCTTATCCTGGCCTCCCCTTCACCACTGTCTGGATGGAGTTCAGTAGCTTGGGGTTCATCGGGCCAGTGACCCTGCTCCTCCCTGTTAGAAGAGGCCAGAGTACTATTCATCCAGTCCCACCCACCATACCTTCTCAGGGCAGGAGGGGCGGGGGCCTTACACCTGTGCCTATGGAAGCCTGGCCTGCCATCAGCTCTCCTGCTGTCCTGGCCTCACTCTGCTCTCACTTACCCAGCTGCCCCGCCTCCCGAGTGCCAGCTCCTTGCTGAGTCCTCACTCCTGAAGCATGCGGGGCCCCCAAGGACACGTCACACCTGCAGTCCTTGGATCACAGTCCCCAAGGCCATCAGCAGATGAACCTCCCCAGGAATATGCCCACCACCTGTCACTGCCCGGCCCACGGCCTCCACTGCCTGCAGGATCCCACCCAATGTTCAGCCTGGCATTCAGTGCCCCAAGAGTTGACTCCCACCTGCCTCATGCCTCCTTCCTGGCCTCTGGTCTCCACGCCCTACTCCATGAGCTCCCCAAGCCTTTGGCGGCACCCTTGGATTGTTGATGTCCCATCCACCGCTGCTTTGCCCAAGCTCCACTCGAATGCTACAGTTACCCAGTCCTCTCTCCCTCTCCTCTCTCTCCTCTCCCCTCCTCCTCCCTCTCCCTCCCTCCCTCTTCCCCTTCCTCCTTCCCTCCCTCATTCTCTCTCCTCCTCTTCCTTCCCTCTATCTAATGAGTTCCCTGAAGCCTTTTTCTCTGAGTCCCCCGTAGCCAGCACAATGCCTAGAAGCCCAGAGGTAGCTGTGAGCACTTGCCTGAAAGAATGAATGAATGAGCATGTCAGCAGCAAGGCCCAGGTGCGGCTGACCCCAGCATGTTGTTGGTGGGTCCCTCACCATCCTAAGGGCGTCTGCAGTCCCAGGCCATAGGGCCCAGGCTGAGACCCGCCCGCCACATGCAGGTGCTGCTGACGGGGAAGCCCTGCAGGAACTTCCAGGTGCTGGTGGCCTACAGCCTGCTGCAGATGGTGCGCGGGCAGGTGCTGCAGGAGAGCATGACTGGCGACGCCATCCTCCTGGTGAGAGCACCATGGGCCGGGCCCAGCCCCATCAGCTCCTGGAGGCCCCCGACATCCCACACCATCCCTGGCCAAAGGCTCCTGGTTTGTGGGGTGCTGGGCTTCAGAGCCCTTTTTGCCCCTGGGCAGGAAGAGTGATGAGACCTGAGACTCCTGAGTGCTTTTATAGACTAGCCCGTTTAAGCCTCATCACAAGCCTGACACAGAGCCGTGACAACCATCATATCATCACCCCTGTTTTGCGTATGAGGAAACTGAGGCCTTGAATGGTTCTTAACGATTAGGCTTGACAGCCTCACAGTTAACCCTTTGGCCCTAGGGTCCTCGGCAAAAGACCTAGAATTTTCCAACATTTCTAAAGAGGAGCTGAAGACTTTGTTCAAAGAAATCTTAGGTGGCACCCCAATTATAAGACAACTCCTCTTTAGAAGCCCCTGAGATACTCGGTGGAGCCCTGGGACTCGCTGGAGTCCAGTATGAAAACTACGTCTATCTCCCCAAAATATAAAATTCCAGTGGGGAAATTTTAGGCACTGTGCCAGGCTGGTTGGGGAGAGATGGGGTGGCCCCAATGACTGCTGTGAGCAGCGGCCTTGTCCCCTTGAAGCATCAAGCTGCCCCCTGTGCCCCTGGAGACCTGCTTCCTCCCCTCCTCCTGGCACAGGCCTGCAATAACCTCATCGACCTTGATGCCGACGAGCTGATCTCTGCAGCCTGCCTGGTTTATGCTGAGCTCATCCAGAAGGACGTAAGTTGTACTGAGTATTTGTCCTCCTTCTCTTTCTCCTCCAAGAAGCCTTCCCTGATTGCCCAAGCCCAGCCCATGGGAGGCATTTTCGGCTTCAGAGACGCAGTTTGTGCCACTTTCTCTGCCACCAACTCATGGCTCTGCGTGGTCTTCCCACTGTTTGTGTGTTCAACTCCTACCTCCCCAAGCAGACTGTGCGTCCTGAGGACACAGCCCTCACTCCTCATTACCAGTGGCTCTAGGTGCAGGGCTGGGCACCCAGGGGCTCAGAGAATGTCACTGGCTGGATGAACTGAAGAATGAGAGCAACAGACCAATGTCCATCCACCTCAACTTGCCAGAACCTTCCTTTACCCCAGGTTCCTCAGCCATTACAGGATTTCTTTCTCTGAGGACACCCGCAACAAACAGACGCCCTCAACGGACAGGAATAAGGTGGTTCTTCGGCCATGAGGTCAGGATCAAGTCCACTGGGGTGTTGGGGTGAGGGTGTAGGTAATACAGCTGCAACAGAAACAGCCGTCTAGAGTCATGATTTGTGATGGGCCATGTGTCTCCTAGGGGGGCGCACACGGGCAGAGACAGGATGGTCCAGTGAGAAGAGAGACCTGGTGGGTAAAGAGAGAGATTGTGTGGGTTTGAGAGAGGGTGTCCGCTAGGAAGAGATTGTGTGGGTCAGCAGCTCTTCCGTGGCTGAGGGTTTCAAAGGCTATGGTGGTCCCACATCGGGAAGCAAATGATTAAGGGCATAACCAGCTTCTGGAGCTTTCCCACCTCCTGCGAGACAGCATTAAACCTGTCTAACAGGCTTGCTCAACTCCTGGGACTCAGGCCTGAGAGGAGGGCCTGACCCCAGGGCTTTGCCAGTCCCGCATAGCCCCCCTTACTCCCAGCACACCAAGCACACGTTAGGTTGTTTTTCCAGAGCATCCCAGCAGTCTGTGGAAGGACACACCCAAATCTCTGGCTAGCAGATGGTTCCCCTCCTGGTTTCAAAGCCTTCCTCACAGGTGCACCTTCCTTTCCCAGCCTGGAATGCCTCCTCAAACTAAACTACCTGTTGCGGCCTGGTTCAGTCTTGTTCAGCCTCTCTAGAGAATGCCATCTTTTCCCTGGCTGAGCAGTTCAGCATCTCTCTGGGGCAGAGGCTCATGCCACAATTCTCCCCAGACTATGCCACAGCCCCAAGCCCCCCGCTGCTGGGGGACCCATGCTCTGAGGGGTACCCTAAGGGCAGACATGGAGATTGGCCAGAAGGCACTGAACTTACAGGGGGCTGGGGCTAGCTCTGCAAGTGTGTACACCTGTATGCACATACACATGCACACACACAGCCCTGTCCACTGGCTACATCTTTTTCAGAGGAAGCTGATGGATGGCAGGAGGGATCCACTGGTTTTGCTGTGGACCCTGGCCCTTAGGGGTGAGGCACAACCATCCTTCTCACTCTTCAGCCAACCTCCCCTCCCTTTTGCTCCCATCCTGTCACTCTCAGTGGCTGTCACTCAAAAGGCACTATGTCCCTGGTTAGTGTGACAATCTCCCATCCATGGCTGTCTCTGAGTCTCTCGGCTGCTGTGTCTCTGCTGGAGGGGGTGTTGCTGAAAAGCGGGTCCCTGTTGCCCACACCAGGGTCTTCTCTGTGTGGGGAAAGAGCCAGCATTTGCTGGGCAGGAAGACACATGCATAAATTCATGTACTGTGCTTCTCCTTTGGTTTATGTTCCTGAGACAGTTTATTTAAATAAAGTTTCCTGCGTGGAATACGGTTCTCAAAGAACAAAACTGTTTTCATTTTACCAAAGACCAGAGTAAGAGACATCTCGGTGAGCTGACTGCGGCCTTGGGAAGAGAAGAGTCCATGGAGATGTCAGCTGTGCATTTCTTAATGCTTCTTTTGGCCTGGTGGCATTAGTTAGCCTATGATTTTTGATTGGAACATATACAAAATGCCAAATATCTATCCCAAAACTAAAAAACTCAAGAACTTACCTTCTAAACCAACAGTTTTCAAGCTGGTTTTTAAAATCCTTGGTGCCCTATTGTTACACAATTGTTCCTAGGAGCCCAGTGGCTGAAGTTTGCGCAGGAAGCCCAGAGCCCTCCTCTCTGCGAGCCCCCTGACACCCGTCCTTGAACCTCACATTGTTCCCTGTGGTACTTCCAAGGAACCTCTGGCCTGCTGGGAGCAGGTCTGAAAACCTCTGTTGGTCTTAAAGATGAGCTGGATTAAGTCTTAACACCAAATCGATCCAGGTTCAGATAAATTCCAGGTGATGTAGTGATGGAAGTAAAGATCTTAGAAGAACCAAACTTCTCTCAGTTCATTGGCAGCACTCCCAGCCAGTGGACTGGAGGTTAGGATCTTCCCACCATGCTGCTGCGCATATCATGGAGCCAGCACAGGCTTCTCCTCACTTAGTTTATGACTTATATCACCTAGGGTTATTTTTTTCTAGTAAGGTCCAATCTGGAAATAGAACTATAAGAAGCACTAAAATCCTAGAGCCTCGGTTCCCTTTAGCTTAGGGACTGTGCTGGTCTAAATAACTTGTTAATTCAACACACATTTATTGAGTCTCTACTGTGAGCTGCCCACTGTCCAGGCACTGAGAATTCAACAGTGGGTGAAAGAGAGACACAATCCCTGTTTCTGTGACACTTAGAGTTGAGTGGGGACCAGATAATCACCCTAAAGGATGTGTAATTGCGAATTTCCTTTTGTGCTCTGAAGGAAAGGAATATGGTTCTAGGAGAGAAGATAACAATTAGTAGTGGTGGCAGTAATGTCGATATTTATGGTAGTGATGTCAGTGATAGTGGTTGTGATGATGATGATGGGTAGAAGGAGTTGTGATGTCAGTGAATGATAGTGGTAATGATGTCAGTGAGGACAGTAGTAGTAATGTCAGTGATGATGGTGATGGTGGTAATGGTGATGTCAGCAATAGTGTAGGTTTGGTGGTGGAGATGGCAATGTAAGTTTTGGTGGTGATGATGGGGATGTCAATGGGGTTGGTGGTTATCAGTGATATTGGTGTCAATGATGTGGTATGGTTGGTGGCAGAGGTGTGATGCAGTGTGATGGTGATGGAAGCAACTGGGGCGTCAGTGAGGTTGGTGGTTGGTGGTGAGGTTGCTGGTGTCAATGATGTAGTAGGCTTGGTGGTGAGGTGTGATGTCATTGATGACAGTGGAGGTGGTGGTTGTGGTGATATCAGTGGTTGCACTAGTGACAGAGGTGTGATATCAATTCTGGCAGTGGTGGAGATGAAGGTGTCAGTGGTGATGGCGGTGGTAGTGCTGAATTTCATTCAGTCAACAAAAGTCTACTGAGTACATATCTACAATGGCCATCTCTGTATTGATAGAGATGATGGTGTTGGGGGTGATAGCAATCATGGTGGAGATGAAAACACTGATAAATTCATTCTGGAAGAACTGGTACCTACCATACTTCCAACGAGCAAGACCTAAATATAATATTTTTAAATGAGTCATAGTGGCCATGAGCATAAAGATAAAGAAAATGGAAGCACCCAGGCCCTATCCAAGCTTTCCAAAGCTTGGTTCTGAGCCGAATATGAAAGCTTGGATTGGCTGTGTCCCTTGTGTGACCTCACCCCACCTCGCCTCCTTTCACTCCTGTTCCAAGCCTCTTTCCTGAAGGTCATTCATTTCCCCTTCTCTGGCCACCTTGAATGGCCTCATGCCCAATCTTTGTTCCTGCAGCCAAGATAACGACTCTCTACCCACTAGCAGCTTCACAGAGGCAGCATATATAAAGATCCATGTTCTCTAGGCCCCAGAGTCTGTGTTTCAGACTCAGAAGGAGAAAGGAAGTGGGCTCTGCACCCACCCTCAGGCCAGCCAGAAGAGCCCAGTCCTGGGCTGAAGCCTCAGACCTTTATCTAGTGAGGGGGAAGGGCCCCTCCTAGCTGCAGGAGGAAGGACATAGCTAGGGGGAGGGGCCTCCACTGCCCAGGACCCAACCCCATTGGTGTGACTGGACTTGAGGTTGGAGCACTGGCCTCTCAAGATGGCAAGGGAGGAAGGAAGGAAGTGAAAATGAAGTGAAGGAAGAAAAAAGAAGTTTTAGAAAACTGGAGGAGGTAGTGAAATAGGAGGGAATGTGCAGTTTCTTCCTCAACTAAACTAAAGGTCATCACTCACGTTAGGGACCATCAACAGAGCCATCAGTGTTGGTGGAACATGGCAAAGTGACAAAAGGTACTGGTGTACTGGTCTTCAAGGCTGACGCTTCTCACCGATGTGTTTCTCAGACCACTCCACCATCCCAACCCCAACAGAAACGTGTGCACGCACACACGCTCCATCCACTCACACTGCAACCTCGCGGTATCCCTGATGGTTTTGTTGTTCAACCTCCTTGAGATATAACTATGTTGGAAATATCTCCTTTTTGTCTGCTTTCAGAAAAAGGATGTTTAGCTCCATTTAGACCAAAGGAACTATCTACTCCTCCCACACTGCACTCCCCCCACACAGACACACTTCAATCTGTCACCACGTCCTGCTAGTTCTACTCCTACATAGACCAGTTGCTTGGTTCTGTAAGTCCTCAGGGAGGGAAGGTGGCCCTGACCATGTCCTCTGACCCTTTTCCCTCTGGATGGACGCAGGCCAGGGTCTGCAAGTCCAGAGCTCATCGGCGCTGGCGCCTGAGCTGCCTCCTTAATGCAGATGCCAGGAGGGGCTGTCCCAGCGCCGGAGCTCCTGCTACTGTCACCACCAACCCCACTGAGAAGACTCAGACCCCAGAATCCGGAGCTGCAGTCCCTACCCCAAAGGGCAAGCAGCAAGTCTTCTCCAATCCCACCCTCCCACTGACCACTTAACGGCCTAAAACCCCAGTGGGAGGGGACGGTGACATGAGGCATGGGCTGGAGCTCCAGGAGCCAGGAATGAGGGCCCCGACCCTCACAATAACCACAGCTGCGCTTGCTGAGTAGTCACTATGTCCCAAGCCCTGTGCTAATCACTTCATAGGCTTTCTCTCCCTTAGTCCTCAAGTTCAGAAGGCAGGTACCGTCATTACACTCTTTTTACTGGTGAGGAAACTGAGGCACTCGGGTAACAGCCAGGGATGATAAAGTCAGAATTTGAATGCTGACAGGCAAACCCCAGAGCCCCCACTGTTAACACCACAGTATTGATTCTGGGGCAGCTCCCCATGTTCACCTCTTTGCCTGCCCACGGCCTCACTCAGGGTCTGCCATCTCCCCCATGGCGCACACTCAATTCTCTCGCCTGGTCCTCTGTGGGGCAGACCCCTATCTCACAGGCTACCCCTGCCCTTGGCAACTGAGGACCCCCAGGTGGGCCGAGATGTTCCGGGCTGGACCACAGGGGATGGGGGCTGGGGTAGGGTGGTGCAGGAGGCTTTGTCCCACTTCCCTTATCCTGGGCTATGCCTGTTATGACCCCAGGAGGTTTGAGGAAGGCCAAATTATAGCCAAGGTTACTACATCTTGTTTTGAAACAACGTTCATAATGCTCTGGACATTCCTTCTTCAGGATGGGGGCTGGGCTGGGGCTCTGGGGTTATGAGGAAATCAGTGTGCAGGGGTGAGAGGAAGGAGCCCAGACGGCAGCCATGCCGCTCTGCCCGGTGTGGAGACAGCGTCCGCAAACACTGGGAGGCTGGAACGGGCTAGGCAGTGAGTCTGGGAGAGCAGGGGTGGAGGAGGGCTGAACAGGAATAGCCCCCTGCATCCCTGCCCCTGGAGACCCCTCTCTGGACCAGCCCCAGTCAGGGAGGGAGAATGGAGCAAAACCAAGGTAGAGAGGGGGGAATGTACAGTCAGTGCCAAGCGCTATCCTGCCACATGCGGGCCATCAGCCACACGGCCCAGGACAGGAAGAGATTTATTTCTGTGATGTTGAACCAAAGCACCAGCATCCAAAGTGTCTCGCCAGACTCTGGAGCTAGGGGAGCCTGCGGTGGGGAACAGACTGCCAGCAACTGGAAATGAGGGAGGCGGGTAGGAGGATGGAGCCACAAGCAGTAGCTTTTCATCTTGGCTGCACAGTAGAATCACCAGGGAGCTTTGTGAAAATAACCCATGCTCAGGGCCCACCAATGACATCAGAATCTCTGGGGGTGGGGCCAGGGCTTCGGTATTTTTTAAAAAGCTCCCCAGGTGGTTCCAATGCACAGTCAGGGCTGAGAACTCCTGTGGTTAGAACAGGCGTCCGATGGACGAGGATTCATGGTTTAATGCCCTCCTTCTATGTGGAAGGGGAGGGACCTGCCCAAGGACACATAGCAAATGGACTATGCCTGGAGAGGACAGGAGTGGCTGCGCAGGGGGCTATTCTGAACTGCTCTGAGGACCAGAGATTGTCTCTGCAGCCAATCCCCCACCACTGGGTCCATCCTGGACCACATCAAAGCCTCCAGCTGCCCTCTCCCCACCAGCTCTTAAGTGGACCTCCTCACCTCTTCGCCTTAAAGCCCTTCAGCTAAATGACTCTAGAATTAAGCATTCCAAGGTCTTTTCTGAACCAGCACATAAAAGAATCTCTTTAGGGAATTAGTAGATGCCCAAGTTTAAAAGGCTTGGACCCTCACCTGCAGTGATATGCAAATGGCACCTGAACACCCACAGTGCAGCACTCAGAAGCTGGGAACAAATAGATGCAAATGTATGCAATAATTATGCAAACAAGGGCAGCCCCAGATTAACAGCCTCGATCCTTCAACCAGATAGCAGCTCTTGCTTTAGGCACAGGCATGGCTGACAGGGAGGGCTGAGCTGTCTCCTGTCAGAAGAATCCTGAGGAAGGGTCAAGAGGACGGATTGTTCTGACGCTTAGCTTGCTGATGGTCGTCTCTGAGAAATCTGAAAGGGAGTGTCTGTCAGGCAGGAGAACGTTACTCTCTGACTGGGCTCCTTGCCCACGTCCCAAGTTCACTGTCAGACACTGAGTTCTGGGGGGGAGAGTGGTGGTGACAGGGATGGTGGACGTGGTGGAGGTAAAAGGAGAGATGATAGTGGAGGTGACAGAAAGTGATAGGAAATAGTTGAGAAGATGGCAGAGGTGAGGATGGTGAAGTTCCTGGCAAAGGTGGTGATGACAGAGGTGAAAGCGGGCTTGGAGGAGATGGTGGTTGTGAGGGTGAATGTAATGGAGGGAATGGTAGTGGCAGCGGTGGTGATGGTAATGATGGAGGCAATGTTAGGTGTGGTGCTGTGGATGAAGTGGAGATGACAGAGGTAATGGTAATGCTAGCCACGGTAGAAAGGATGGCAAGGGGGAGGTGAGGGTGCTGGAAATCATGAGGAGGAGGAGAAGAGTGCTGATGGTGATGCAGGTGATAGAAATAATGGCAACAGCAGGTGATGGTGGCCATTCAGAAGATGATGATGGAGGTGCACGTAATAGAGGCAGGGTTAGAGTGGTGGGGGTGGCAAAGTTCATTGTAGTGACCAGTAAGAGACGAGGATGGGGGAGAAGTGACAGAGAAGGTGAAGGTGGTGGGGGGGACGTGGTGAGGATAGGTTCTCAGAACTCAAGCTTAGTAGGGGTGGGTGTTAGAGAACCTGTCAGGACAAACGCAGGGGGAAGGAGGGAAGGAATTAGAAGAAGAGATACAAGGTCGGCCGTGATGGGGAGAGGAGAGGTGGGCCCAACCACAGACCTAAAGAAAGCTCAGAAACAACTCCTGACTTCTCCCTCCTTGGCAAAGACTCAGCTACAAACTCCACTTCCACTCAGTGAGGGTTGCAGTCCTAAGGTCTACAAGTGACCAGTGGGGTGACCTGTGGTTGGAGAAATCATAGCACCCACTGGGCCTCAGTTTCCCCTCTGTGAAATAGGAGGAAGTGTGAAAAACAAGTGAATGAGTGAGTTTGTTCTCTCCTTCTGGGGCAGCTGCGGCCTTATCCACAGAGATGCCTGTGGCTGACCAGCCGCATATGTGCAGTGGCATGAAGCTGCCTTGTTGAGGGGGTGGGAAAGGAGAGCATGAATGTCAGGAAATAGAGAGCACGTGGTAACTGGGCTTGGGAGACGTTGACAAACGTCTTCTTAGGAGAACTCAGAAGTGGCCTGGTGTCACCCCTATCCTATGGCCCAGATCCTCTCCACTTCCCCATCACTCTCACCTCATCTTGGTCACTACACGACAGTCACCAGAGCTGTCTGCCTGACGCCATCCTCCACTCTGTTCCCCTCCTGGGGGACCACACCCTAAGTAGCCTGCAGAGTAACTGGTTTAGTCTGTGGCTCTTGAGTCAGACTCCAGGTAACAGTTGTGTGACCCTGGACAGTATACTTAACCTCTTTGAGCCTCTGCTTTCTCACCTCTAAGTTAAGAATAAAAATATCTACATTATAGGTTGTAGTGCAATGTCTATAACGTGTTTCGCCCAGAAAACTTCAACTCAGAGAACTGGTAGCTGTCGGGCAGACATCGCAGGAGTTAGATGCATCATTATCACTTATTTTGTAACCCAAGAGGCAGAGGGCCTCTCCAGGACCTGTGGCTTCCGGCAGCCCCAAGGGACGGCCTCTAGAATGAGCCACCACCTCCTTCCTGTGGAACCTACACTTGCATGTTAGGTCCTGCAGAGGGCGCACCTCCTCTGGGAGTCGGGGCTCTAGGAAAGCTAGGCTGCCCTGGGAAGGAGGCACTCTGCAATCTCTGTGCTCTGGCTGGGGTGGAGGAGTTGCAGGGGAGGAAACCTAGGCCCCTGGTTCAGAGCTGCTTTGGAAGGCTGGAAGAGGGGCAGGGAGGAGGAATCTGTTGTCTGTGGCTCTTGGAGGTCCTAAGCATTCTACTCTGGCTGCAGACTTGCTGGGAACCAGCCGTCAGCTTGAGACAGAGGAGCCATCAG
Organism: Equus caballus; assembly: GCF_041296265.1. Classification (NCBI taxonomy): domain Eukaryota; kingdom Metazoa; phylum Chordata; class Mammalia; order Perissodactyla; family Equidae; genus Equus; species Equus caballus. The sequence goes on along the minus strand of NC_091684.1, from coordinate 132,741,365 downwards.
GGTCCCCCAGAAACATCTCTCGATAATTCCAGAACAGTGAGCACCATGACCACCTCCATGCCCCCTTTCTTGCATTGGAATCCCTCCCTCCTGCACTTACACACTGTGGTCCAGTGTGATTCTCTGAGAGTGGCGATAGTCATCCTAATGGCCCAGATGATGGCCCGTGTTTACCCAGGGTAGCCTGAGGAAAGCAAGACCTTGGCTGAGTCATCTCTCAGAACAGTAACAAGGGCCGCCTGGATGTGATCTGTCTGTTGGCCTCCTTCCTGGGCCCAGCGTCTTCATTCCCACACAACATCTGCTCGCGCACCCAGGATGCTGCTGTTCCTACCAGCCAAGGCTCTGCTCTGAGATGCTCCCAGCACAGGGAGCAGCTGCACTAGCCATGCCCTCCTGCCACGGGACAGCAGCCTCGGGGCCAGCATCCGGGCCAATGCTCAACGCTGGCTGCAGTCAGGGTTCTGCATGGGGCTGAAGTCAGAAGCCACCTCTATTTTCTCTAGCAATTTCTAAATACTACCTATTTCACAGTGGGAACAACCGTCCAAGGACCTCTCCTACATTTTTCTACATCCTAGACCAGCAATGTCCAATAGAAATACAACGTGAGCCACAAATATATTTTTTAAATATTTTAATAGCCATACTAAAAAAGTAAAAAGAAACAGGTGAAAGGATTTATTTAACCCAGATAACCATATTATTGTTTCAATATATAATCAATATAAAGATTATTAATGAGATTTTTGCATTCTTTTTTTGTACTGTCTTCAAAATATGGTGTGTATTTTACACATTCAGCACATCTTACTTGGGACGAGCCACCTTTCAAGTGCTCAGTAGCCACATGTGGCTCGTGAGTGGCTCCTGTATGGGACAGTGCATCTTAGACAGTCACTTACACTTGCCACCTTCTGGTCCCTGGTCTCAGGCAGTTTGTGTTGACGGTCCGGCTTGCAGGCTGGTGGTCTCCCGGGACTCCTACAGCAGCAGTGGCTGAAGGGGCAATGAGCCTCAGGTTCTATACCTTTGAGTCTCCCAGCTAGGGGGCCCCTGGGAGCATCCTGGGGACCTGGAACACTCTCAGAGATGGATGGGCCATCAGTTCCTGCCTAGGGAGTCCCCATCTCACAGGAGGCTGCCGTCTGGTGCAGGCCCCACAGACGGCACGTCAGGAGCCCTCTCCAGACTCAGTCCTCAGGGCACTCAAGGCACCGCCTGCCCTCCCAGGGCTCCTTGCTCCAACCCACAGCCCCACCTGAGGCTGGAGGCCCTCTGCCCTGCATGAGGGGAGGGGCTTCGTGCAGCCTGTAGGGAAGTTAATATTTAGATAGTGGAAAGAAGAGGGTAAGGACAGAGGTCCAGGAAGGCAAGAGCCTGGACAAAAGTCTGGAGGTGGGATCTGGGGGCAGGAGATAACAGGGAGCCAAAGGGAAATTAGAGGAGAGAAAGGAGAGGCTGTTCACCTTGGAAGGGTGTGTGTGTGTGTGTGTGTGTGTGTGTGTGTTGTGTGCTAAATGCCAGTCTAGGCAAGGTGGAACCATGGCAGTTTCTGAACTGGGGATGGAATGCAATGAAGTCAGGGTTTGAGGTGGAGGAATCTGGGCCCCTTCAGAAAGGACTGGGAAGGGGGAGATGAGTAAGGAAGTAACCCCCGGGGGCAATTACAAATGTGGACTTGGGACCTTCTGCGTTGGCTCCAGGGAGCTCACCCCGGGGTGGGGGCCTCCATGAAGAGGTCTGCAGAGAAGTGGGCCAAAGGCTTTGAGGTGGGTAACCCATGGGGTCCCTGGGCTCCCTCTGCGTGTCCTTGGGAGGGCCTGGCAGCTCCCCTGGAGGGATTCCAGTGGCTTCTGGAACCGTGACTGTGAGCTGGGTAGGGTTTTGCCTCTCAGTCCTCTTCTATATTGAATTCCAGGGTCTGAGGGCTGAGCTCCAAGCCCCTGGCTCCTGCAAAGCCAACACATTCCCATCCACTGTGAACCTATACAAGGCTTTTGTGGGCATTAAAAAGGCTCTTCCCTCTGGGAAGACGCAGCCCCTTGGAAGATGGCGCTTTGTGCCAAGCAAATGTGCCCAGCGTGGGCTGGGCACCTCCTCCCACTCAGCTGAGGCCCAGCACACAGACAGTATGACCACGCACAGCAGTCCTGTATAATTCCTAGCATTGAGGGAAACCGTACAAAGGTGACAAGTCAAACCTGAAAATCAGAAGCAGCTGGAGAGGAGACCTTCCCAATCCTGCTTCCTCTTCCTCCCCTGGATCAAGGGCCCAGTGCTATCAGGGGATTGGATGAAGGGGAGGCGTGTGTGGGGGTGAGCTATTGCACCCAGTGCGTGAGAGCAGCAGGGTCACAGGCCCAGCCTCAAAGCCTGCTACATCTTGTCTCCTTGGAGCCAAGTGAAAACAGCCCTAAGAGGGAGGCAAGACAGAGACTAGGATCCCGTTTTCCAAAAAAACTGAAGCCAAAAGAGGTTAAGTGACCTGCTCAAGATGGCACGGCTAGTGAGTAAATGGTGCGGGATGGGAGGCGAAGTCCAGAGCAGTGAAGAGGTACCAGCAGACCTAGGGGAGCATGCAGGCCCCGGCCCTCGGCATTCACTTCACCTTTCTGAGTATCAGTTTGCTCATCTGTAAAATGGGGATAAAAGCTAAGGCTTTTCCTAGGATTAAACACAGCAGTGCATGTAAAGCGTTTAGGACAGTTACAGAAACTGGGACCAAACCCCCAGTTTCTTGCTCAAGGAGAGAGGTGGACACACCCTAGTGCTCCTCAGTAGATGAGGAGGTCCTGGATGTTAGAAATTTGTTAAAGTACCAGGCCTGCAGACCAAAGGAGGAAGGCTCAGAGAGGTGTGCCCTCCACAGCCGTGAGGAATGCTGAGCTGTGTCCCTGTGCCCACCTTCAGGACAAGGGTGAAGGTGGCCTGCTCAGGCTCACAGACCCTCCCTACAAACTGCTCCTGGCCAAGGCCACACCCCCTGCCCAGGGCAGCCCCAGTCAATGACTGCTCAGTGCAGGTCACCGGCCAGGCTCTCACCTCAATCTGGGGCAGCTCTGCAGGGCCATACGGAGCCATCCATCACCCCACAGCAGTTCAGCGGCCCCCTCTGCCTGCCTCTGCTTCCTGTACTCCCAGCAAAGAGCACTCCCCACTCAAGTCCCTGCTCGCAGAGCTTTGTTGCTGAGGCAGCTTCCCAGGAGTATTCATTTCCTCTGGCTGCTGTAACAAACCACTGCCAACTTGGTGCCTTAAAACGACCTGTATTTATTTTCTTACAGTTCTGGAGGCCAGAAGTCCAAAATCAGCCTCACTGGGCTCAAGTCCAGGTGTCGGCAGGGCTGGCTCTACTTTCTCCTTTGATCTTCTTGCCTCCCTCTTATAAGGACCCTTGGGATTCCATTTGGGGCTCACCCAAGAATCCAGCATAATCTCCCATCTCAAGATCCTTAATTTAATCACATCTGCAAAGTCCCCTTTGTCACATGAGGTCAGATTCACAGGTTCTGGGGCTTAGGGTGTGGCTATTTTTGGGGGGCTATTATTCAGCCTACAACACCAAGGAACTGAACCTGTGCCAGCAGCCTGCTCCCCTCAGCTGTAGGCCCTGTGTGACACGCCTCATTTCCTTCCAAGCATCCTCTTTTTGACACCTCCCCAACCAGGGCAGTCTGATTCCACCAAAGGATGGTGGGAGGGGTCTGGCTATGGAAGGCTTGCTGCTGGAAGCAGTGAGTCCTGAGAGGGTGTGATATCCAGCTGCCAGGAAGGCTTAAGCAGGCTGGGAAGACTTTGAAATCCAGGAATGCCTGCCCCCTCTTTGCTCTACCTCTGGACGTTCCTCATCTTTCAAGGCTCGGCTGCCCCAGCCCAGGCAGAACAGCTGCTCCTCTCTGGCCTCCACCATGCTTGCTGGCACCTCCACTGGCGTATGCCCCAGCACTGCATGCATCTGTCGTGGCACGTCTGCACCTCCCTAGGTACGAGGATAGGTCTTTCTCATTTTCTCACCCCTTTGATGCCTAGCATGGGGTCTTCTCCCCTGGAGAGCAGAGGCCCTGTCTGCTTCCAGTCAATCAAATAAATGCTTGCAGAACTGGGTCATGCTGTGCCAATCCATGACTCCAAAGGAGAAGGATGGAAGTGCAAGATGGCAGCTCAGTGCCCTGGCTGTTCATGTGAATCGGGGCAGACTGGGGTGCTCTGGGGAGGTCCCCACCTACACTGCCATCAGTCTAGTCTGGCAACTGGTTAAGGGGCATGCTGCTGCTCCTGCAGGTCCACCTGCTTGCTCTCCCTGGCTCTAGGCAACTCCCCAGTCTGTTCCAGTTTGCCTTTTCCCGGCCCCAGGTACCTTCCAACGTTCTCCCATTTTCCCTACTTTTCAGAATAGTTTATATGCTCTCTATTGTCTCTCGGAGTCAGTCCTCTCTGGCTTCTGCTCATTTATCCCACTGAAACGGCCCTAACCAGGGTCGCCAGCAAGTTCCATGCCACCCAATCCGAAGGCATCTCTCAAAAGACACTGGCCAGAACAGGCCTCTCGGCTGCTTCCCACTCCAGTACCCACCCCTGAGGCTTCTTGGCCTCTCTTCATAAGAACATTCTCTGGCCCTGGACTGAACTTGGCCCCTATGTGGGTCAGACTGGAATGCCAGTGGCATTAACACCACAGAAGCAACCCTCCACCAACAAGGGGTGAGAATTGGTGGATAAATACCCTTGCTTCCTCGCCCCTCTATGGGACAGTTCTGAGGCATGTTCCCTATGTCAGCGGGTCCACACCAGGACCAGGCCCAATGGCCCACAGCAGTAGCCTACTCATTAACACACCTTGATCGACTTCCCTCTCCATCCTGTCTCACTTCCCTACTCCCTCACCTGCTTCCTGCGATCATCCCTCAAGCAAATGGCTTCACCCAAATCCTTGTTAAAAGGCCTGTTTTGGGAAAACCAAACTAAGGCAACAGATCATGTTACTGTCCTCATCACCCACTAGAAAAGACCAGGCTCCTTCACTCAGTCTTCAAGGCCCTTGATGATCCCGGCCCATGACTGCCTTTTCTGCACCATTTCTCACCCTTTCCACCCTCAACCTTCATCCTCTGGCTGCACTGAGCTGCTCGTAGTCACCAGCACCACCCACAGCAGCTGTGTTCCCCCCACACTCTGGCTTCTGCCCTCTGCCTAGAATGCCTTTCTGCCCTCTCTTGCGCTTCTGCTTTAAGCTCAGCCTGGCGTTTCATCTTGGAAGCCTTCCTTTGAGAGTATGGAGGTCAACCCTTGGCTGCCTGCCCCACCCCAACAGGAGCATTACTGTGAAGTCAGCTGCAAGGATGGAGTGGGCATTGGTCCAAGAGCAGCCCCATCGGGCCCAGGGAGGCCTTGCCCTGTAGGCAGTCCCCCAGGCCCTGCAGGCGGTCAGGAAGCCCCTGCCCCTTGCCCGGTGGTATGCTGAAGTCCACTTGCACTGGCTTGAAAGAACTGAACGCATGCATCTCTTCCCAATTCTGCATTCAGTGACGTCATGTTGGCAGCTTGAAATCAGTCATGGCGAGAGTATTTACACCATGGAAATTGGCAGATGGTACAAATCAAGGATTTTGTTTTCTTCAGAGAGCCACCACTGCCTTTGCCCCCACAGCCTGTGGCTCCCTGGTATAATGAAACCCTGAGTATGTGTTGGGGGGTTATAGCACAGGTTCCAGCTCGAGCTCCCCTCAAGAGGCAGGGCAGAATCAGCTTGAGGGAGGGGTGTCACTTGGGCAGCATGGTGCCAAGATGGATGTGGACAGGAACCAGGTACCAGAGAGCAGGGGTAAGGTGGAAACCAGAGCAGGGAGGAGCTAGAGCTGGAAGACAAGGGCCAGGAGGGTGTGTGAGTCTGTATGTGTGTGTGTCTCTGTGTGTCTGTGTTTGTGTGTGTCTGTGTGTATCAGGGTGTGTGTGGGTCTGAGTGTGTGTCTGTCCGTGTGTGTAGAGAAGAGAGATTCCAAAAGAAACAGAGACCAAGAGAAACAGAAAGAGACAGCAAGGAAGAGACAAAGAGAGAAGAGAAGGATAGAAAGAATGGAGAGAGAACACAAACACACAGAAACACAGAGGAAGGGAAGACCTGGTGAGGCAAGGCAGATAGAGAGAGAGGTAGAAACGGAGAGGAAGAAAGCTTGAGAAATGGAAGGGAAGACAGAGACACGAACAGACCCCAGTGACAAGAGCGAAAACTGGGAAGTGATGAGCAAAGACCGCAGCAGCAGAAGAGGGCGGGAGGGCCCAGAAGGGTACGCGGCGCAGGCCTAGTGATGGGAACCTGCTCCTGCAGCCTTTGTTAGGACTCACAGCGTGTGGGGGCAGCTTGAAGAGAGGCCCAGAGAACAAGGTCTTCTGTGCCCACCCCAGCCACCATGTGAATACCTGCTTAGGTGTCAATCAACTACCTGATTCAAAGATGCAAATATTTGATTGCTTCTTCAATTTCGGCACTAAACCCCTCCATAATTCAACAATGCATTGCCCAATTACTCACATGACAAGTGATTTTAAATTGAGTAAAAAATATTTAGGGGGCTGGCCCCGTGCCCGAGTGGTTAAGTTTGTGAGCTCCGCTGCAGGCGGCCCAGTGTTTCGTTGGTTTGAATCCTGGGTGCGGACATGGCACTGCTCATCAGACCACGCTGAGGCAGCGTCCCACATGCCACAACTAGAAGGACCCACAACGAAGAATATACAACTATGTACCGGGGGGCTTTGGGGAGAAAAAATAAAAAATAAAAAATAAAAAAAAATTTAGGCAATTAAATTGCTAAGTGATTTGATTGTTTCTGGAAGAAATTCCCTCATGATGCTCCCTTGAGTTTTTCATTCTTCCTTCTTAAATCAACCTGTGGAAGGGACATGCTGGTCTAGGGGTCCACTTGGTGGCTCTCCCCAGCTGAATTCAGCAAATCCTAGAGGTTAGCATCCCCGGAATCAAGCCCTGCCCCTTGCCCAGTGGTGTGTTGAAGTCAGCTTGTGCTGGCTTGAAAAAAAAAGGTGCACATCTTTTCCCAATTCTGCATGCAGCAGTGTCATATTGGTAGCTTGAAATTGGTCACCAGGGGAGTATTACACCCTGGAAATTGTCAGCTGCTACAAACCAGGGCTTTTTTCCTTCGGGTGAGTTCCTTCGCTCACCTCCGCCATCCCCACCATGAATCTGTGGCTCCAGGGTTGTTGAAGCCAGAGCATGCTTGTGGGTTTGCCGCTTTTGCTCCAGGTTCCGGCTGTGGTCCTCCCTCAAGGGGCAGCGCAGAAGCTGTTTGAGGGGCAGTCAAGGGGCCAGCAATGGTGCCTAGATGGACGTGCCGGGGCCCGTCCCGCAGCCCTGTGCCTCCCATCAAGGCAGTGTGGTCTGGGGCTAAGAGCACCAGCCTGAACGTCAGGTGAGCTTAGATAACCCTGAGTGTCAGTCAGGAAAACCCAGGCCCAGCAAAGGAAGTGGCTGGCTCTCAGTCACCAGCAGCGTGGATGGGATGGGCCAGGCAGGTCTCCTGGGCTCCAGGTTGTGGCCTCTCTGCAGCCTAAGCTGCTCAGACTCAGAGTCCCAGAAGGTCGGTCGTGCTACTTCTCCATGTAACAAGTTTTGTTGTTATTTATATCTCTCACTGCCTTCTCAGGAAGCTAAGTCCTCATGCCTAGTGGCCGTTTGAGCTGCCCACCCTGAAGGATTTGAGTAGGCACATTGGGGCGGTGGGCAGCAGGGAGGTGGGAGACCTACGTGGGGAGAAGGATGGAGAGAGGCTGGAGAGAAATGTCAAAAGAACATTTCAAGTGTTGCTTGTGGGCAGGCTGGGCAGACGCACAGACCTCGCATAGGAAGGCAGGAGCTCACCTCTCTGTCCTCTGGAAGTGGATTGCTTGGGAAAACCAAGCCCGAGGCATATCCAGAACGACTGCCTCAATTTCCTCTTGTGAGGAAGAAGAGGGATGTCCTGGCCCACAAGGAGGGGCCCTGAGGTCAAGTACCTCAAAGGGGCAGACCTAACCCCTAGCCCCATCCAGGACAGACCTGCAGCGCAGAGAGACAGCTCCTTGGATCTGAGCAGTGCCGTGTGTCGGACTAGAGAGCCCCAGCACTCCCAAGCTGGAATGGCTCATAGACCAACGTCATATACACGAAGAAGACACCCACAGGTCTAGAAGATTCTCCTCCGCAAGCCCTGTCCTCTGTCCCACCAGCCTGGGGATATGGTCAGGCCTTCCCTTCCTCAAGAGACCCTAACCAGCCGTGGTTCCAGGCACAGAGACCCGACTCTGAGGCCGAGGAGCCAGGCCAGGCAGCTGGGCACCTCATTCATTCTCTCTCTCTCTCCTCCCCCGCAATCAGGGCCCTCACTCCCCACAGCAAACAGCTAAATATAGTCTCTTATTCCTTGACTCCTAGAAACTGGCCACAAACTGTCCATCAACATTTATTTCTCAGCTCAGTCGTTCCAGCCATGAGCCAGCCACTGCTCCTGGAACTTCACTGGGCTGCTCTTAAGCCCATCTTTGCTGGGGTCTGCATGTGAGGAAAACCCAACTTCGAGAAGGCAGCTTTAGAAGGTGTGGAACCGACAGGGGCTTTGGAATCAGAGAGACTAGGGTTCAAATCTTAGCTTCACCGCTGCCAACCTGTGTGACCTCAGGTGAGTTACTTAGCCTCTCAGAACCTCATCATCCTCATCTGTATAATAGGACTAATATTGCGTGGCTCACATGACTTTTGGGATGCTCAACCAGGATAATAAGTGTAAAGCTTCTAGTAAATACCTGGCACAGAGGGAGGCCTGGAAAAGTGTTCATTCCCCTCCCTTTGCACAAAGTCATTCTTTGCCTGTCCCACAGTGAGACAGAAACTAGAATTATAATGTCTGCCCAGAAAATGGTTTCAGTGAGATCTGTAAAGCCAGTGGCTTGTTATGGGCAGAGTGTCTGTCCCTATGGCCGGACTCTGATCTTCCTCTTTGACACTGCGAGGCTATCAGATGTGCTTCCTGGGAGGATCAGATACACATACAGATACCAACACACACACACACACACACACACACACACACACACACACACACGAGGGCATGTGCACATCTGTCGGCTCAGGGTGCAGGCACGCAGGCCACAGGCTCACTGAGGCAGGAGGAGTGGGCAGGAAGAGTGCAGTCCTGCCCTGCCCATCCGCCTGCCTCTCTGCTCTCCCCCCTGGCCTCCAGGTGTGTGAAGAGGCTTTGGTGCCCTCTGGTGACAATGGTGTTGCCTACAGCCCACATCCAACCTCACTAGCGCCTGTGTAGCCCTGGGTGCCTGGGCAACTCCCCTCCCCCCAGTGCAGGGAGAGGGAAACCAGAGGGAGGTGAGAAAGGAGGTGGGGGACAAAGGGAGAAGGGAAGACTAGCACCCATATCCCTTCTACCCTCAAAGCCACCAGGGTGGAGGATCCGGCTATGTGGCCACTCTGCCGGCAGCAGCAGCTGTTTACAGGGAATCACCTCCTCGGATGCTCGTGCCCACCCTCTGGAGGCCTCCCGGCGACACAGCCAGGAGTTCCCCCGGGAGTTTCTCAGGCTCTGGCCGTGATGCCTGTGAGTCCTCATGATGGAACTGCACCCCAGGCCAGGGAGACTTCGCTACTTTCTCAGGAAATATCAAGGCCCAGATGTGCAGTCCTGGGGGCAGGAGAGCTCCATGGTAAACGTGGACTTGGGAGCCAGAGAGACCTGAGCAGAGTGCCGGTACTGCCCCTCTCTAGCCACGTGACCTTGGGTTCCTAACCTCTCCACGCCTCTGCATCCTCATCCTCAAAATGGATGGAAATAATTCAGTTGTTGTGAGGATTAAGTGAAAATTCATGCAGAGCACAACACAGGGCTTGGCCCATAGTAAGTGCACAATAAATGCCAGTTGTTATTAGTGCTGTTGTCTCCCTGGGCTTCAGGAAGGGTGAAGGGCACAGTGTCATCATCAGAACCTCTGCAGCTTACATGGCACCCTGGCAGCTGGAGGGATGGTTGGGGTCGTCAGAGCCCTGTCTTTGCAGAAGGTCACAGTGTCAGACTGTCCAATTCCTGCCAGGAACACCAGTCGTGACTGCCTGACGCTTTCTCCTGGGTTGGCCCTTCCCTGTTCCTCTGCGGAGCTGCCCTCACTGGGCCAGGCTGACAGTCCAGGGTGTGCATCCGGCCTGACCTGGCCAGTGATGCCCTCCTATGGTATTTTTAGACTTCACGCCACTGAGAGTCAGTTGTCTCTGGTGGCAGAACCTCCAAGTGACAACACTTGGAAGCTGTCAGGGGCCATATTTTCTGTCTTACGGACAAAACCAGTGTACAGTGAGAGGAAAGAATGAGGCTGACCTGTAGTAGGAAGTAAGAACGAGGACTTGCTGCTGTGGCTTGCAGACCCCTGGTTCCAGATGTCACTCATGCCCACCTGCGTCACGGTCCCTCCTGTGATTCAACTTTGGACTCTTACTGAGATTCTGTGAGATACTCCAGGATCCTTCAAATAAATCCCTATGATTTCACTTAAACTTTTGCTTAAGCTAGTATGAGTTGGGCTTCTGTCGTTTGCAAGCAAAAGGACAAGGACTTGTTCCTGGATCCCTTTGGTCCCCTGCCAAGGGTCTCTCTCCATCTTCACTCACAGATGCTTACATCCCACACTTTGCACATCCCCTACCCCTGTAAAGTTCCAAAGCTGGGTTTTTTATGCTTTTGCTTTTAAGGAAGATTTTTCTCAAGTGCAACACATTTATTGTAGAGTCTCAGTGTGTTGGTATAAATACAATGTGGTTTCTAACAATTTTCCATCAGTCATCCCCTTTCCCGCTAGGCGGCAGGCTCTTACTGACTGATTCCTTGGCTGCATCGCACAACTCCCTACATTTTCATCTATTAGAATGGTCTCGGTTTAGTAATCAAGACTAGCTCCTGTTCCTCTCTGCCAGTCATCCCCACCTCTGCTCACAGAGCTGTAAGCCCCAGCTGCATGGCCCAGAGGGAGGGGGCGTCCGGCTCAACCCCTAGCCCCTCTCTTCTAGGGATCTCTGGGATTGGGGGGCCAAGAGAGGGATGTGGAAGCAAATCTCACAAGATGGTCCTCTCTTGGGTGGATTGGTACTGCTTCTCTGGCTATTCTGACCCATCCTGTTCTAAAGCTGCCTCCCTCTAGAGGGCCCGTACATTCTTTGAAGCCCTAGAGCCCTAGCAGCCCTCGGGGCGGGGCACCAGCACGGCAGCTTGAGCCCAGCTCCCTCAAAGTGCTCTCCCTCCACCCGCCATCTGTCTCTTTCCCTACCCAGCGGCTCCAAGGTATACCTCAGAGACTTGAGATTAAGCAGACACCCACCTGGGGGATGACATGCTTGTCTGGCTTTATAAGAAATTCCCGGTGGCCTCAGGGAGGAACAGCACTCCCCTTCTCCCTTGGAGAGGGGAGCGAGCAGCCTCTGCCAGAAACACTGCCTCCCACCCCAGGGCAAATGACTCTCCCCCACCCCTGCTCCTCTCACATTCACTTGGGAGGCTGTGGTGGTGGATGAGAGAAGAGCCAGTCCAGCCCCAAGCAAGCCCTGCAGAAGGGAGGCAGCACCAACTCCCGGCTGCTCACTGACACCTCTCTGGATGTAGGGACACAGGGTCACTAGTGTCTTCCATACTCAGTTTTGGGTCTTAGCTACATTCCAGAACAGGAGGAAAAGTCCCATGCAACATCCTGTCACGCTGGCGCAGGGCTCTCCTCGCCCACAAATCCCAGCTGAATTGATCAAAAGAATATAAAAGAAGGGAAAGCCTGCATCAGCCTGGAAGCCAGAGAAGGCACATTCCCATGCCAGGGATGGTGGGGATCTGTGGAGAATGTGCAAGATGCAGATTGAAGGGCGACCCCAAGGGCTGATTCACAACTCCAGTTTCTGAGAAAGCCAAACTTGACCATGCAAAGTAAGTAGATGAGATCCTAGCAGTATTTGCCTACTGCCCCCTAATTGGCAGGGCAGGTGGTAGGACATAGGGCTTGCAGAGAATATGTTGTTTGAAAGCCCTCTTAGTGCCAAGGGTCAACAACTTTTGGAAGGAGCTGACTAGGAGGCTTTGGGGTACACATGGTTGCTAGGCCAAGCAGACAATTTGGAGTGGGGAGCTCCTCCATGAATTGGTTTCCTCCGATACCACATTTCTCCTTTCCTGACAGGGTGGGTACAAGCCTTGACATGGCTGCATCAATCACCTAGAGGAGCAGCCTGTATATGTCTGGCCCTGGTACAGAGGCAAGGCTCCCCACTAGGCCTGCCCCCCCGCCAGCTCCCTCCCCTTTCCCCAACTAGATCCTTGAGCTAGTAATGGCACTGGCATTTCACTGGAAGTGAAATGACACTTGAGTAGACAAAGAGGAACAGGACACACACACCCTACAGCCAGCTGGACCCACAGGTCAACTGTGGTGACAAGTGGGGGGACATATGTCACAGGCAATTTGTGTTCACAGCCAACTGGTGATGTGGGTCTGCATTAACCAGTCCTTCTGCCTCAAACACGACAAGACAATTGGAAAACATCCAGGTGGATGGTGAGCTAGAGAGAATCCACTCTTTTCCCCTTGTTTTGGAGAAAACCATAAGAGTTTATGAAACACTCTTTTTTTTTTTTTTGAAATAGTCATCAACAATTTAATTGAACTAGAAAAAAAATGTATAATAAAGAACTCTTCCCAATGAGAAATCATGAAATATAACAATAAAAATTCCATTTAGTGAGAAAATGAGTATATTCAAGTGTTTAAGCTAAACTGATTTATGGTTAATTATCGAATTCTAACCAAGAGATTCTGCATTTTTTTGTATTATTTATCAAAATTACCTAATAAATGTTACACTCTGAGATAAACAGACCACAGAAAGTTTTTGGAGTCCTATGAAATACAATAAAGAGTGATTTTATTTTGTTAGTTATTTGGGATGACTATTTCTTTCAAAAGGGGGAGCTAACAAGCGAGCAAGGCAAATCTGGCCTCAGACCCCAAGGAGCTTTATAAGCACTTCACACTTTATGTGGTTTGCTATACACATTTCATCAAGATCTTTTCCTTTTTTTCTAATCACCCATAGGCCTCTCATTCAGGACTTTCCTATATTTAAAAATATAACATGACTGGGGCTGGCCCAGTGGCGCAGTGGTTAAGTGCGCATGTTCCACTTTGGCAGCCTGGGGTTCATCAGTTCAGATCCCAGGAGTGACAGCAAACACACACCCACCCCCACACACACGCACACAAACACACTTGCAAATACACACTTTGAAAAGATTCTGTGCCATGAAGGGAAAAGAACGTGCCCTCCAAGAGCAGAGAAAAAGAATTCCTTTGAAAAATATTGATCACGGGAACATAAGTAACTTCCAGACCACATCTGCTCTGTACTCACATCATTTAACTAAAATGTGAACTCTAAGAAAGGAGAGTTGAAAAACAAGATGGGAAGGATTAAATGAGAAGGTGGCTGGCTGAGAGGCAAGTGGAAATCAAAAGTAAATCCTAGAAGAGAAAGAAAGGCCACAAAGGAACTAAACATGCAGCAGCAGAGTTTAAAATTGCATTATGATGGTAAACAACAGAATTGAAACCACAGAAGATTGAATCTGTACATGTGGAGGATAGATATGAGAAGTTCTCTGAGAATGCAGAGGAAAAGCCAAAAGAAAGGATAAAAACAAAGGGAGATACTGTAATGGACATCGAGGCCCAAAGAAGAAACAAAACAAATGAAACAAAAGCAGGAATGAAAGAAAACGACAATACCCCTAGGCTGCTGAAAAGCCTGAGCCTGTACATTTAAAAGTTCCTTTTCATCTAAGTCAAATGAATAAAAAGTAACAAATATTTAGAAATGCCACACAGGATTTTGTCGAGTTTAAGGGTAAAGAAATAATCCTACAAGCACTTGTGCAAAGAGAAAATGGGAGAAACATCTACAATATTTCCGAAAATGCATAATCGTAAGCAAGATTCCACAGAAGGTTGGGAAGGACTTATATTGGAGAAAAAACCTTCTGTCATAAAACAAAATTGGAAAATGCTGAATGAAGCAAAACAAGACGAAATCCTGTACTGAGGCTTTCCAGGGCTTTCAAAGTGTTCATATATGTTGCTAAATTGGTGACATTAGCAAGCAAGTTTTCCAGGTTTATTAGACGATGGAAAGCCTCCTCCACCGACGGTGCGGTCAGGCAAGTGCTCAGTGGAACACACCTCAGGAGCCACTCTTCTACAGGATTTGGAGAGATCACAGATTTGACCTGAAATGTCAACAGTCTGCCAGGTGCATTCACGCATGAAGACAACAGAAGAAGATGCTCCTACATGCTAGAACTTAGCACACATGCCATGCGTGGCTCTACCTTTCATGGGGAAAAAACGCTAAGAGTGCATCTCTCAGCAAACAGGGAAGAATCAAAATAAGCAACAGCATAGTAAACGAAAAGATCAGTGTGGGGAAGTTGCTGTAGAAAAGACCTGGACATGAGTACGAAAAACCTGTTAGACACATGCTTTTGTAGATGTCAGTCAGGATCCAGTCATGAGACAGAAACCACACCCTAAACCACATCCTTCCCTTCCTGGTCCTGTGGTCCAGGGGGCTGACCACCCCCCCCCCCCGCCCCCGCAAACCGCATTCATCCCCCAGGCTTCCCGGTCCTCCTTTAGTGACCTCTCGCTGGCAGAAGCAGTGTCTCCAACCACAGCTCTTGCCTGGACCTATTCTCCAAGGCTCCAGCTCTCTCTGGGCTGCAGTCACGCTGGTTCTTCCTCCATCCTTGCAGCCCTGGAGATGGTCCTGGCTCCTGGTTATTGCTGGTCTCTTGGTGCCTTGCCATCCCTTGTTTGTTCACTTCACCTTATCCACACTTCTATAAGCAGTCCCTTCATTCATTAAAGTCTGTCTATTTAAACCATCTTGGGTGAATGTTTCTTGCCAGGACACTGACTCACACACTTCCCAATTTTTTTTTGTAGAGCCTGAATAACGCTGATACTAAAACCTGATAAATGGCACAAAGAAAAATGGAATGAATGAATGAGTCATACACTAGTCTCATTTATATAGATGTAAAACCCTAATAAAAATTTAATCAGATCAAGTCCAAAGTAAGACCAACAATATCTTAAAAGAATACCCCAGGAGCACACATTCCTGGAATGCATGGATGATGCTAGATCAAAACTGCAGTAACCTGATTAACCACAGCAAGAGGTCAAAAAAAAGACCATTTTACATGCTGAATAGATGTTCAGTAAATTTCAACATCCATCCCTGATATTCTTTAAAAAAGCTCCAGTGCACTGGAAATTGAGGTATACTTATTTCACTTGATAAAAGAAAATTAGCTCTCAAATCCACAGCCAACCCCAAAAGAGTGAAATGCAAGAAGCATTCCCATTAAATATGGGAACAAGACAAAGATTTCTACTATCTTGTTATTCATCATGGTTCTAAATCCTAGCTAATGCAAAATACAGAAAAAAATATTAAAAGAGAAAAAATTATAATTATTTACAAATAGGATTGTCTTCTTAGAAAAACTAGGAAAAGAAATACAAAACTATCAGAAGAGTTTAGTAAAGTGGCCAGTTATATCTACAGAAAAGTTACTACCTTTTCCATTTCCTAATAACCTGTTAGAAAATGTGATGCAAAACAAACAAACAAAAGATGATGATGTATTAGTTATCCATTGCTTCATAACTAATACCCCAAAACTTAGTGGTTTAAAACAACATTTACTATCCTACAGTTTCTGGGAGGCAGGACTCTGGGTGTGGCTTAGCTGGGTTCTCTGTCTCAGGGTCTCTCACAAGGCTACAATCAACGTGTTGGCCAAGGCTGCGGTCTCATCTGAAGATTCAGCTGAGGAAGCCCACTCACACCGTCGTTGGCAGGATTCAGTTCCCCACAGGGCCGGCAGGCTGAGGGCCTCAGTTCCTTGCTACTTGTTAGCCAGGAGCCACCCTCAGTTCCTTGCCACTCGGGATTCCCATAAGGCAGCTCACAACACGACAGCTGGTTTCATGAGAGCAGGCAAGTGACAGGGCCAGAGAGAAAGAGAGTTCTAGAAAGACAGACGTCACAGTTTCTTATAACCTAATCTCAGAAGCAATATTCTATCACTTTTGGCCACATTTTATTCATTAGAAGTGAGTCACTAGGTCCAGCCCACATACAAGGGGAGAAGAGTACACGAGTGACGATCAGGCATCATGCAGAGCCATTTCAGAAGCTGCCCACCACAGATGCCATTGCTATCTTTCATGAAAAGAAGCACCAAACACATATATTCACCCATAAAATAAAATTTCACTTAAGAACAACAATAAAAAAGACTTTAATAATACGAGAGGAGGCAGCCCTGTGGCCGAGTGGTTAAGTTTGTACGCTCTGCTTCGGCGGCCCAGGGTTTTGCCAGTTCGGATCCTGGGTGCAGACATGGCACCGTTCATCAGGCCATGTTGAGGTGGATCCCACATGCCACAACTAGAAGGACCCACAACTAAAATATACTACTATGTACTGGGGAGATTTGGGGAGAAAAAGCAGAAAAAAAAAAGAAGATTGGCAACAGTTGTTAGCTCAGGTGCCAATCTGAAAATAATAAAATGATGATAATAATAATAATAATAGGAGCTACACGATGTTCCTGGATGGAAACACTCTGTGCTGCAAAGAACTTGATTATCACTACATTAATCTATAAATTTAATCCAATTCTAATTGCCAGAGGAATTTTTTGTTTTGTTTTTGTCTAAAAAAAAAGTCTAGAGTTCATCTAAGTGACAACAGCAAAAAATAACCTTTTTAAAAATAAAGGGGATTTGTCACAATTATTAAAATAGGTCAATATCAGTGTGAAAATGATCTGATAGGCCAATAGAACAGGACAGAAAGCCCTGTCAAATACACAAAGGTATTCAGCATATGATAAAATGGCCTTTCAGATCTTTGGGAAATGATGAATTCGTTTGTGATTCAGGCTGGGGTAGCTGCTTAATTTGTTTTAAAGTTATCTTCTTACCTCTCACCACTCGTGAAGATAAAGTAGATTAAAGAGTTAAATAAAAATGTGAAATGAAATCATAAAATCATGGAAGAAATTTTAACTGAAAATGTATATATTTTTAATGAAGGCAAAGGTCACACAACAATAAAGTCTGAGATCATGAAGGACAAACTAAGAATTTGACAGCTTAAAAATGAAGCACTTCAGTACATTAGGAAAGTATAAAAATACTGATGCAAATGAAAAACTTTAAAAATTAGTTGCACATGTGACAAAGAGTGACATATGAAAAGGTGCTAAATATCCTGCATCTCATGAATCAGTACCAAATAGATGAACGTTACAATAGAAAAGAGTCAAAGAATATGAAAAGGAAACCCACCATTCATTCACTCAACAAATATTCATTGAGCACCTCTTATGTGCCAGACACAGTTCTGGGTACTTGGGATGCGGCTTAAACAGGACACAGGTCCCTGCCCTCGTGGAGTGTACATTCTAGCGGAGAGAGACAGACACTAAACAAAGAAGGAAATTATGCAGCATTTTAGAAGGTGATAAGTACTATGGTAAAAGAAAAAGAGAGGTAAGGGGATCAGGAGTGAGGGATAAGATGGCAACATTTGAGCAAAGCCTCGGACAAGGTCAGGGAGCTGGCCCTGCAGAGTGGGGAAACAGCCACAGTGTGCTGGATGGATGGGGAGCCAGTGTGGCTGGAGCAGGGAGAGTGAGGGCCCAAATGGTGAGGACCCTGGATGCCATTAAGAGGACTTTGGCTTTTATTTTGAGAGAAATGGGAACTACTGCTGGATTTTAAGCAGAAGAGTGAAAAGTTGACTCACGTCTTAAAATGGTCATTCTGGCTATTATTTTAGAATATACTTCTTGTGTACAAAGGGAGAAGCAGGAAAACCACGTGGGAGGTCAACAAACACCAGACAAAATGCTCACTCTCACAGGTAATCAAAGATACTCACCTAAGAGATGTGTTAACATGGTTTAAACTGTTCAATATTCATGGCTGTTTTAAGAAGATAGTACCCAGGGTTGACAAGGGCAAGGGCACTCTGGGCAGGTAAATGGAGACCACTTTTCTGGGAGCAGCTGGGTAATTTGTGCCCAAATCTTGGGAACATTCAAACTCTTTTACCAGAAATCCAAATTTCAATAAGTAACTCGAAGGGACTGATAATGGCTGACACTTATTGAGTGTTTGTATGCACCAGGCTCTGTACTAAATACACCCCATATGTTACCACATTTAAATCCATATGATTATTCCCATTTTACAGAAAGAAAAAAGGCACATTGAGTCACACAGCTCACAAATGAGGGCAGGAACCAAACCCAGGCACTCTGAGGCTGCTACATAGCAGAGGTTTATGTTCAAGGGTGCTCACTACAGCATCATTTACAAGAGTGAAGAAAATAAAATGAAACCAACAAAAGGCCGTTAACAATTTCTGACTTATCCATATAACTCAGTCATCAAAAATCTGGTTGAAGAAAAACAGTTTTAGACGTAGCCAGGTGCTGACCCAGGTAGAGCTCGAGGAGCTCCCGTTAGAAGCTGCCAGCGGCCGCGATGGTCCAGGTCTTGATCCGGGCGGTAGTTCCAAAGGTATATTCACTTTGCGATCATTCAGCAAGCTGTACGCTTTAGATCTGCGTACTTTTCTTTGTGTATGTTATAGTAAAAATTTTTAAGTTATTTCAAAAAATTTAAGTTGCCAGATGCTTCTCCTCCTAGTGGAACACAAAAAATCTGTGGAGTGGGTCTTCTGGGCCCCTCTTAGTTATGTAGGCATAAGGTTGGTAGCCACCACTTGCTCCACAGGCAGTTTGCTACCAACCTTTTGGAATCAGAGAAAGCCTGGTCCTTCTGACACTACAGGAAGTGGCCGGCCTCCTGGGAAGACAGAAACTAAGGCAACCCTCACCACTCCACCTTCCTATCTCAATCTCAAGTTGGGGTTGAGATTCCCCAACTTAGATCTGAGCTTATCCTACCAGAGCAAAATGGAAGACCTGACTATAGGTTCAGGATCCAGGTCCAGCCTTGAAGGAGATGAGGTTTTAATCAGGGAGGGGCTGAGCCTGAGCCTAAGCCAGCCCCACATGGCCCCAAACAGAGGGCTCTGGGGGAACAGTCTTGAGCACCTCCTTATCTGGGCAGGGGGAGCTCCTGTGATCAACATGAAGCCTAAAAAGAGAACCAGGTTACGGCAGTTACCCTGACATGGGAAAATGTTCGCCATATATTATTACACAAACAAGCAGGTTAGAAAACAACATATGCAATATGGCCTCAATTTTTTTCTTTTTTTGGTGAGGAAGATTCGCTCTGAGCTAACATCCATTGCCAATCTTCCTCCACTCTGTATGTGGGTTGCCGCCACAACATGGCTTGACGAGTGGTATGGGTCCTTGCCTGAAATCCAAACCTGCAAACCCCAGCTGCACACTGGACCCAGCCCCACACCACAGAACCTGGCCCTCACTTTTTTTTAATGAGGGGAAAAAAGTCTGGAAGAGTGATTTTCTCTAGATTAGAGAACGAGTTTTGCAAATATCTCATCTCCACTCCTCTTTCATCACTTTGTGGGCCCTTCTTTTTCCAGACCCCAGGTGGGCAAAACTGAACTCCTCAAGGACTCCTGGGAGTAGGGGTGGGGGTGGGAGTTACAGCCACCGAAGTACAGGAAATACCATCAGTAAGGAGCCTTACTTTGTCCAGTCTTGTGGCACAGAATAGGAGCTTAATCCACACCCATGACCAGCATTTATCTCACCCAGAACCGCCTTCAGATCAACACTCTGTAGAATCCCAAGTGTCAGACTTAGCACCTCAGAAGTTCACCGAAGCACAAAGTCGCAGGGCAGAACCATGTCCTGGCACAGCAGCCCTGTCCCCAGCCCTTGGGCAGTCACGGCTGTCAGCAATGGCTCCAAGGGCCCTGCTCCCTCCATCACCCACCTCCGCCCTCGCCCCAGACCACCAGCTGTTCTGCAGCTCCACTGCCTCCTCCACAGAGGGATGTAAGCACGCTGCATGCGTCCTGCAGAAAGAAAGCCACCTCACAAAGGTGAAACAAGGATAGAGTCAGAGGGGGACAGGGATGGACGGATAGACAGACAGACATCAAGACTGAGGGAAAGAGAACTGTCAGAGGTCACAGAGTCAGTGGCACGTCTTCCCCTCCCCTCGGGACTCATCACTCTGTTCTTGTCCGCTCACGTGTGTCACCCTCACTGGACTCAAACACTCTGGGGACTAGACAGGTCTGGTTTCTCTCTGTAACGCCCGCAGCCAGCACAGGGCCTGGCGTTCACCAGGGGAACACGCTGAGTGAATGAGTGAGTGAAGGAATAATTGGGGAAACATCAGCAGACAGAGACGGAGCCAGAGAGAGAGATGTGAAAGAGCAGAAACGGAGTGAGACAGAGAAAACGAATGAATGAGTGGGGAGGGGTTATTGAAAAAAGAAACAAAAAAGCTAGGGAAACCCAGAAAATGAAAGTTAATGACACAGAGGCAGGAAAACAAAATCTGAGAGAGCTAGAGAAAGAGAGAAAGGAGAGCCTTCCCTTGGCCTTGCCAGGTCCTTATTAGTCAGAACCATTGGGTTTCCGCCTCAGTTTCCCTGCTAGTTCTCCAGGCTGAAGCCCAAAGGACTAGCGCCCTGCTTGGTCTTGCCAGTTCCCTCTGTTGGGCCGGGGACTCTGTTACAGCCTTCTCCACACTGCATGCTGGCTGAGGTCCAGCCCCTAAATTTGACATTGGGGGCCCTCCCACTCAGGCCCCAGCCAACAGCTTTGGCAAAATCCCTCCACCAAGAAGACCCCTGGGATGAGACCCCTTCTCCTCCTTCTGCAGTAATGTTCCTCCCCTGCCTCCACCAGCTCTGGGCCCGGGTTGGAGGGGTGGGAACAGGGAATGTGACCATTCAGCAGGCCCCAGAGCCACGCCTGCCTCTTGGGAGGGGGACAACGTCAGGAAGGGGAGAAGCTGGCTGGGCTGTGGGCCAAGGGGTCTTCCGGCCTCCATGAGGCTTGCCTTGATGCCCAGACTGTTATATCAGCTCTGGTATTTCCAATTCCCCAGGGAACCATGGGGGAAGGGGCCTGGAGAGCTAGAAGGGTAAACAGAGTGGGAGGTGGTCAGGACCACTGAATCCCCCTGGGTCCTAGAGAAGGGTGGGTTCCTTCCCTCCCCTCACCCATCTGTCCCTCAGAAAGGCTCTGACCTCACCTCCCCCACTTCCAGGCTTCTCTGGAGTTCCAGCCCTGAAGAGAGACACGTCCAAACCAAAGGGCCCCAGCCCCCTCCACGGCTGCCTGGGCTCTGGGGACTGAAGCCCCCCTGCCTCCCCGAAAATTGCACCAGATGTGGCTGCAGGGGAGGGGTGGGCGCAGGCCCAGCTGGCAGTGGTCAGTCGGTGGTCCTCTCCCTGCGGAGTCAGCGTGTTCTATGCCAGCTCGCCAGGCCTCCTCACTCAGCACTTCCTCCAGCCCACTTTCCAGAGGCAGTGGCTGGGGCCCCGCACAGTCCCATGCTGGCGGCTAGGGCTTCCTCTCCCCATTCAGCACAAATCCCATCAACCGCCTTTCCTAAACGGCCCACCCAGGTGTGCCGGCCTAGGCTCAGGAGCCAGTGATCACGGGGAAGAGGGAGAGTCCCAGCCCTGCCCCGAGTGGGAGACTAAGGGCAAGGGTTCCCCGGAGCCTGCCTCATCCCTTCCCCCCAACCACATTCTGCCCCACAGCCAGCCTCCTGGTCCTTTCCTCTGCAAAGCAGAGAGGCATCTCCCCTCCAGTCCCTTCTCTGCTCCCCATCCCTCTGCTGGTCACGCCTGACGCCTCCTTGCTCCCTCATGGATTTTCCAGAGCCTGGAGGTCTGTCACAGGGTCACCGGACACAGGCTGCTCCATGGGAGGCCCAGCAACAGAGCAGCTCAGCCCAGAGCTGCACACAGAGTAGGTACTTAATAAAGACATGCACTATCAACAAGCCCTTTCGCCTCCGAGGTCCCTTGAGACTGTCATAGGGACAGGGCCTAGAGAGGAGCTGCCCACCACACCCCTCACCTCCAGACAGCTCAGGCCTGGCCCGCCCCAGCCCAGCCTGGTGACTCAAAGCCCTCATTGACCCAAGCTCTGCACTCTCTGCAGCCTGCAGGTCTCTCTCAGGCCCCGCTCTGCAGGTTTCAATCGAAGGGTGCCAGGACACCTCCAGCTCCCGAGGCAAGGCCTTGCCCTTTGTGCAGAGAGGTGGAACCAGGCAGGCTCCCCTGGGATCACAGAGCTGCGGGCCCTGTCAGCCACCTCAGGAGACCCAGACTGGAAGAGAGAAAGAGGTTGAGGGAGGAACTGGAGAGGAGGGAAGAGGACAGGCTCAGGAGAGGTGCTCAGCCCTGCATAAGGTTTACCCTGAGCAAGGAAGGATGCTGAAGACAGACAAAAACAGGAAAGGAACAGAGAAAATGGGGAGGGGAACATCCTTGGGAAATGAACCCCTCCCTTCCCTACCAGTCCAGAGGAAAGAAAGAAAACAGTGGCCACATGCCTGGCACTGTGCTGGGTACTTTTCATAATCCTCTCATTTCATCCTCCCAAATATGCCACTAGAAAGGTATTACCCCTAGGTTACAGACGAGACTCTGAAGCTCTGAGAGCTTAACAGGCTTCCCTGGGGAGTGGCTGGGGGCCAGGTCAGGACCCTGGCTCAGTCATCTGGGGACCCCAGATCCCCACTCTCAGTAGAGATGGCTTGCAGGGCTGCAGCCCTGGCCCGCGGAGCCTGTGCAGAGGCCCAAGCTATGTTCAGAGCAGAGTTTATTCAAACAGAGCCCAACAGGAAACTTGGCTCCTCTGACTCACTCTGATTCGACCTTATTAAGAAAAAAGAAAGAGGAGCAGGAGCCAGCACTGGGTAGGGTTTCATGCCAAGAGCTGGCTCCGAGGCAGAGGCCGGCTGAGCATGCTGGCCTGTGCCCTGGTCTCCCCATAGCTGGAAAGCCCTGAGGCAGCCCCTGTCCCCCTGCCTGGCTTGAGAAGAGGGGTCCTGCGTTCTCTACTCTGGGCCAGTGGGGCTCCCCCTACCTCACAGCCATCCTCTGTCCTCCCTCCATTCCTCCTCTTCCCTTCCCCTCCCCGCCAGGGGTACCCTGAGGCCTGTTTCCACTTCTCCTCCTCCTCTCCTGGTGCTGCTGCCCATCTGGCGGGAGGGCCCTACAGGACCCCAGAGATTCCAAGCAGCTGAGGCCAGCACTGCAGGGGGCAGGCAGGAGGGAGGGAAGGCTTAACCCTCCAGGTCCCGGCCCTCAGTGAGCCTGGCTCAGCATCTGGCTTGGTGTCCTCAGCCAAACCAGCCAATCCTCGCAGGAGGCCTGTTTGGAGTCAGACCAAACCCCACACTGGGGAGCTGAGGGGCCTGTGTTGAATGGTTGCTGGCTGGATTATGAAGGTAGACAGATGCCCCAAGTGACCTGACCCAAGCCTCCCCCTGAGGCACAGCGCTACGGGTGAACAAATGCAGGCTGGCAAGGATGAGGGGGCAGGGGTCCAGAGTCCCCAAGGAATGTCCACTCTAGCTGTCTCCTTCCAAGGTGGGCTCCAGGAGTTTCCAGAAGGGGAATCTGCAGGGGCCAAGTTAAGAGCAGGTTCTTCATACTTGGTGTATAAGCACAAGAGGGGAACTTCTGCCCTCCAGTTGCCAGGAGCAAGGCTGGAGAAGGCAGCCCAGGGGAGGCATTGAGAGTGTGATTTCTTGGACACCAAAGTGTTCAAGCTTCTGGGACTCCTCCTATCTCTGTTGTCCCCAGAGAGAACAGAGAACCTCCCAAAGCACTCTTGGGGACCATTTGGTCTAATCCTCCATTGATCAGATGTGGCGACTGGATCAGAGAGAGGAAGGGACTTGCCCAAGATCACCCAGTAACTTAATGACAGCAACAGGACTAGGCCCACTTCTCCTGAATCCCCCTTTCCGCTGTTCTATGCTTACAGTACACAATGCCTCACAAGGACCCCTTTCCGACATCAAAGATAGCCTCTGTGTTTCATTGGAGCCATGCGCATATTCAGGTTATTTCCAGGTTATGTTGACTCAACAGATGCAGGACACAAACCACACAGGACGGGTGAGAAGATGATCTCTCCCATGATTTCACAAATTCTATTCAGCACAGGGGTGTACCCCATTCTACAGACCCGGAGAGTAAGACCCAGAAGAATGCCAAGAGGGAAAAGGCTGAAGCTCCAGCCCCTTTGGACTCAGGTCCAAAGAACTGAGGGTCCAGAATTAGAGGGTGGCTCAGCTGGGGTTCAACATCTCCTCAAGGAGGCCCACAAACAAGAAGAGTGTCTCTTAGCACTGGCTTTAGGGAATGGGGGTTCAGGGGTCCTTGGCAGAGTCCGGAGTGGACAGGAGCTAGGGGCTCATTCAAGCCCAAACAAGAAGCCAATAAATAAGGTGAGACCAGGGATGCTGAGTCCAAAGCAGGGAGAAATGGCCAGAGAGATGCTGACACCCCAGCCCTGATCTGCCTGCCAGGACCCCACTAACCAGGCCTGAGTCCCCAGAGGCTCCCTCCCACTCCCTGTCTCATTCCCTTCCTGAGAGACAGGTCTTTGGCTTGGCTGGGGGCTCCAGGGACCGAGGGAGCACAGCAGCTGTGGCACAGGCCACATAGCTAAAACCCGGCGGGCCATAGGGCCCCGCGGAGGAGGCCCCAGCAGGCAGACCAGGCTGCCCGACACCTCCCAACGCTCCCAGCCTCTTGCTTATTCATTCAGAGTGGGAAAGCGCCTGCCCAGCGGCCAGCCAGTGCCGGGCTGGCCATGTAAGGCCCCCAGGCAGTCTTGCCTGCCCGGTGCCCTGCAGAGAGCCTCGTGCAGCCCTGGGCACCGCCCCTGCCCTGCCCTGACCCCTTGGCCTCGAAATGCTGTCATCGGAGGAGCCGTCCCGCTCGGGACAAGGCCAGGATGGACAAAGCTAGAGCTGGGGCAGGCAAGGAGCCGTCCTGTCCTCGAGACCGTGGAAAGAGAAGCACGCACAGGAGGCCACTCCTGAGAGCCTCTCGGTCCACCAGGCCTCTGCAGAGGGGCCACCATGGCTCTGGCCCGAGCCAGCGGGCAGCTGGGGGCCCTGGTGTGGGGCGCCTGCCTCTGCGTCCTGGTGCACGGGCAGCAGGCGCAGCCGGGGCAGGGCTCAGACGCGGGGCGCTGGCGGCAGCTGATCCAGTGGGAGAACAACGGGCAGGTGTACAGCCTGCTCAACTCGGGCTCAGAGTACGTGCCGGCCCGGCCTCAGCGCACCGAGAGTAGCTCCCGGGTGCTGCTGGCGGGCGCCCCCCAGGCCCCGCAGCGGCGCAGCCACGGAGGCCCCCGGCGTCGGCAGGCCCCGTCCCTGCCCCTGCCCGGGCGCGTGGGCTCGGATACCGTGCGCGGCCAAGCGCGGCACCCCTTCGGCTTCGGCCAGGTGCCCGACAACTGGCGCGAGGTGGCCGTCGGGGACAGCACGGGCATGGCCCGGGCCCGCACCTCGGTCTCCCAGCAACGGCACGGGGGCTCCGCCTCCTCGGTCTCGGCCTCGGCCTTCGCCACCACCTACCGCCAGCCGCCCTCCTTCCCGCAGCAGTTCCCCTACCCGCAGGCGCCCTACGTCAGCCAGTATGAGACCTACGACCCCGCGACGCGGACCTACGACCAGGGCTACGTGTACTACCGCAGCGGGGGCGGCGGCCTGGGCGCGGGGACGGCGGCGGTGGCCTCGGCGGGGGTCATCTACCCCTTCCAGCCGCGGGCGCGCTACGAGGAGTACGGCGGCGGCGAGGAGCAGCCCGAGTACCCGCCGCAGGGCTTCTACCCGGCCCCGGAGAGGCCCTACGCGCCGCCACCGCCGCCGCCCGCCGACGGCCTGGACCGCCGCTACTCGCACAGCCTGTACCACGAGGGCACGGCGGGCGTCGAGCAGGCCTACCCCGAGCCGGGCCCCGACGCCGCGCAGGCCACCGGCGGCGCCTACGGCGGCGACCCCCGCCTCGGCTGGTACCCGCCCTACGCCAACGTGCCGCCCGAGGCCTACGCGCCGCCGCGCGTGGAGCCGCAGCCCCCGTTCCGCGTGCTGGAGCCGCCCTACCTGCCCGTGCGCAGCTCGGACGCGCCCCCGCCGGGGGGAGAGCGCCCCGGCGCGCAGCAGGGCCGCCTCAGCGTGGGCAGCGTGTACCGGCCCACCCAGAACGGTCGCGGTGAGTACCGTCCGCCGCCCCGCTGTCCGCCCTTCTGCTCACTGGTGAACCCTCCTCTGTCCTCTAGCGAAGGCCTCCCCGGAGCTGCTAAGGCAGGACCCCCTCCCCCTCAACAGCCCCAGTGCGTCCCACCTCCCAGTCTTCCCCACGTCCACGCATCGTCAGTGCCAGGATTTGGCCGGGCACGCCTGGGCTCTGATCCTGGCTTGGTGCGTAAGGGGTGGAGGGACTGGCTTTGGAAGAAAGCACTTTCCAGACATGGCTTGGGTCATTTGGGGACAAAGGGAAGGAGCCCTTCTCCCTACCTCTCCCGCATTCCAGTCGGGGCCTGTCCTCAGCCCTGGGGATGCCTCTGTCCCAGCCTCACAGGGTGCCGCAGGGAGCAGCAGGGTCGAAAAGGCGTTGGGGATGCCTCTGGAGTGTGGCACGTTCCGTTCCGGCACCATCACCGGGTGTGTGTGAGCTTGGCCTGAATGGCAGAAGGTTAGAGGCAGGAGTCCAGACTAGATGACCAGTAAGGAGTCCGCTCAAGGCAACACTGCAAGACCTGGACTAGAGAGGCGAATGGCACAAAATTTTATGGGGTGCCAAAAAACTCAGTAATCAAAATAAGTAATCTTTTAATGCATTTTTTAGATCAGAAATAATGCAAAAAAAATGATGAAAAAATATCCACATTTTGAATAGAATCAGTAACGGTGCCGTGCCAAGCCACATTCAAACCTGAGGCAAACTGAAAAATCAGCAATACTGATCCTGTCTCTGTTTGAAATTTTGATGTTTTGTTCATCACATTTTCTGCATTAATTTGAATTTTTACAAATCTTGCCTCAAATATTACTTATCTTGGTTATTGAGGTTTTGGGCACACTTAAATTTTGTGTCCCAGGCCAGTGGCTCACTCACGTCCCTCAGCTCACCCTGGTCCTGGTCCTAGAGGCGAGTTCCAGGAGACAGCTGTGGACAGGCCTCTCTGGGTTTTTTTTGGCTTGGGGGGCAGTGGAGAGGAAGATAGGACCTAGTCTTGGGAAGGCCCAAGCCATGTGCACTCAAGGACACAGTAGAGGGGGCAACCTTCCTTCTTCAGATGAACAAGTCCCCATGTGCTGTCAGCAGGCGGGCTACTGCGGCAAGGGCCCACCAGTGGTCTGGCCGGGACTGGATGGTTATGCTCTGCTGTCGTAGAATTCCCCTTCCTGTTTCTGTCTCTGCAAATCCAAAGTCAGCTTCGGTCAAGGTTTTCCATTCAGTCCCCAGTGCACATGGGTTCCACCCCTGCCTTGCCTCTTTCAGGCTACAATCAGTGCTCTGATTCTCTGCTCCACACTTAGGGTGCTGTGCCAGGCCCACTAGGTGAGGGCTGAGCCCTTCGCGGCCCAGCGGCTCAGAGGAGCCTTTGCTTCTCTGCCTGTGTGAGCACAGGAACTGCTGCCTTGTCTTCAGCCGTACCGACCTTGGGTGAGAGGCTGCCGCTGCAGAGGAATGGGGGGGAGGGGGTGCTTCTCTCTCCCTAGGGACCGCTGGAGCTCAAGGCTAGGGGACAGGAGCGTCCTCACTCATAGCACCCACTCCCTCACATCCAGGGAGTAGCACTCAGGTTGCGTGCTGAATCCCACTTTGAGAACCTACAGGAGGTAGATGGAGGGCCCTTCTGTGATGTGATGAAGGAGGCATCCTCCTGCCCACCGTGGCCTCGGCCACATCTGGTCCTGCTGCATCCCTGCAGCAGGGCGGATTACAATAGTGCATCAGCTGCTCCTAGAGCTCCTTGGAGGAGAGGATGTTTTACCTAAAGGGTGCTAAGCTTTGGTGGTAGCTTTTCTTAGAATGCAAGACCGCAGAGTGGGGCTCAGCCAGAAGCGCCCCGCCTCTGGGCAGAGGAGAACACTCAGGCCTCAAATGCCACAGCACTGCTGGCAGAGCCAGGCCTGGGATGCAGCATCTGTGCTCCAGGCCAGTGGGTTTTCTAGGGCCCTTTTTTGGCCAGTCAGTTCTTAAGGTTCCCAGGGGACCGCCCAGGGCAAGGCATGTCTGGAATGGCGGTGCTTGGTGCTTAGCACGGCCGCTGGCCTTGCCCTTGAGCCCCACGTTCATTTGGGTTAAAGACATTTCTCCGATGAAGGTGGTATGTTAGGTGCCCAACCCCGTGTGCTGGTTTGCTCAAATCCAAACCTGCCCAGGGAGGCACAGCAGAGGGGGCACGACAGTGCTGTGATTGGGCAGGCACTGGGGATGGCTAGGGGAGCTCAGAGGAGGGGCTGCCCCAGTCAGGGGCTGGGGCTCAGGGAGGTCTTCCCAGAGGAGGTACCTAAGCATTGCTGCCAGGGATGGACGTCAGCCCCTCCAATCTCTCCTTTCCCCAGTCATGGAGGGGATGGTGTGTGGGGTGGGAGTGGGGGCTGTGTAGGCTGGTTTGGCGCTCACAGGGAGGCCAGAGAGGAGCAGTACTGTCTCCCTCATCATTCGTTCCCCCTCTCTACCCTGCTAGGCCGGGACCATGGAAAATCCCAGTTCAGGAAGGGCCAAGCCTTGTGCTTGAGATCAGACCCCCAGGCCTGGTGTGGGAGTCCAGGGCGGATTCTCCGAGACTGACCTCATTCCTCCTGGCCACACACCCCAGGGTCTGAGGCCGGGCGCTGGCGGCCTGTGTGTGTGTGGGCGTGGACATGTCCTCACAACACCAAACACATGTGGGTACCGCCCACATCCCTTCATGTTTGGGCAGTTTCCAGACGTCTGTCTGGAGCCTGGTTTCTTCCTCGGGCGCCTGAACCCTCTTCCGTCCCACCCTCGGTGGGGGTGTCCAAGGCCTCCTCAATGCCATTGTCTCCAACTTTGAAATGTTTAACTCGAGAGAAGACGAGGAAACAGAGGCCCGGAGAGGGTCACATACTTTGCCTGGCTCTGAGCAAATCCTGCTCCCCAGGCCCGGCCGTGTCTCCTGCACTATGCCTCTCCCTCTATCACAGCCAGCCTCCCAGCCTCCTCACCTCTGCTCCTGCCTCCCTGTAGCGTTAGCTTCTCTGAGCTTGTGGTGTGAGTACCGACTAACATGACTCCAGTCCCCGGGAAAGCACACCTCTCCTCCTCCCAGGGCCTCCCCCTTACACCTCTGGCCTGATTCACTGGCTCTGGCCATCCTGTGAAAGTAACATGGAGTGGGCTGCACTTGCCTCCTCCTGGGGCGTCTCTAATGGCTGCACTAGCCTTGCCTGGCTTGGGTCCTCCATCCCTGACTTCACACGGCCAATCAGAGGCCAGGAGGGAGCTGTGGCTGCCTCTGCTCTGGCCCCCTGCTCCCAGCCTCTCCCTCACCAGTCCATCCTACACATGGGGCAGACAAACCCATGTAGTACTGACCATGTTACTCTCCTGCTCAACAAGGTTCTGTGGCTACCAAGGCCTTCAGGACAAAATCTAAATGCTTTAGCCTACCTCTCCAGAACCTGAGGCCCCTCCTTCCTCTTTTCTCTTCCTTCTCCCTCTCTTAGGCCTCCAAATCTCCCGTAGGGACTCCGCTGCTCCTAGGCCTAGATGTTTCATTTCCTGCACACCTGGGCAGTTTCTAGGGTACTCCCCTATCCATCTAGCCTCCTGCACCAGGACCAGACAGGACCCCTTAGACACTGAGTGTAGCACTAGCTCCCTGCCCCTACCCCCACTGCCTGGGCTGCACCCCGACCCCAGGTTACCTACCCACCTCCACAGGGCTTGGAGTAGATGCAGGGAAGGACAGAAGCAGGCCTCCACCCAACAGGTGTCCAGAGTTAGAGCCCAAGGCAGGATGATACTAACAGCCTGGCTGAAGAGCACCTGCTGAGCTTAGTGGCTGAAATGTGCGTTTCATTCACTTTCACAGCCCCGTGCAGAGGTGGAGAGTATGGTCCTCTGGCACAGAGGAGAAAACTGAGACTAGGGAGGTCTCACAGCTGGATGTGGCTGATCCAGAATTCAAACCAAGCCTGTCATCTCTGCATTGCACTGAGTTGACCCAGGAGGACCCTTGTTCCACCTGTGAGCCAGGTGGGGCAGGTTGAGAGCCTGGGCCGCCTCCACCAGCTTCCGTCTCTGGGTCTCAGGTCCCCTGGCTGCACCCACAGGGGATAATTATGCTAGCATATATTGGGCACTTTATGCATCATCTCCCTTAATTCCCGCAGCAACCTCACGAGCCAGGTACCATTACTAGTCCCATTTCATAGATAAGATGACAAACTCCTTGCTGATTGTCACACAACCTCTTAGTAGTAAAACCAGGATCTGAGTCTGCATGACTCCCCATCCTGAGTTCTCAACCACCATACATTGTTTTTTTCCTAAATTTTTAGGTATTTACCTAAAAATAAATTTATTTTCTCATTCATTCCTTTGGTCATTCCACAGATGTTTGACTGCCTACTGTGTTCCAGGCACTGGTTGTGATAGGGTGAGATGGGACAGTGAGTATGCAAGGCTCGGAAGTGAAGACTACCTCCCCAGGGTGGTGGTGGTGTGAGGCCTTGTCCTTCTGCCTGCAGACTCCAGAACATTTATTTAACCAACGCTTGTATAGTTCTTAGCACGTGCTTGACACTCCTCTTGGAACTTTACAATTAGTCACTTAATCCTCATAACAACTCTAGGTATTATTATTGTCCCCATCTCACAGATGAAAAACTGAGGCCCTCAGAGGTCAAGCGACTTGCCCAAGGTCACATAACTGGTGACTGATGGAGACAGAATCACAGCTCAGCATCCCTCCTTCCTTCCCTGAAGTTGTCTCAAGTCGCTCCTTTGGAAAAAGTGGAGTCTTCAGGCCAAGGACATTATGGTAAAGGGTCAGACTGCTGTGGAGGCAGAGGGAACTGGGTCGACTTCCTCCTTCCCCATTCGGCAGTCGAAGGTCACTAGTGTCAGAACAAACAAGTAGTATCCTGGGCAGCCTCATCGCAGGCAGACTTCCTGTCTCCTCTCTTATCATCCAGTTTGCATAGCCACATCCTCTCTCCCCTGGTCCGAACTGGACTGTCCCTGCAGGAAGAGACGGCTCCTACTGTAAAGGACAACAGCAACTGACATTTACTGAACCCTTAACATGCGCCAGACACCGTACGAAGCCTTGTATTTTCATTTTTTCATTTAATCCCCCCAGAAACCTTGTTAGATAGTAGTATCACCCGCGTTTCACAGACAAGGAAACCGAGGCTAGAGAAGTTCCGTAACTCATCTAAGGTCTCTGAGTTCATCAGTGGCCGGGCTTAGACCCAGGCTGACTCTACCCCACTGGACTGCGCCAACCTTCCCGCTGCCCCTGCTGCTCAGAGAAGGGTTTGTCTCTGTGTTCGTTGTTTCCCTCAGGTCTAAAACCCCTGGAAAACCAACAGTTGAATTTTCTCCTTGAGTCTGCAGGCCCCACAGAGCCTTTTGGGGTGGTGGCAGAGCAGGCTGGGGAGTCATTAGGGGCTTCCAAGCACCAGGCTACTGCTGCACGTGGCCTGGGAGTTCTGGCCTTCCGTCCCTCCTCTCACCCGTCTCAATGTCCTCTCATCGCCAAAGGGACACCCCTCCCCAGTAGTCCCAGCCTGAGTCCACCTCATTCCTGTCCAAGCCAAGAACACACAGAAAACTCCCCAGGGCAGTGGCTGGAATGGCAGGAGAGGAAGGGCCAGGGAGGAGGCGGGTGGTCCACCCAGGCAGCCCACACCTGCTTCCAATTCCATGCCAGGCATTCCTGCGGAGCAGCAGTTGGCTAGGAGGCCGGAAGGAGAGGCTGGGTCTTGTCCCCTCCCCTGCCCTGCCCCAGCGGCCTCCTCGCCACAGGCAGCTGGACCCAGAGGGCCTTTTTGTCTGCGTTCAGGATTACAGAGCCAGGGCTGCACCTGAGTCCCTCTCCCCCTTGCTGATGGGCACCCAGAAACCGAGCACTTCAGTATCACCTGGAACTGGGGTGATACTGGTGGCAGAATGCCAGAGCAGGAAGGGACTCAGGTGGGGAGGGCGAGGCTGGAGAGGCCTTTGCCATCAAAGCCTCAGGAGACAGACCACCCCTCCTCCTGCTCATGGGCCAACTGGAACCACAGGCTTTCCAACCCCAAAGCGAATCCTTTTCCAAAGGAAAGGACTTTTGGAATCAGGCCCAGGCTCTGCATGATAATAAGGTCTGTGCTTACACAGGCAGATGCCCCCAGCCGCTTTGTGGGGTGTAGGTATTTGTGCATGTGCTCGCCGAGGGCACCCAGGTGCCAGGCCTTGAGCTGGTGCAGGCAGTTCAGGGGTGCCCCGGACCCATCCCTGTCTTCACCAAGGTCTCAGCCCAGAAGCAGGATGCAGCGGCCCAAGCCCACTTCCATCTTGCCTGTCTCTCCATCTCCCAGAACATGCTGCGCACCGAGACCTAGGCCTGCAGCTGGGCGGCAGGCAAAGTCCCACCCACCCCTTCCCCCAGGGGTTCTCTTCTGGCTGAGGAGAGCAGATCTCATCTCCTGAGAAAATTTAGCCATTCAACAAATACTCATTGAGTGCCTTCCTGGGTACTGGGAGCTGGGCTAGAGCTCGGTATTCATTAGTGTAAAGAAAGACAAAATCCTTGCCCCCGTGGATCTTATATTTTTATGGATAAACAAGTAATAGAAGGTGGCAAGTGCTGGGGAAAAAACAGAGATAAGTAAGGGAGATCTGGAATGTTGGGGGAGGTTGCATAGGTGGTCAGGGCGGGCCTCATGAAGGTGACATTTGAACAAAGACTTGAAGGAAGTCTTTGTAGCTCTCTGCAGGAAGAGCATTCCAGACAGAGGAAACAGCCAGTGCAGAGGCCCTGAGGTAGGAATTCGCTGGGGTTTTCAAGTGAGTTCCAGTGTCGCTAGAGCAGAACGGCTTAGGAGTGGGGCATAACAGGAGACGGGTCCGAGGCATAAGAGGACCTAGACCATGGAGGGCCTTGACCATGGAGGGCCTTGACCATGGAGGGCCTTGACCATGGGGGGCCTTGACCATGGAGGGCCTTGACCATGGGGGGCCTTGACCATGGGGGGCCTTGACCATGGAGGGCCTTGACCATGGGGGGCCTTGACCATGGGGGGCCTTGACCATGGAGGGCCTTGACCATGGGGGGCCTTGACCATGGAGGGCCTTGACCATGGAGGGCCTTGACCATGGGGGGCCTTGACCATGGAGGGCCTTGACCATGGAGGGCCTTGTAGGCCGCTGTGAGGACTTTGGCTTTTATTCTCCGTGCATTGGGGAGCTACTTCAGGGTTTGAGCTGAGCAGTGACATTTAAACAGGGTCTCTGGCTGCTATGCTGGCAGTGCACAGTGGAGAGGCAGGCAGGAGACCAAGAGGAGGCTGGCACAGAGATCCAGGCCACGATGATGGTGGCCAGGCAGGGTGGTAACAGCGGAGGTGGTGGGAAGTCAGATTCAGGATATATTTTGGAGAGAGCTGATGGGATTTCTTATGGATTGGATGTGGGATGTAAGACAGAGGGGTCAGGCATAATGTGAAGAATTATGGTCTGTGCAGCTGAGAGGATGAAGTGGTCATAAGCTGAGAGGGAAGGCTATGGGCCGAGTGGGTTTTGTAAGAAAAATTAAAACTTCAGGTCACGGTGAAGGGTCTGAGGGGCAGGGAGGGAACCCAGGAGACTGTTGCATGCAGGAAGGCTTCTGGAGATGGGGGCAGGTGGCACTAAGCAGAGCCTACAGGGTGGGCGGGCAGAACAGGTAGGGGCTGTGTTCATGCTGAGAAGCGTGTGAGTGAGCGAGGTGTGCAAGGAGGCGGCAGAAGGCTTGGCCGACTGGGAAGGGAGCTAACTTGCCAAAGGTGAGTGTCGGCCTCCTCCCAGCGCAGCCCGGCCTGCTTCCAGGGCAGTTCCCCCAGGTGAACACACACACACAGATCCCCTTCTCTGAGTCAGGTCCCGCCACACAGTTGAGTGAGGCCATTGCTGCCACCTGACTCTCTCTCCCCTCTCCCTGTCAGGTGGGGGCAGCAGACATGTGCTGGAAGAGGGAAGGGAGGCACAGGGTGGTGGCAGAGGGGTGGTCAGGACTAACAAGGTAGGCTTTGGGGCCTGAAGACTGTGTATCCCAGGGAGGGCAAAGCTGGGCCGTGTGTACGCGCGTGTGTGTGTGTGTAGCAGGGAATTCCAGGACAGGGGCACCATGGGGTCAGAGGCCAGAGGCAGAAAAGTCCGGGTGTGCTAGAGAGCTGCCTATGGGTCTTTGGGGTTAAGAGATCTGGAAGGGCAGGTTAAGGCCAGACCATAGAAGGCCTTAGCTGCCACCCTGAGATTGATTAATCTAGGCTTGATTCTGTAGACGTTGGGGAGCCATGGAAGGTTCTAGGCCTGGCTTTATGGCCATGGTAGCTACTTTCCCTGGGCTAGGATTGGCCCTTCATGGTAGGACACAGTGGATCCTACAGCCACCTTGGCTGTCTGCTCATCATGCAGGTGTGGCACCATCAGGCTGGTGCCAACAATTTAATGTGCTGATTATTAGATGATAATTTCGTAGGCTACCGAGCTGCCAGCTCCTGCCCTGGAGGCCTTCCTGGTTCATCTTTATTCTGTGAGCTTTCTGCTTTCCCCACCTAGGGGCTCCTCTGCAGTCTAGCTGCGTGAGCCAAAACATCCCGCTCTGCACGTATTTCACAACTGACTGACCAGTTTCTGCTGGACATTGTTTATCCTCCAGCCCCGGGCTCAAGAGATTAAGGCCATTTTGCATTCCACTTTCCTTCATCTGCTTCTTGTGAGCAGGAGGCGTGGGGAGGAAAGATTTTGAAGGATACGAGGTTTATGGAAACCACAGAAAAGGGAAAGCCAAGAGGAAGACAGGTGAGATGTGGGCAAGCGACAGGAATGTGCCCACAGGCCCTGTGCACTGGGCAGCCTCCAGGAACCACTGAGCACAAGGGGACAGATTTCTCATAAAGCCGGAAGGATTTAGGTCAGACGGTGGGCAAATTTCCTGGCTGCTAAAGTTTTGTCTGTAGAGGTTGTGAGAGGTCTTGGGCTCTTGCCCAAGGCTGGGGAATGGACTGAATAGCTCCTGAAAATATTTTAATCTCCCAAGTATTTATGGAGCCATCCAACCTGCGCTCAAGGGCCAGTTAGTCCGGTCTGCCCATCACGCAGGTGGGGGAATTGAACCTAAGAAGATGGAAGAGACCTAGACAGTGGGGGTTTGGATGAGATGGCAAACTCACCTGCTTGAGTCTTTGCCACAAGACGGCCCCAGCTGGGTCCTGCCAGGGAAGGGGAAGACGATGGTCAGCTTCCCACAGAAAGCTGGCATGTGAGCCAGCCAGCAGCTCTAGGCTCAGCCTGGGTTGGGGGTGGAGGGGACAGGGTGGGCTGGGCCTGAGCACATTGGCCACCAAGAGACAGTGTGAAGGGATCCCCCACAGAGGAAGCTCCAGGGGCAGAGTGGGGATGCAGAACGCTGGTCCTTGTCCCTCAACTCTGTCTTTACTGCCCTGCAGGGTCTGACAGAGGCTTCTTCCAGAGTAGAGGCTGCCTACAGAATGGCCTTGGGACCTGATTCACTCATGCCCGCCCTCTCCCCAGCTGAGCAGCCTAGCTTCAACCATCCCAGGGGCTTTTGCTGCCCTGTGACTCAGTGTCCCCCACAACCCTGGCCGGGGCTCTGTACAGCCTGAATCTGTATGTGCACAGCCCCCACGGTCAGCGCATTCCTTCTGGGCAAGAGCACCCACAGGGGGCCGGCCAGGGCTTCCAGCCCTGAGTGGGATAGAGGACAATCAGATCTGGATCAATGGAGGCAGTGAGGCCTGGAGAGGGCCCAGGCCTGCCCAAGGTCACACAGTAGGTCTGTGACAGAGTAGGGTAAGAAGTCAGGTTCCTGTCTACCACCTGGTGCAGAAGGCAGGACACTGATGGTGACTGGGGCCTCCCTGGGTAGCCTGGGCAAGACCATCCACCCAGCCTTTGAGTGGTCAGCTCCATCCCCAAGGGTCCATCCCCAGGAGACTGGCTAGATTAGCCATGGAGGGTGCAGACTGTAGAATCTTATTTAGCAATGACAAGCAATGAGCTAGATAGATTTTAAAAGTCTACGTTGACTGAAAAAGCAAGAAACAGAATGAGATCTATAAGACAATATTACTTATATACTTTAAAACTGTATACCCACATCCAACACACTGCAGATTTTAAACAGAGGCACAGATGTTCAAGGATATGTCTGAAGGTCAAAGGTGAGGATGAAAGTTAAAAATTTTATTACAAGAGAGGAGCCTTGCATAGACCAGTGATAATTGTTAGTTTGCTCTAAAATGAGAATTATGATTAATTCAGTTCTATGCATTTATTAAAATGGGAGTGTCCAAGAAAAGTTTTCATTGGAATCTACTTTATAAAGTCTCCAAGCGCCAGGTCCAAGGGCTGGATGACTCCATGTATTTTGGTAAGAGATCCCAGCCCCTCCTTAAAATTACATCCCATGACTGACGTTCTCCCCGCCTTCTGATAAACCTTACCCTCTCTCAGGATCTTCCTTTAAAATGCACAATTCTTGGGATGGGGGATGAGCACATGGTCTGGTTATAACTAGACTTCATCCCACATTGGCCACCCTGCCTGGAGGGCCTGGTTGTGCACCACCCCTACATCCACAAGCCCCTGTGCAAGCCTTTCCCCAGCCTCTTCCAGTATCACACAACCCAACCCCACGCCCAGCCCGTGGAGGGGCCAGGAGCGCGAGCCTGCAGGCCTGGCTACTGATGGAATGCCTCCTTGGAGAGCAGGCCAGAGAAGGAGGCATTCTTCCTTCCTGGAAGAACATACCAGCTGAGGGAGGGGGCCTGCTGTTCCCAGGGGCCTGGGCAGGGGATCTGAAGGGGGTCGGGTGCCCAGCCTGAACTCCCAGCTCTTTTCCAGCAGCTTCCCCCAGGGCATTGAGGATGACAGAGATGGAATACAGTCAGGGGGAGCCAGTTAGGGGAGTCACAGGACCCCTGTGATGGTCAGAGATGTAGAACAAAGAAAATAAAATAATGGAATGATTCCATTTTGCTTCTAGAAAAGGCATAACTAATCTAAAGTGAATAAAAAACAGATTCGTGGCTACCTGGGAAGGGGAAGAGCGGAGTCGGGAAGAGCGGTTTGCTGGGAAGGGGCAGGCGGGAACTTTCAGGGATGGTGGGATCAGTCCATAGCTTGATTGTGGTGATAGTTATACCGTCTACACATTTGTCAAAACTTATCAAACTCTACACCTAAAATCTATGCATTTGACTGTATGTAGATTATACTTCAAAAAAGTTCATTTTTATAAAAAGAAGAATGACAAGTGGAGTCCTGGAAGGGGGTTGGGACCTGGGAGTTCCACCTGGGGCTGCCCCAATTTGCTGTGTGACCATGGGCAAATTCGTTGCCTTCTCTGAGCCTCAGTTCCCTCCAGCACCTGTGTATGCCCTGATGGGCTTGCAGGGTACAGGGTGTGGCACATGCTCATGGATGATTGGAAGGTAAAGTATTAAGCCACTAACCATTCAAGAAGCTTGCCTGAGAAAGGCTGATGGATGGGGCAGTCAGTCAGCTCCAGTGCATGGTATGTTGCCCCACTGAGCGGGTAAGTGGGACCCAGGCCCTGCCCTCAGGGAACGCATAGTCTGGAGGGGAGTAGACACAGGCAAATATGATGAAATCTAATTATAGATCAATACAGATCTAGTAGTGAGAAAGGAGAAGTGTGTGCAGCCTGGAATGTCACTGCCAGTC
Organism: Equus caballus; assembly: GCF_041296265.1. Lineage (NCBI taxonomy): Eukaryota > Metazoa > Chordata > Mammalia > Perissodactyla > Equidae > Equus > Equus caballus. The sequence continues at coordinate 132,703,324 of NC_091684.1, read as the reverse complement.
AGGGAAGACTTCCTGGAGCAGGAGGCGCCTGCCTAAACCTAAGATTCCTCAACAGTGAGGGGAGGATGGTCATCTGTGGCCAAGGTCAGGGCTCAGATGGTGACCAGCAGCTCTGAGGTGTCTGTCCTTAGTCTTCTTCCTGAATACCCACATGTAGACGCTACAAGTGCCCTTCCCCCATGGCTCTGGAGCTTGCAAAACAAATTCACTCCACTCGGTTATAATCAAAAAGGATTAACGATGTGAAAGCAGTTCTTTTTAAGGTGCTTTTGTTGTTTTTTTTTTAAGTACAGAGCTTTTAGTCCATCAACAATGAGTCTGAGGTTCAGAGTTGTTGATAGGTATCAAACCTCAGTGTGTGGCCAGGATTAGAGCTCAGGGTGACCATAGGGCTCAGTCAGAGGCCAGGAGTGGCACCAGCCCTCGCTGGCCCTGAGTACCCCTGGCCTCTTTCTCAGCTGGCTCTTCTAACTTCCCTGGACTGCACAGCCAACTCATGGAATGGCCCAGAGAGGAACGGTCGGGCCAGAAAAGCTTTGTGGAGCCATCTGTGCAGTGTTTATTGAAACCGGGCCCGGAGTGGGGGAGGCGAGCTGTCTGGTGCCAAATGCTGGGTCTCGTGAGGCTTCAGGCCCAGCTGACCTACCCCAACATGTTGCTGAGGGAAAGGCACTGTGATGATGGCTAAGGGGACCATTCCTGTCTTCCTCACTTTTCCCCTAGAGGCTTCTGGGGACCAGAGCGTAAGAGCCAGCTTGGCCCTGAGGTGGCCCCTTGCTCTGAAGGCCCGGGGATCCCTTGGGAATGACTGCAGGCATTCCTGGGGGCTTGAGTAAGAGGGCTGAGGCTGGCCAAGACGGCCCCCGTCAGCCAGGAGCCACCTCATCCTCACCCACCCCTGTGCTCCAAGCTTCCTCTTCATTCCCAGTAGGTGAGATCACGCTGGCTGCTCCCGCGTGAAGCCTGGGCCCCAGGGTGAGCAGCCTAGGGCCTGGGAGCCCAAGGGATGTGTGTGTGAGAGGTGGCATGCAGGCAGACACTTCTGTGAAAGGCTTAGAAGCCAGAGTCCTCCTCTGCCTTATCTTCTGGACCTAAAAGCTGACAAGACCGTTTTGGCAGCAAGAGGAGGGTGCTGGAAGCCTGTCTGCGTGACTCAAGCCCCCTCACTGTGCTTGCCCCCCACCAGCAGAGGGCTTGAAAGAAGCTAAGAGGAACTTACAGCCTCATTTTATCATTTATCTGCCAGAATCCCTGAAGCCTGAGAGAGGAGGGGACATAGAGGCCCCTGCCCACTCCCCTTTAAGTCGGTAGCAGAGCTGAGATGGAGCCCAGGGCTCTGGGGTTTCCCAGCCCACCTCCCATCCCACCCTATGCCCCACCGCTCCCACATTCCCACCATCAAGTTCATTTCTTCTTCTTCCATGCGGATGGGGTCTGGACTCCTGAATTTGGTTTCTGCTTATTCCTAATAGCTCTCACTGGGACTAACTTATGTACATAGAGGGCGCAGGCAGAATGTCAGACCCCCTGGCTCTAGCACCATGTGATCACAAGGCTGGAGCGGACTGCAGACTTCCCCTGGGCCCTGGGCCCTAGGCCCCGCAGGGGAGGGAGCAGGTTGGAGGCCAGAGGCTGCAGACAGGGGAGGGCCTGGTCAGGTCTGGGGGCCAACGGCAGGAAGAAAAGAATCCTGAGAAGGTTGGGCTGGGCGCCCAGGCTGAGAATCCTGCCTGGTCAGCAGCCTGCTGTGGGGATGTGTTTTCCTGCTAGCCCACCCCTTCCTGCCCTCTCCACTGCTGCCAACCGCCATTCACCTGGCTCTGCCCACGAGCCTTCCTGGACCCACTCTGGGCCAGAAGCCCAGGGCTTTCTTGGTGGTTCACAAAGAATGCTGGCTGCAGGGGTGAGAGGAGCAGAGGCGTCAGGGGCTGGTGCCCAGAGGCCTGGGGAATAAGGACATGGAGGGGAGTGTCTCTGTCAGGAAATTACTTGGTTCACTCAGTCTTGCCTCCAGGCCCTTGTTCATGCTACTGCTCCTCCCAAGAATACCCTTTCCTCTTCTCTGGCTCTCCAAATTCTGCCCTGTCTCCCAGATCTTGCTCGTGTGCCAGCTTGCCAGGGGTCTCAGCAGCTCCCACAGCATGGAGCCCCAGAAGTGAGCTTCTGCTCCCTGACCTCACACCTGTGCCCAGGGAAAATGGTTCCAGTCACACACCTAGCTCAGGTTGGGAGGCTTCCAGGAGGAGGTGACAGCCTGTGTAGAAGAATGGCAAAGGGTGTTGGGGGTTGGGGAGGTCTCTGGGCATTGACCGTGGCCAGCCTGACCCTCCTCAGTGCCATGCTCTTCCTCCCTCCTCCCTCTTTCCCACTGCCCACTCCAGGTCTCCCTGACTTGGTCCCGGACCCCAACTACGTGCAAGCATCCACTTACGTGCAGAGAGCCCATCTGTACTCCCTGCGCTGTGCTGCAGAAGAGAAGTGTCTGGCCAGGTAAGGAGCTGAGGGCGAAGCCTGGAGCGTCAGGACAGTTCCTGGGAGTCATCCAGAACCCATGCTCATGCTAGCCAGGCTGCCTGCAAGCTGCATGCCCCTGGCTAAGCGTCTGAGCCTCTCAGGACCCTGACCTTTTCATCTGTGAGCCTTACCTGCACCAAAGGCGGGGGGGGGGGGGGGGGTGCGGGCGGGCGGGGAGGGAACAAGCAATTATCTGATATTGCTGTGTGCATCACTATATGAGGAACTTCACTTTTGCCATGGTATTTAATCTTCACACTGGCCCTGAAGGTATATGCTGCCCCATCAGGAAACTGGGAGCAATAAGAGGAACTAAAACCTTTCTTATCTGAGCTGCCTCATGAGAAGGTTCCTCATGGGGAGCCCAGGGTCCCAATACTCCCACAAGGGCCCAGGGAAGTCCTATCAGGGGAGGAGCCTTCTGGATAGAGGGCAGGATTACGGAGCTATCACCAGGGAGGACAGCTGTGGCCTCCGCTCGCCCAGGCTGCCTCTGCTTGGGTCACAGCAGGGGCAGGAGTCATGGGTGACAAAGGCCTTAGTTATGGGTTGCACTGGAGAGAGGAGAAGAGGACACCAGTTTACAGGAACCCAGAAGGTGAGCGTAGCCAACTCTCCGTTATTCCTGGGGGATTCTGCTTCTGAATGTATTAACAGCGAATGTTCTGTTCAGATGTGTATGCTTTGGGGACATCTCTCTGTGCTAGAAGAACTAGTTAAAGATTGTATTGCCCTACGCCTTTTGTTGACATCCCTCTATATTGAAAGCACCTATTTTGGGTAATCATTTGCTTTTTTTTTACATTTGAATTCTGTTTACTTTCACTTTTTAGTATCTAGGAAGCCCTCTGGAATCTAACATTTTCTCACGTATGGAACCTCTAGTCCGCTGCCATTCAGAATAGCTGACCACAACTGTTCTCTCTGTAACAAGATAAGGAGCTTGCCCTAGAACGTAACTCAACTCACTGCTTTCTTCATCCAGAAAGTTCTGCTTCAAAAAACAATAGTGTCAGCTGAACTAAGCAGTGTGATTAGTGATGTAGTTGATTTACATGCTGGTACAAGTTCCTTGTCTTATTATAGCCTGGCAATAAACAATGCGTGAACTGGCCCGGGTCCAGGGACCACACATTGAGTACCACTCAGTCACCTGCCCATTCAGGTCTTGTCTCCATTGTCCCTGGGAAGACAGCATAAGGATAATGCCCTGCTGCCATTCCTTCAGTGGTGAGGAGCGCTCAGCCTCCATGGCAGTCCATTGAAGCTGAGTTTTGAGGAGTTTGAGTCAAAGCCAGACTTAATCAGCCCATCTTCATGGAGCATCCCATGTGCCAGACCTGAGCTTCCAGATGGGCTGGGGAGGAGGCAGGCAGGGCTCCGCCTGGGGGATCTCCTGGGCTAGCTGGAGAGAGTGGCCACTCACCCACGCCCCGATGACAGAACCAAGCAACAGGGAGTGGGAGGAGAGCTAGAATGAGCAGTTTGCAGGCTGGAGCTGTGTGAGGTCAGAGAAGGGAGGGGTCTGCAAGGTCTGAGGCACCGGAGGAGGCTGGGTGGGGATACAGACCCAGAAAGTGCAGCAGAGCCGAAGCCCTGGAGTGGTATGGCCCTCAGAGGCCATTGAAAGTGTGGGCTGCAAACTGATGCCAGTTCACAGACAGCAGGCAGAGCCCAGACGAGGGAAGGGACTCACTCCAAGTCTCACCATGAGCTTGTGGCCACGCTGGGCCTAGAACCTAGATCCTGATGGTTTCCCACGGTGTGCTGAGCCGAACAGAAGGGCAGGGTTTAACTGAACAGAGGGAAGGAGGATGTTTTGTTCCAATCCAGACACAGACAGATTCCAAGCCTTCCCTAGACAAGGCCAAGAGCCTTACGTCCTGGCAGACAGGAGCCTGTACCGCCTGTTGTCCAGACATCCTCTCAGAGAGAGCTAATCCCCGTGACTGGCCACCTCCTGCCTCTGGCCTTAAGACCCAGACCTTAATGAGTGCCAGGGAAGTGCCCCTGGGGCTGGCCACGACAGCTGTCTGCAGTCAGCTGAAGAGGGAAGGAGCCTTCAGCCAGCCCTCCTGGTGTGTGTGTGTGTGTGTCTGTGTGTGTGTCTCTGTGTGTGTGTCTGTGTATGTGTCTGTGTCTGTGTGTGTGTGTGTCTGTGTGAGCATGCGCCCTCACTGCTGCCCCTCATTCCTTTCTCTTTTTATTTCTCTTCTCTCAGGGCCCATCTCAGTTGGGAACTGGGGTCAGTGAGTGAACTGGGAGCAGGCAGTCTGCCCTAGGCTGGGGTTCCCTGCACAGAAAGGGGCAGGTCACTGGCCCTGAAGCCACTCAGTCAGGGAGTGACGGCCTAGTCTTACCAACCTAGCTCATGTGGTATCAGGTTTGCTGCAGGCAGTGCTCTTAAAGCTCTCAGGCAGTCAGGATTCCTGTAAGTGGGGCAATCAGGGCAGACTTCCTGGAGGAGGGGGCCTGAGTTGAGTCTAGGAGGCTGGGTAAGTTCTTGATCAAGCAAACAGCATGGGCAAAAGTACAGATTAGTGAAAGAGTTATGTCCATTTGGGAAACAGTGTTGGAAGCTGGAACCCAGGGTTTGTGGGAAAGCCGAAGGGCAGAGAGGACCAGGAAAGTGAAGAGGATTTGACATTGAAGAGCCTGAGTCTGTTTCTTAGGCCCACACCCAAGACATGGCATACTTCAGTCAACACTTAGGGCTCTGTCTGGAGAAGGAAAAACTTACCAGAATATCCTTGATAGGGCCATTTTTAAAAAGCTCTCCAAAGATTTTGATGTGCCCCCACCCCCAGGGGCTGTCCTCAGCTGAGAGTCACCTGCAATCATTAGAGGGCCATTCTCGGGCTGGATGCTCTTTAGAAAGACTCCAGTGGCAGCTGCTAGCCACACGATGGAGACCAGAAAGGAGGGGACAACCAGGCCTGGGTGGAGGTCAGGATAGAGGGGGAGAGGCCTGAGCCTCTGCCACAGTGCAGGGGTCAGATGTAAGGATCTTCAGGGACAAGTTGGCCTTCTGGGTGTCAGTGTCATGATACCCAGCCCCACTCTGGTCTCCCCACCTGTCGCCACAGCACAGCCTATGCCCCTGAGGCCACCGACTACGACGTGCGGGTGCTGCTGCGCTTCCCCCAGCGTGTGAAGAACCAGGGCACAGCGGACTTCCTCCCGAACCGGCCGCGGCACACCTGGGAGTGGCACAGCTGCCACCAGTGAGTGGACTGGCCTGCCTCTCCCAGTCTCTCCTCTGGGCCAGGGGCTTTGTGTCTGAGCTCCCCTCCCCCATTAGCCTCTGGGAGGGGTAGGTGCTGGTGGGAGGGCCCTGGTGAGGTGTTGTCTGCCAAGGATCCACCTTTGGGGCAAGAGTTTCTCAGAGGAGCCATAGCAAAAGCTGGACTGGAAGATGGGACATAGAAAGATCAGTCTCGATAAGGGATGGAAGTGTCTAGAATACAGGGCATTGCCCAAGGGAGGCCAACACAGGTAGGACCCCAAAAGCAAATGAGGAGTCCTGAGGAGGTGCTCTCCTGGGGCGACACAGCTAGGTGGGGACACCAGAGATGCTGCCCTGTGGCACATAGGGGAGGAAGGAGCCTCAGGAGCCTAGACTGGTCAGGAGGCTGCTCACAGCAGGGTGCCCGGGCCCATCTCAGGAGGGGGATGGGGTGGGAAGCCCGGGGTGACCAGGCTCTATTCTCCCCCCTCCTCTCCTCTGCCCAAGACATTACCACAGCATGGACGAGTTCAGCCACTATGACCTGCTGGACGCAGCCACAGGCAAGAAGGTAGCCGAGGGCCACAAGGCCAGCTTCTGCCTGGAGGACAGCACCTGCGACTTCGGCAACCTCAAGCGTTACGCCTGCACCTCTCACACGCAGGTTGGGCTAGAGAGGTGGGGCAGGGCCACAGGAGTGCGGGATGGAGCCCCACCCGGGGGAGACGGGGAGGCTGGACCAATCTGAGGCCACGCTAGTGCCAAGAATCCCGGCTGCTCAGCTCAGTCAGAGTGAGGGTTTTCTTGCCAGTCCTCAAGCCACCACAGGACCCCGTGGGTACTGCCCTCCACCCCTGCCCAGGCCCCTTCCTGTATCATTCCCAGGTGTGTCTGCTCATGGAAAGAAAGGAACATTCCAGTGACATCTAGATGGCATGATGTTCCATTTGCCTATTTGTCTACCCAGATCCATCTTTCTGTCAGTCTGTCCAGACATCCACAGAATGTCCATCCTGCCTGTCTTCTCTTTATCCATTCCTCCCTCCTTCATTTCATCCTTCCCATATGTCCGTTATATCTCTCTATTGTCTTTCTGGTCCACCTACCCAGTGGGCTTAGAAGGGCAGAACCAGTCTGAGCGGCTGCCCTGGGCGAGGGTGGAGGTGAAGCATGAGGAGGCCCCAGGCTGCTGAAGTGGGCACGGGGTGGCTCTGAGGAGCACACAGCACCCCAACCTCTACTCCTGTCCCTTTTCCCAGGGCCTGAGCCCAGGCTGCTATGACACTTACAATGCGGACATCGACTGCCAGTGGATTGACATAACCGATGTGCAGCCCGGGAACTACATCCTCAAGGTGGGCTTCCTGGTCTGGGGCACTCCCTCCAACCTACAGCTCATGCTCATTGTCGCCCACCTCTGAGATCTGCTTCAGCCTCTGGGTGTGCTTCCTCCGCAGCTGCTGAGCAGCTGATGATGTTCTGGAGGTCTGTGCTTCCCATCCGAAGGTCTTAGCGTCAGGCAGACACAGCCTCTTTTCACAAAGACACCAAGGAACCTTCTACCCAGGTGTGGTGAGCTAGAGGAGGTGGTGACTCTGTCTTCCCTAAGTGACAGAGGACGTGGAGAGCCACGTAGTCCATCCTTGTCTGGGGGCAAGGCAGGCTCTGTGCCATCTGGGAGAGGACACTGCCCTTTTCTGAGAGAGACCCTCAGCTCCTCACAGTGACCCCTGCAGAGCCACGGGCTCCTGTGCCCAATAGTCCCTTCTGGCCTGAACCCCTCCTCCAGGTATCCTCACTCCAGTGCCCCCTCCCTTGGCACGGACAAGTAGAAAAGCATGGTAAGGGCACATAGCCCTTGGGGCCAGCCCCGTGGCCCAGTGGTTAAGTTTGCGCACTCGGCTTTGGAGGCCTGGGGTTTTGCCAGTTCCGATCCTGGGCGTGGACATGGCGCCGCTCATCAAGCCATGCTGAGGTGGCATCCCACACAGCACAGCCAGAAGGACCTACAAGTAGAATATACAACTGTGTACTACGGGGCTTTGGGGAGAAGAAGAAGGAAAAAAAAGGAAGATTGGCAACAGATGTTAGCTCAGGTGCCAATCTTTAGGGGAAAAAAAAGGACACACAGCCCAATGTGGGACATCCATGCAGGCTACATGGGGGCTCAGTCCTCATGACCTCACCTGAGGAAGCCAAATCTTGTCATGACCTCACCTGAGGAAGCCAAATCTCGGCCTCCTCTGAGCAAGTGCAAAGCGAGGGTGGGGCTCATTCTGCCAGGTCCCCTGGACCCACTGCTCCACGTCAAAGTTCAGTAAAGGGAGGGCAGTGAAGACGGGCTGCTGGAGGGGCTCCCTTCAGAACACAGCAGCCCGGAAGCAGCTGGTTGCAGCCCCATCCTGAGCACCTCTCAGCGGGCTCAAAGTGGCCTCTGCTCAGCCTCACCCAGGGGCCAGGTTGTCAAGGGTATTCTTTTCCTTCCGTCATTCATCCACCCACCAAACATGTCCAAAGGCCCCTCTTGAGTTCTGGGCCCCAGGGGATTTGAGCTGCATAAGTAATGTGCAGTTCCTGCCCCAAAGGAACGCACCAGGATTTAAGAGGAACGTCATTGCATCTGTTCTTAAATGTTCTGCAAATAAGGTGGTATAGCCTACCCCAGTGGAGCCCCACCCCCACCCCCAATTAATCCAACATTTAAAAGGTTTCCTTGTGTCCCAACAGCTCTTCTTCAGACAGGTTATGCTTGGGCCATCATCTCAATGAGTGTCAGGCTCCAGGGCAGAGTTGCCACCTGGCACCGGACAGGCCTTCAACAGGTCATCTAGATAGGCATGCGTGGTGAAGGAGTGCAAGCCTCAGAGTCAGGGATCCCTGCCTGGCCCCTCACTCACTGCTGTGTTCCCTAGAGCAGTGTCTCGACCTTTCTGACCCTGAATGCCCCATGTGGGGCCCGCTGGTCTGGGCTCTGGCTCTGGGGAAGCTTCCCGTCTTCTGATAAGGGTGATCCAATGATGTTTTCTTTGACTGTGAGATGTCTCTTCTTTCGTCTCTCTGTCTCTCTCTATCTCCCCATGTCTCTCCAGTGTATCTCTGTCTCTATGTCTCTTGGTCTGGCATGGTCTTTCTCCATTTCCCTGTGTCCCTCTCTCTGTCTCATCTGTGTCTGTCTGTCTGCCTCTCCACCACCTTCCCTGGTGACCAAGTGAAGTGAAGCCCCCGACCAGATCCCTTTTCCCTCTGTTCCCCTTCTTCAGGTGCATGTGAACCCGAAGTACATTGTTTTGGAGTCTGACTTCACCAACAATGTGGTGAGATGCAACATCCACTATACAGGTCGCTATGTTTCTGCAACAAACTGCAAAATCGTCCAGTAAGTGCTTGCCCACCACTCTCCCTGCTCCAGCCCCTTTCCTCCCTGGGGAGCAGGCAGGGCCACCTGAAGTACATAAGATACCTGCACTCTGGGTCACCTTGACGGCCAAACACAGCTGCCTTCGGGCCCAGCCCACAGGCTCAGCAGGAGGAACCTTGTCCATGCCAACCCTAAATCGAGTGCTCATGGTGGGGCTCAGGCCACAGGTGTTGATCTGGGCTGCGGCTCCCTAGATTTCTCAAGTGGAAACCAGCAAGAGGCAGCATAGTTGGGTGAAGGTGCATGGGCTCTGCCATCCTGGTTCTGTGACTTCCTCGCTCCGTGACGCTGGGCAGTTCACCTCACTTCTCTGAATTGCCTTCCTCAGCCATAAAAGTGGCACTTGCCACATGGGCTTATGAGGAGGATTTAAAGGCCTGATGTCTGTGCATGTTCAAGAACCCTTCACAGTGGTGCTCAGTGAATGGCAGCTGTGTCATCACCGGTGTCCTTATCAAATGGGTTAAATTACACAGTCCCAAATACAAGTGATTCTGCCTGGAATGAGTCATCATTGGTCCCTCGGCCCTGTTGTCGAGGGGTTTGACAAACTCTGGGCCCACGCCTTTGGCACATGGCTCCTGGGAAGGGTCCTCAGCTGTCACTGCCCCAGGCTGGCTGTCCTCAGCCTCTCTCCTGATTTCCCACATGAAGTACTTTGCAGAGGGACCTCCTGCTTACAGACTCACTAAGAAACACCACCCTACTCCGTATGAATTTCAAATATTTGATCAGGTCAAAGCAACTCTTCCATTTAAAAAAAGAGTAGTCCTAGAGCTTTAGTCCATCAGCTGGGGCACAAATGGCAGAGATTCCAAGGCCCAGAGGGGCATCTTCCCCAAAAGTGTGTACTTATTACTGGTTGACAGGTATGAGAGGTTTAGCCCATGAGCAGGGTCAGGGCTCAGTGTGTGACCAGGGTCAGGACCTGCTTACAGACAGCCGTTTCACTGCTGGCTGCTACCACTAACCTGACTGCTCACAGCCCGCACCACACCATATGTACTAAAAAGGAGAACAGCAGCCTCTAGTTCAATACAGAGACTAGGCTCCTCATAGGCAGAATTAGATCAGATTATCCAGGTCACAGACTGTGTTTGTAACGACTGACTCCTGCCCCCTCCCTAGCAACTTAGCTCTTTCAGTGGGTTTCCAGCACCGTCTCACTCCTCAGGGCCTGTCTCATTCAGGCCTTCAGAATTCAGGGGACACCTAAATGGTAGAAGTTTTCTGGGATGCAATTCTAGAGAAGGAGAAGAAGGGAGGAAGGAAAGAAGGAAGGGGCCTACAAGACGAAAAGGGCAGGGGGAGGGGGCGGCACAGGGAGGCAGGGAACCTCCATCCCCCTCTAGTCCCGCCTGCTGTTGGGAAAGGTGGATTGAAACAGCAGCCCCAAGCCCCCAGCTGGGTCCCCTGGGGCCTGCGGGCGCAGGGAAGGCCAAGGCCCTCTTTCTGAGCCCTTTACATAAGTGCTTGGAATGGCTCAGGTCTTATTAGAGAGTCTCTGCGACCCTGACCGCAGGCAGGCTGCAGGGCCAGGCACAGGAAGCCAGCGGATGGAGCATTCCCAGAACGGCCATGGGACTGACGCCTGTGGGTTTCGATCATGTTTCTGAAGAGGAAAAAGGAGGCTTTTTTAAAAAAAAACACTGAGTTAGAAAAAACAAGAAAGTATTTCCAGACGGTAGCAGCTCTGCTAATGGCCTAGAAAACAGTCTGGGACTCAGGGCATGGGGAGTGGATGGTGATGAGACCATGCCCAGGGTGGGTGGGCGAGTCTCTGAAAGCCCTCTTCCTGGAGCTGGGGCTGAGGAGTCAGCCCCTATCCCCTGAGCCCAGAGCATTGAAGGAAATGGAGGTCTGCCTGCCTGCCCATGTGGAAGAGAAGCCCTGAGCTGGGGACGCAGTGGGGGCCTTGCTGACAGTGCATGAGGGGTCCTGCCCCACAGCCTGCTGTTGACCTGCTCTCTTTCTTCCCTTAGATCCTGATCTCGGAGAGGGTGGACAGACAGCCAACCTCCCCGCTTCCCAAAGCAGGCCCTGCTCCCCAGGCAGCCTCCTGCCAGGACAAACCCGGCCCAAGGGGCCCAGCCCCCCACTCACAGGCAGGGGCAGCTGGACGCCAGGGGCATCCCTCTCTGCCGGCCTCAGGGAGCAAACGTGGACCGAAACCACAGGGATTCCGGATGCCAGGCCCAATTTTGTACTTAACTTTTCTCTACAGCGTTATTTTGTCGGTTGTTGGTTTTTATTTTTTATATTTTGGCCATGCCACAGAGCAAGATTGCCCAGGCCTGGGCTGAATAAAACAAGGTTTTTCTACTCTGTGGTTCTGCATATGGCCAGAGCGAGGCTGGGCTCAGGGGACATCCTTGGGCTTCATCCTTCCCTAGCAGAATGTGGGGGAGGGCAGCCACCACTCTGTCAGGACCACAGCTTGACCCAGAGGGCATCAAGCCCACTGCGGAAACCCACCGGAGTTTATCCCAAGGCCAAGCCCCTAAGTGGGAAGAGGCACACAGCCCCCTGGGGGAGGGGCCCTGCAGCATGGAGTGGGTACCTCCAGCTCCTTCCCCCCTGGCTGGTCTCCTGCTCTGCTCCTCCTCCAAGCCCCACACCCCACCCCTGCCTCACCGCACACTCTCACCCTCCTTGCTCTCTCACACACTCACTCCACCAGCCACTTACTCCCTTACTCACATATCGAGCCCCTACTCAATGCCGGGCCTGTGCTGGGGCTGAGCGCACACAGGAAAATCAGTTCCTGCTCTCAGGCCTCAGGGAGCACACAGGGAGTGGAGGGGGTGCACATCACACCTATGAGACAGCCTCTGGGCAGAATGCTGGAGCCTTTGTGTGGCAGGTGGCGTCTCCCCGGGAAAGAAACAGACAGGAGTATACTTGGCAGAGACTGGTGGGAGTGGGAGATGGGGGAGGCCCCATGGCTCCACTTCCCTCTCTCTTGCCCTGACTGTGGTATCTGTGAGGTCCTGGACACTGGGTCCGGGCAGGAAGAAGCAGGAGGAGGGCGCCTCCCTTTTCCTTCCCTTTCCACTAGCCCTCAGGATACCTCTGCACTCACCTGCCTCCTGCCAGCTCCCTGCCTTCCCAGGGGGTAACACCAGAGAGAAAGGAAGAGAACCAGGGCCCTGGGTTCCAGGGCCAAGTCTCCTGCTCACTGGCTGTGTGACTTTGGGCAAGTCGTGTTACACCTCTGGGCCTCAGTTTCCCCGTCAGTAAAATGGGAACGTGCTCCTGCCTGGCTCACACTCTGGCGTGGAGAGCCAGTGAGTTCCTGCTGTAGAGGCAGGTGCTGGGTGAGCTGCAGGGTGTTGTACCCACCCCTCCAGATCACTGTGGACCCCAGCTCCTGGCCCTGCACTCAGAGTCCTCCAAGGACCACTTCTCTTGTGGCCGTCATGCTATTCATGCCTCAGGGTCCGTGGCAGCAACTAGGTCTTCTGATGTGGTGGAGAGGGAGGGCTTCTTGGAGCCATGCTATGCTTCCAGAAGGGTCCTGGCCCCAGCCCACTGGAGCCCCTGGGCCACTCTCACCAGCCCAGGCAGCCAAATGGAGTATGGCTGAGCTCCTGCCTCCTTCCCTCAGTCTTTACTCAGTCCCTGAGTCTTGCTAGGCTTCAGCTCTTTCCTGGCCCTGCCACTCTCCATCTGGTGCTGGACTGGGAGGGCTGAGGAGGAGTGTGGGCAGAAGACTGTCATCCAGGAGTCACTGTTCTGCTGCAACCCCTGCCCATGTATGTCTCAGAGGTGCTGTCCTGATTCCAGCCCCTCCCCCTCTCCTTTCTAGGTGCCCCCAGGAGTGAGCAAGGGAGGGCTCAGACAAGGTCACCAAATTCCAGACTCTCAGAGGACCCTATGAGATAGAGTCGAAAGTCCTCAATTCCCAGGTTAGAAAGGAAGCCCAGAATGGGAGCCTGTCTGAGGCCACAAGCTTCAACAGATGGTCAAGGGAGGCTCCTGGGGAAGCGCAGTGCTCCAGGGGTGGGGCTGCCTGGCTCTGGAGGGGCCGGGGGGGGGGGGGGGGGGGGGGGTGAGCGAGACCACAGCAGGAGGAGCAGGGCCACCTTCCCTGCCTGAACCAAAAATGGGTTATTCCTTGGAAGTCACATTCTAAGAAAACAGTATGGAGTTTGCCTGGTTGGTGAGGACCTTGGGGTGAACCACGATCCCTCTTGGTCCATGGCAGTGCCTGGCTGCCCCACCTGAGCTCGGCACTCAGCACTAGACAGGGTCTTACAGGAGAAGGAGGGGGGCAGGTGGGCAAGTCATCTCCATTCCTGACTCAGAACCTCCTTCTGGGGTGCACAGACCCAGAGGGTCTCCAGGAGCATATCTGGGCACTGATGTGCAGGAATCTACCTGGGCTGCAAAGGGCCTCCTGGCCACCTGCCCAGTACCCCCCCATCTTCAGCTTGCTCAGCCCCAGTGCTGAGAGGCTCACCACCCTCAGATGCTGCTGAAGAAACACTTTGAGGTGAAATGGGCCTTCCTGCAGCCTCCCCCTCAGTCTGGACCACAGGATCTGTTAAGTACAGTCAGCCCTCCGTATCCACCGTTCTCCATCTGCAGATTCAACCAACTCCAGATGGAAAGGCCTGCGATGATTGTGTCTGTACTGAACATGTACAGACTTTTTTTCTCAACATGAAACCCTAAACAATATTATTTACATAGCATTTACATTTTTTAGGTATTATAAGTAATCTAGAGATGATTTAAAGTATATGGAAAGATGTGTGTAGATTATACACAAATACTACGCCATTTTATATAAGGGACTTACATTCACGGATTTTGGTAGCCACAGGGGTCCTGGAACCAATCTCCCCAGGGCTACCAAGGGAGGACTGTACTTACAGTTTGGGGTGGATGTTGCTGGAGAGCAGGAAGGACAGAGAGCAGAGGCCCTGTGAGTGGCAGGGGACCTGGCTGGGGTCCTAACTCTGTCCTCCACTGAGCCTCAGTCTCCCCATCTGTGTCCTGAGGAGCTGGGCTCCTTGGGCTCCAGTGCTCCCTCCTTGCCTGGCAGAGAAGGGGGCAGGGGAAGAGAAGAGAGAGGAGGATGGGGAAGGAGAGGGAGAGAAGGAGAGGAGAGTGACAGGCAAAGCCCAGCCTGTGTGGGAGCAGGTAGGGGGGCAACTGCTAGACTCAGAGCAGGAGAGGCTGGGGAGGGCCTGGGGCATCATCTGGCTTGGGGGATGCCGCAGACAGAGGCCTGAAGTGGGGGCATTGACACCAAATCAGGCTGGACCTGGAACCTTCAGAGAGGCTCACTGGTTGAAAGGAGGACACTTGGCTGCCCTGGGTGGGGGAGGGAGGATGTGGTGGTGGTGAAGGGGGGCAGGGCCCGGGCTGGGTCGGATCAAAGCCAGTTTATAGGACAGCTCAGGCCCAGATCCCACGCTGTCCTGCCCACAGCCTTGGTCTTCCCCCTCCCCCTGCCGCAGATAGCTCCGTGTCTGCCCCCTACCCTGTGCAACAGCACCCTCGCTTGGGGCCCAGCTGAAAACATTACCCCTCCCAGCTCCCCTACTCCACAAAACTCCTGCCTCTTTAGAGAGCTTCTTGGGCCTGTGTCCTGGAAGCACCTGATAACTACAGTGAGAATGGCAGAGCTGGACTGATGCCCTTCCTGAGTTTTAGGTGAGGAGCTTCTTAATCCATAGGAATGACCCTTAGAAGAGCACTTTAATAAACTGCTTGGCCAAGGGTGGGGCCCTGTGAGGATCTTTACAGTTTTCATGAAAACAAAGCATCTGAAGTTTAACCGTGGAGAGAAGGGCAGCCCAGGACCCAGCGCCTACTCCTCTGCATTGGAGGTCTCAGCCCAATTCCACAGCACCCAGGCTGGTCCACAGGCCGCCCCTCGCCCCTGATGCCCACCCCTAGGGCCAGCCTCCTGAGGGAGGTTCCTGTTTGCCCTGCTGATTCCAGACTGAGCAAGGTTGACAACACCTGCCCCTCCAGCCTGGTGTGGGGGGGTCTTCCCAGCTGGCATCAGGCATCTCCTCCCCTTTGTGGTCAGGACAAGAGAGCCCACACCTCCCAGAGAGCCCGAGGCCAAGGCCTGGAATCATCCCTTCTGCTAACCTGAGGATGCATCCTGCAGGCCAATCCTGCACCATCCTGCTGAGACAGGCCACTCCTCCTGTCACCCTGCCTGGCCTCCCAGGATGACCACAGGGGCATATTTCTGTTGGGGTCACCTATGTCTGGGCTAGGGGGTCTCTCAGTCCTCCCTGGGGGCCCTGGGACTCCACCCTCTGCTGACCTGAAGCCACACTCCTCACCTCCTGAAGCCCCCCACCCAGAGGCAGAAGGCAGGAAACGCCTCCTCCGGTCATCCTGCTCTGGGGCCACAGGATCCCTCTCTGTCCTGGGCTCCAGGGTCCCTAGGTCCTCCCTCAGCGTCTCCCCTTGACTCCAGCAGGACCTAGGCCTGCCCCCCCCAACCCTCTCAGGCACTGCTTCTCTGAGGAGTCCCCAGGCTCTCTCAGACCCGGCCCGGGGCAGGGGCGTGTTTCTGCCGGGTCCCCTCTGTCCTCCCTCAGGCTCCTCAGCTTGAGAGCTGGTATCCTCCCTCTGTGGAGTCGAGGCCCTCACCGCCCTGAGACCCCTGGGGGAAGTCGGTGGAGGTCACCTCAGGACACTAAGCCCGAGGATGCCCGGGGATGCCCAGGGCTGACGGTGGGGCCGCGGGGGAATCCCTGGGGTCCCCTGCTCTCCCTCTGCTCCTCCCTCTGCTCCTCTCCTTGACCCCCAGCAGGGCCCGGCCCCGCCTCTGCCCCAGTCCGCTCCCCCCACCCCCAGGCCCTCCCCAGCAGCTTCCTCCGAGGAGGTGGGGCAGGGGTTCAGACCTGGACCCACGGGGCCCGGACTCCCTCCCTCTGCCGCCCCGAA
This sequence comes from Equus caballus, assembly GCF_041296265.1. Taxonomy (NCBI): domain Eukaryota; kingdom Metazoa; phylum Chordata; class Mammalia; order Perissodactyla; family Equidae; genus Equus; species Equus caballus. The sequence goes on along the minus strand of NC_091684.1, from coordinate 132,687,245 downwards.
TCCGGTCTCCCACAGCCAGGCCCTCGCCTCCCTCAGACCTCGGAGGGGGAAGGCAGAGGACGTCACATCCGGACACCATGGCCAGGGGGCTCCCAGGGCTGCCGCGGGGCAGAGAGGGCGTCTGGGGTCCCTCGGCCCGCCTCTGCTGCTCACCTTGCCTCCAGCCGGCCCGGGTCCCGCCCTCTGCCTGCTGAGGCTCTGAGCCCTGGTTGGCTGAGGGGCGGCGGGGCGCTCCCCCAGAACGCGCCGGAGGGGCGCAGGGGCTTCGGTGCGGGCCTGCGTTCCGGGGCGGGGAAGCCCTCCCGCCTTTCTCGGGAGGGGTTCGTCCACCCTGCCGAGAAGGGCTGCCGTCCCAGCGGAGGTGCTGGATGGGCGCTGCGGCGCTCAGGGCCGTGCGGGAGGTCAGAGAAGCTGCTCCCCTTCCCGTAGGGTCTCTGCACCAGCAGCCACTTCGGGGACCGCTTCTTTTCAGGATTTCATTTGTCCTGAGGAGGCTGAGCAGCTGCAGGGGCTTTGAGAAGGTCCTATGGGTTTATGGTGACTTCGGAGTGCTCGGTCGAGTGTAAGGATTTTCACATTTTAATCCTCCTTCCTAGTAAGAAATACATTGTACATCCCTGCCCGCTGCGGGTGTCCTGTATCTGTCTCTATAACATATTTGTAGCTTATGTGTGCTTGTAGACACGTATGTGTCCATACCACGTGAATACGCACATGAACACGTATATATGCACCTATATTTCTATTATGTCTTTATAGGTATATATAGACTGTGTATATATTTATTTACGAAAGAATACCTTCTCTTTCTCTATGTGATTCGCTCTGATACTCGCTGTTCTGTTTCTTGTCTCTTCTTTATATTCTATTAAAATGAGAATCGTTTGAAAGACCAGTCCTCAACAACAGAAAAAAAAAAAAAAAGATGAGAGGCCAAGGCTGCCCATCTACAGCCTCTGAGCCTTGCTGGTCCCTCACAGGGATGGGCCTTCGCCAGCTGCTCCTCACTGTGGCTGCATCTGAGTACAACTACCACCACAGCATTTGTTGAAAAGTGTCACACACACCCCTGCAGATCCCCCCGCCACCCCCTAGACTGAGTCCTGCAGGCCGGGCCATGGGCAGGGCTGGCACCTGCTGGCTGGGGAGAATGAGAGGTGCTGCCCGCACCTCAGGGACGTCACTGAAGTCTGCGGACGTGGGTCAGGAGAGTAGATAGAGCCCGGGCCCCGAGGGTGCACACAACGCACAGCACCCTGGAAATTGCAGCAGAACTTTCTGAGAACGAGAAGGTCCTGAAAAAGCTTCAACAACAAAACTCAAAATGTAGAAGACAGGGGAAGCAGGTATGGATTGTGATTCTTGTATGCCCCGGCCATGTGAAATTGCTTCCTCTTTTTTTAATTTTTCAAAATCAAGTTCAGTCTGCTTTGAGCCCCTGATTACCAGGTGGGAAATTCCGTGTCCTGAGTCATTTTACTTTCATCCTAAGAGGCCTTAGAAGGTCTAGAACATCAGAGAGGAGCCCTGTGGTCTTCAGTCTCCTCCAGTCACTGCATGCAAGCTCATTGACTGAACCCCCAGGGCAGGCATCTCAGCTTCCTGCAAAGCTTGGGCACAAGGAATTCATGCAGACATGTCCCTCAAGGTTTACCTCATCCTCAGGGCACTGCCAGGAGCAGGACATTGTCCCTACTGCTAGCAGAGCCGCAGCCCCCATCTCCCCAGTGTGGAGGAAGCTCTCTCAACCTCTTTCTTTGCCTGCTTCCACCACGCCCTCCCTAACTCCTCACTCCTTCCCTCTTCCTCTTTGGGGCAACATCCCATCATCCCACAGTGTGCCACAGTTCACAGAAGCCACTTCGGATCTGGCCCTTGGGGTGGAGAAGCATAATACCTCCTGGGAGGTGGGGGAAGACAAAGACCCAGTGGGGAACACTGATAATGAGGGTGATGAGAGCTAACTTCTTGAACACTTAGCCATGTGCCAGGCCCTGCCCTAAATTCCATACAAATATTAGCCCATTTAATCTTCACAATGACCCTATAGGGAGGCACTGTTATGCCTCTTTTGCAGATGGGGAAGCTGAGGCTTGGAGAGGTCATGTGATTTGCCCCCGGTTCCCTCAGCTAGTAAATGAGAGAGCCAGGATTCAAAGGCAGGCACATTTCTGGTGACGGGGTGTGGCTTCCACCAGATCCTCAAAGGCATCTGAGACCAGACAAAAAGCCACTTTGCCTGTGCTTTGAAGCACGGCCAGAGCACTGTTCAGACCTTCATCTCCTTCCCCTGCAGCTCCCTAGAATCTTGATTCCTGGAAACAGCAGCTCAAAAAGTGACCGGGGGAGGAGAAGCATGATTCCTCCTAGAAGTAGTGTAATTTATGCTCAGGTTGTTCTCTGTGGGCGGGGGAAGGTAGGGGCAAATTAAACTAGACAAACCATCAACTAGTCCAGTCAAGAAAAATAATAATACAAAACATGAGTTTAGAAAGGGAATGTTAACACAGCCATGGAGATGACTTTTGAAATTTAAGAGAATAGTCCATACAACTCCATGCTTATAAATTGGAGTGTTTCAACATTAAATAATAATATTTAGGAACATATTTGTAAATTCCAAAATTGACTCAATGAGTGAAAGACCAATAATCACAGAAGAAATGTTGACAGCTCTAAAAAAGACACGAGACGTAGAGAGTTTTAACACGAATTCTTCCAAACTGGAAGAACAGGTCATTTCTACGTTATTTAGACTCCTCTGGAGCATGAGGGGGCAATGATGGATTGATTTTATGAAGCTAACATAATCCTGACATCCAAATCTGACAAAGATAGCCATCCCACCCACCCTCTTCACAATGACAACCGCAGACCAACTTTACTCTTGGCAATAGATACAAAGGCCTGGATAGGGGGCCAGCAAATGGAACCCTGTGTTACCGTGTTGTCTAATGCAGTCATTGCCCACAATTATCCCACACCCAGTGTTTGCTGTGCTTCCCTGCATCCCTGATCTGTGCTGGGACAAAACTGGAACCCGTATCTGGACCCAGGCAATATGGACCCAACATTCACTTTGTATGATCCTAAGTGCTCTTCTCAGGAAGCAGGGAGAGTAAAATGAGGCAGGTGCACAAAGCTTGCAAAAATACAAAGGCTACAGCTTGAATTGCTGCTGCTTGCTGGAAACTGTGGTCAGTTGGAATACCCCATGAGGCTGATAATTTGTCATTTCTTTTCCTTTTTGAGAAGTTCTTACATGTTTGTTTGTTTTTAAATAAGTTCCATTCTCTGCTTTCTCCCTGCTGCCTTGGGTAACATCTGGATGAATAATGAGGTCCTGATGGAATTCCCTCGTTGCTCTATCAATACGCAGACCCCCAAAATGCTGGGGGACAGTGCCTGCAGCAAGCTGAGCAACCGGATCCAGGGGCCAGGATACTTCATCCAGCTGGCAGTGCACCCACACCAGATGGGGGAGGGGGGGCTTCACCTCTGGGGACCCAGAAGCCTGGGAGCTTCTCAGCCAGGAAACTGGCCGTCACTGCCCCTGGAGGCCAGCAGAGGGTGCAGAACTCTATTCCCAGGATATGCGACATCAAAGGCCACTTCATTTCTGATTCACAACTATTGTCTCTTTCAGTTTTTAAATATAATTCAGGTATACTAAGGAGTAATTTGCATGCAGTGAAATTCACCCATTTTAGGTATACAGTTTGATGAGTTTTGACAAGTAGGTGCAGTCGTCGAAACCCCCCACAATCAAGATGTAAAGTAGTTCTATCTCCCTTAAAAGTTCTCTCATCCCTCTTTGCAATCAATTTTCTACCCCCACCCCAACCACTGGCAACAACTAACCCACTTTCTGCCCCTATAGTTTTACCTTTTCCAGAATCTTATATAAGTGGAATCATACAATACATGCCTTTTGTATCTGCCTTCTTTCATTTAACATAATGTTTTTGAAATTCATCCATGTTGTTGTGTGTATCAATAGTTTGTTCCTTTTCATTGCTGAGTAGTATTCCGTTGTGTGGACCACAATTTTTTTTTTCATTTACCAGAAAATGAGTATTTGGATTGTTTCCAGGTTGGGGCCATTGTGAAGAGAACTACTGTAAACATTCACATATAGGCCTTTGAGTGGACATACATTTTCATTTTTCTTGGGAAAATACCTAGGAATGAGTTCACTAAGTCATGTGATAAGTGTATGTTTAACTGTACAAGAAACTGCCAAACTGTTTCCCAAAGTGGCTGTTCCTCCACAAAGTGGCTGTTGCCAACACTTCACATTGGCTTTTTTTAAGCCATTCTAGTAGGCATGTAGTGGTATTTAATTGCAGTTTTAATTTTCATTTCCTTAATGACTAATAATGTTAAGCATCTCTTCATGTACATATTTTCCATTATCTCATTTTTGATGAAGTTTCTGTTCAAATCCTTTGCCTGTTTTTAATTGGCTTGTCTGTCTTACTGAGTTGGAAGAGCTCTTTATCTATTCTGGATACAAGTCCTTTATCAGTTTTGTGTTTTGCAAATATTTTCTCCCAATCTGTGGTTTGCATTTTCATTTTCTTGCTAGTATCTTTGGAAAAGCATAAGTTTTTAATTTTGGTGACAGCCAGTATAATCATGTTTTTTCTTTTCTGGATCGTACTGTTTGTCCTCTCTAAGAAATCTCTACCTAAACAAGGTCACAAAGATATTCTTCTATATTTTCTAATATAAATATGTGATACTATAATTTTCCTCTAAACCCTGCTTTAAATTGTGTCCCACAAATTTTGATATGTGGTGTTTTTATTTTCATTTAATTAAAATATTTCTAATTACTCTCACTGTTTCTTCTTTAACTCAAGAGTTATTTAAAAGTGTGTGGTTTAACTTCTAAAAATTTGCTCTTTTCCAGATATCTTCTGCTTATTGATTTATAGTTTAATTTTATTATGGTAAGAAAACATACTGTATTATTTTAATTATTTTTAATTTGTTGAGGTTTGTTTTATGGCTCAGACTATGGTCTGTCTTGGTGCAGTTGCATGTGCTCAAAACGAATGTGTATTCTGCTCTTGTTGGGTGGAGTGTCCTATAAATGTCAGTTGGGTTAAGCTGGTGAACACTGTTATTCAAGTTATCCAGATCCAGCCTGATTTTCCGTCTACTCGCTCATTATATGAAGTATCAACAGAGAAGTGGATCTGTCTATTTCTCCATTCAGTTCTATCAGTTGTAATTGTATGTATCCTGAGGGTCTGTTCTCCAGTGCATACACATTGAGGTTGTTTTTCCTCTTGATGAACTTGACCTCTTTATTTTTATGTATTGTCCCTCCTTATCCTGGAAATAGTCTCTCTTCCAAACTCTGTTTCTACTCAGTCTCATGTTAATATAGACACTTGAGTTCTCTTTGGATCAGTGTTTGCATGGCATGTCTTTCTTTCATTCTTTTACTTTTAACATATCTATGTCTTTATATTTATAGTAGGTTTCTTGTAGACAGCCTTGTGTTCCAGAGGGTTTTTCTGGCTGTTCCACCTTCAGCCTTCAGAGGTCCCCGCCCGCCTACACCACAGAGGTCCCTCTGCGTGCTCTTGCTCTCCCCCTAGTGGTAGACTGCTGTTACTGTTTCTCGGTTCTCCTGGCCCCAGACTCACAGAGCCTGTGCACCTGGAAATCGGAGAGAGGGGCCCTCGGCAGTGTTCCTGACCACGCCTTGTATCTCTGGTGTATCTTAGGAGAGCTTTTCCTGCCCCTCCCACAGGGCCAAGCAGCGGCGTTTACTTTTATCCTCACCGCAGATGCAGTGGATCTTGGTTTCTGCCTCCGCCAGACGCAGTGGATCAGACTCTGCTGCACAGCCGCCCCCCCGCCCCCCGCGCCTCACAGTTTTGTTTGAGAGAACCTCCCCGAGAAGCAGGTGAGGTTGTGTGCCCGCCCTCCAGCTGCAGATAATCGCGTTTTGCATGTTTGTGCCACGGCGGGGGGCGGGGAGGGGCCTCCCCCCTCTTCCGCCTGGGACAGAAAGGGGAACAAACTCTCTCCCACCCCCTGCTTGCTCTCCCAAGGCAACAGCTGTCCTGTCTTTCCTCGCAGGCCCTTGTCACTCTTTGGAATTCAGTTCTCTTGGTTGCCTACTACGACCTCAAGCTCTCTGATGGATTTTAAAAATTATAGTTTTGCAGATTATCTGGCTTTTTCTTGTTGGAATGGGAGTGACATTCTCCCGTGGCCTTCTGCCTCCTGAGAGGAAGCGGAACTCTTCTTTTTCACTTTTAATACATGCGAATAGAGGCCGGGCCTAGCAGAGCGGTTAAATTCAGCGCTCTGCTTCACCACCCAGGGTTTCACAGGTTAGAATCCTGGGCACGGACATGGCACGGCTCATCCGGCCCTGCTGAGGCGGTGTCCCACATGGCACAACTAGATGGACCCACAGTTAAAAATACGCAACTATGTACTGGGGGACTTTGGGGAGAAGAAGGAAAAATAAAATCTTAAAAAAAAAAAATTTCATGTGAATAATCAAAGCGGTTTCCAGGCAAAGGAGTTTCCAGGCACTGAGTGCCCTGTGAGTCATGCCGAAGGCCTTCTAAGGCGGTGGTGGTGGCTTACACTCTCTCACGGGGTTTCTCATTTCCCCATAGTTTAGGTTGTGTTTGCTGTCACTGTAGCTGCCATTTGCTGAGCCCTACTCGGCCCCAGCACTATTCTAAGTGTACGAGCTCATTTCAAATCATCCCTGACTCCTCTCTCCTCTCTCACAACCATGTCCAATCTGTCAGGTGATCCTTCGGCTCTGTCTTCAAAATATAACCCGTTCCATTTAGAACTAAAAATGGACTTACCAAGGGCCCAGCAATTGTCCTTATCCCAGAGGAAGGAAGGCTTATTTTTATGGAGGAACTTGTCCACCGTGTTCATAGCAGCTGGATTTGTAACAGCCCAAATCTGGAAATTACTCAGATGTCCTTCAAAAGATGACTGGCTAAATACATTGTGGTCCATCCATCCTGGAGAATACTACTTGGCAATAAAAATGAATGAACTGTTGATACGAGCAATAAGTTGAATGAGTTTCCAGGGTATTATGCTGAGTGAAAATGTCAGCCCCAAAAGGATACAAACGGCATGATTCCACTTATAGAGCAATTGTGAGTGACATCATTATACAGATAGAATACAGATTAGTGGCTGTCAGAGGTTAGGAATAGGAGGGGAGGGGTGTGGCTATGAAGGGGTGACATGAGGGATGTCTTGGTGATGGTATAGTCAAGCATCTTGATCGTTGTGGTAGTTACTCCCGGCTACACGTGTGACAAAAGTGCGTAGAGCTACACACAAACACACACAAATGGTTGCACGTATAACTGGTGAAATCTACGTAAGCCATGTGGGTCGTGCAAATGTCAATTTCTTGGTTTTGGTATTGTGGTGTGGTTATACGAGATGTTGGGGGGTGGCTGGGGTAGGGGTACTTGGGACTTTGTGCATTTCTTTGCAACCTCCTGTGAATCTATAATTATTTCAGAATAAAAAGTTTAAAATACATATAACCAGAATCCAACCCCTTCTAATCACCTGCCCTGCTACCAGCCTGGTCTAAGACACTGTCATCTCTTGCCTGGATTATTGCAATGACCTCTTAATGGGTCTTCCTGCTTTTACATGAGGTCTGTTCTCAACAGAGCAGCTTTTAAAATGTAAGGCAGGGGCCGGCCCAGTGGTGCAGCGGTTAAGTTCGCATGTTCTGCTTCTCAGCGGTTCTGGGTTCGCCAGTTTGGATCCCGGGTGCAGACATGGCACCGCTTGGCAAAAGCCATGCTGTGGTAGGCATCCCACATGTAAAGTAGAGGAAGATGGGCACGGATGTGAGCTCAGGGCCAGTCTTCCTCAGCAAAAAGAGGAGGATTGGCAGTAGTTAGTTCAGGGCTAATCTTCCTCAAAAAAGAAAAAGTAAGGCAGTTTCTGTCATTTGTGGAAGTAAGTGAAGACCAACCAAATGAGAAAAGCAAAGGCGATTTATTCAGAGCTTGGGACAGCAAGGGAGTCAGCCCCCACCCCGCCCTGCCACTTGTATTTTGGCAGAGACTCAAAGGCAGACAGAGGCACGGGAAAGCTTTATGGTGGGAAAAGGCAGGGCTGTGGGTGACCAGAGGCTGGTGGCCTAGGGAAGATGGAGGTGGGCTGACCAGAAGTGGGCATCCTGTGTGATTGATTAGGGCACATATTTGGCTTTCTCTGCTTGGTCCTAAGTTGGAAGCAGGGAAAAAAATTAGGGAACCTGTCAGTTATTAATTGAGTCCTGACCTTTTGGGGCCAATTGTTCCAGAAGTTATTGTTCAGCTTCCTGGATTGTCACTAGAGACAGCAGGCTGGCTTCCTGGGTCTGTCGTTGGAGAGAGGGCATTGGTTTCCTGGGCAGAAGGCTGCAGGGTGCGAGTCAGAGTTCTGTTTCTATATGTGGTCTGGCCATTATCTGTGTATACTCACGCTCCTCCACTAGAACTCTCTAGTGATGCACAGAGAGTCCTCACGATGGCCTACAAGGACCAACAGGAACTGGGCCCATTTTCTCCTCTCACTTCATCTCCTCCCAACTCTCCCCCACTCTCCACTCCAGCCACACTTGCCTCCTTGCTGTTCTAGAACATGCCAGACTCTCTCCCGAGGCACTAACATACTATATGACTTCCTTTTTTTTTTTTTTTTGAGCAAGATTAGCCCTGAGCTAACATCTGCTGCCAATCCTCCTCTTTTTGCTGAGGAAGATTGGCCCTGAGCTGACAGCTGTGCCCATCTTCCTCTATTTTATATGTAGGATGCCTGCTGGAGCATGGCTTGATAAGTGGTGCTTCGGTCTGTGCCCAGGATCCGCACCAGTGAACCGCTGGCTGCCACTGAAGCAGAGCACACAGACTTAACCACTGTGCCAGCGGGCCAGCCCCTGACTTCCTTATATATAATACTTATTGTTCATGTCTAGCTCTCCCAACTTGCGTGTAAGTTCCACAAGGATGGGGTCTCAACCGGTTTGTTCACGGCTGTCCCAGCACCTGGGACCTTGCCATGTCCAGCACACAGTGAGTGCCTAGTACGATTTTTCTGAATGAATGAGTGAATGACTATGCACCTGTGTGTTATTTAATAACATCTACTACTTTTTACTGGGTGCTTAGAGTTCACTGGGTACTGTGCTAAGTACTTTCATATATTATCCCATTTTTTTTCATTATAGCTCTCCTATGGGTTAGTTATCAGGGCTACTTCTTTTTGAGGTAAGGTAGTCCCAAGGGACACTGCCAGCATCTTTGAGCTTCTCAGGGACCTACGTAAATGTTTAAAACCTGAGAAAATTCCTGGCTCCAAAATGTCAACTACAGAATAGCCCAAATTATAAATGTTTAATCAAATGTCTACAAAATGTCATCAATTGTTAATTTCTGTTATTAATTCTGTGCCAACATCTGTAATTATGAAATGTAATTTCACAAGGAATTCATTACATTTGGAAATAATTTGTAGGTTAGGTTTTCTTTAAACTCTGTGAGCACTTCAAGAATACAAATGAATGCCCAGGGAATGCTGAGAACTCACAGATAATTCTACGGTAAACGAATTACTTTTAGCTGAATAATTCCCAAGGCAAACTTACAAAAAGCACTTCACCTTATTTTACCGTAATGTGTTATATTTAATGTAGGATTTCTGTGCATTTCAATAATTGAGGAGGAACCTCCAAAAGTAAGAGCACCTCATCCTAGGAAGGTCTTAAAATGGCCTTTGATATAACTGGCTCCGTTTTACAGATTTAGTCCCATAATCTGCAGTTTCCTGGTCACACCAGTCAACCCTCCCAATTTCTCCTGGCCAATTCCTACCCCCCATCACTTCAAAGTCCACCCTGGGCCTGGGTACACACAGGGGTGTGTGTGTGTGTGTACGTTTATGGGAATGGTCAGACAAGGTGAACGCTTCCCAGGACTGGGCTCAGGCTCTGGTTCCACTCTCCACTAAGCTCCAGTGCCCCCTAGGACCCTTCTAGCCCTTGAAAGCGCCATCTGGAACGAGAAAACCAGCTATCCTCCAAATCGCCACAAGGTGGTGCCACAAGCTCATGACTGGGCTTCTGTGGGCTCCCTCCAGCGAGACAGGAGACCCAGACCAGGGAGCCAAGGCCCCCCTGGAGGCCCCTGGGTGCCCTCCCCAGGCTTCTCCTCCTCAGGGGTGACTCTGGCCCCACCAGGGCGACCTGCATGGCTTTGTTTTCACCACTGTGGCAGGCACCGCGGTTTGACCCCTACTCCTTCCCTCTGTCCCTATCTCCCTGTGGTTTGTCTCCCTTGTTCGCCTTCCAGCCTGCTGCTCCCTCTCCCTCATCCTCTGTCTCTGTCTCTGTCTCTCTCCATCTCTCTCCCTCTGTCTCCGTCTCTGTTTCTCCCCCTCCTTCTCCCTCTGTCTCTGTCTTTGTCTCTCCTCTCTCCCAATCCCCATCTCTTTCTCTCTCTTTCTCCCCTCTGTCTGTCTCTTTCTACCTCCATCTTCCTCAACAAATCTGATACTCCTTCATCTTATGCCTCAAGTTAATTTTAAAAACCAGTTGCTGGTGTTACATGGCAGACATTGTGCCAGGCTCTGGAATTTGGATGAAAGCAGTTGGAGTCCTAGTGCAGTGGATCACCTCCCAGCAGAGAAGGACTGTGGTAGGCAAGTCCCTTTTATCCTCAGCCTCCTCCCCTCCCTTCCCCTCCCTTTCCCCTCTCCTCCCCTCTTCTCTCCATTCCTCTCTCTCCTGGCTGAGAGGCAGAATCTGGGGCAGTAAAGATGGGGGCCTGCACCCATACAGTGGAGAAAGCCATGAAATATTCTGGAAATCCAAGTCTTAAAAAGCAATAATCAATTGAACAACATCAACAAAACTACACTGAGATGCAATTTCTCACTTATTAGACTGTCAAAAAATCCAAAAGTTTAATAACAACACACTGTGTTGGCACGGCTATGAGGAAAAACACACTCTCAATCACTAACAATGGAAGTGTAAATGGAATGACCCCCAAACAGGGCAATATTTATTAAATTACAAATGCTTTGACCTAGCAATTTCCCTTCTAGGATTTTATTCTACAGATAAACTCAACCACAGGTGAAACAGCATATGTTAAAAGTTATTACTGCAACATTGTTTGCAATAGCAAAACACACAAAAAAATCTAAATGTCCATCAATGCAAGACAAGTTAAATCAATTATGATACATCCATACGCTGGAATCCTGTGTAACTACAAAGCCGAATGGGGAAGGTCTGTGTGCTACCGTGGAAAGATCCTGAAGGGACAATGTTAAGTGAACGAAGCAACACTGTATAAGCTATGTCGCCATTTGTATTTAAAAAATGTCCAGAAAATGTATATTTGGGTTTTCTTGTATACGTATTAAAAAAAACTTCTGGAAGAATAACCAAGAAAATAATACCAGGGATACTGGTTTGGAGAAAGGTGGGGAAATATGTGGAGTCAGGAGGATGTGGGACAATTTTCATAATATGCCTTTTTAATCTTTAAAAATCTTTGAACCATGTGACTATATTAGCTATTCAAAATTTACCTACTTAAAAAATAGCACCGTGGCCGGCCCTGTGGCCGAGGGGTTAAGTTCGTGTGCTCTGTTCGGTGGCTCAGGGTTTCAGCGGTTGGAATCCTGGGTGCGGACGTGGCATTGCTCATCAAGCCATGCTGAGGCGGCGTCCCACATGCCACAACTAGAAGGACCCACAACTAAAAATACAGAACTATGTACCAGGGGGCTTTGGGAGAAAAAGGGAAAATAAAATCTTTTAAAAAAAAGCATCAAAATAATGTATTATATATTAATATGTCCTCATAGCATAATATAACCATTTTAATTATCATTCATCAGGTTATCTTGAAGAAAAAAATAACATGTATGACGTGTCTCGTCCAGCGCGGGGACATATTTGGCACCCAGTGAGTGGGTGATTTTGCTTCCGCCTCCTACTTTAGGTTCCAGTTCCCCAAACCGGGGGGGTGGGCACAGCTGCCTCTTCTGTCTGTGTCCTCCCAGGGGCTTCCCCTCTGCCATGTCTTCTCTCATCGCCCATGGGGCTGCAAGTCTCAGGCATCACGTCCTCTGGAGGCCTTCTCTGGTTATCAGGTACCCTCTCCCTCCCTCCCCACACCTTGACCCTGTTGGGTGACCCCTCTTGTCCCCTGAGGACTGCAGGTCTGCTCAGTCCTCCAAAGCCCAGGGGCCCTTGAACCTGTGGGCACCCTCTCCTGGAGCGCTGGTCCCCCCCAAGGAATGAGCTCCCCTCGAGAGGACGGGGGCAGTCATGGCTGGCCACAGGCCTTGTTCTCCACCCACTTAGACATCCAGAAACATTAAGGTGATCCTCCCATGCTCCGAAAATAAAAATCTGAGATGTTTCCATTTCCCCTAAGCTTTCATGAGGAAAGTACCTGGGGCTTCCTCGTTAACACTTGGTGGGCACTGTGTGGTAGCGATGGAGGAAACACGGATCGCTCACACAGGAAGCTGGTGGTCCAGCAGGGAGGGCAGGCACTTACGCAAGAACAGTGACCAGACACGGGGACTGGGCACAACGACAGCCCCGAAGTGGAGGGGAGCCCAGGCAAGAGGAGAGAGGACCATGCCCCACCAGGCCTCAAGGGTGGTGGGAAGGTGGCCGTTGGGCCTGGAGGGAAGGCCCCGCCTGGGCATCCTCCCGTTAGCGGAGAGAGGGCTGGAGCAGGGGCAGCAGGCTGGGGCTCTGGCCCTCTGGGAAGAGGCCCTGGAGCTGAGACCTGAACCCAAGGGCGGTGCAGTCTGTGCTGGAAGGACCTCCAAGAGAAGGAACAGGCACCGGCAGGAACAAAAGGGCACACTGGACAGAGCCTGGTGCCGAGGAAGCTGGAGAGGGCCCTGTGGAGGAGGCCTGGTGCCAGAGGACAAGCCAGAGGCTGCTCCTCGAAGGGGAGGCTTGGGCTTCTGTGGAGGTTTTTCACAGGCCTCTTCAGGAAGTGAGAGTCCTTTCTTGGGGTCCCTGGGGTTTGGGCTGGAGCACCAGAGCAGAAGGTTGGCTAAGCTTCCGGGCTGGGCCCAGGCCAGACCTCCGTGGCCCGTTTCCTCACTTCTGCTGCTGGAGGAACAGTGACCAGGTACAACAGGAGGGAAAGGTGAGAGCAGGCCCAACTCCTCTCTTGAATGTGACACAGCCCCCACCCTGCCCCTCATTAGGTTCCTGTCTGTGGGACCAGCTCTGCCACACCCTACCCCCTTTCCCAGCAAACCTCTCCTGACTATGAAGAGGAACAGAGTGTCCTGTGCCTGCCCCAGGGCTTTGAGACTCTCAGCAGCAAGGGGAACTATGGGTGATTCAAGAGCATCATGAGGACCCGTGTCAGCTTCCGGCGCCCTGGTCTGGTAGGGGCATCGCTTCAGGGCCTGTCCTACCCACCACCCCCACCATGCCCCCATTTGTCTCCAATACATTGTAAACACCACATTTATTAGAGGTTTTCAAACCTCTGGTAAGAAACCTAGGAACGGCAGGGCTCTCCTTCATGCTGCCCTGGGCCCCAGCCCCCCAGGCATGCAGGACGGAGCTGGTAGCCGAGTCAAGATGCCTTCAGGAGCAGGCCCAGGGGAGGAGCAGGCCCCACGCTTTCCCATTCTTACCCCCCACTAGCCTTGGCCTGGGCTGAGATCAGGAGGGCAGACCCAGCTCGAACCCCAGCCCCCTGCTCCTCTCGGTGGCCGCCTCCCCGCCCCCCAGCCTCTCTGATCCTCCACTCTGGAGCCTGCAGCCTGTGTCACATGCTTTGCTCCTTCACATGTGGACCAAGCCAGAGGCTGTCAGGCTGTTTCTGTGGGCCCTGCCTCTCCAGTCAGGGAGCCAGCAGGGCAGAGCAGGCCTGGCTCCTGTCCTTATACTGTGTACTCAGCTCAGGGCGGGGTGCTCGGCAGGGGCCCAGGATGGGCAACAGCTTGTCCAAAGACCCACTGTAGGCAAGAACGGCAGGGCAGCCTGACTTAGCTTCTTCCAGCTCCAGTGTCTCCCAGTCTCCATTTATTGGCTCCTGGCTGGGCCTGAAACTCCTCATGGCCTCAATAATCCAAGGTACAGTGCCAATGCCTCCTCCTCCAAGACGTCCCCCTGGCTTGGTGCCAGGTTCGGGGCTAGGCTATCGATGGTCAGCCAAGGCTGCTACTTCAAGGCCCTGAGGACAGCCTCCAGCTTCATGGCCACGGCCAGGTCACCCTTCACCTTCAGCCGCCCGCTCATGTATGCCCCCAGTGGTCGCAGCTCTCTGCACAACAAGGCCCGCAGGTCCGCCTCGGCCATCTCCACCACCACGTCAGGAATGCCGTTGGGCACCCCGTGTCCCACACTCCCTTGCCCTATTGGGGGAAAGAAAACTGAGCATTAGTAGGGGGACAGCTGGATGACAGGGGAAGAAGGGGTTCGCATGTCCCACTGGGAAGAGTGAAAAGTAGTGGCTAAGAGTTCAGGTTCTAATACGCTGGGTTCAAGTCCTGTTGGCTGTGTGAGCACTTAGAGCCTCAGTTTCCAACAGTCCCCAGGTCCCAGGCCCCTGGTGAGCAGCAGTGGGGAGAATACACTGAAGGGGTCAGCCGGGGCCTGGCACCGGGAGGCCTGCAGCACGCGAGCACTCCTGCGGTGGGAAGCTTGGCTACTGAGATGTCCTGCTGACGAGGACGTGGCAGGGAGACATGGCCTGAACAACCACAGTCTGCACATGGTGTCTGAGCCCCTGACTGCTACGGGTCCGCCTGAAACTGTTGGCAGGAGCAGGGGGCAGTCTTCAAAAGGGCCCCAGGGCAGCAGGCTCCAAGTAACCTGGGTGGGAGGAGGGGCAGGGAGGGCAGCTGCACCTGTAGTGAGGTCCAGGAAGTAGGTGCTCTGGGTGCCACTGGGCAGGGTGACATTGAACTGGTAGCAGGCCCCAACTTGGCTGACCAGGGCCTCAGACAGGAAGGGCTGCAGAGCAGTCAGCAGCCCCTCGGCCACAGGCTGCTTCAGGGTGGGCCCAGCACCAACGTGAGGGGCAGGCGGCTCAGCTTCGCTCACCATCTCCAAGGTGTCTGCTGGGGGTGCCAACAGGGTTGGAAAGGGAGACAAAGAGAAGGAGGTCAATGTGCTGCCAAGGTCAGGATCACTGTGGCCTCCATACCTTTGTGGCAGTTCCCCCTCACATCCCCTTGAGGCCCGTGATCTACTTCTTCTGCTGAGAAGCCACACTTGAGCTTCAGCCTTCGCTCTCAGCCCCACTTTCTAAGCTACTCCACCCCTGAAGGTAAAACTCTCTGCCGGGTGCTGTTGTTTCCTCCTACAGAGGTTCCAGAGGCCTCCACATACTCACAGACACTTACAGACACCTGGGCTCTTCTCACTGCCTTAGCTCTGGTGAGCTCTAGAATCAAGGTGACTGGAACAGCTGGGCAGGGGGTGCACTACACAAAGGTGCTTGGTTAAGGGAGCAAGTAGCAAAGCTCAGCCTGTGCCGCACACCAAGCTATGTGCCGTAGTGAGCACCTCCACCCACCTCCTCAAGGCTCCTCACCTGGCCCCAGAGGTGAGGCACCTCCTGCCACTGAGGACATGCTTCCTCCAAGGAAGTGGAGGGCCAGCTGCTGGAGGGTGCTGTCCAGGCTGGGCCCAGCCGGGCTGTCCTGGGGTGGCTGGAGCACAGCCTCCACTGCCAGCTCCATGCGGTCCACCTCCAGCCCCCAGGCCCTGGTCACATCGTTGATCTCCAGCTGGAAGACAGTGTGGGGAGAAATGGAATTCGTTCAACAAGGCCTTCTGGATCACCTTCTTTGGGAGGCTGGAATGGGCACACATGGACACAGCAGTGTATGAGGCCCCCCTACGTGCCCTTGAGAAGGTCCCAGCCAGGGAGCACAGGCAGAGGGCTGCTACAACCCAGGAGTGGGCAGCTGGCAGTGAGCAACCAAGAGACAGCCGAGGCCCAGGGCGTAGGCCCGGGCAGGGAGGGGGAGTGAAGCCGGAAGGAGGAGTTCTCCAGGTGAAGGGGCATAAGGGAGCACCCTTCCAGGCAAAAGCCCAGACGGGAGGACCTGGAATGTTCGGGAAACGGCGAGTAACTGTAGTTCCATTTAGCTGGACCCTCCACCGTGGCCTGGGGGCATGGAGACAGCTGGGTCACAGCCGGCTGCATCTGCTCACTTGGATTTATCGTGAGGCACAAGGATCCCCAGGGAGGAGTTCATGAGGGAGGTGACAGAGCAGATTTGCTCATTGGAAAGATTCCCCCGGCTCCTATGGGGACACTGGAGTGGAGGGGCTGAGGGTGGATGCATGGAGACCAACTGCAGGCAGAAATGACCCGAATCTGGTGTCAGGCAGACAGGTGGCTATGAAGCTGGGCTACACCAAGAGGAGGGGCACAACTCTGTAAACTATACGAAGCCATAGCAAGACAGGCAGAGCCACTAGGATTGTTGGTTGCCCGGCTGTCACCTCACTGTCAGGTTTCTGGCGTGGGTTCCTGCATGGCCCCTGCGTGTGGGTGTTCAAGTGGAGAGGATACACAGAGAGAGACACAGACTAGGGGGTGGGCCGGGGAGAGAGAACTTTTTTCTGATACATTAACCCTGAGGGGTCTATGGGAGAGACAACTAACTGTCCAACAGGCAGACGGATAAATGGGTCCAGGGCGCAGGAGAGAGTCGAGGCTGGAGCAGAGTGTTGTGAATAATTAGTGTCCAGAGACAGCAAAAAGCCCTGGATGGATAAGCTCTCCCCAGGAGGTCATAGAGGAGAAGAGGCCATTGACAGAAAACCTGGAAACGAAAGGGCAGCAGAAGAAGGAGGAGTGACCAGGAAGGGGGAGAGGCAGGCGCGTGGGGTAACAGAAGCCAAGGGAAGCAGAGGATCCGAGAGTAGAGAAGGATGGGTCCAGAGTCAAAGGCTGCCAGCAGGTGAAGCAAGGGAAGGGAGGAGGTGCCCCCTGCGCTAGAAAGAGGGAGGTCACCCTGACGTGGCCAGAGCTGACTTGGGAGTGTAGAGACAGGAGGGGAGGAAGAGGAGAAGAGGGGAGTGAGAGCAAGAGGGGGACTGGGGCAAAGGGAGGGCATGTGTCTGCGCAGAAAGGGGAGCAGGGAGGGAGGACGGAGGGAGGGAGCCGAGTCCTGGGCCCAGAGCACCGCCTGGGGTAGGGATGAGCCTCAGACAAAGGCTTCCAATGAGGCAGGAAAAGTAGCACAGACGTATGTAGATGAGTTTGAAGGAGTGACGCTGGAGGAAGCTGAAAGAGTTCCTGTCCTAGAGTGTTTTCTCCTGAGGATTAAGAGGCAAGGCCTGCAGAGTGATGGGTAGGGGCTGAGGGAGGCTGGCCCAGGGCAGTGAGGGGTGAAGCAGCTGGCCTGGAGCAAGCGAGAGGTGGGGAGGGTGCAAACCCTCGAGATGAAAAGGACCCAAAAATGAAAGTGAGGATGAGAAACGGATGCCTGAACCAGCGCCTACAGGAGGGGTGCTGGGTTTCCTGAGAATTCTTCGTAACCACGGGCACTGACCCCACTGTACCTGGTGCCAGCTCAGTCTGGGCAATGGACCCTAAATGACTCCACCATCCTGGTGTGGGACTGACTCCCCCTAACTGCCTCTCCTGGCTTTGCCGCACCAAATCGACGTGCAACAAGGTGAGAGAATCTTTTCTCTTCCTGAAGGTAAATTAAATGGAATATGGCTTCATGGATAAAAATTGTCAACTTGTTGCCTGAGCTGTACAAGACTGAGCACTGGATTAGGGGCAGGGCAGATGTTCCACCTCTGGCCCAGCTCTGCCCTTGACCACGGCTCTGAGAGGCAAGTCAAATAACTTCGGAGCCTTAGTTTCCTCCCTCCAAATAAAACAATAATACTGGCCCTCTTGCAGCAAAATATACAGCTGAGATCCACTAGGGCAGGTGAAAGGACTTCATACACTGTAAACTGCTATGCACAGGAGAGCTACTGTTACCGTCACAGACAGACTGCCACTCCGCTGGCTGATCTACTTCCCGGAAGGACTGAGACCTCCAGGACCGGTATTCCCACACTCCCCTCCTGTCCTCTAACCCCAGTCCCCTGGGGAAGGCAGGGCTGAGGAGAATGAGGGGAAACTCCATCCGTGTTCCTGTCAGGACACGGGAGAAAGCACAAGGGAAGTGTGGTGCAGGGGGCACACCGCCACGGTGTATTCATTTCCACTCCATCTTGTCAAGAAGGGATGTGAGGTGAATTCCAGTGTAGATCATTGCTCATACATGGGGAAGAGGCCAGAAAAAGGTCCAAGTGCCCTCGAGTTCCTTTGTTCGGTTAGAACAAGGAACACAAAACCGCAAAAATGCACCGCAGGGCACGGAATTCCCCAGCAGGTGACTGGGCCAGGAGGGCCCCTGCTCCTTTCACCCACTTGCCTGCCCATGCGACTGCTGAGGGGCCCTGAGGCCCAGCGTTGTCATGGCCACGCCCGCAGAACAGTGAAGGTGAGATCTCAGCAGTCAGAGGCAGACCACGCCCCCATCGGGACCCCTTCCCTTCCCAGGGCAAGTTCGCCCAAGATCGCTATAGGCCCTGACCATCTTCTGTTCCTCAACTCAGAGTTGCACCCAGACCACTAGCTCTTCAAAGGCTGTTACACTCTTGGACATATGGTAAACTGAGGCCCAGAGTGATCTGGTGCTTCGTGCAAAGTGCCCTGGCAGGCAGAGCCAGGCCCAAGTGCCAGCCAACGAACTCTATCGTGTGAGGTGCCGCCTACCAGGAGCTGGTCGCTGATCTTGAGCTTCTCCATCTGGATCTCCCGCAGAGGCCTCTTGAGCAGGGCCTTGGTCATGGCATTCTGGGCCGTCATGCGTGTGGCCGTGTTCAGGTCCTTCACCGTCATCACCGACAGTACCGGGTCCCAGATGCGGAACTGGACGTCGGCCCCCACGGACAGCACAGCCCCATCCTTAGAGGCCAGCTGTAGGGAGAGGCCACGAAGGAGGAGACACTCAAGGGGCTGGGGCTGCAGGGAGGTGTGGCCCACTGAGACCACGCAGCCTGACCCACCCACCTGGTAGCTAGCTCCTCAAGGGCAAAATGGTGTCCCCAGGTGCAGGCAGTTATATATATGGAGCAAAGATGTTCTCCCAGCCTCGGTTTTCTGGTCTTTTCTCTACCCCCCTCTCCCCACCCCTGATGGCTATTTACAGGCCAAGGTATGGCACTCACCATACACTCTGCACAAGCCCCCATTCCCTCTGTCCAGGGGAGCCAAGAAGCCCCTCACCTTGCAGGGAGGGACATTGAAGGCCCGTGTCCTCAGATCCACCCTCTGAAAGGAGTCAATGAAGGGCAGGAGCAGAACCATGCCAGGTCCTTGAGGAGTGCGGATCCGGCCCAGCCGAAACACGATCATGCGCTCGTAGGCGGGCACAATCTGTCCACAATGACAAGGGAAAGAGTTGAAAGTGGGGAGCCTGAGCTGGCAATAACAGGGCCCTCCCCCATGTCTCCCCTGGTCTTCGTCAGTGTGGGGTATCCTTAGCTCTGTTTTCAAATGAGAAAACCAAGACTCTCAGAGGTTAAGTGACTTGCTCAAACATCACACAGCCCCTAAGTGAAACTGGCAAGACTTGAATGTGGTTCTGAAGGACTCCAGAGGCCATGCTCTCAGCTACTACACTGTTTTGACTTGATACTCAGAGAAACTTATCACTTCTACGGTCTGCAGCTAGACATGACTCAAACCAGGAAACCGTCTGCCCTTGAATTAGTTAGGAGAAAAGGTGGGGCTGCTCTAACAGCGACCCAAAGCAAAGGGCTTTGCCAACTTCAGATCCCTGGAGTCCTCAAACTAACATGTCCAAATTGAGAAATGCAGACCAGAGAGGAGAAATGACTTGCCCAAGATCACACAGTATTTGTTTCAAAGGCAGTTTTAGGACCAGGATTTTAGGACCTTCTAAGGACTTCCTTCCAGACCACACCACCCCCTAAGGCTTTCTAGAGCAGGTGACTTGCCTAGGGCCACACCAAGGGCAAGGCCTGCCTGGACTTCCACTTTCCCTGCAGCTTTCAGGTGTGAGCCTCAACTCTAGTTCATCCTTTTCCCATCTGCACCACCCCTTGCTGAAAATGAGGCCTGACTTCCTTTTACTACTCATTACCTGCTTGGCCAAGTTGAGTGTTTTTCATTTCTAATTTAGCCTAACCCAAAGGGAGGAAGAATTGGCATAGACATCTGTACCACCTTAAAGCCAGCGTCCAGACCCCTGGACTGGGGAATTTAGGAAGACTTGTTTCTACCACTTACTATCTCCCAGGATGACTTTGGACACGTCTAAGCCTCAGTTTCCTGATCTGAAAGATGAGAATCAACAATCCTCGCCCAGTCCATTTCACAGAAGTATGGTAACGTAATATTCAGGGGAAGGGGGCAGAGGACTTATCCACCAATGCCAAAGCCCTCGGTGTGGCCCAACCACCCTGGCGGCTCACTCGGTCAGCCTCACCTTCAGGGCAAACCAGCCAGAAACGGGGAAGGTGATCAGCAGCAGCAAGAACCCCAGGAAACTGATGAGGCCGTGGCAGAGGCAGGAGGGCCAGCTCTGAGGTGCATCTGGGGACAAGAGAACAGAGGCAGTCAAAGAACACCAACAGGTCTGGCAGGTCAGGGGCAGGCAGAGTGAACTTGGTCAAGTGTGCCTTTTGCCTCCCTCCCCCTTCAGTGGCTCCTTCCTTCTCTGGGCTCTCAATCTGCCTCCTTGCCTGACACTCCCATATCTTTGGGCAAGTGCTAGTTAAGGACTGTTCCCTCCTCCCACACATCAAAACTAATCTGTGCCAAGTCCTACCCTCACAAGGCCTATTTTCTGCTAGGCAACGGCCATTAGGTCTGAGAAGCCAATCCATGTGATGCTGTCCTCACCAGGCTGAGAGCGGGAGTCAATCCTCTTGTCTGATTTATATTGCCTTCCCATACCTGGCACAGAGCCAGGAGCACCTGGGCCTCTGTAAACATGTGCTGGGTTGAACTTGAAACTGCTGGCATCACACATTCCTCCTCTACCATCAGCCTCAGAGGGGTGCTTTCAAGGAGTCCCTTTGGAGATAATGCCTTAGCCTAAAGGGATAAGGCATTAATGGCTCATCAATAGGAGCCATAGATGAGGGCTAAGACATTCTTTCTCGGCTCACAATTCTTCCCCCTACTTTAGTGCCCTAAAGACTGTCAAATGTGTGCTTCACTTGAAGCTGCTTCAGGTGGGAGGGGGAACTCGGAAGATGTTCATCTGAACCAGAGGTCCTGGCCCCGAGAGAACCAGAACCCCGGATGAAAGTAGAGCTGAGACAGCCCCAGAATCTCGGATGAGGTTATTCTCTGCTCCCCTTCTCCTCCCAGCCTCGGACAGGAAGCAGACAGGAACCTTGCCCAATCCTCCCAAGAACCCCAAACCCTCTAGGCTCTCTGAGCCTCAGGATAGCTGACCCATGTGGCCACTGCAGGAAAGGAAGCCTCGGATAGGGGCAGCTGTCATTACAGGAGGGTCAGGGAGGGACCAAATCCTCCAGGGTTTGGTTACCAGGCTGAGGAATGTGGACTCTGACCTGTGGGCCAAGGGAACCTCTCAAGGCTTTGGAGCAAAAGAGGGCCAGAGCAGACAACAGGCAGCTGAGGGCCTGCCTTTTTGGCCCACCCATCTCCACCAGGTAACAGGGAGATGCTGGAGCTCAGGGCCTCTAGGGTTGTCCCCTGGGGTGAGAATTCTGCAATTTCTCTGCAGCCAAGAGCCCTCAGTGTGCTGGTGACCTCCTATGCCTAGATCTTATTTTCTTCTAGGCAAAATGGGAACTTGCAACGGCTGCCCAGACCTAAAGGGCTGTTAAGGGCCGAGGAGAAATGTGATGGGGCGAGACTTCTTGTAAGATGAGAAAGCTCTGAGGCTGCAGCGTAGCCCCAGGAAGGGTGGATCAGCGCCAGCATCCCATGCCCAATCCAGGCCTTTCGCCACATCGTGTCCCCTCTCGGTCCCTCCTCTTAGAGTGCAAGGGCGCCAGACCGGCTGACTCCTGAGAGGCAGAGACTTCGGGCCCGGGGATGCCGGCCGGTGCCCGCCCCGGGTCCGCCGTGCTGGGTGGCCACTCACCGGCCCCCGGCCCCACGCCGCCCCGCTCCGGGGACAAGCAGCCCTTCTGAGAGCCCAGGAAGCCGAAGCTCGACTGCTGGAATCGGTCAAAGTCCCCCAAGGGCAGCGCCCGATACCCCGACCTGCTGAGCATGGCTCTGGACGCAGGGCACACCCCCGCCCCCGCGCGGAGCCGGGCGCACCTGCCGGCCCTACCCCGCCCCAGCCGGCCGCACCCCGCCCCAGCCGGCCGCCGCTTCCGGCTTTCCCTGCGCCGCAGCGGCGCGGCCGCGGCCAGGAGGAGGAGCGGGCTGGCCCGGCCGGCTCCCGCCGTCGCACCGCGCCCCCTGCGCTGGGAGGCCCGAACTGCGGCCGTAGGGCGAGGAGGGAGGGCGGTCTGCGTTCCTCGGAGCCCGTAGGAGTTCTCGCCTCCTCCTCTGTGCTCCCACTCGGCCTTAGAAAAGGAGCGGGAGGGGAAGTTGGGCCTTGTAGCGGGTTTTTCAGGAGCTGAATGTTCTCCAGAGTCAAGGAAATTCTACCAGCTTCTCAGCACTCCCTCTCCAAACTGACACACTGGGGGGGTGTGGGGAGCCGTTGTCTAGAATTATGGTCTCTCCAGGGCACGGTCAGCAAATTATTCCTCTTCGTGTCCCCACAGCCCAGAAAACGAGGCCTAGCACAAAGTGGATCTCAGTACTTATCTGTTGATCAGGTCACCGAGGTCAAGGCCGGGCGGGAGGGCTTGAACTTTGGCACAAAAAGTAAGAAATTTCCTGTGCAGACCTTGGGGAGCACTGCAGAGTAAGGAATGAGGGGATAGCACAGAGCTACCTGGGTGGGTCAGGCCCTGCAGAGCATCACAGAGGTGAGGCTCAGAAACAGCGTGCCCCTTGGTCCAGGTGCCCAGAGGTATAACTTGCCTTTCCATGGCTTGAGAAAACCCAAACGCAAATAGCAAATTTACTCTGAGAAGCACTAACTTCCAACAGGGTGTTAGGGCAGCTATCTTCCAAAGGGAGCCAAGAAGTTAATAAAGCTGTCCTTGTCTCAGCCACATGCCAGTCCTACCTCCTCAGGCCCCACAGGCCCCCAGCCATAGTCAACTTCCAGGTCCTTTTGTAGATGGCTGCTCACCATCTTTGGCTTTTCCTAGTTGATGGCCTGATTAGGGGTGCTGATCAGGCTGGAGGGTAGGGCAGGCTCCTGAGCCTCACACAGTCCCTGGGAAGTTGAGTCTCTCCCAATGTCCCCTCTATACACACCCCAGACTATAAGTTTTACAAGAGCAAGGCCCAGTCCCCATCCCCTCTAATCTCTTCCAAGCTGGAACTAAGCACAGAATGGGTATACAGGAGTCAGCGCAGTGGTTGGGATGGTCTGAATGGATACACTGGGCACTGGCCCAGTGAGGCCACTTGGAGTTGCATTTTCTGCCCCCACCAGCTGGGGGTCTGGCTTGCTTCTCCACTGGCCAAGAGCTAACTTGCTTTCTCATCACTCTCCTCATACTCATTCACCAGGTCTCCTTCTTCCCTCCCCACCCCCTACTGCCTCAGATTCATCAGCCTTTCCAACTGTCACCCAAGTCATCATCCTGTTCCTCTTATCTCCACTCAGTGTCCTCCCAGTGTCTCTCAGGTTGTCAGAGTGACTGTCCCAACATGCAGAAGGGATCGTGTTGTTCCTTGGTTCCAAACCAACTGTCCCCCGCAGAACTGGTCCATCTTCTTAGCTATGATCTTGCCCAGACCACTCCTGGGCTGACATTGCTCATGGGTCCCCTCTTAGATCTGAAAATAACCAAAACTACTTTCCAAACGTGCTCTCGTATTTCCAACCTCCCTGCCTTTGCACATGCTGTTCTCTCTGAGTGTTCCCCCAATCCCTGAATCCCCTGTGAATTCCCACTGTTCCTCCAAGTCGCAGCTAAAGGATCTCCTTTCCAGCCAGTCCCAATACTTTGTGAAAATCTCAGTTTAGGGACCTGCTCTTCCACTAGATCAGGGGTTCTTCTAAAGGAAGGGCCATGTGTGACTCGTCTCTGTGCCCCCAGTTCCCAGCTAGGGGCTGGGACAAAGCTGTGCCAGTGTGAGCTGAATGTGTGGCTCGCAGCCGAGGCTGAGAGCTGCCTCCCTCCTGCTCAGCCCTGCCGCTATTCCTTTACCCCCAGGTCAGCTGTGCATCTACTCCTCTCCTCCTCTCTCCTCCTCTCCCCTCTGGGTGTGTCTTCAAAATTCAGCCTGCCTCTCTGCCCCTAGAACCGCCCCCAGCTTCTGTCTCACTTCCTCTCGGGGGGCGGGCTCTGAGCGGGCACCTCCTCTTTCCTACTGCTTGAGACTCAGCCATCTGGCGCACACGTCTTGTTCAGCTTCGCTTCCCGCCCTGCAAGATCAAAACCGAGAATCGAAACTGACCTGGGCTCCATGCAGCAGGAGCCTGTATCCGCCAGATCTCCGGGGCCCCCTCAGGACTCTGCGCTGCCCCACGCACCCACCATGCCTCCCCCGGAGTCCCTTTCAGAAGGCCACCAGCCCAGTCCCAGCCACTGCCCCACAGAGGTACTACTGGGTTTGGGGAGATGGGGTTGAGGCCTTGTTGACTGGCTGTGGTGGAGGGGAGAGGTGGGAAGGGAAAGGCAAACTTGGCCAAGTACCTTAAAGAGTGACACAGAGGGAAGACCAGATCTTGGGGTCCTGACCCTCTTGGCTGTGATAGGGGTAGTGGAGAATAGAAAAGGGAATTAGGATGAGTTAGGGGAGCCTCTGTGGGCTGCGATTCTCTAGGAGCAGGGGGGCAAGATGCCGAGGGTCGGTAGCACCTGGAACTGGACTCTCCTACTGATCCTTACGACTTGCCAGGTAGCCCTTGCTTCAGGGGAAGGACCACAGATTAGGGAGGATGAAGGTAGTAGCCCTGTTGCCCCCACCTGAAGCCAGGGGAATGTCCCAGGTGTGGACAAACTTAAATCTAAGTGCCCAGATCAGAAGGTGGGAAACTGTGGCCCAGACGAGAGAGATGTATCAGCTCAGGCCTCACAGCTCCTGTGGTTTCTCCTCTAGGAAGCCTTCCAGATCCTTCTTGGAAAACCCTGCCCACCCAACCCCCATCCCCAAGGGGGCTTACTGGGTCCTCCTCCTGGAAGCTTTGCCTTAGTCTTCTGGGCAACTCCCCCAGCCTCCTGCTCCCAAAGGAACTACTTTGATCACTTGTTCTGTGCTGTTCCAGGCCCTTTTGCCCCCATTCATGAGAGCACAAATAACACTATAGTGCAGTAATTTGTGTTATCTGCATAATTACAACTAGGAATAAGACTACTAACAATACTAGTTAACATTTATGAGCACTTTCTCATGTGCCAGGTACTCTATTGAGCACTTTCTTTTTTTGCATTTTTTTTTACTGTGGTTAAATACCTATAACATAAAATTTACCATTGTTAACCATTTATGAGTGTACAATTAAGTGGCATTAAGTATATTCACGATGTTGTGTAACCATCACCACAGTCTATTTACAGAATTTTTTCATCACCCCAAACAGAAACTTTTACCCTTTAAGCAATAGCTTCTTATTCTTCCTTCCCACCAGCTCCTGGTATTTCATATCAGTGGAATCGTGCAAGATTTCTCCTTTTGTGTCTGGCTTATTTCATTTAGCATAATGTCTTCGAGGTTCATCCATGTTGTAGCAGAATTTCCTTCTTTAAGGCTAAATGATATTCCATTGTATGAGTAGACCACATTTTGTTTATTCATTCATTTGTTGATGAACACTTGGGTTATTTCCACTTCTGGCTGTTGTGAATAATGCTCCTGTGAACATGGGTGTGCAAGTATCTGTTTGGGTCTGTGTTTTCAGTCCTTTGGGGTATATATCTAGAAGTGGAACTGCTGGGTCATATGGTAGTTCCATGTTTAACTTTTTTGAGGTACTCCCAAACTGTATTAAGCACTTTATGTGAGCTTGAAACTTAATGTATATACTTTCTAAACTGAGTTCCTTGAAGGGAGGAATGTATCCTATATATCCTTGTATCTCAGGGCCTGGTACTGTGTCTCAGGGGAAGTGGGTGCTCAGTTAATGGTGGGGTGAGAGCCAGAAGCCTGAGTAAATGGGAGATTGGGTTACTGATAGCCTGGGTTTTGCATCATCCAATAATTGCCTGGAATGGAACATGAAGGCCCATTCCAGCCTCCAGACATAGGGGTGGGTGTCCGGTGGATAGGAACTCCTGAGACTTAAGGCCTTCCCTCCCTGTCTGGTCCCCCAGCAAACCACAGAGGAGGAATTCCAGTTCCTGCGCTGCCAGGGCTGCCAAGCAGAAGCCAAGTGCCCTAAGTTGCTGCCTTGTCTACACACGCTGTGCTCAGGATGCCTGGAGGTGCCAGGCGTGCGATGCCCCATCTGCCAGGCACCCCCGCCCCCAGGCGCTGACTGGCTGGCCCTGGATAATGTCTTCTTCGAGAGTCTGCAGCGGCGCCTGTCGGTGTACCGGCAGATCGTGGAAGCGCAGGCCATTTGCACCCGCTGCAAAGAGTCCGCCGACTTCTGGTGCTTCGAGTGCGAGCAGCTCCTCTGCGCCAAGTGCGTCGAGGCGCACCAGTGGTTCCTCAAGCATGAGGCCCGACCCCTGCAAGAGCTCCGCAACGAGTCGGTGCGCGAGTTCCTGGACAGCACGCGCAAGTCCAACAACATCTTCTGCTCCAACCCCAACCACCGCACCCCTACGCTGACTAGGTGAGCGGGACGCCCCCGGGGTTGGGGTGGAGCATCCAAGAGCCAGGTAGAGGGTGCGGGGAGCAGAGATCCAAAGAGTCACAGCGCTGGGAGCGTGGGACGAGGAACTAGGGTCTTGCAACTCAAAGTGTGGTCCGCAGACCAGCAGCATCTGTGGCCATGACCACAGTTTATGCTATCCCACGCGAGAAGGTAGTAAATAGTTTCCAGTTTCCCTCTGTAATAAGGAATGCTATAGGATCATCTTTGCACTCTTATCCAGTAATTTCTTTAGGATAAATTTTTAGAAATGCCATTGCTGGGTGGAGTATGGAAATTTTATGTTCTGATACGTGTTACCAAACTGCCCCTTAGCAAGTCTCAGAGTGCAGTTTTCCACGAGCTCTGCCTGAGGTCTCTAGCTGGGCTCGAGGATGAAACGCAGGAAGTTACTTTCTGTCTGAAAAGTCAAAACTGTTAACACAGTGCTATGTGGGAATGTCTGTGAAAAAAAAATCAACTCCACTTATCATTATTTTTATTAAACAGCACAAGATTTTGATTCAGTTTTTTGATAGATAATACATTTATGTGATTCAAAAAATCACAAAAAATTTATAAAGAGGGAAGGCAAAGTCTGCGTTCCCCTGTCTGCATTTGCCTGATTCCTACCACTTCTCCCTCCCCCATCCAGTTAACTATTGTTACTAGTTTTGAATGTTTCCAGAGTTTCCTTGTGAAGAAATACACAGATTTATTGGAGTGTATGGTCTTATTTCCCCCCCTTTAGCCAAAATGGTAGCATACCTAGGTGAACTTTTGACCCTCCCCCCAATAGATTGCTTGTATAAGATTCTGTATGTCCTCGTTCTGGGGGATCTGCTTGCAAAGGGAAGGTGCTCTTTGCCCACTGGGAACACACTGCAAACTACAGCCCTGCTAAACTGAGTGTGGCTTGCTTCCTGCATGGAGATTTACCACCTGCACCACCGGCATGTGTTCTCCCCGGATTCCTCAACAGCCGATATTACCGTTTGAATGTGATTTTCTCTCTCTGTTGTTAAGGTTGGGGTTCAGTGGCTTTTCATGTGTTTATTGGCCAATTGTGTTTTTTCGTTGTGAATTGCCTATTTACGTCCTTTGCCTATTTGGGTTTCTTTTTTTCTTTCGAGGAGTTAGCCTCTAATTATAAGAGCCTGTTATAGTGCAAATATTTTTCCCATGTTGACCTTTGTCATTTCATTTAATATGAGGTATTGTGTTTAGGTTTTTAGTTTTATATAGTCAAATCCGTTAATCTCTTCCTTTGTGGTGTCTGGCTTGGATCATCCTAGGAAATGTTGTTCCCATTCCAATGTTAAAGATATTTTCTTATACATACTCTAGTTTAGTAATTTCATGGTTTTGTTTTTATAATTAAATCTTTAATTCCTGTGGAATTTATTTTTGTGCATGGTATAAAGGAGGAATCCTTACTTTGCTTTTCTCTCCAAATGGAAAACCAGTTCTCTCAACTTTTACTGAATAATCCACTCTTGCTTTCCTCTGAAATGCCCTTTAGATCATGTACTAAATGCCCACGTAGTCATCTGTTTGCAGTGTGTTCCCAGTGGGCAAAGAGCACCTTCCCTTTGCAAGCAGATCCCCCAGAACGAGGACATACAGAAGACATACAGTAGATCTCTGTTCTGTGCCAATCATCTGACTATTCCTAGGGTAATCCTTACTGCTGTAAGGAAGTCTGTAGCTTTGCATTCAATAGGGCGTGTTGCCATTCTTCTTCAAAAATGATTTTGCTTTTCCTTTGCTCTTATAATTTATGCAGTTTCAGAACTTACATATTCATTGGGATTTTTCTTGAAATTGCATTAAATCTAGGGAGAATTGGCCTCATCTCTGGTTATACCTTTTAGTTGTTATAGTTTTTCACATGTCTTGAGCTTTTAGAGTTAAACTTATAATATTTAATAATATTGTGAATGGAATATGTTTCCATTATGATTTCTCACTGGTTATCATTAACATTCACTAATGCTCTTAATTTATGTACAGTAATATTTAGTCATCTTGTCGAGCTCTTTTATTCTTGTAAGTTTTTCAATTGATTGTTTGGGTTTTCTGGGTGAGCAGTCGTATCTGCGAATAATAAAAACTTTTTTCTTTCCAGCATTTACACATATTACCTCTTTGTAGCTTGTTTCATTGGCCAAAACAATATTGAATAATTCACAGAAGTGATTAGAAAAGGCAACTTTATCTTATTCCTTTCTTTCACCAGAAAGTTTCTTATGTTTTCTTGCTCAGTAGGCTGCTTGTTATTGACTTCCTTAGGTAACTTTTTAAAGTCACATTATGAAAGTTGCCTGCCTCCCATTTCCAGTTTACTAAGAGTTTTGTTCTTGCTGTTATTTTACTTTATTTTATTTTTAACTCAAGAATGAGTGTTCTTTTGGACTCTATGGAGGTGTCCTTTTACCTTTTATACAATGAATTATATCAATAGGTTTCTTTATGACGAACCATTTTTTAATTCCCAGGAGGAAAAAGTGTCTTTGGTCATGGCATACTACTGTTTTAATTGATAGCTAGATTCCATTTAGTACTCTTTTATTTAAGCTATTATCTGTTTTTATAGATATGATCAATTTTTATGAGTATG
This sequence comes from Equus caballus, assembly GCF_041296265.1. NCBI lineage: Eukaryota > Metazoa > Chordata > Mammalia > Perissodactyla > Equidae > Equus > Equus caballus. The sequence goes on along the minus strand of NC_091684.1, from coordinate 132,657,706 downwards.
TGTGATTTCTTTAAGTTTTCTCATCCATTTATACTAATTTCTTTCAATGAATTTGTAAGCTTTCCGTTTTTGAACATGATAATGTATATAAATTGCTTAGCACAGTGCCTGGCACATATTAAGTACTTAATAAATGTTAAAATCTTACTATTCATATAATTTCTCTTCTCTGGAACAGTTTAAAGAACATAAGCAATTTAGGCTTATAGAAGTTTCTTGAAAAACTATCTGAGACTGATGCCTTTTTTTGGAGAATAGATTTTTTTCCCATGGTGTTGATCTGTTTGGGATCTTGAGTCAGATTTTCTGGAAAATTTTCTAGTTTATTCTGAGTTATCTTTCATAATTTAAAACTCTCTATACCTGTAATTATATTTCCTTTCTTCTTTCTTTTTTTTTTTTCTGCTTTTTCTCCCCAAATCCCCCCCGGTACATAGTTGTATATCTTAGTTGCAGGTCCTTCTAGTTGTGGCATGTGGGACACTGCCTCAACGTGGCCTGATGAGCGGTGCCATGTCCGCACCCAGGATCCGAACTGGCGAAACCCTGGGCCGCCACAGTGGAGCGCGCAAACTTAACCACTCGGCCATGGGGCTGGCCCCTCCTTTCTTATTTCTAATGTTGTATGTTTGTAATTATTTTAGTGATCTTTTGAGAGCACTAGCTTTTGGTCTTTCCTTTTATTGCTTACGGATATTAATGTTTTTCTTTTTTCTAATTAATCATTTTGTTTTTATCATCATTTTCTTTGTTTTACATTTTTGTCATTATTCATCACCTAACTCATTGAACTAAATAAATGAACTTTAATTCATTTATTTGCTATCCTTATTATTTAATAAGCTCCTCTGAATATGACTTTTGCTGCATCCCATAACTTTGATAAGTAGTGTTCACATAGTCAATCATTTCTCAAATATATATAATTTCAATCTTTTCTCTTTTGGAAAATTTTCTGTTTGATGGATGAGTTTTGGGAAGAGTATTTTCTGAAATTTTCAAGTGGTTTGTGATGTTCGGTTTCTATATTTGATGTTAATTTCTACATTATGGTCAGTTAACGTGTAAGAGTTCTATATCTGAGACAATATTGAGCTTTTCTTTGGAGCCTACCATATTCCTTGGACTAACATATTACTAGGATTTAAAAAAATATGTATTCTTTATGTAGCACATGCACACACACATACACCAATATATCTCCTCTTTGTACTCTTGTTTAGGTTTTTAACAAACATATTAAAACATATGTGTGTGTATCTCTCGATCAAGAGTAGATTATGACTATTCTTCTAGATAGGATAAAACCTTTAGCGTACTTTTTCTTCACTCCTCTTTCCCTTCCCAGACTCAAATTTAATTGAAATAACATGAAATTTTAATTCTAGATTATTACCAAATTTTTTATGCCTTTTCTATTCCAAGCATCCTTTCTTAACAGTTATTAAGTGTCATCATCACATTATAACCCACTTGTTATGTATTATCTTAGATTTTAATTGGTTTCATTGCTCACATAATTTTTTCTATAGCATATCTTCTCCTTTCTTGAATTATTTAAGGTGATTAATTTCGCATTTGGCTGGAATACTTCAAGTAATTTTTGGTGTTGCTTTTCAGAAAGAGTTTACTTTCTGAGACTTTAAGTGTCTTAACTTGCATGTCACACAGAAAGGAAAGCTTCGCTAGGTTTAAGAGTCTGAAGTCACAATCACAGTTCTTTCATCTTGGAATGTATAAACATTGCTTCATAAATTTCTGGCCTCCGCTCTTGCAGGTGAGGAATTCAGTTGTCTAATTATTTTTCCTTTGCGGGTAATCTGTTTTTTGTTTGCTAAGGATTTTTATATAAGTTTTTCGTTATTCTTGGGAAGGATTGATCAAGCTATATCCAGGTCTAGGTCTTTTTTTCTTTCCTCAATAATCTTCCATGATATTGTTGATCTGAAAATTCAAGTCTTTCTTCAGATCAAAGAAATTGTCTTCTGCTTTTTTATGAATTGATTTCCCTTCATTTGCTTATGTTTTCTTTTTGCAACTGTTGTTGTGTAGAGATTAGAATTCCAAATCCATCTACCTTTTTTTTCATTAATTCTGTTACTTTGCCTTTTTTCTTCTAGATTTTCAGAGTTTGTTGAATTGATTTTCTAATTGACCAACTGTTTTTTTTAGGAGACTCCTTTCTGCTCTTTGCTGCATGTGTGGAGTTTTGTGGGTTTGGTTTTTTCCCTAGCCGTTGTGTTTTTTAATTGCCAAGAAAGGTTCATGTTCTCAGGATGCTTTTTCTTGTCAGCCTGCTCTTGTTCTCCAGTGTAGTATGTTCTTAAATCTCCCTGAAAAACAAACTTAGAATTTTTAGAAGGTTTGTGTTTCTTACATTACCCTTTTCTCAGTATGGGCTGAGAATCAGTTTGGTCCCCATTTTGGCTGCTGATTCTCTTTACAGGTCCCATGGTTCTGTGTTATCTGCTCACGTGTAAATGTTGACATCCACAGTGCAGAGTTTTAGTAGCTGACATAGGCCAACAGCAGCTGTGTAAACCCCAAGTGACACCTCTCACCCCGCAGTGAGGACAGGGCCTCCCCCATAGAGCCCAGGTGGCAGCTTACAAGTGGTCCCACTTCTAACGCGGGGGTCCGGATGGATTCCTCCCCTGGTACAATGGGCAAGGCTTGTCCCGCTAGCCAGAGGCTAGGATTCTGGTCCCTTCAGCATGGTGGATGGCTTCAGAAACCTGGTCATGTTGCTTAAAAATCATACACGCACATACGGGTTACATCGTTTCAAAATTTACCAGTGATTCCTTGAAAAACTCAGCTTCTTTTTACTGCTCAATACCTCAGTGCCATAAATAATCCACAACTTTCTTCAGGTCGTGAACCACTCCACCCTTCCACATAGAGCTAATTTAGGGCTTACCCTAGAGAGCAGCCCCAGAGGTGGCTTTACAACTTAGAACTCAGCCTGAGAGTGTCTGGCTGCTGGCTCTTGATTACCAGGCCTGTGGAGTCCATTCTTTTACCCCTCCTTCCTGCTGTACTGTGTGGCAGGCCCTCTGCTGGGTGCTAGGGTATAAACATGAACAGATACAGCCCTGGCCCTCCATGAGGTCACAGTCTGGTGGCCACAGCAACAGATCCACAATTAATAGTCAAGGCTGCAAAGTGCAGCAAGGAAGCCAGCTCAGCGGAAGCCTGCTCACCAGCCTCACTCCGTGCTGATAGGACGTTGGCATCACACTGTCCTCAGTGTTACATTTTCCCCTGCCGGTATCCCCGTCTAGCACAGGGCTGACATGCGGTGTGTGCTCAGTTGATTATTTACGAGAGGAAGGAATAAGGAAGGCAGTCACAAAGGTGAGTGATCTCCAAAAAGGCCACCTGCCCAGCCTGCTTTGACTGGGGAAGGCAGAGTCCAAGAGGGTGTCACACTTAGCCTGACATGCAAGGAAGGAGAAATGGCAAGGGGGTAAGTTGTGTGCAAAGACAGGGGCACTAGCAGGTCTGCTGCATGTCAGGTACTGCAAGTAAAGGGTGTGCATGAGGGCAGGGGCTGAAAGGTGAGCTGGGGTGAGACGTGGGGGGCCTGGAGGAGTTAGGACTCTGTCCTACAATTTCTAGAACATAGAATGTTCTTAGCTTGGTCCTTTTTCTTGCAGTTTACTGTTGTTTTACCGGTGAATATCCTGGAGAACACAGTGTGAATGGACCCTGTGCGGGGCTGTGTTGGAAACCCACTGATGGGTGTTAAGGCAGAGAGTAGGATGATCGTATCATCCATCAAAGTGGTACTTTGATTGAAGTGAGCAAGTTTGGGAGCAGGGAGACTAGTATTTGTTTCTTTGGCTGTATGCTTATGTATATTTCACCTATTCCATAAAGGATTTGAGGAGATTTAACCACCATACTGTTGGGGATATGTACCCAACAGAAACTGAAGCAAAGAATCTGAACCAGGGAAAAGGGAGTCCCATTGGGAGACTGAAGCCATAGTGCAGGTGGGGGTGAGGCCTGCAAGAGTGCGGAGATGGAGGGGTGGAGAAAAGGCCAGAGTCTCGTATTGCCAGGGCCTGCTTGACCTGCAGATCAGAGTGGCTACCCACCTTCCCATCATGTCTGCTTGGGAGCACTGGGGAGTGCCTTCCACCCACAAGTAATATGGGTCTAGGACTGCAGGTGGAGTTGAGACCCATGTCTGTGTGTCAGATTCCAAAGCTTGGCCAGTTGGTGGGGGACGGGGGATTAATCCAGGGCCATCAAAGCTTGTAGCCAGAAAGAGCTTGAATTGTAGTTGAATGGAGAAAACAGAAGACCTATTAATCAAGTTTGAGAGGTGTGATGAGATCATGAACTGGGAAAAGAGTTCCCAAGAACAGAAGTTGGAACGATTGGCAACAGGTCGGGGAGAAGCATGCTGGACAGCTGAGGGGAGGGGTCATGGCAGAGGTGTACATCATGCAGTGGCAGAGCTGATGGCAAGGAAGAGAAGGGCTGCTGGCTGAATGGAAATGGAAAAGGTAGGTCCAGATGGGTGTGCTTAGGGTCAGGCTGGGGGAAGAAAGCCAGGCGCCAAGGGTGCAGACTCTAAGGAGCCCCCTAGCCCTCATGAATCAAGTGAGTGCTCCTGAGATTTGCAGCCTGGGTGTCTGGCTGCCCTGCCTGGAGCCCTCCGTGAAGTTATCAGTAAATTGCATCTTATTGGGGATTGAGATCTCACTGGGATTGAATGCTGGCTGTGAGGAGCACCACATGGGCAGAAGAAAGGCTGCTGCCAGGAGTTAGGCTACGAACAACCCATTTTCAAATTTTTCTCTGAACTCATCTGGGGAACTTGGTTTCAGAGCCAGGGGCAACTGCTTTTCCTTTCATGGGGGGACCGTGAAGGTAGACTTGGTTGAATAATATGTGGTTAAAAGGGATTTCCCCCGCCCCTGGTGTCCTATGTTTTGGAGAAAGAAGCGAGAAATTTAAAGTGACCCAAGCCAAGACCAGGGTTAGGGTTGGCGTCCCTGTCTCAGTACTCCTGAATCCCCATCTCTGCTTTCTCCAGCTGTAAGGAGTGGGCTTTGCTGCTCAGGGATGGAGGCCTCAGATGTGTTAGAAGAATCTTTGACAGTCAGACTTGAAATTAACAGCCTTTTGTCTTGATTCCTAACTCATAAAATTAAACTGCCTGGAACCACATCTGACCATCTGACCATCCAGCCATTGAGAAACCATTGATTGAGCGTTTATTTCATGCCAGCATTGTGATCACTGTTGCCAGGCAAATAAGGATCCCTGACTCTGAAGTCTGAATCTATGGAGGGTTTCTGCCTATGGATAAGTTGCGAGTGTGCGCAGCCCTGTGTTCCACGGCAGAGACCCATAGGTATCAGGAGACACATTCAGATAAAGCACTGGGACCATTTTTTTTTATTGTGGTAACATTGGTTTATAACATTATATAAATTTCAGGTGTGCATCATTATATTTTGATTTCTGTGTAGATTACATAATGTTCACCACCCAAAGACTAATTGCAATCCATCACCATACACATATGCCTAATCACCCCTGTCGACTTCCCCTCTCCCTGCTTCCCCTCTGGTAACTATCAATCCAGTCTCTGTCTCTATGTGTTTCTTTGCTGTTTTAATCTTCTACTTATGAGTGAGATCGTATGGTATTTGACTTTCTCCATCTGACTTATTTCACTTAGCATAATACTCTCAGGGTCCATCCATGTTGTCACAAATGGCTGGATTTCATTGTTTCTTATGGCTGAGTAGTATTCCATTGTGTATATATCCCACATCTTTATCCATTCATCTCTTAATGGTCACTTAGGTTGTTTCCAAGTCTTGGCTATTGTGAATAATGCTGCAATGAACATAGGAGTGCATGTATCTTTACACATTCATGTCTTCATGTTCTTTGGATAAATACCCAGCAGTGGAATAGCTGGATTGTATGGTAGATCTATTCTTAAATTTTTGAGGAATCCCCGTACTATTTTCCATAGTGGCTGTACCAGTTTGCACTCCCACCAGCAGTATATGAGAGTTTCCTTTTCACCATATCCTCTCCAACACTTCTTGTTTCCTGTCTTGTTATTTATAGCCATTCTGACAGGCGTGGGGTGACATCTCATTGTAGTTTTGATTTGCATTTCCCTGATAGTTAATGATGTTGAACATCTTTTCACTTGCCTATGGCCATCTGTATATCTTCTTTGGAGAAATGTCTGTTCAGATCTTTTGCCCAATTTTAAATTGGGTTGTTAGTTTTTTTGTTGTGGAGATGTATGAGTTCTTTGTGTATTTTGGATATTAATAACCCCTTATCAGATACGTGGTTTGCAAATATCTTCTCCCAATTGTTAGGTTGTCTTTTCGTTTTGTTGATGGTTTCCTTTGCTGTGCAGAAGCTTTTTAGTTTGATGTAGTCCCATTTGTTTATTTTTTCTGTTGTTTTCCTTGCCTGATCAGACATGGTACTTGAAAATATGCTACTAAGACCCATGTCGAAGAGCGTACTGCCTGTTTTCTTCTAGAAGTTTCATGGTTTCAGGTCTTACATTCAAGTCTTTAATCCATTTTGAGTTAATTTTTGTGTATGATGTACGATAATGATCTACTTTCATTCTTTTGCATTCTTTTTACCATGCTGTTTTGGTTACTATTGCTTTGTAGTATATTTTGACATCAGGAAGTGTCGTACCTCCAGCTTTGTTCTTTTTCTCAGGATTCCTTTGGTTATTTGGGGTCTTTTGTTGTTCCATATAAATTTTAGGATTCTTTATTCTATTTCTGTGAAAATTGTTGTTGCGACTTTGATAGAGATTGCATTGAATCTGTAGATTGTTTAGGAAGTAGGGACATTTTAACTATGTTAATTCTTTCCATCAAAGAGCATGGAATATCTTTCCGTTTCTTTGTCTTCTTCAATTTCTTTCAACAATGTTTTATAGTTTTCAGTGTGCAGATCTTTCACCTCTTTGGTTAAGTTTGTTCCTAGGTATTTCATTCTTTTTGTTGCAATTGTAAATGAGATTGTATTCTTAATTTCTTTTTCTGCTGCTTCATTGTCAGTGTATAGAAATGCAACTGATGTTTGTATGTTGATTTTGTATCCTACAACTTTACCATATTCATTTATTATTTCTAAATAATTTTTAGTGGATTCTTTAGGGTTTTCTAGATATAAAATCACATCATCTGCAAATAGTGACAGTTTTACTTCTTCCTTTCCAATTTGGACGCCTTTTATTTCTTTTTCTTGCCTGATTGCTTTGGCTAAGACTTCCAGTACTTATGTTAAATAAGAGTGGTGAAAGTGGGTAGCCTTGTCTGGTTCCTGTTCTTAGAGAGAAATAGCTTTCAGTTTTTCTCCATTGAGAATGATATTAGCTGTGGGTTTGTCATATATGGCCTTTATTATGTTGAAGTACTTTCCTTCTATACCCATCTTATTCAGAGTTTTTATCCTAAGTGGATGCTGTATCTTGTCAAATGCTTTCTCTGCATCTATTGAGATGATCGTGTGATTTTTATTCTTCATTTCATTAGTGTGATGTATCACATTGATTGATTTGTGGATGTTGAACCATCCCTACATCCCTGGAATAAATCCCACTTGATCATGGTGTATGATCTTTTTAATGTATTGTTGTATTCGATTTGCTAGTATTTTGTTGAGGATTTTTACATCAATGTTCATCAGTGATACTGGCCTGTAATTTTCTTTTTTTGTGTTGTCCATTTCTGGTTTTGGTATCAGGATAATGTTGGCTTCGTAGAATGAGTTAGGAAGCTCCCCCTCCTCTTCAACTTTGGAAGACTTTGAGAAGGATAGGTATTGTCTTCTTTGAATGTTTGGTAGAATTTACCAGGGAAGCTGTCTTGTCCTGGACTTTTATTATTTGGAAGGTTTTTGACTACTGTTTCGATCTTCTTACTGGTGATTGGTCTATTCAAATTCTCTACTTCTTCTTCTTTATTTTTAAAGATTGGCACCTGAGCTAACAACTATTGCCAGTCCTCTTTTTTTTTTCTTTTTTCTGCCTTTTCTCCCCAAATACCCCCAGTACATAGTTGTATATTTTAGTTGTGGGTCCTCCTAGTTATAGCATGTGGGACACCACCTCAGCATGGCCTGACCAGTGGTGCCATGTCCACACTCAGGATCTGAATCAGTGAAACCCGGGGCCACTGAATCAGAGTGCGTGAACTCAACCACCCGGCCACGGGGCTGGCCCCTCAAATCTCTACTTCTTGATTCAGTTATGGAAGGTGGTATGATTCTAAGAATTTATCCACTTCTTCTAGATTATCCAATTTGTTGGTGTATAGCTTTTCATGATATTCTCTTAAAATCTTTTGTATTTCTGGGGTGTCCATTGTAATTTCTCCTCTTTCATTTCTGATTTTATTTATTTGAGCCTTCTCTCTTTTTTTCTTGGTGAGTCTACCTAAAGGTTTGTCAATTTTTTTTATCTTTTCAAAGAACCAGCTCTTGGTTTCATTGTTTTTTTCTATTGTTTTTTTAGTCTCTATCTCATTTATTTCTGCTCTGATTTTTGTTATTTTCTTCCTTCTGCTGATTTGGGGCTTTGTTTGTTCTTCTTTTTCCAGTTCCTTTAGGTGCAATGTTAGATTGTTTATTTGGGATTTTTCTTGTTTGTTCAGGTAGGCCTGAATTGCTATGAAGAACCACTTTTGCTGTATCCCATAAATTTTGGCATGTAGTATTTTCATTTGACTCCAGGAATTTTTGGATTTCTCCTTTGATTTGTTCATTGACCCAATCGTTCAGTAGCATTTTGTTTAATCTCCACATATTTGTGGCTTTTCTGATTTTTTTCCTGTAGCTGATTTCTAGTTTCATACGTTTATGGTCAGAAAACATGCTTGGTATTATTTCAGTCTTCTTAAATTTATTGAGACTTGTTTTGTGGCCTAATATGTGATCATATTAGGGAGATCATACCGGAGAATGTTCCATGTGCATTTGAAAAGAATGTGTATTCTGTGGTTTTTGATGGAGTGTTCTGTATGTATCTATTAAGTCCATCTGGTCTAATGTGTCGTTTAAGGCCAATGTTTCCTTATTGATCTTCTGTTTGGATGGTCTACCCATTGGTGTAAGCAGAGTGTTAAATTCCCCCACCATTATTGTGTTACCATCTGTGTCTCCTTTTATGTCTGTTAATAATTGCTCTATATATTTAGGTGCTCCTATGCTGGGTGCATAGATATTTAGAGGTATTCTATCCTCTTGTTGGATTGTTCCCTGTATCATTATGTGGTGCCCTTCTTTGTCTCTTGTTACAGTTTTTGTTTTAAAATCTATTTTGTCTGATAAAAGTATTGCTAACCCAGCTTTCTTTTCTTTGCCATTTGCATGGAGTATCTTTTTCTGTCCCTTCACTTTGTTTGTGGAGTGTCTTTAGGTCTGAAGTGTGTCTCTTGTATGCAGCATATATATGGGTCTTGTTATTTTACCCAATTGGCCATGCTGTGACTGTTTTAAGGAGGGAAAAGTTGTGTTTAATTGGGAGGATCAGGGAAACCATGATGAAAGAGTTGATATTTGAGCTGGACCTTGAAAAGATTGGTCTGTATGAGTTGCAACTAAAACAGATGTATAAATTAGTAACAAACTTTTAGTTAATGGCTTAAGCAAAAAATGGGTGAATGGCTTATTTAAGTGAATAGGGTTGTGGCAGGCTTCTGACTTGACCCGATTATGTATTCGAGTTGCGTCACCAGGACCTGCTTTCTCTGTATTTCTTGAGACCTGGCTTTCCTCCAAGTCAGCTCCTTTCACAGGAGGATTTCTCCCTCTCGGTTGCGAGATGATAGCAGCAGCTCCATTACACACCCTCACCCTCAAATCCAGTGGGAAAGAACAAGAATCTCTTCCAGGAATTCTAAGCCGAGGCTCAGCGTGTCTAGGGTTGGATCAGGTTCCTGTCCATGAAAGGGTCACTGAGGCTGTGGGGATTACTCAGATTGACTTAGGTGTCAGACATGGGCTCCCCCAAAGCTCATGGGCTGAGAGTGGGGAGTCTGTGTCTCCCTAAAGGGAAAGGCCAATTCCATATGGTATAAAAAGAAAGAGGAATATGTCCTTAATACATCTTAGAAAAATGTCCTGCAACCACTTCAAGTGAAAGCAAAGAAAAGATTCCAGGTGTCTGGAATGCAGTGGGGCAGAAACAGAAGTGCCGGGGACAGGTTTGAAGCCAGCCTCAAGTGACACTCCTGTCCCCTTGGGACCTGGGCAGCTGCTTTCCAGAAGGAAGCTTTCTCTTTTCCAATACGATCAGAGAATGGGCTGTTCTGGGTGAGTTCTGCCTCTTGTTAACACAGTAGAGCACTTGCCTATCTTTTGAGATGTTTTTCCTACGCTGTTATCTTAATTCCCTCACCCTCCTGTAAGATTATTGAGGAAGAGAGGGCCGCTCCCATTGTATAAATGAGACGAGAGGGCAGAGTGTTAATGGAAGCTAACCCTCAACTAGAAGGTCTTGTCTGAGCCAGGGCCAGAACAGGTTGTGGGGTTCCCTGACTGCAGACTGCACACCTTTCCTGTACCGCTAGCCTCTCTGTGCAGGCGGTCCTCAACTAGCTACCAGCTGAGCTGCAGAAAAGGATTCTGCAAGTTACTTGTTTAGAGCTCGAGTGTATTTTCCCTTAGAATTAGATTATTAAAAGAAACTATGCAATTTAAACAATGTTAAATTTAATTTCCCTTCATTTTAACAGAAGAAAAAGATACTGAAGTAAAATTGGACTTGCTAAACTTCAAAGAAATAGTTCTTCATCCTAAAATATCTCCTTAAAGGTCTCTAAGATAAAGCAAAAAAATGACAAAGACATTAAGATGTTGGAGTCATTATAGTTTGTTTTTAATGAAACACTTCCATTTTAGACAATAGTAACTAGTCTCTGCTAAGAAAGATCAGGATGGTCTGCTCCCGTCTCTCTGGTCTTGGTCATATGTCACAATGGCTCTAATGCACAGCAGTGGTCCTTTTACTTCAACATCACTTTTCAGGAATTCTGTATTTTTATTTGGCTCTTAATTGGAGGGATGTTGTCAATGAGCAGTTTTTTTTTCAAGAAGGACTTCTGTCCTGGAGTCTGTTGGTGTTGAGAATGTCTGTTGGTTGCTCATATACTTGAACGCCGTCTTGGCTGGGTACAAGCCTGGGGCCCATTCTTTGCTCAGAACCATGTAGACCCTGCTGTGTTGTCTTCCAGCATCAATGTTCATGGGGCCAAATTTATTTGCCTTTTCTGTCTTGATGCCTAAAGATGTTTTTCATTCTTGAAGTTTATTAATTTAACTAAGCTGTCTTGGTGTTGAGCATTTTATATCAAATTATTCTGGAATCTGGCATGCCCCTTCAATCTAAAAATTTTTATTATTTCAATGAAATTTTCTTACGTTACTCTTCCTCCTCTTTCTTTTCCTTTTTAGTTTCCTCTTCTTGCTTTATTACCATTAGTATTACAATTTTTAATTTATTATTTTTAGGTTTTTCAGATTACTAATCTTAACAGTATTACAACAATTTGGGGGAAACTTATTTATTTAATGACTATTGAAGGAGTAATGAAGATCAGAACCACAGTATACATTCAAAGCTACATGAAATCATTTTATACACATTTTTATAGACGTACTTGAGAATATCAAAATTGTTTGTGTCACATCAGGAGTTACTGCCTGTTTTCTGTGTCACCAGATTCTATTAACATTGAATGATTAACTTTAGTCATTGAATTTTGTAACAAATTCCTGCTTTGGCATATTTTACTATTTGGATTCGTTCTGCCAAAGCTGTTAGAGTTGGTGAGGTATTTTGAAATTGCCCTGTCTAAATAGAAGAGCTGCCTGTTTATTCCATATGTTTTTTAACTAATATAGTGTTAAGTTATTGTTACGTTAATCACCAAATAACATTTTTCTTATCCATGGCTTTAGTTACTCTCACTCATGGCTTTAATGAACTGGTTGTTTCATCCATCTCCTCTGCCATTTCATTTACTGAAATTAGATCAGATTTAAATAGCTTGATAATCACTGCACTTATCTATGTGATAAACTGTGTTCTATGGTCTTGCAACATTTACTGGCATGTAAATTCATATTGCATTAATGTTCATTAATATCCAGTACCGTATAATTATAGTACATTATTATAAAACTCAATGAATTTCCCCAAGTGATCAACTTTGCTCCAAAGATTGAATCTCTTTTATTAACATATAACTTATGTAATGCTTTAAAAATGTCTTGCACTTGCTACTTTTCCTGTTGCACTCTGAGTGGCACCCTTCTGTGTGTACATGTGCAGTTAACATCCTCTTTTCTTTCACAGCTCCAGAATGTCCAGTGTATACCTGGCACAGTGCAAGTCACTTCACATACACCAGCCCACCTTTGTCCTTGCAACAGTCTGTGAAAGGGGCATCCTTATCCCCATTTTATAGATGGGAAATTAAAACTCCAAGAGAGAAAGTAGTTTACTCATGGCCTCATAGCTAGGAATTGGAAGAGCTCAGATTCAGGCCCAAGTCTGCCCACCTCCAGAACCTATACCCTTTCTGCTGTCAGGTGGTCTCTGGCATGGCAGTTTAGAGACAGGCAGCTTTGGGATGGGGAGATTGAGAACTCAGGACATGTGTTGGGGCTTCTATTAAAATATTAAAAAGGTCATCAGTTCACTGAATGCTCATAAAGGGATGAGCAAAGCAGTACACCTCAGGAAAGAAGAGAAAGAGCTTTCTTGTAATTCCTAGATGGGATGTTTTTTGAGGGTTCCCCATTGCCTCCTATTTAAAGTGCAAACTCCTTTGCTTAGAATTGATTATGGAAACTTTTGGAAAATCTAAATAGGTGAAAAGGGGGAGGGAGAAAGAAAAAGAAGGTAACTATTATCAATATAGACTTTTTCCTTTCCTTCCTGCTCTCTCTCTTTTTTTTTTTTTTAAAGATAGGCACCAGCTAACATCTGTTGCCAATCTTCTTTTTCTTTTTTCTTTTCTTCTTCTCCCCAAAGCCCCCCAGTACATAGTTGTATATTCTAGTTGTGAGTGCCTCTGGTTGTGGCATGTGGGACGCTGCCTCTATGTGGCCTGATGAGCGGTACCATGTCCGCGCCCAGGATCCGAACCAGTGAAGCCCTGGGCCGCCCAAGCGGAGCGTGCGAGCTTAACCTCTCGGCCATGGGGCCAGCCCCACTGCTATCTCTTTAATCATTCAAAACAAAATGAACAACACTTGGTGTTCCATAGTAAGCTTTTCTTATAATAGGAGGTTGTGAATGTCTTTCCAAAAATGTATCGTTTTGAGTCTTCAGGCAGTCGCGTCTGTTGATAGTGTGATTTCTTCCATTTCTTCAGTGATTATAAGGTCTTTACTGTCATGAGAGTGAATAGTCGACTATAGCATCTTCATGGTGCTATTTTCCACATTTAACTCTGAGATCCTTCGGAAATGTATCCTGGTCTGTTGTACGAAGCAAAACTCTATCTTGTTTTTTTTACCCCCAGTAGCCAGTTTTCCTGATTCCAATTGTTGAAAACCCCTGTAATGTCCATTAGTTTGGGATGCATTCCTTGTTGTATAAAATATTACATTCTTATAGATGCCACAGCCTATTTCAGGACATTCTGGTCTGTTTGCTGATCTTTCTCTTGACTCTTAGGCTAACACCACACTTTTAATAATAGTAGTTCTATAACCTGTTATCTAGCAGAGAAAATCCCTTTCCTTACACTGATTTTTTGAAAATGTCAGCTATTTGATCTGTTTATTTCATCATGTGAAATTTAGAATCAGTTAAATTTCAAAATCTCATTCATAATTTGATTAAAATTGCTTTAAACCTTTATATTAACTCTAGGAGAATTAGTATTATAGTATTTAGTCTCTCCAGTTGGGGACCTTGATACACTTTTCTGTTTTTTAGATTTTCTCTATCTCTTAGTGGGTTTTTGTCCTTTTCTCCATATAAATCTTATGTATTTCTCGTTAGGATCATGTCTAGGTTTGTTTGGTTTTTGTTTGTTTTTAGCATGTTATTTTAAATTACTGTTGTGAATGGGGGCATGGAATTTTTTTTTCATATTTTCTTCATTTGGTTTGCTGGGATAGAATTAAGCTATTTCTCTCTCCCTCTCTCTCTTTTTTTTTTTTTGCTGAGGCAGATTTACCCTGAGCTAACGTCTGTGCCAATATTTCTCTATTTTGTATGTAGGTTGCTGCCACAGTGTGACTGCCAACAAGTGATATAGGTCTGAACACCGAACCACCGAAGCAGAGTGCACCGAACTTAACCACTAGGCCACGGGGCCGGCCCTAGCTATTTTCTTCTCTTAATTCTAGTGTAAATCCAGCCACTTTGCTGAGCAATTTCTTATTAATTCTGTGGTGTTTTAGCTTGTTCTTTTGAATATTCTAGGGGCAAATAACTGTAATTTTGCTTTCCAAGCTACACCTTTCTGTGTCTGTTAAGTCTGGCTTCTTGTCATGGGGCTCTTTGTGGGCAGGTACCCACCTCACCTCTGCCTCCCCTAAAGTGCTAAGCACACAGTAGGTGCCCAATAAATGTTCCTCGAGTGAGAGTGAAGGAATCCTGAGCCCAGGAGCTCATTCCTGGTCCTGAGTGGCAGCCTTTTGATGGGTCACTCTGATTCAGGGTCTGCACCTCAGTCTTATCAGAAGACTGAGGGCTTTTAGACCAAGGTGGTCTGATTCAGTCCAACCAATTCACAGAGACCTGTTGCCACTTGTCCACCTCCGTCCAGAGGGGGAGTGGTTGCTGATTTTCCCTAGGGAGACCCCATTTGGGACAGAGGGGGCTTAGGAATTGGACCCAGCAGAGACTGTGGTCAACCCAGAAAGTCTTGCTCTCCCTTCGGTCAGACTACCCGCAGTGTACGCTTCCCAGGCATGGAGCATCCTCTCTATGGAGGGGAAGCTGGCTTCAGACTCAGCCCGTCTCCCAGGGGTCCAAAGCAGGAAAACGACACCTGGGTCTAGCTCTCCTCCCCTTACTTCTACACCCTAGATAGTTACATTTATTAGAATTCTGTTCTTTGACTTAAGAAATAGGTAATACATTCGCAGGGCTCAGACATGACAGCATCCTCAAAGTCATATAGGGAAGTGTCTCCCTCCACCTCTGTCCCGTTCCATCTCATAACTACTTATATTAAATTGTGTGTCCTTCTGTTCTCTATTCAAATACAGTCAAATATGTATATATCCTTACTTTTCTCCATTCTTACACAAAAGGTAGTATCCTATATGTACATTTCTGCACCTTGATTTTTTTACTTAAAATATACATCATAATAATACAAATATTGAATACTCATTATATGCTAGTCACTATTCTAGACTTTTATACATATAAACTCATTTAATCCTCCTAATACTCCTGTTATTATCCTCATTTACCATGGAGATTTTTCCATATAAAGAGCTTGCTCAGGGTTTTGCAGCTGCATAGTATTCCATTGTATGGGTGCCTCATAATTTGTGTAACTCATTGCCGAGTGGTGGACACTTAAGTTGTCTCTGTTCTTTGCGATTACGGACTGTGTTGCATGTTCTTTTGTAAGTGTGGAGCTAGAGCTGCAGAATAGATACCTAGAAGGGGGATTGCTGGGTCAAAGGATAAATACATTTGTAATTTTGATGGATATTGCCAAATTGCCCTCTGTAGAA
This sequence comes from Equus caballus, assembly GCF_041296265.1. Classification (NCBI taxonomy): domain Eukaryota; kingdom Metazoa; phylum Chordata; class Mammalia; order Perissodactyla; family Equidae; genus Equus; species Equus caballus. The sequence goes on along the minus strand of NC_091684.1, from coordinate 132,641,977 downwards.
TTATTAGTTCTTTTCATAATTGCTTAGCATTTCTCATTAATTGTGTCATTGGTGAGCACTAATATTTCTGTCAACTATAATAATCACAGTCTTCGTTAAGAATGTTTTTATATAGGACTTCCCTCATTTGATCCCCTACAGCTCTCCCATGTGAGGTGGGAACTATCCCTGTTTTGCAGATAAGAAAACTGAGGTGCAAAGAGGTTAAGTGACCCACCAAGGGCACAGAGCTGAGGTTTGATCCACATCTGCCCAGCTCTTTTCTCTGCTCCAGCTGCCACTTACCTCAGTCACTGGCCCTGCCTCTGGGTGATGGGTCTCTGTCACTTAGGTCAGATTTCCCAAGGCTAGAGGAGCTGAATGCTCATGACTGGTGGCAACCCCCATTCCCCTTTCCCACACTCTGGGCTCTCCAGGAAACCTCTGCTAGCCTGGAATGAGTCTCCTGTGTTTGATCAGGAGGATCAAGCCCTGGGACCTTACCTTGGGTGCCTTGGGAAGGTTGGGAGCCAGCAAAGCTGACAACTAGTACCTGCTGCCATGATTTGGCAATCAGGTTAGCCATTAGCTCTCTGTTGGCAGTTTCAGGACAAGGTTATCTCAGTCATTGAGCCAAAGTGGCCCCAGCTAAGATTCTTTCTCCTATGGGGTGACATTATTATCATTGCTGATGAGAGTAAATTACAGCGGTATTTCTGGGGAAGTAACTAAATATTTTTCCTGGTAATATTTGGAGAGGCAGCATTGTGGCGGTTAGAGCGCGGAGTCTGAGCCAGACTGCCTGGGTTTTTATATTAATTTCCTATTGCTACTCCAACAAATTACCACAAATTTCAGGCCTTAAAACAATACAAATTTATTATTGTGTAGCTCTGGAAGTCAGAAGTCTGGAATGGGTCTCACTGAGATGAAATCAAGGTGTCCACAGGGCTGTGTTCCTTCTGGAGGCTCTTGGAGAGAATCCATTTTCTTGCCTTTTCCAGCTTCTAGAGGCTTCCAGCAGTCCTTGGTTTGTGACCCCCTTCCATCTTCAAAGGCCACAGGACAGCATCACTCTGACCTCTGCTTCCATCATCACATCTCCCTTCTCCCACCCTCCTCCTCTTTTCTTCATAAGGACTCTTGTCTTATTGGGTCCACTTGGATAATCCAGGATAATCTCCCCATCTCAAGATCCTTAGTTTAATCATACCTGTAAAGTCCTTTTGCCATGTATGGTAACATATTCACAAGTTCTGGGAATTAGTACCTGGATGGAGGCCATTATTCTCCCTACTACAGTTTGCATCTGGACTTTACCACTTACTAACTGTGTAACCTTGGACAAGTGATCGTACCCCTTGTTCAGTTTCCCCATCCTTAAAATGGAGATGCTAATAGTTCCTACTCCGTAGGATTATTAGGAAGATTAAATGACTTCATGTTTTTCAAAGGCTTATAATAGTGTCTGACACATAGTAATTGCTATGGAAGTGTCTGCTAGCTAAAATATATTAAATAAATAAAAATATTAAAAATATTCACACTCTTTGATCTAGCAATCCTATTATTTGTAATCTATTTCATAGAAACAAAAGCATCCATGCATTAGGCTACATAAAGCATTGTCCATATTGGCAAAAAAAAAAAAAAAAAAAAAGAATCACCGAATCACTGGAATGTCCATTAACGGGAGAATGAATGAATCTGTTGTGGTCCATCTGGAATATAATGGAGCTATTAAAGAGAATGTATTAGATCTCTACTTACAGACCTAGAGAAAGTTAAATTGGAGGAGGAAGTTACAAACTAATGGTATGGAATGATCTCTTTTTTTTTTTTTAAGATTTTTTTCCTTTTTCTCCCCAAAGCCCCCTGGTACCTAGTTGTATATTCTTTGTTGTGGGTCCTTCTAGTTGTGGCATGTGGGACACTGCCTCAGCGTGCTTGATGAGCAGTGCCATGTCCGTGCCCAGGATTCGAACCAATGAAACACTGGACCGCTTACAGTGGAGCTGGGGAACTTAACCACTCGGCCACGGGGCCACCCCCTGTTGTAGACGTTTGAGCCAGTTATTTAACCTCTGAATGTATCAGTTTATCTGTGAAATGAAGATAACAATAATTCTCCCCTAACAGGCTCTAGTGAGGATTAAATGGTATAAAATAGATCAAGTTCTTAGACTCCTGCCAGCAGCTGCATAGTTTGGATATTATTTCTGTTAAGGTGGTTTGAGTGGAGAGAGGTGTGGAAGGATGCACCCAGGATGCTTGCCTGGATAGCTTGGAGGTGGGCAAAGGAAATTCAGAACTGGTGGGAAGAGATGATTAACTTTCTTTTTATATATCTTTACAGTGTTTCAGATAGAAGCCAGCTATTGTTACTTTGATAACTTTTTTATAGTCTAATGTTTTATTGGTAGTTTGGGTACTATTACCATAACCACAGACGCTGAATTGGGAAAGGCACGAAACTATAAACATATCATGATTCAAAGTTTTGTAACTTTTGAAGAGGAATTTAATAACAAAAATTTCAAGGGAAAAAAAGCAAGATAGCCGTAAATCACGCCGGCCTTGTGTGTCCACAGCATCTACTGCCGAGGCTGCTCCAAGCCGCTGTGCTGCTCGTGCGCGCTGCTAGATAGCGGCCACAGCGAGCTCAAGTGCGACATCACCTTGGAGATCCAGCAGCGGCAGGAGGAGCTGGACGCCATGACCCAGGCGCTGCAGGAGCAGGACCGCGCGTTTGGTACGGCGCAGGCGCAGATGCGCTCGGCGGTCAGCCAGCTGGGCCGCGTGCGCGCCGACACCGAGGAGCTGATCCGCGCGCGTGTGCGCCAGGTCGTAGCCCACGTGCGGGAGCAGGAGCGCGAGCTGTTGGAGGGGGTGAACGCGCGGTACCAGCGCGACTACGAAGAGATAGCGGGTCAGCTGAGCCGCTTGGACGCTGTGCTGCAGCGCATCCGCATGGGCGGCGCGCTGGTGCAGAGGATGAAGCGCTATGCCTCGGACCAAGAGGTGCTGGACATGCATGGCTTCCTGCGCGAGGCGCTCTCCCGCCTGCGCCAGGAGGAGCCCCAGAGCCTGCAAGCCGTGGTGCGCACCGATCGCTTCGACGAATTCAAGGTGCGCCTGCAGGACCTCGTCTCTTGCATCACCCAGGGGACAGGTAAGCACCCGAGACACCCTCATGGCTGGCCTGTTTACCCTTAAGGACTTGTGCCTTGCTGCTGCCCCCTGGGGAAGGCAGGACAGAAAAGATCATTTCCATGTGACAGAAAAGGAAAGTGTGGAGTTTTTATTAAGTTTCTTGAGTTTGATCACATCGTAGGTTCCAGGGCACAGGATAAGGGGGAGAGGATGCCCTGACATGGGGCTGCAGCCCCCCATAGGGGTCACGTTTTACTAATTTACAAGATCCTATGGATTAGCTGTGATTTTATGACCCTGGGGGAGTCAAGAAACTATAAAGCTGAGAGCCCGTGTCATTTTAGCTCCGGAGGGACCAACCACTCCAGGAGGTTCTCTTAAGCCACCTGTGTCCAGCAACAGAGAAGTCAGCTGGAACATGAGGTTAGGGTGGAAGGGGGCTGAGAAAACCCCCTGGGGTGGTTAGGTGCTTGCTGAAAACCAGGCTATGGCTCAGTGAAGGAGATCATTTGGCTCCAGGATAGCTTGCCATCTGGACCAGCAGCCAACCTTTGTGGGTCCTGTCTGGTATTGGGAAGTGGGGAGACAGCAGACCAGTTCCTGGCCTTGAGTTGTCCAGTCCAGCTGGAGACAAGATGGGGCACGTCAGTAGCTGGAGAAGGAGACAGTGCTTGACTCTGCAGTCCAAATCTGGGAGTAGTAGCAGCTCTGTTTGTATGAGCTGGAGGTGTCAGGGAGCTTTCAAGAGACAAGGGGAGGGGAGTGCAGAAGAGGGCCTGCAAGGGGAGGAGGCTTTAATGGCTTTTTAGCAAAATCTCTAGGCTGGAATCTGAGCTCTGAACAGCTGGTGTGAGGATGCCCTTACTGGGAAAGGGGAGGGAGGCTACAGAATCTGAAGGCACCTGGACAGGTGCTAGGGATGGAGAGCTTGCCCACTCCTACCCTTGGAGCTGATGGATGTGACCTCATAGAAGTATACATAATCCTAGAATGGGCATGGACTTGTGCCTCCGCCACCTAGGTATTGTATATTACCCCATATACAGGAAATGGCCCCACAGATTTTAAACAGCTTGTTTTGGGTTTTGTAAACTGGCAGTGGCAGAGAAGGGAGTTATTTTATTCTGAAGCATGAGAGATTTAGACTTAATAAAAACAGGAAGAGTTATCTCGGACTTCTCACTGTATGCAGAGAATTCAGTGAGCAATAACGCCTTTAGGATTGTCCACACTTGCCTTGGTGGTGGCCCAGAGATGAAGAGAAGTGTATTTGGGGTTTGAAGCCAAAGGCAAGTGCTCTCTGATTCCACCCCACTCTCCTTCTCGCTGGGTTCATGCCCATTGCAGTTTGGGAGCTTTTCTTCCAACTGCCAGCCCCTCCATGGAACTACCCCAGTGCTGTGAGAGGCCCTGGAGAATGGGTCTCCTGGAAAAGCAACAGGAATGTTCCCTCTGTCACTGTCCCAAGCCAGGATGCCTCTTGCCAGGGTTGGCCCTGAACTGCCTGTGACCTTTTCTGTGTTCTCCAGATGCAGCTCCACCCAGGAGAGCCAGCCCAGAGGCTCCTAGCACTCCCACAGACGCTTCTGACGTTGACCTGGTGAGATGGGTTTGAGGTCTGAAGGGGAGGCAGTACAAACCAGCAGGCCAGCAGGTTGGAAGTTCCCTGTGTCAGGAAGTAAACTGAGTCTCGCTGTCCCTGTGTCTGTAGGCAACAGAGGAAGGAGAGCCCCTGAGAGAGGGACAGCAAGTGGCTGGACTGGAGCTGTCAGTGGGAGGGAGGAAGGGAAGGATTGGCTGGCTGACTCAGAGCTCCTACATGCCAAGGTAGCTCTTGATGGGTTCAGGGGGGTGAGACCAGGGGAGTACAGGAAGTGAATGAGGTGATCACTGGTAGGTGGCCCTGATGGATGTGGCAGATGATCTGTCCCCTCCCTCTACTCCACCCCAGATATGTGAGCCTTCTCCTGGGTCAACATGTGGACCTTCCTCTCCTTTTCCCCCACTCGTGGTTCTTGGAGAGGAATGGAGAATGGGGCCAGGAGTCAGACCTTGATCCCAGCAGCCTGGCTTCCATCAGTGTGTATCCATCGGGGTCAGCATATATCCAAGAACCATAGTTGTTCAGGGTTGGAAGGTGCCCGTACCCCCTCTAATGTTGGCATTCTCTCTGCAGTGCCCCTGACCTATACCTGTCCAGCTTTCATGCTGTAGGGGAGAAAGAAACACTCCTGCATCCTCTGGGTTCTTCTGGCTGGTCTTACAATTAAATTGACATGAGACAGAATAACAGGAGAAAACCAAACAAAGTTTAATAGTATGTATACATAGGAGAAACCCAGGAGAACCGAGTAACTTGCCAAAGTGGCCAAAGCCCCCACCGTTACTACCATCTTCAGCTAAAGACAAAGGAGGATGTTGGGGGTAGTGGTTTGGGGCTTCAGAGAGGAGGAAGGCAATTCATAGGGAGATGGGAAAGCAAATGTTTGGTAAGCTAGTGTTTGCTGGGCCATCTATACACAATGAGAGAGAACTGATAAAATGAGCTTTGCTAGATGCCTTCCCGTCTGCCATACCTAGAGTTATCATGGTGATGGCTCCTTCCTAGAACAGGCCTTCTAATCTTAAATTCTTTAGGCAGTTAGGGGGAAGCTCAAAGTTTCTTTCCGAGTTTTTTGTTCTTAAAAATAAGCCAAAGAGACACATTCTGGGTGGCAAATTCTGATGCCCCACAATGCACACACCTCCAGGAACAGGAAGCTCGCTCATTCTTGATGCACTCACTCCTGCCTCTACTGCCCTGGGTGGAAATGCGGTGGCATCCCTTTAACTTGCCCTCTTGGGTGGTTGCATGCATGGCTCCTCTTGGCTGGGATAACTTCCCTCCATTCCCTATTGCACCAAGTGTCTGGTCTCCTCCCCATCCTTGTCATCCAGGTTTGCATGTGCTTGCCTGTCAGGCATCTGGGCCCAGGACTGACCAGTCCTCCATGGAAAGCAGGTCTTCTGGTGTGGGTGGTCGGGGCAATAAGCCTTTGTAGCTTTGTCATGGCATGGCCCATAGGAGGGAGAGATTGCTGCAGGCTGAGGCAATCAGGAGAGGCTTCCTGAGGAAAGCAGGACTTAGGATCTGAGAGTTTCAGAGCTAGGATAGGAAGAGAGCATGGAGTCCAACCCGCCTCTTTTACAGAGAATGAAGCTAAGGCCCAGAGAGAGGGTGTGACTTAACCCAAGGCTACACAGCGAGCTAGGGGCAAGACTAAGAAGCCAACTCCTAACTATCTTAGGTACTGCAGTCCCATATACACAGCTTCAAAAATTAAAGGACATTTTATTTTATTTTCTGGATAGATAACACAATCACATGGTCAAAATAAAAATGTAGAAAAGTGATAAATAATGTCTCACTCTATGTCCCCCATCTGTCCAGTTCTTCATCAATTTCTTACATATCCTTCCAGAATTTCTTTATGTAATTACAAGCAAATATGATTATAAACATTTGTTTTCCTTTCCTTTTTTTTGCACAAAGGTAGCATAATCCCATATACATAGTACTGTGCCGGGGCTTTTCGCTCAATGAGATATTCTGAAATTCTTACCTGTCAGTAGGCAGGAAGCTTCCTGAGGCCTTTTTGCATCTGCACTGTGATCCACTGAATGGATTTGGCATACTTTATTTAGCGAGTTCCCTGTTGGGGCATATTTAGGTTGTTTTGGTATTACAGCAATGCTAGAATGACTAATGTCCCCAAATAAATCACATGAGTAAGAGTGAAAAGTGCCTTGGATCACAGCTCTCGGCTTTCTTCCAAGTGCCAATTGCTGGTTAATGAACAGCAAGAGGGCCCCTGCAGTCTTGTGGAGGGTTGAGGCGTTTTGCCAGGTCTTTGTCTTGATGTGACTTTGTTACCGATTGAACTGTCTCCCCATACTGGTGGAGGGGAGAAACTAGAGTAAGACTCTTGCCCTTCTTCTTGTGGTTCTTCCTCTGTTCCGTGTCGCAACGTTGAAACAAGACTTAAGCTGAGCATTCAATAGCACAAGCTGTATTCAATAGCCAAAGAATTGGAGAAGTGGGGCAAAGGTCTAGGTGACGAAAGGGAGGGATCGGCATAGTTATTCCGGGAAAGGGGCGGGATGTCTGGGGAACAACCGTGCCACCTCTTTTCTTTCCTCATTTGGTTATAGCCTGCCATTGCCGTGGCGGTTGTAAACTGTCGTGGTGTCGGTGGGTATGTTCTGTAGTATAGTAATGTATCACAGTAAGCGTCTGGTGAGCTGCGAGGTCTATGTCAGGTCAAGTCAGACTGCCTTGTTGCCTTCAGCCGGTTTTGACTGGTTTTGTTCAGCCATCTTCTTCCTCTGTGGTTTCCTGCAAGCTAAAGACAACAGTTAGGCTTGTTCTGAGCTGGGTTGTGGTTAATGTCATATGGGGCAGGGGCCGGGTAACAACTTCCCGCTTTCAGCTGCTAAGCAGTTTGAACTGGAGCGTCAGAAGAATACTCTGTCCAGAGCTTTTTGCTTTCACTTTGGTAATAGGCTGGGGGTGCGTGGCGGGAGGGTGGAGCTGGGTGAAGGAAGTGGTAAGAGCTGAGTGCAAAGGGCAAGTGTGGCAGCTCAGGTGAGCCAGGCGAGGTCAGCTCGCGCTGTCCCAGGAGGAAGTCAGGTCCGTCAACTGTGCCAGGAGAAAGACAACTCTTGGACCTGTGTGCCTGCCTTAGGAGGCAGGAGCTGGGCTCTGGTGCCAGCACGCATCCCTCTTGAAATGCTGGTTTACTTTCCTTGCAACGGTGTGCCTAGGAAATGAGAAACACACCAACAGGCTTAACCAGGAATGCTTGGTGGGGGGTGGCTCAGGCATTTTCCCTCCTCTGTTTCTCATAGGCGCCTTTTGTAATGACATTACAATACTTTAAATGAAAAAATAAACATTTTTAACATTATAAAACAGCTATAAATCAGTCATGGCGATTTTCTTTTGTTTACTGAGCCCTCCTGAGTGTCTCCTGCTGCATTAACCTTGTGGTGGGGTGGCGGGGGGAGGGGGGGTGGTCAGGGAGGGAGGAAAAGAGGCAGAGAGGAGCCCAGCCCATCTGAAGGAGGGTCTCTTACATACCAACAGTATGTAAACAGACATGGAAGGGTAGAGCAAGACCTTTTCAACTTTCTAAAAATTTTTAATGGTGATAAAATACACACAACATAAAATTTACCTAGAAGTGGAATTTCTGGATGTATGATAATTATATTTTTAATTTTTAGAGGAAGCACCATGCAATTTTAAAAGTAACCATCCTAATGAGTGTGAGGTGGTTTAAACTTTTTTGACCACTATCTGCTGTAAAAAATATATTTTACATCTAACCTATAGTGTATACACGTGCACACACATGCCTGTAGCTAAAACAGAAGTTTTGCAAAGTAAATTATGCTTATTACATGGGACGTGCTTTCCTATTTTTATTCTATGTAATATAAAAAATGCTGGTTATGACCCACTAGATTGCCTTCATGGTCCACTAGTGGATCCCAGACTGTAGTTTGAAAAACACTGGCATAGAAAGCAGAGTGGAGACCGTGTGTTTTCCTAGAGGCCATGAGATTGTCTGTTCTCTCCGCTGCCGCCAGCAGGCTCCACTCTGATCCAGAGGGATGACTCTCCTTTCTTTTTGTAAAGATGTTGAGGGAAAAAAAACCTGGGAAGGAGGGGAAGAGGGAAGAGAGAAGGAAGTCATCCGTTATAGCAAATGGCGTGGGAGCCCACATCCCACATCAAAGTGCTCGATGCCAAGGAGAGCCCCGACGTGGGGTCCCGGTACCCAGCACATGGCCCCATCGTCCCAGTCTTTCCCTGCCTACCCTAGCCCGGGCTTGGCCAGCTAATCCCTGGTGTTCCCCCATGAGGGTAGGCTGTCTGAGTGTGTCCTCTACCACACAGGAGGGACAGAGCTTGTCCCCGTGAGGAAAGCGTACCCTGACCACATACTCTCACAGTCGGGCGTGCCTGGCTCTTTCCCTGCAGCTACCCTAGATGGAGAGCCCCCTCCCGCTGGGTGGGAGTCCCTTTCCATCACTGCATGGACGGACTGCAGGCTTCGAATTGGTACTCATCCATTGGGGGCACAAAGTGAGGTGCCAAGGGGTCAGGATTGGAGACAGGAGTGGCAGGCCAGGGCCCCAGGAGCCAAGCCCTGGAGTCTGGGTCACTTGTCACTCATTTTCAGCAAATGATCCAGCGAATGCTTCAGTTTCCCACGATAGAGAAAGATGGTGGGAGAGATATAAAGGAGACAGTGACTATTAAAGGAGGATATGCAAGGGCAGGAAGGGCACTTCCATTTCCAGGACACTGGATTCAAACCCTGGTCCAGGCCCTTAGTAGGTGTATGACCTTAGGAAATCACTTCCCCTCTCTGTGCCTCAGTTTCCTTCTTTGTAGATTGGCAATAATCGTGGTATAGTTCCTACATTTTTATTTTATTTTATTTTTTTTAAAGATTTTATTTTTCCTTTTTCTCCCCAAAGCCCCCCAGTACATAGTTGTATATTCTTCATTGTGGGTCCTTCTAGTTGTGGCATGTGGGACGCTGCCTCAGCGTGGTTTGATGAGCAGTGCCATGTCCGCGCCCAGGATTCGAACCAACGAAACACTGGGCCGCCTGCAGCGGAGCGCACGAACTTAACCACTCGGCCACGGGGCCAGCCCCCCTACATTTTTATTTTTAACTAACTTTTTTATTGTGGCAAAATTCACATAAGAAAATTCACTATTTTAAGGTATACAATTCAGTGACATTTAGTACACTCATAATCTTCTACAACCATCCCATCTATCTAGTTCCAGAATATTTTCATTACCCTGAAACATAACCGTGAAACAGTCACTCCCCATTTTTCCCTCCCCCGTCGTCTGGCAACCACCAGTCTGCTTTCTATGTCTATGCATTTAACTAACTATTCTGGATATTTCTTATAAATGGAATCATACGATATGCATTCTTTGTGGCTGACTTCTTTCCACTTAGCATAATGTGTTCAAGGTTCATCCATGTTGTGTGTATCAGAATGTCATTCCTTTTTATGGCTGAACAATATTCCACTGTATGGCTGGACCACGTTTTGTTTATTCATTCATCAGTTGATAGCCGTTTGGGTTGTTTCCACCTTTTGGCTATTGTGAATAATGCTGCTGTGAACGTTCATGTGCGAGTTTCTGTTTAAATATCTGTTTTCAGTTCTTTGGGGTATATACCTATGAGTAGAATTGTTGGATCATACGGAAAGTCTGTGTGTAACTCTTTGAGGAGCTACCCCTACTTTTTGGGACAGGTCCATGGAGCACTCGGCACTGCGTCCGACACAGACCAGTGATAAAAACAGTAGTCAGCAGCAGCAGCAGCACTGGTGCCAGCCAAGTGCCAGGTGCTCCTCTAAGCATTTTACTGGTAGTGACACATTTCATCCACATTATCCTGTGAGGGGAATATTATTATTATTCCCATTTTACAGAGGGGGACTGAGGCCCGAGGAGTGTTAAGTGATTTGTCCAAGGTGTGTAATCGCTGTTCTGACCCAGGTGGAGTTAAGGCCCAGGGGGCAGTGTGAAGGTCACAGGGAGGCCAATTTCAGCCCAGTAGAAGGATGTCCTCACTCTCGCAACTCTGCAGTTTGAGGAGCTGCTTCCGTCAGTAGTGAGCACTTTGTCCCTGGAGGTATGTAGCCGGGGCTAGTGAGCCTTGAGGAGTTGCTGGGTAGTAAGATCCCTGAGGTCATCTACTGGCCCCGCTAGGAAGCACAGGAATTGAAGTGGTCCCTGGACGCCAGCACCTCAGAGCCAGAAGGAGGTGACGTCATGGAGGGTATTGGGGGGACTCCTGCTCTCCTTGGACCGGGCAGCCTGCACCTCTGGCTGGGTGAGGCCCTGGGGATTGGGCTGACTCCAGGCCTGGGCTCCGAGCCCTGGGCCTGCTGCCTGGTCATTTCTGACTCTCTTGTTTCCTTCCTTGAAGCCGGAGGAGGTGCAGGAGGCGCAGGCCCCAGGGCTGGATGACACCCTCACTGAGACCCCATCTGTGGCTGTGGTACAACCGGTGCCCGGGGCACACCCTGTGCCAGTGTACGCCTACTCCATCAAAGACCCCTCCTACAGAGAGGTAAGGTTCTCCCCAGCCCCCACCTCCCCTCCTGAAGGCCCAGATCCCCCCAGGCAGAAAGAGGTGGAGCAGGGATGAGAATCCAGGCCTTAATGAGCACCTACTCCATGTTCTCCCTCGCTCTTGGCTGCCTTGTCAGGAAGCTCCCCTCTAAGCATGAGCCACTCCCAGGGCAATCAGGCCAGCAGAGGTCGGTGGTCAGCAGGCAGGGCCTGTGTGCGTGGCCGCCTGGGAGGGCTTTCTGTAAGGAGAGAGGCGTGATCTGCATGGCAGAGAGCAGAGGGAACAGCAGGAGCAAAGGCTCCTGCCCCCCACATCCAGGTCTCTGCCTACCACCCCGGTGTCCCTAGAGGCTTCTGACCCAGCCTTTTGGCTCCCTATTGCACAGGAGGTCACCAGCACAGCCACACCACAGAAGAGGAAGTCCTGCCAGACCGAGTGCCCCAGGAAGCTCATCAAGATGGAGTCTGAAGAGAAGGAGGGAAGGTTGGCCCAGAGCTCCCCCGAGCAACCCAGACCCAGCACCTCCAAGGCAGTCTCGCCATCCCGCCTGGACAGGCCTCCCAGCTCCAAGAGCCCTGTCATAGGAAACGAGGACTTCCTGCCCAACAGCAACCACACACCTGACCACCCTGTGGAGGCAGGTAGGCAGGTAGGCGGGCAGCAGAGGCTGAGGCCTGCATGCTGTCTTCCGGGGACTGGGTGGAGCCCCTCTTCTGCATCCTTACACCACCCAGGGAGCCCAAAGCCACCAGTATTCCCTGTGTGTCCTGCTCTCAGCTCCCACCTGATGGGGCAGGGAAAGCCCACGGTTTTCCTGTGGGATTAACAGGGATCCACCTTACCTCTGCGTTGCCGGGATTCAGTGTGGGGAGCCTGAGGGGCTGAGGCCCACAGTTCCATAGCTCCTTCCCCCAAGACACCCTACAGTGCCCAGAACTCTGCCTCTCCACAGGGTGCTCTCCCCGAGAAATGTTTGTGAGTAGGTGCCTAGCACACTCCCAGAGAGGACTTGGATAAAGTCTGCACCCATCAGTTCCCAAATTTTTCTGCAAAGGCCACCCACCTAAGGTACTTCATTTGTTCTAGATATTTTTTATGGGCACTGCCAGGCAGGGAGTCCTTGGGCATGAGTTTAGATCAACCCATAAAATTCTGCAACATTTAAGACAGTTCTTCCTAGATCTGCTTCACCTGGAGTCCAGCTTTGCTTTCATTCTAGGTCCTAGACTGAGCCCCGTCCCGGCTCACACACTGAGCCCCAAGTGACATTCCTTGCTCACAAATGCTGTTGGTAATCAAAAGGGGCTGAGAATTGGAAGAAACCAACGTGCTTCTTTAAGATTGCAAAAGGTGGGGCCGGCCCAGTGGCGCAGCAGTTAAGTTCGCACGTTCTGCTTCAGCGGCCCGGGGTTCCCCGGTTCAGATCCCGGGTGTGGACATGGCACCACTTGGCACGCCGTGCTGTGGTAGGCATCTCACATAGAAAGTAGAGGAAGATGGGCACGGATGTTAGCTCGGGGCCAGGCTTCCTCAGCAAAAAGAGGAGAACTGGCAGTAGTTAGCTCAGGACTAATCTTCCTCAAAAAAAAGATTGCAGAAAGTGTCAAACCTCTACAGGGAGGAAATTCTGAATTTAGCCAGCAGCTGAATTAAGTATTCACAGGCAGGGCATAGCAGGCAGTGATGCAAAGCCGCTTTAAGTAAACAGATTCACACAGGCGCACACGGTGAATGTTCACATCCCCCCTTGCAGGGCACACGTCACCCACCCAGTCCAGTGGTCTGCAAGGATTCCCACGGGAGGACACCCCGGATCCCACCCAGCGGGCATCCCCGGCAGGGCCTAACGCTGTCTCCCCTGCCCTGTTTCAGAGGAACGCGTTGTGGTGATCAGCAGCTCAGAAGACTCAGATGCCGAAAACTCGGTGAGTGGCCCAGAAGTTTGGCCCAGGACCCTGGCCTCCCCCAATTCCAGGTCCCAAGGGGCACAGCCACAGCAGGTGACTCTCAGACTCACCTTGCACCTAGACTCACCTTGCACCTGGGGAATTTCCAGCGCAGCCATGAGTCCTGAACTGTCCTGAGGACAGTCTCCAAATGCCAGCTGTGGGCCTGGGGCACCCCAGCCCTCCTCCATACTGGGGCAGGAGCCTTTAGTAACCACATGTACTCTTCTAAAAAGCTGATAGAATGCTTACTTCCCAAGCCCTGTCTCTTTTCTCGACTAGCCAATACCTTTGTCTGGAGCTTCCTTATGCATTTTCTGTCCTCTTAAGTCCTCAGTGAGGGGGGTGGACAAGAACCCATTGCCTGGTTAATCACAGCCACTTAGGGCCAGTGCAGGGGTGTGAGGGCATGGGCAGCACTGTCCAGGGCCCAAACAGGCAAGTTTTCATTCCATGTAAGGAAGAACTTCTTTACAGCCATCCCACAATGGAACAAGTGGCCTTGTGGGTTGTAACCCTTCTGTCTCTGGAGGTTTGTTAATGGAGGCTGAGCTGTCACCTGTCCAGGGGAACGGGGATCTGAACAGAGTGAAAGGTTGGCCTGGGTGGTCCCCAAGGTCCCTTCCAGCCCTTAGTCTGAGGTTCTGTGTTGGAAAGCGCGTGGAGCCCACGGAGACCGATGCGCCACACTCCTCGCCAGCCCACCTGCTGCAGAGAGCGCGAGGAGCATCCCACCGCTGCCGGCGTCTTATCCGTCTGCCACGTGGCGCATGCCGCCCCCCGCCTTTGCCTTCCCACGATTCCACGAAGCAAGCTGCTGTCTCTGATGTCGAGTGTCCCAGCCAGACTGCCGGTCACCAGGAGCGTGCTGCCATCCACCGTGGGATCAGCTTCCTGTCACGCAGAGCACAAGGAAGTACCCGCCTTCGCCACTTATTCCGCTTGCCCCTCAAAGTGTATTGTGCCCCCACGTGGACTTGTCCTCCCACCGCGGTCCAAGCCGCCACCCCTGCCACCACAGGGCCTCCCAACCCTCCTGCCAATCCCCAGGAGTGTCCTGCCCACCTCCAAACAGCAAGTGGCCAACCCCGACGGGCGAGACGCGCAGTGCGATCCCGCGGCCACTCTCTCCGGGGCTCCCCCCATGTAGCCCAGTGGCTGAACAACTTCTTTGCCCTTCCTCTCTCCTCTGTGGCTCCTCAGCTTGACGCCTGTCTCAGAGGGGGCGTGGGAGGAAGCAGAACACCCCAGACTCTTGGGACAGGAGTCTCCCCCAGGGATTCTGACAGAGCCCCCATAGAGAATCCCCAAGTCCAGGTCCCAGTGGAAGTCCCTCCAATTGCAGTCCTACCACCCCACCCTCCAGAGAAGCCTCCCGCCAGCCTGGGTCCCCCTCAGGCAAGCCTCTGAGAGCCCCTACTGCCTCATCTTCTATAGCTGCTGGCCACCATCTTGTAACCCTGCAGCCAAACACCCACGCCCTGCTCCCTGAGCCTCTGGCCCACTGCCCAGCCCAGCCCAGCCCACGTGCTAAAGGTCCTGCACACACTAGGCATTCAGTATATCTTGATCAAGGAGGAAACCAGAGAACGAATGGCTACATGGACTCTGGCAGAAAGACTTAAGTCCTCTTCAGCCAAGAGGTCATGTGATGACTGAGATTCAGGCCACCCTTCCACACATCCCTGGGCCTCTGTCCACCAAAAGAAAGCTTCTCTTGCCCTTTGCACCTCCCACTGCCCCATCCCCCCCACCCCAAGCCTTTCCACTGGGCCTCTGCCAGGATCTGAGCCCATGAGGGCAGAGACTGTGTCCATCCTGGGACCTGGCAGATGTGGCTGCTTAATAAATATTTGTTGAAAGATAGCCTTGCAAACCCTTCTTCCATGACCATCAGCTTCCCTGCTGGACTTAGTTCTTCCCTGCAGGCGGCTTTGCCTCCTCCCTGCACGGAAACTTGGTTCTCCTGTGGGAAAACTGTCTCTTTCTCCCACACCCTATGAGCATCAGAAGTGGGAGGCGGGGTCAAGGCCCTCTGTGCCTCCTGGACTGTTTCAGTCCCACCATCTGGTAAGATCTCCTGCGCCTTTGAGGTTCCAGGTCTCCAGGTGAACCCTACTTTCCCCAGCCCCTCAGATCTCCTCCCACCTCACCCCACACAGGGAAGACCCTGGCATCTGCCTCCTAGGTTTCCTGTCCCCACCTTCTTCCTGGGTGACTTCAGCATCCACCACCCTGACCTCTGCACTCTTTGAGCTCTTGAGGGTCTTCACTCCATTCTGCTGCAGCCGCCAACCACATGGCCACACCCTGGACCTCACCATCACTGAGAATTGGCCCACTCAGACTGACCACAGCCTCCTGTCCCTTGAGCTCTATCAGTTCCTTTCAGGTCCTCTGCTCTCCCTCGCAGCTTCACCTGTAGTTCTGGCTGCTCCTCCTCCCTCTCTTTTGGGTCCCTATTCTTTTAAATATTGTTCTTCCCGCTTTGCTTCTGGGCCCTCTTCTCTTTTTAGTCTGTGTCCTCTCCCTGGTGACCTAGCTGCACCCATGGCTTCAGTTACTGCCCAGGAGCTGCTGATGTCCGGCACTCACTCCTGCCTGCCAGACCAGTGTAGCCAATGGCCTTCCGATGTCTCCACTCGGATGCCCCATAAACATGTCAAACTTGCCCTCAGATGCCCTATAGAAACCTCAAATTTTGTCTCTTGTCCTCCCTTATCGGCAAGTTGTACCAATCTGCCCAGTTACACAAGCCGAGACCCCAGAGCTGCCCTGCACAACCCCCCTTTTTATTATTCCTCACACTCAGTCAATTTTTGAGTCTTATCTTTACATGTTCTGAATTCCTCTGAAATCCGAGCCCTTCTTTCCATCCTGTAAGATTAAAACTGACCCTGGGTGGAGGTAGAAGCCTGGGAAGGGAAGCTAGAGAAGAGGATTGAAATGCCACTAGTCTCACCGGTCTTCACGAGAGTCAAGTGGAGGAACTGAAACCAGCAATATTTAGGGGGTGGGGTGTCAGTCGAATCCTCAGCTGTCAACAAGGAGTTACTAGGTGATGTCTGAGGTTAATCAAGGAAGGAGGTAGAAGCACCTTTCAGGTTATGAAGAATTAAACAATTAGAAGCAGCTGCTCACCTTTGGAGGCGGTGTCTGGAGGTGAGAGCCAGAGGACCACCACTTTTGTGTAGGTATTCATCAGACACACTTTTTTTTTTTTTGGTGAGGAAGATTAGCCCTGAGCTAACATCTGTTGCCAATCTTCCTCTTTTTGCTTGAGGAAGATTGTCCCTGAGCTAACGTCTGTGCCAGTCTTCCTCTATTTTGTGTGTGGGACACCGCCACAGCATGGCTTGATGAGTGGTGTGTAGGTTTGCACCTGGGATCCAAACCGGTGAACCCTGGGCTGCTGAAGCAGAGCATGCACACTTAACTGCTGCACCACTGGGCTGGTCCCCTAGACACACATTTTTTAATTTAACCATTACAGGTGTCCCAAGCTTTTTGGGAAAAAAAAGTTTTAAAGAAAATAAATTAGGTCCCTCTCGTGCATTTCTCACGCAGCTCCCATGCCCCCTTCCAGACTCCTTGGTTTTCTTAGAGTACCCATGGCAACTTGGAGGGGGTAGGGTGACATTCACAGGGTGTGCCAGCGTCCCGCACACCGATGCCCACTCCATGAAGTTTATCTGACTTTACAGTGTGAAAGTTGTAGAATACTGGCCTGCTAAGAAATCACCTTTTCAAGTGTACCAGGGCACGTAGGCACCCCTTGCCTGCCCTCACCCAGCTCCGGCTGCAGCTATGCCAGTTGGTGGACTCTAGCTAGACGTGGCGGGTGGCTCTGGTGTAGGCCTGGCATTGTGGAGTGACTGCTTAAGCAGGAAGAGTGCTCTATAAGAGACCTCCCCCTGCTGGAAGAGGCAGTGGGGCCATAGTTGGGTGGAGGGGCAAGACCCTCATGGTGGAGACCTGGAGTGAGGACCATGCTTAAAAACGAGGGTGAGTCAGCAGTGCCTCCTCTATTGTGGGCCTTATGTTAGGATCCAAGGCAGAAAAGGATGGGAGTTCTCACCCACTCGTGCACAGATGACTGGCCCCAGAGTGCAGCAGCAGCAGGACCAAGTGGAAGCAGGAGGGGGCCCAGCCAAGGGGGCAGCCCCTGGTAGAAGTGGCAGTGGTGACTGGCAGTGCAAGGGAGGCCTGTGAGGAGCAGCTGATCCAGGGGAGGGGCCGTGATGCTGGTGAGTGTGTTAGAAAAAGAAACAGGTGCCCGTCTGGGAAGATGGGAGCCATGTCCCCTGAGGGACAGCAGCAGCCTGCGGAGGGGCTGGAGCAGTGGGCAGAAGGTAGTCAAGGCCACAGGCCAGCTGATGAGGTGATCCAGTTCACAGATGCATGTGAGGTAGTTTTGGGGCCTTAAAAACTGCAAGAGCTGGGGTTTTGTTTCTGCGGCAAACAGCAATGTGTGTGTCTTGCCAAACTGATCCCAGCTGTTACTTAAGCTTGGGTGCTGAGAAAGTTCCTCAGCAGCTTGGGGACTCTTGATAAGAATTAATGCCAGATACTAGATAATTAATGTCTTCAGGTGACTGGATGCTGAATATCAGAGTCTGGCTCTTGTCTGATCTGCTGATGACCAAACATGGAATGAATGAATCAGTAATTAGGACAGTCATTCTCAGCCCTGGCTGTACCCTGGAATCACTTGGGGGGTTTTACCAAGGACAGATTCCTGGGTCCCACCCCCAGAGATTTTAATTGAATTGGTCTAGGGTTCAGCCTGGGCATCAAGATTTCTAAAGCTGCTAATGCACAGCCAAAGTAGAGGACTGCTGAACTGGGGGCACGAGTTCCACATTTGTGTCAGAGAAGCGCTGCACATTTGTGTAGGTATCAGCTTTGAATGAAGGCGACATGTACCTCCTGGGCTATGATCCAGCAGGGAGAGGAGACACTGGATCCTCCAGATCAACCTCCTAGACTTTAGGAAGGTGATTAAAATGTCAACCCAGCTGCTCCCTATGACCACATTTGGTATGGTCATTAGACCTGCTGTGTTGAGTTGGAATGCTCTTGACCTGCTAAGTTGACCTGTGATGAAGATAAGTGAAACATAGCTCATGAACCAGATTGCATGTGTACCTTGGAAAAGTCCTGGATCCCACATGGCTTGGTCTGAGGACAGTTTTGCAGTCAAAGAAACAGTTCATTAACCAAGCAGAATAAATAAATTCCAGTATTTACTTGCATCTTTCAAAGAGTGTTAAAAGGCATCCAATTCCTAACTCACAGCAGCACTTCTTAAATTCCTCTCCCCTTTCCTGTGGCTCTCGTCGTCCCCCCCTCCCTAGTTCCTCAAAGCCGCTCCCCACTTTTCACTTTCCAGTCCTTGCACATGGGCTCTCGTCTCTTCCCCACTCCATTCCCTCTGCTGCATTCCTTTTCCCTTCCAAGCAATCTCAGCCTTTTCCAAGGAAAGGCCCTCTCCTGGCTTGGGTTTTGGGCTCTACTACTGTCCCTCTCTGCTCCCGATTGTAATAAGGCCAGAAGTGGGGGTGTCGGGGTGGGTCTTGAGGGTTTCCTTTAGTGAGCAGAGCCAGAAAGACATCCTGTGCCAGAGTCTCTATGGGCAGATTGCCCTCTGTTAAACTTGGGTCTTTAGAAAAGTCTTTTCGGGGGTCAGCCTGGTGGGTGGCAGAGTGGTTAGGTTCACACACTCTGCTTTCAGTGGCCTGGGGTTCACTGGTTCAGATCCTGGGTGCGGACCTATGCACTGCTTATCAAGCCATGCTGTGGCTGCATCCCACATAGAACTAGAAGGAAGAGAACAAAAGAAAGAGATGAAAGGGGCCAGGTTAAGTTCCTACACTCTGCTTCGGCAGCCTAGGGTTTCGCCAGTTCGGATCCTGGGCATGCACATGGCACCATTCGTCAGGCCATTGCTGAGGTGGCATCCCACATAGCACAACCAGAAGGACCTACAACTAGAATATACAACTATGCGCTGGGGCTCTGGGGAGGAAAAAAAAAGGAAGATTGGCAACAGATGGATTGGGCCAATCTTCCTCACCAAAAAGCATGCTTTTTTAAAAAAAAGTCTTGTTTTAAATGTGCTGTGTTGCTGGGATTTCAGGCAGGGAGGGGAATTGAGTTTACAGCTGGCTGGAGGTCAGTGGAAGGCCTTCCAGTGAGACCAGCCCCATAGAGGAGGCGTACTTTTTTTTTTTTAAAGATTGTCACCTGAGCTAACAACTGTTGCCAATCTTCTCTTTTTTTTTCTTCTTTTTCTCCCCAAAGCCCCCCAGTACATAGTTGTATATTGTAGTTGTGAGTGTCTCTGGTTGTGCTGTGTGGGACGCCGCCTCAACGTGGCCTGATGAGCGGAGCCATGTCCATGCCTGGGATCCAAACTGGTGAAACCCTGGGCTGCCGAAGCGGAGTACGTGAACTTAAACACTGGGCCACGGGGCCGGCCCTGTGCTGCACTTTATGGAAGTCCTCAAGGACAAGAGGAATCTGAGAGGAAGAGCAGTTGGGGCTAGAAGACCCAGCCTTCCCTCCTTTAACAAGCTTATCGAAAAGGGGATGTCCTTTTATTAAGGGAGCAAGCAGGGTCTTCAGTAACTGCAGGACAAAGGACATATCCGTGAGTAAAAAAGAGAAAATGACCCCAGGACAATGGGAGGATCTAAAAATGAGATTCTGATGGCCATCATATATGACCCCGGTATAAAGAGGAGGGAGCAAGCCCCAAGATCCAGCTGTGCTGCTCTCCAGGGAGCTCCACTCTTAGAAGAGAACATCTGAAGAGAAGGCTGGCTCTAAGGCCTGAAGGAGGAGACAGGTGGAGCACTCCGGGCCACTGCAAGGGCTTCTGCAGTGTTGTTTGGAGCGAAAAGGAGAAGGAAGAAGAGAAAGCCCAATGTGCCCTGTTGGTGGGTGACAAAGAGGACTCGGCCCAGGGGACGGCTCTTCAGACATTGGCAAGAGGCAGCTGAGGCCAAGAGGAGAACATAGCAAGGGGAGTCCAGCACTTTCCACCAGCCCAAGTGCAAGAGCAGGCGCTGGAGACAGAAAACAACCGGATTTTCCCACAGGGGAGGAAGGCGGTGTCTCCCGTCCTGTCCACCAGCTAGCAACTCGAGAAAGACACCTGTAGAAGGCCCCTTACAGGAAGGAGAGGGAGCCAGGACAGTGAGACAGACTCAGAGCAAGACATGCAAAATCAGCCTCTGAAGCGTGGCCAAATCATGGAGACGGACAGTGCAAGGCATTTGGCAAAGTCTTTTATAGGCCCTTATGTATAAAGTCCCAGAACTCACGGGCTTCTCTAAGCAGAACCAGCTCTAGATGGATTCAGAGTGAATGTCTGTTTCTATCAGCAACTGGAAGGAAGTCGGTGAGCCTGGGGTAGGGCTGTGAAATGCAAATTTCCACTCCTAGGAAAATCCAGCACATTTTACCTGTGGTTAGTAATGACATAGCTCTTAGCTGAAGTTTTGTTAAAACAGATGTTTCATCTAGAGAGTAGAAGGACCTAGGAGAACACGTTAATAATCTTCTGGGCCAGGGACATTAGCCAGAGGCCAGAGTTCCTGGGCTCAGTCAGCACCAGGTGAGGCGAACTCCATCAGCCAGTCCATAAGGAGGAAAGACCTGAGGCCTGCTCTGGACTCTCCCAGCAGTGTCCCCAGTTGGCCCTGTGACATTGGCCATGTCCCTTCCTCCTGGTCTCTGGATAATGTCCTCAGGTGGCATTCACAGGAGGTTCTAAGCAGGTCACCAAAGATAGAACGTCTGGATTTGGCAGCTGTGCAGATGATGAGCAATTAAATCTATATATTACGAGAGGCCCCTCCTCCCTCTTTAGCCCCAGCCTCCTGGGAGACTCTCAGAACTTGAGCCCTTCCCCTACCTGAGGCCTTTCAAACTTTTTGGGCTTGGTGCTGGAAAGAACGGAGCCTCAGGTGCCCAGCCTCGAGGACCTCTGGGCCTCAGGCTTCCCTAGCACGGGGCAGGGTAGGGGGTCCTCCAGGCTCTAAGCCTCCTTCTCCCTCCACTGCTCTCACTGCCAGGCTCTGCATGTCCACCTAGATGTGGCATTCTAGAAGCCAAGCAATCCACCCCTCCCCTCTGTGTAGGACACTGGGACCTCAGCTGGCTTTGGCTCCTGTCCCCTTCCAGAGAAACATCTGGGGATGGAGATTAGGCTCCTTCCTCCTGTTCCAAGTTCATGATATTTCTGAGTCTGCTCAGAGATGAAGTGAGGAGCAGACCCCTCCCTGCCCACCATAGCACTGCCCCCACACCCAGCACTACTCACCCATGCACACGCCTGCTCACATATTCACACACTGTGTGTCAACACAGGTCCATAATCACACCCCTCATGCACACCCAGATGCACACACACACACACAGTTCACATCTGCATTTATTCCCACACTCGTGCTTTCACATACACTCACACTTGCCTGCAGGATCTCATCCTCACTCCTACTCACTAATGCACATGCAGTGGTTCACACACACAACCCTTGCACGTGCACGTGCACATTCACATCTGTTCATGCACACACATTCTCCCATGCACATGCACTCACTTGGACATGCACCTTCCCTTTCCCAATAATATATCACCCTCATGTGCATACAGATGCCCCCAGCCATACCAACTTGCTCGTGTTCCCACACATTCACATTCTTGCACACACAACCACACACACCAACTTACTGGCACATCTGTGCATTACCAGTGTGCCCCCTCTCGCCCTCCGGACCCCTGACCTGTTGGTTTCTCTGTGTTGCAGTCCTCCCGAGAACTGGATGACAGCAGCAGCGAGTCCAGTGACCTCCAGCTGGAGGGCCCCAGCTCCCTCAGGGTCCTGAACGAGAGCCTCGCCGACCCCCAAGCAGAAGACAGGCCCCTGGTTTTCTTTGACCTCATGATTGACAATGAAAGTGGGTTCTCCAGTACACCCCTACCCCTTTCTAGCTTAGTCTCTGAGTCCCCAAGTTAAGTGCAGGCAAAGCCATCTGCAAGGCCCAAGAGCCCTGAGCGCTGGCCAGTGACTGCAGGCAGAGAGTGGGCAGATTACTGCGTCTCCCCTGGGACGCCCAGCTGTACCACGAATAAGGACTTCTGCCTTGCCCAGTGCCTGAAAGCGTGAGGCGGGTGCCTCCAGGAGTTCACCTCTGCCTGGTGCTTCTCTTAGAAAGCCTGGGAACACACTTCTAAACAGAGACACAGGGCGGGAAGTCACTGCTGTGAGACCAGCAATCCAAGCAAGGCCTTAGGCTGTGACTGCACATTTCTGAGGACAGGGCCCATTCTATAGGCTGCTGCACAGGGAGGCCAACAGAGAGAGCACCCCTTCTCCTGCTAGCCCCTCTACTCCCCACTGTCCTTGGTCTGGCCCTGCAATGCCCTGCCCTGTAGTGTGGACTCGACATGGGGCTCGCCAGCCAGCCAGAAGCAGCAGGTGTTTCCGTAGGACAAGGGAGGCATTTGCAGACCTCCCAGTGAGGCTCTGGGCCATGCTCTGAATGGAGTGGCCTGGCCAGGTGTGCTGTCTATCCCAGGGCTCTGAAGGCTGGGAGCTTTAGCTAAGTGACTGATGGGTTTGGAGGCCAGGGGGCAGGGAGTAGAGGGCCAAGTAGAAACAATGAGGGGTCTCGAGTGTAGGGGGGGTTGCGGGCTGACAGAAGACAGACAGGAGGGACCTGGATCTAAAGGGTTTGGTGAACTCTGGGGCAAGCAGCAAGGTAGCAGGGAGCTGGACTCCCAGCAGGTGAGCAAGGGGTGTTTGCAGGGCAGCCTGACCTCCCCTGCTGACCCCTGTCCCCATCACAGCCAGGGTCAGAGCCACATTTGGAGGTTGATGTTTGGTGCCCGCCGGCAGGCTGCAAAGAGGAGGTCTCTGGATGGTGGGTCGGCAGCGCTAGAGGACCCCTGTTCCCGCCCAATGCCTCCCATGCCCCTGGGGCCTCACCCTGCCCTTCTCTCCTGCTCAGCCCAGAAGATTAGGCAGCTGGCAGCTGTGAACCAGGAAAGCAAGTTCCGCGTGCTCATCCAGCCCGGAGCCTCCTTCAGTGTCTACTCCAAGGCCGTCTCGCTGGAGGTGGGGCTGCAGCGCTTCCTCTGCTTCCTGAGCTCCATGCGCCACCCCATCTTGGCCTGCTATAAGCTGTGGGGGCCCAGCCTCCCCCACTTCTTCCAGGCCCTGGAGGGCATGAACAGGCTGTGGGAGTTCCAGGAGGCCATCTCGGGCTTCCTGGCCACCCTGCCCCTCATCCGGGAGCGCGTGCCCAGGGCCAGCAGCTTCAAACTCAAGAGTCTGGCCAAGACCTACCTGGTGAGAAACATGAGCGAACGCAGCGCCCTGGCCACCGTGGTGACCATGCGCGACCTGTGTCGCCTCCTTGATATCTCCCCAGGCCCCCAGCTGGCCCAGCACATCTACTCCTTCAGCAGCCTGCAGTGCTTCGCGTCCCTGCAGCCCCTGGTGCAGGCGGCTGTCCTGCTCCAGGCCGAGGCCCGCCTCCTGGCACTCCACAACGTGAGCTTCATGGAGCTGCTGACTGCACACCGCCGTGACCCACAGCGGGGCCTGAAGAAGTACAGTGGCTACCTGAGCCCACAGACCACCTCGCTGCCCGCTGCCCAGCCTGCTTTCAAACTGCAGGCTCTGAGTACCTACTTCAAAGGCCTGTTGGATGGGCCGGCCTTGACTCGGGCAGAAGGCGCCTCTGCCTGGCTCACCGGCCACAGCTTGGCAGAAAGGCCCTCCCAGCAGAGCTGAGAGGAGGGGAGGACTGGCTTGGAGGCTCTGGAGGCAGCGGGATGGGTTCCCTGAGCCAGGCCCCACCCATCACAGCATTTGCAAGTCCTGCTCTCCGGTACTCAGTTGTCATTTTGTTAAGAATCAGTTCTCTGGGACCAAATTCCCCTTCTCTAAAAATCCCACAGAGAAGGTTCCAGGGCCAAGCAGCCACCTTCCACTAGATCGCATTGGGGGCCCTGGGAGCAGCTCACCTAGCCTGCTGGCCCCTCCCCTCCAGGAGCCAAAACCAAGGAGGTCCTGGGGGAAGATGTCATGGCCTCTGGGCTCTCTAAGTGACCCCGTCTTGCCCCAGCCACCTGACTTGCCACTTCCATGGGTGTCCTTGCAGCTCTTCCCTGACCTTCGGCCACTGCCCCAGGGGACTTGCTGGCAGCTCCCATGGACACTTTCGACAACATCAGTGGCCCCACAGGTACTCAAAGTGCCTTTCAAAACAAACTGCCCCTTGTAAGTTTGGATTCTCCCAGCCTCTGCCTGCCTGGAGGCCACTCTCTGTTCACTTCCCCTTTGGAACATTTTCAGCCCCAAAGGGCCTCATATCAGCAGAGACGGAGGCTGCCCCATGCCTGTTCCTACTGCCAAAGTCTGACCCTTCCAAGCTTACTTCCTCCCTCCTGGCCACACAAACACCTCCCCTTAGTTGAGGCCGCCTACTCCTCTCAGCATGGCCCTTTGCATCTCTGCACTGCATCCCCAGCCCTCCAGAGGAACGTCCTCTAACCCAGCGCCGCTCTCCGTGTAGTCCAGGGACCCGAAGCACTGGCATCCCCTGGGAGCCTCCATCCCAGACCTCCGGAAGCAGAGTCCCTGGGGCGGGGCCCAGCAAGCTGCTTTAGCAGGTTTGCCAGATGATTCTAATGCCCGCTAAGTTTCAGAACCACTGCTCTGATAGACTGCTTCTCCAAGGGGAGGCAGCGTGGAGCTGCAGAGAAAGTCTCGGCCCCGACTGTGTGCTCTGAGTGTGACTCAGGAAAAGGCCCCTTCCTGAGTCCTGCATCTCCACCTGTAAAATGGGCTGGTTGGCCCCAACAGCCTGAAAGCTCCCACCCAGGTCTGCCACTCCGGGGTTTTAGGAATGGACAGCAGGCCTCTGAGGCAGTGGACAAGAAAGTTTTCTTTCTTGCGCCCAAGCTCCCAGCCCTAAGCTAAGGCCCCAACCTTGTGGTCAGCAGCAGAACACAGGCAGGTCAGGGCCATCCTGTCTGACTAGCAGAATGACTGTCCCCTCTGCCTCCTCCTCTGCCATCCCTCTTCCTCCGCTCCCTGCCTCTGGGACACAGCCCAGGCCTCCAGCCTTTATGGCCTCAGCTTTCACAGGGCTGAAGTCTGTGTGTCCACACCTCAGCCCCCATCCAGTGGGTGCCCATAGGAACTTACTACCATGGTGACAGTGCTGGCTCTAACAGTGAACGCCAATGCATTTGAACTAGAATTCTGATTCAAAGCAGGTGCTGGCTCTGAAGCTCCTGTGGGAACAGGTTGATGGGTGGAGGGGAGGAGGGGGACTGGGGCCCCAGCCTAGCTGTGATGACCATCTTGGCAGCTGCAAGGCAGCACTTGGGCCACTCCCTATATCATCTCCCCCCGAGCCTCATGGTGAACTCAGCAGCGCCTGCTCATTTCCAGCTCCAAGCCCAGCCCCCCAGTGCTTGCTGTCTTCAGATGTAGCTGATCACAGGTTTTGTAAGAAGAGACTGTTCTGCCCTTTTTCCACTTCCACAGCCTTCAATAAAGATATGAGTCTCCACAGCCTGATGCTGCAGTCACAATCTCTGCTCTGCCCACCCCAGAGACTGAGCAGCCTCTCGCCTGGTCAAGACGGGACTTCCCAGGCATGGGAGAGCTGCTCTTTGAGGGGACCTTCCAGGACTTAGCAGAGCTGAGAACCCGTTGTTGCTCAGTGCTGAGGGCCTCATGGATGTGAACCCCCCATTCCACGTGGGGAGACCCAGGGTGGGCCTGCCCGGGATCATCTCCAAAAGGGAGATCCATGTGGAGGGAAAGAAGCTTCAGCTTCAAGAATTACCCCGTAGAGGAGTCAGGAGCCAGAGACCAGAGTCTACAGGAACTTTGCCCTGCCCCCTGCTGGGTAATCTTGTACCCCTGTCTGTGTCCCCAGAGCCACAGGTGGTAAAACCCTTCACAAGCAAGTGTGGGAGGCCGAGGATGTTGGCAATGTATCATTAATGGTTTCTGTCTTGGCTGTGGCAGATGGAATTCACAGCAGTACCGCAGGCTTCCCCTGGCACAGGTAATATGATTTGATCAGTGTCACCACCCTTAACCCCCCCACCTGTCCCAGATGCCCAAATTCCAATCCTGGAGCTTTAGTCTCTAAGAGCAAGTCCACATACATCACTTGTGCTTCATCTCTGAACTCTGTCTTAGGTTTATCCATGTTAACTAACCATGAGCTTGCTGGGCCATAGGCCAAGACACTGAGTTTCCATTCTCAGTAGCGTATAACTCTGGTCTGGCGTGTCAAATTCGCTGATGCTCAGGCTCTGACTCTGTAAAATGGGGTAATTCAGGTCATTTTTACCTCACGGGATCTCGTGTGAACCAACAAGAACACGTTTGTAAAAATAGTCCTTTAACATATGAAGAACCACACAAATAGGAGACCTTGTTTCACAGACAACAAAGGTGGCAGTGTTACAGCTTTTTAAGTTATTAAAAAAAATGGATATTTGTTGGATCTTAGTAAAAAAGTACATAGGCTGGTCTTCAGGGGGATAAAGAACAAGATGTGGCACAGAGCACACAACTGTGGGGTCCCAGGGCCTGAGGGAGCCAGGAAGGGGGACAGGGAGTCCCCCTTGGAGGGGCTGAGCGGTAGATGGCTCAGTGTCCCACACACACCCCAATGGGAGATTTCAGCCACGGACCTGGAGCAGGAACAGCCTTCCTGTGGCAGCCCAAGGGCTCACTCACACCCCCAGGAAGGTCGCTTAAAAATCTTCTTCAACCCCATCCTGCCTCTTCCTTCTCCCTGCACAACACCAGCTGTTAGCTGCCGCCTGACCTACTGTTCTCCCTCCCTGCAGCCTCCCCTCACCCAGCCCGGGCCTGCCCCGCTTCCATCCCTATTCCTGCCCTGGACTCACCCTGAGCCCCTACTCTCAACCCTCACAATTCTCCACATCTCAGGGGGTGCCCTTCACCCAACACCTCCCAGCAGGCCGACCCCGACCCTGCTCCTATCTCCTCTGACCTCACCCCTCCCCGTGCCCCCAGCCCCTAAGCCTAGAGTAAAGGGGTTCTTTCTCGCCTTTCCTCACTCCTCACAATCAAGGGAACTCCACAGCAAGTGACACCAAATGTCACGTCAGAGAGTGGGTCGCACACTGGGGACCCGCCGATGGGAAGGGGAGCAGAGCTGGAGCGGCTCCCAGAGTCTCCAGCAGAGGGCGCGGCAGCCTCATCGCCCGGCGTTGAGGCGGCGGCTCCACGTGGGTGGGCAACCGCAGTGTGGGGTTTAGGCTGGCGTTGGCTTCAGTCTTTTCCACAAAGGGCCACGCATACTTCCGGTGGCATGGGAGGTATCTTTAGGTAGATGGTGTGTGGAGAAACATTTATAAAAATCTGAACCTTTTTGTATTCATTTTAACATCAATTAGAAAAAATATAAACAGCACATCAAAACCATGATTTCTGGAATACAGTTGCTCAGAATGACACCGAAGTGAGATTCTTTAAAGATCTAATTTGAGGACAAACATTAAGTAACTACAAGCTGAGAAGGAACACAGGTATAGCAAAACTTGTGACTGTAGAAGTGACATCATTTGGGGAAATACTGGGTGACGAGATTTTCACATATTGAGGTATATGGGGTAACTATTTGAGTTCAAAACTGATTTGGCTTGAACTAAAAGCCTGGCTTTATGGCCTGTCAAACATACATTGTACATCTGGTTATCTATTGAAGTAAAGAGTGCACTCTCTTAAGATGCGAATGCACACTTCCCCTCCTACGCCCTACTGGTAAGACCCAGATTAGTCCCTTTCCTGACATCAGGGTCATGTTGACCTGCTGATTTGCAGCTGAATACCTCCTTGAAATTTTGATGGAAATGTATCCTGGGTGTGTTTAATGTATGTTCTTTGTTCTAAAAAGATATGACTGTACTGAAACTCATGCTTCTCTGGAATGCCTTCTAAGGCCTTCTCTGTTTATAATCCTCACTCTGGCTCATGACAAACTCTTCCCAATTTTGATTTATAGGTTGGTTATGGATTATTTGCATTGACATGGGTTACCAGTGGAATTAGAGTGAGGATTATGGGTGAAGATTAGAGCTAAAGTTAGGGCCCAGGTTAAAATTGGGGTAAGGATGGGGTGGGGTTAGGAGTCGGGGTAATGAGGCCTCAGGCTAGGATTTGGGGTTATATCAAATGTTGGGTCATATTTGGTGATTACGGTTAGGAATGGAGTTAGGAATTTAATTAGGAATTGAGTTAGAGTCATTCTTTAGGCTGCAGGTATTTGTCACTTTAGCAACAGAAAAGTCCGTGAGACTGCAGACAGTTGGGCAGGAGCTTCTGAGGAGGACCCCCTAATATGGCACCCCAAGTGCAGTCCGCCTTCCTCCCCAGCATCCTCTTCTAGAAGCACTGAACCCCGGGGGCACAACGACCCAATCGAGGCATGAGAGCCTCCAGGACAATCAGGTGAGTAAGGCACCCAGCCGACCCCACTGAAGCCTGACTACCTGCTGGACACTGTTTTCCTATTCAGCACATTCACCTCATTTAGTCTGGCCAACCGTGCACGGTTCCGTCATCACCGTCATTTTACGAGGAGCACGGGGGAGGGGTGGCGCAGGAGGGTTGAGTGCCTCACTCAAGGTCATCAAACTTGCATGAGGCTGAGTTGGGATTTGCCCCACAGGGTGACTGCGTCTAGACTGGCACCATCTGTGGTCCACACTGCCCTCTGTGCCGCTGTGGGTTGAGGGATTGGGTTTTCTGCTCTCCTTCCCGTGCCCTCCTGGTCTGCTGACCCCACAGGATGCAAATGCAGGTCCCAGAAAGCTCACACCCCAACCTTCTGGTCCCAACTACCCTAATTCTAAGTTTTTCTTTTGGGGCAGTGCTTCTCCAACTTTTTTCCCCATTATTTCCCCCCAAAGGAGCTTTTTAGACAATTTTTTTCCTAGTCACGACTCCTCCCCATGAAAGAGCGCTTAGGCTTTCCCGCATACAAGATCATGACATCCGCAAATAAAGATCATTTTACTTCTCTACACAGACGTACTGTCTATCTGTTTATGTGCTGGGATCCTTTGGAGGGTCAGAAACCACTGGAATATCTAAGGTTGTTAGTGCTGCCCCCCATCCTCTGTGGGGCGATAGTGCCCCTGTAGAGAATGCACAAATTACTGTAAGGCCCCGTGTCCAGTTACAATGCAAGTAAGAACTGTCATGGGGGCTATTGACCCTTCCATGTGGCTCACTTCTCGGGTGGGGTGAGGCGGGAATAGGCTGCAGGGAGATGGAAGGGAATGTGGGCAGAGGTCTCTGAGGACACGCTTCCCTGGAGTGGCCTTGGTCCTGGACTCAGGCTGAGCCTGGGGCTGGGGGAGTTTTGGGGGCAGCATCATCATTTATTTTTGTCTCTGAATCCAGGTGTCAGCTCCAGACCCTTTGGACCTGAATAAAGCAGATGCCTGTGGGGACTCTATTGAAAGAAGTGTCTAGAATTTCAACTGACTCTCCCTCTCAAAAAAAAGCAAAACAAAACAGAAAGTTTGGAAGTCTCTACCCACCCTTACAAAATGCATTTGCTGACAAGTGAGAGGAAAATTCCTTCATTCTTGGCTCAAAGAACTTCCTTAAACTCAACCCAGAGGAATTCTTTAAAGACCAGCTGCCTGGACTATGCAAAAGTCAGTTTATAAATATTATAAATATCCCAAACTTGATATCCAAGCAGATTACAAAAGCTAGCTAGCTAACCACAGAAATTTTCCATAAAGCTAGCCAGCCAAACAAGTGTGATAGGAGATATTGTGAAATGCAGTGTCGCTTGTCTGATTGTCTAAAACCGTGTTTGTAGTGTGGAATGAATGCAGAGGGCCTGGGGGTAGAACTTACCTGGGGGCTGACTCTCTCCTGGAGTTCCACAGCCATAAAGCCCTGGCTGATACCAGGGTGGACTGATTCTACAGTAAATCCGTCTGACCAACCAGGGAGGAGGCAGAGGGTGGGCAAGGCTGGGCCCACAGTGTTGCCCTCGTGGAGTCTGCTTGTGAGCCAGGAAGGGCGCCCTGTGGTGGTTAGGACATGGGCTTTGGAGGGACCTGGTTCAAATCCCAGCTCCGTTTGGGCCTGGACAACTGCTTAGCCTCTGTGGTCTCACATGCAAATTGGGGTAATAATGCGTACTTCAAAAGTTGTGAGGATCCAATGAGATACATAAAGCACTAAACTTTGTGAATTGGCAATGCTCAATAAAAAATAACGCTATACATCCAGCACCCTAGAGGAGAAGGCATCATGCTGACTCCCAGAAAGCACTGCAGGTTTCTTCCCTCCCCCCCCCCCCCTTCCCTCCCTCTCTCTCTCTCCTCACTCTCCTGGTTCCAGTCCTGTCAGGATTTGGGTGACTCTGTCCCCAGCTGCTTCTCCTGGGACCTCTGTCCCCATGTCTCCAAGCCTCCTCAACTGTCTCCTCTACCCCGATGGGGTCACCCTGCAGGCTGCGGGCTGGAAGGATTTACAGCAGTCCCCTCCCTCCTCAGCCCCCATCTGGCTCCCAGAAACAGCCATCTACAGGAAGGTCACTTTCTTGCAGCACTGGCAGAGACGTGGGTTGGACAGAGGAGGTCCTGGGGGAAGCAAATAAATACATCAAGTTTCCAGCTGGGTCTGGAGATAAGGGCTCAGGGAGACGAGGCTGAGGAATTCACAGGCGCTGCGTCCGTTCACCCTTCCCAGCCTGTCCACCTCCACACTGGCTTTGCCTGGAAAGCTATTTGTGGCACTTCAAAGGGGACCTTGCAGAGAACTGAGCATGGCGGCTGTCCCTCCTGGGAGGGAGCTGTGCGGAGGGACCCTTTGTCATTTTGGATTTGGTTAGAGGCAGGCCTGACGAGCGAGAATGTGACAGATTCAAGCTACTATCCCAGCTGAAGCAGGTGGGTGGGGAGGGATGATTAGCCCCATGGCACAGGAGGGGAAACTGAGGCCAAGAAGGGAGAAGGGACTTCACCAGAAGTCAGTGGAAAAGCAGGTACAGCCCCCTAATGCCTGACCTCCTGCTCTGGACCCCCTCACTCTGAATCATACCTGGCTGTCACTGAGACAGGGCCATTAGAACTGGACTTCCCTGGGTGCAGACTGGAGGCACCTCTGCCTCGTGCCAAGACCCACTCTAGGGAGGGCTCTCCTTCCTCCAAATCTCTGCCCCAGCCAGGTGTCTGGCTGGAGGTGCTCTCTCCGTGGGACCTGGCAGGGATCAGCATGCTGTTATTAGAGCTGCTCCAATGGAGGGCCCAGCCTCAGTGCCTCCCAGACACGAGTGGGGCTCTGCTTCTGCTGCCCAGGAGCACTGGAGGAGGGGTGCAGGGGCTAATACAGGACACCTGAAGTAGGTGCACCCGTCCCACTCCAGAAACAGCAGCCCTCTGCCATCAAAGAAGGCACATCTGCCTGAGAGCCTCCAGGGCCTCCTAACCAGCCCGGTCAGCGATGGCCACCAAGCTCGGCCTCTTCTTCTTTTTTTTAAATTAAATTAAATTTTATTATTTTTATTTTATTTTTGTTTTTGAGGAAGATTAGCCCTGAGCTAACTACTGCCAATCCTCCTCTTTTCGCTGAGGAAGACTGGCCCTGAGCTAACATCCATGCCCATCTTCCTCTACGTTATATGTGGGGCACCTACCACAGCATGGTGTGCCAAACGGTGCCATGTCCACACCCGGGATCCGAACCGCCGAACCCTGGGCCACCGAAGCGGAACGTGCGCACTTAACTGCTGCGCCACCAGGCCAGCCCCTCTTGGTCTCTTCTTGACCAGACTGTCCTGGGAGGGCATCTCGGAGAAGCTGCACGCTGGGGGCATTTCCCAGCCCCGCTGCCTCTGTGACTTCCCTCTTGGCCTGTCTTCGGTGCGGTACAGTGAGGGGTAGGGATAGAGGACCTCCAGGCTCCAATCTCTGATGCTCCGTGACTCTGGACAGCTCCCTGTCCGTCCTTCCTCTAAGGCGGGTACAGGCTTCACAGAGTCTTTCCAGCCGTGGCCCCAGGTGGCCTGCTGGAGCAGATGCAGCCCGTCCTAGTGACCCCAGCCTTCTAGAAGCCCCAAGGTTTGCACACAGGAGATGTGAACATACTGGGAGGTGCAGGAGCCTGTAAGCTCTCTTAGGGCAGAGAGAGTGTCTGCCCGGTTCACAGCTGCACCCATGCCAAGCACGGCACCTAACAACATGGGGACACGCAATTAGCATGTAGCAGAGCCGCTTCTGCGTGGCTATCCCTCCGCTTCTTTGTGCTTTACTTCTGACAGCTCACACCTGCCACTTTCTTCTGAGGCCTGAGGCTGATTGCCCACAGGCCCAGAGACAAGGAAGTGCCTGGCAGGTCCCATTGGGGCAGCCCCTAGCCAATGTCCAACTGCCGACTGCTGTGTGCCTGTGGAAGCCGAGCTCCCTGCCTGAATTAGGACAAACTGAGGTGTGGCTAGGCCTGGAGCTCCCTGGGATTGGACTGAGGCTGCTGAAATCCCACCCTGGCTCGGCTTCTTCCCTCCTCTCCTGCTTCCCTTCTGCGCTGGTTTCTGCTGAGGCATTTCCTTATATCCACCACTTGCTTGTGAAATCTCGTCACAGCTCTGCCTCTGGGAAATCATTTCCAAAAACAAGTGAAGAGCCTACTGACAGTGAGAGACTGAAAATATGTGAGAGGAAATTCAGCTTATTCCACACAGCGCGTGCCCCACTGTGTGCTCTGCTGGGCTTTGATGGGGACAGTAGATGCCAAGGCCCCGGGTGACCCTCCAGGAGCTCTGAGTCTGGGGAATGGAGGAGGAGGAGGAGACCCCGGGCCCTGCCCTCATGGGCTCTGCTGGGAGCCACACAAGAGGGAGGGAGTCTCTGACTACGTGTTTATTGTGCCCTCTCTCCACGTCCTCTGACGGCACCAGACAACAGAGAACCAAGAGGCCCACAGCAGAGATGGGTGGCCAGAACTGGAAGCGGAAACAGTTGTGTCTGCCTCCTGCCTGCCCCTGCCAGCCAGGGAGCCCTGGCAGCCTTGCCTTTCTTCCTGAGCCAACACAC
This sequence comes from Equus caballus, assembly GCF_041296265.1. Lineage (NCBI taxonomy): Eukaryota > Metazoa > Chordata > Mammalia > Perissodactyla > Equidae > Equus > Equus caballus. The sequence continues at coordinate 132,608,606 of NC_091684.1, read as the reverse complement.
CCGGCTCCTGAAATATTCCACGATCACACTTAATCTCTAATGGCATCCCCGCCTCTGCCCCCTGAATCCCATCATGTGAAGGGCCTTCAGCAAGTGTTCTGTAGCAGGAGGACCCCCCCCAGCCACATAGCAGTGCCACAGTTTTGGGACGAGACTAGCTCCTGGGCCCAGGTGTGCTGATACCCTCCAGAGATGAAGCAGGTTGCAGTGTGGTGGAGGGAAAGCAAAGAAGCTGTCCAGGGCCGTGAGGACGGGGGCAAGCAATGGTCCCCAGACTTTCTGAAGACATCCTCCTGGGAAACCCCAGCAGATGCCCCCTACAGGCCCCAACTCAACCTGCAAACTGGCTTCTCCTCGAGCTGCTGCACCCGAGGAGCAGGGTCTCAGAGAACTGAAGGTCCTCTGGGCACATCTAGCCCATCCTCCTGCCTTCACAGGGCTGGAAACTTAGGAGAGAGGACGAGGAGCTGGTGAAGATCACACGGAGAGTTTGTGAAGCTGGCAGCTCCGTGCTGCCTCCGCAGTCTTCATGCGCTCAGGGTAGAGTTCCTGCTCCTGTTTGCCACCTCGACAGCAAAGAGCCTCTCTTCTCTGCCATGGGAGTGGGTGACACGCTCAGGATGCGAAGTCATGTAGGAGCATCTTTGAGTTCATAAACATCTCCTGTTCATAAATATCCAACTAATGGCTGAAGCTTCCACTGCTCTTAAAATAGCTTTGGATCCCAGCACAGGCATTTCCAAAAACAGGTTTTTATCCTTTCAAGAATTCTATGAAAGCAGAGAATCCTCTAGTTTGTATAACAGCTCTGGGGCCCGCGGAGCCGTGGCAAGCCCAGTAGCCCCGGAACCCTGCACGGCGGCCGCAGCTCGCTTGGTTCCTACCCAAGAAAGGCCCCTGAGCCTGCTCACACACTGAGCCCTGACTCTGCTCACACACTGTGGGTATAGACTGGTCTAATCTCCAGATGAGGGGGTATCTACTTAGTTTCATTATAATTATGTCACTCTCAATTCATCTCAACACAACATTAGATGACTCTGATCATGCAGTTCCCCAACACTTCTATTTAAAGGGCATTTTTCGCTTGTAGTGAATCTCGGGATTGACTCCTCAGCATCCATTTCAGGGCTGCATGATTACTCTAAGCCAATTAATTCCATCCCCTTTGCCAGTGATCGTCTCAGAGATGGAGCCTCCTAAGCCAATATGTGTCAGTAAAACCTAAGGAGAGGCTGCAGCTTCCAGAAAGAGAACCCATTCTCTCTCTCCACTAGTCTGTTACTGATAAGCATGTTACCCCAGCTGCTGCTGAAGTCCTCTCATGGCACCAAGGGACACGAATCTCAGGCTGAAGCCCTGTAAGGGTGGCAGAAGACAGAGACGGAAAGAACCTGGGCCCGCTGGTGTCATTGAACTACTGAATCAACTAGCCCTGAAGCCACCTCTGCTTCCTGCTGGTGAGATCATCCACGGAATAGTTTAAAACACTTTGAAGATGGGAGTTTTGTTATCTGCAGGTGGGAGCATTGTCACTGAGTCCCTGCCCTTCACTCCCCGGCTTCACCCTGCCGTGGAGGGTCTGACTGCCCAAGACTGCCCTCTGGGGAGAGCCGGCCTTGCCTGGGCTGGGCAGAACAGCTAAGCATGTTGCTCCTCCCAGACAGGAGTTTCCCATCTGCAGTGAGACAAGCACAGGCCCGGATAATTACACGTGATGCCCCTGGAAGAGCTCTCCTTAATTTTGACAGCAATAAAGGGCCTTGCCAGCAAGTTAAGCTAATTTCATGAAAGCACTGAGAGGAAGGTCATGGGCTGGATCCCAGATTATTAATAATGTTGGGCTTCATTAGAACCATTCAGGAAATTCCTCCCAGTTGCCTCCAGCAAACTGCCACAGGTTGCTACTTTGCTCTGAAATCAATAGTCTTTCCATATGCAAATGTGGATTTTGTGTTTTTCCCTAGAAAATAATTAAAGTCACAGAGCCCAATAAATACTTAAACACATTGTGATTTTAATTAAAAACCTTCCACCAAGGCTGCAGCTGCCTGTCTCTCTTCCCAAACAGACGCATGGTAACAGCAAAACTCAGAATGTGGGTTTAAGTATGTGAGACTAGAAATCTTTACAAATAACAAGAGTAATTCTGATTGCTACCTAGGCCATGGCGTGAGGGTGGGGAAGGAGGTGAAGAGAGACATTTAGGGGCAGGGCCAAGGTCCTTCCCCTCGTGGGGGAGGCAGGACACAAGTGTGTAGGGGCATGTGCAGCTGAACGTCTAATCATAGCCGTACTCAATCCTGCCAGGCAACAACGATGGCTAGCTCTAGCAATTGTTGAAAAAAAAATACTAGCTCATTTCTGAGCACTAAGTGCCAGCAAGCAATAAGATGTACTGGAGTATACGAGGAAGCCATTTGGTGTAAACCAATTTGGCCTGACTTAGTTTTTCCAAAAGGGCCTGACATGGCCATTGAGCACGCACTGTATATCCGCTTAAGCATTTGCTATGTCCCAAAGGCAAGAACAACGGCCCTTAAGATAAATGTGCAACTTCTCCCCACATGGGCATTTCCTTAAGAATAAGCATCTTTCCTTAGGCTAGGAACTGATTGCTGGGCTCACCTGTCACCACCTAGCTTGAGACAACAGAAGTGCCACCCTGTTGTGCCCACTGAGACAGCAGACCTACTACCTGCTGTGTCCATCAATCACTGTGCTGACAGAGCAGTCTTGCGGCTATTATAAAAGGGACGTTTCAATCATATGTGAAACATCCTTTTTGAGGGTATATAACCACTCTGTACACCCCACTTCTTTGGTGCCCTTCCTTCCTTGGGCCATGGTCCTCACATTTTGGCTCAGAATAAACTCACCCAAATTTTCATTAATAGATTGGTTATGGATTATTTGTGTCAACAATGGCTAGTTCTAGCTATTGTTGAAAAAAAAATAATAGCTCATTTCTGAGCCAGCTACTCAGTGCTTTGCATGCACTGACTGATTTAATCCTCACAGTAACCCAATAAAATAGGTATTCATGTTTATACTTTTTTTCTGAGGCACAGAGAGGTTAAGCAACTTGGCCAAGGTCACACAGCTAGTACTTGGTGGAGTCTGATGCTAGAACTTTTCCTCCTAACCACTATGTAGAGTGTATATGAGGGAAGAAGAGATGGAAGGTGGGAGGGGGAGTAGAAACAGGGACTGGCTTCCCAGAGGAGTGGGCTTTCTGCTGGAAATTAGAAAAGGAAAGCAGCTTCCTGGTGAAAGTGGTGGGAACGCTGTGTGAATGTGGGGGTAGGGGAACAGGACTGCAGACCTTGAAAGGTGGGAAGGGAGTGTTAGGAGATTCGGCTGGAGGCAGCTATGGGGAGGGTCTCCTGAGCAGGCTGCTATGCTGGGGATATTCGGTGCCCTGGGCCCTGGCTTTCTTACTTGCGGAGGCCCTCTCACATCCATTAAATCCCCACGCGCTACTTTAAACCCAAGGGCATGCACAACTCTGAGCGCAGTCAGCTGAACCGTTTACACAGCGTTCCATGTTGTAAACATTTCAGGAAACATCTGGTACTTCCAGTTTTGCGGTTTTCTTTACCCCTCTTAGAGCCAACAGATTTTCTTTTTCAGATTTTGGAATTTTTATAGGTCCCCGGCAAAATTATGAGACTTAAGGAGGACTGCCTTCCAGGGCCGAATACAGCAAGCGAAGAGAAGGGCTCACGCCGCAGGGGGTGGGGTAGGGGAGGTGTACAGGAAGGGTTCGTCCAGGGAAAACTAAACTCATTGGTTCCTGCCAGGGACTACTCGTTCAATGAGGATTCAGAGGGTGCCTGCTGTGCCCTGGGCGCTGGAAACAATGGGGTGCAAAGCGGCGGCTGTGCCTGTGTTGGCAGGGGAGAAGAGGTTGCCGATTCCCGGGACACAGGCTGGGTGGGCATGGGAAGGGAAGCTTCGGTGCTTTGGTTAAGCATCCCCCACTTCGGCACATTGCGCCGCGGGACTGTACTGCCCGCGGCAGCGCCCTCCTCGGTGCGGGCTCCACCGCGGCCCTCCTCGCGGAGCACCCCCGCAGCCATCGCCCCGGGCCTCCGCTCCAGGCGGGCGGTGTCCAGCAGGGGGCGCGCGCGGACCAGGCCTGGGCCCGAGACCTTGAGCGGACAGAGCCGCAGGAGCTGGCGCCGGGATCGCCTGGGTTTCAACCGGCCCCGCCTTGAGACCGTCCAGGTCCGCGAGGTCGAAGTTAGAGGTCTGTCCACAAAATGTTGCCCAGAGCTACAGCTCTCGGCCCCTGGGTCTGTCTCGGGTCGGAACCCCAGCCTGGTCAAAAAGCATTGGCCCGGATTCTGCAGATGCCGAATCTGGGGGCCCCGCGTTGACTGCTTAGAACCTTGTGTCCTTTCTCTCCCCACACCTACTTCCACACACCTGATAAGGTGCCTGTTCCTTTAACGATCAAAGACGTGGGCGGCCGCAGGGGTGGTATCTTGGCTCCCGGTTCCCCAGCTCGTCAATAATTGTGCCATTATTAACATTCTAGACGTTAGACTCGGTCCTGCGCGCCTGGCGGCGCCAGGCGAGCTGCGCTGTCTTCTAGCCGAGCTCGAGACTGAACCCGGAATCTTGGCTCCCACCCTAGTCCTCGGCGGACTCTGCCCGGGGCGACTCGGGCTGCAGCCCTGCCAGAGCAGGCACTGGGCTCTCCAGAGTCGAAGGCGGGGGTAAGGGCTGTCTTTCCCCCAAGGCAGGCTCCGGGAACAAAAGCGCTTGCTGAAGAGTGGGCGGGAGCCGCAGGCGCCGGCAGGAGTCGGCGCCCTCGCCTGGGTGGCCCCCTCTCCCTCGGGCGTCCTCCTGACGCCTGGAGCCCTGTCTCCCTGCCGAATTCCCTTGACTTCTGCATCTCCGGCAAGAGAGCAAGGGAAAGGGGTCTATATTGGCCCGCGGGCCCGGGAGGTCCCCAAGACACTGGCGGGGCGGGTCTCTGAGGTCCAGGGAAGCTCTCAGTGCAGAGTGAACTAGTGCGTTCTCCCTTCACTCCCCAGCCTCGGTCTTCCAGTCCCTCAACCCTTCCTAGTTGTCCCCTGCCCGACCGCCTCCCCATCCGCCTCCTCACCGAAGGCAAAAAGAACCAGAAAAGAGGTGAAAACTGGGTGGAAGATCCACAAGCTGTGTGCCTCCACGCCGGAGCCTCGGTCCCTGCTTCTACGCCAGGCCCCCTCATCTCGCCCAGGAAAGTATCCAGGACCTGCCATCCGAGACCTGACTCTCCACCCTCGCTGCTGGGCCCCCGCCTGCCCAAGCCCCTCTTCCCTGCCAAGGTTCTCGCAACGGCCCCCTTGGGATTCCCAAAGTGCGACAACATACCCAGGACGCCCCCTTTGCTCCGCAGACAAAGAGGCTGTGCCGGGCCCACCGCGCCACTCCTCGGCCCAGCCAGGCCCAAACAGCTTTCGAATTCGGTTTGCTAATATTTTATTGAGAATATTTGCAGGCACTTCTGGACTAGGGACCCGCTCCCGCTCTCCCACTGCAGGGTCAAAGTGCTCTGCCCCCTCCGCCCTCCTGGAAGATATCTTCCCCGCAGGGCGCCCCCTGCCCCGCGCCCTCACCCTCAGTGGGCTGTGGGGACTACAGGCCCAAGCAGGTGGAGGGAAGTTCTGGGTTCTGAATTCTGGACTGAGCGAGGTGCGCTGGTCTCAGCCGGCTGCACCGCCTGTAGCGGCGGCAGGAGTAGGAGAGAGGGAGGCACCCGGAGCGTGCGCGCACCAGTCTGTTCATATTTAATTTACAAAGGATCCTCGGAACCCCCGGTCGGGTGGCCTCTTTAGCTGCCGCGCTCCTCGCCCCTCTTTCTCCCCCACCTCCTCAGCTCATTAAAATGCTCAACACTCAAATCGGGAGATTGATCTCCGAGGCCCCAAACCCGTGCTATCGACCCGCTGCCAGAGACCCCACCTCCCGGGGTGAGAGCTGGAGGGCCACGGGCGTCCGAGGAGCTCAGTGTCTACAGAAAGGACCGAGGAAGGCGGGGTTCTGCATGTCTCCCGGAGCCTAGACCCCTTTCCAGATTCTGGCCAGCAACTCTGTCTCCAGGGCTGCCTTGGGCTTTGCAGGGAGACAGAAATAGAGTTTTAGCCAAAAGCCTCGACATTCCTGCGCCTCCACCTCCTTGTTGCTAAAAGAAATGTGGGGGTTTCGCCAGAGACAGGGAGTGAGAGTCGGGAACAGCGAGTACGAGTCTGCTGAGGCCGGCTGTTGTGTGAGGGTGTGAGACGGTGGGGCGGGGGCGGGCCGCGGAGGCTGTAGGGGACAGTGTGTGGGGTTGACGGTGTTTTTGCTTGTGAGGCTGTGAATATATTGGCGTGTCGGGGAGAGGCAGAGAGATACTCGCCTTAAGTTCCTAGCCCACAGTGCTCAAGAGGAGCAGAGGTTCTGTAACCATCCCTTTCGGTGCCGCTGTCTGCTGCAGTCCCGGGGCTCCATTCGCCTCCAGCTGGCAAGACCTGAAGATGAGGCGCTTGGTCCTCTCAGGCTGGTTTCCTGGGAGCGTAGGCTGATACCCGCCCGCGCCGCCCCACCCGGCGGGGCGCACAGGCCTGTGCCTTGGGCTTTGGGCTTCAACGCCGGTTTAGCCACAAAAGACGAGACTTAAGGAGTCTGGCTCAAGAGGTTGGCCAGGGGCAGAGGTGGGCCAGGGAGGAGGGCGTCCCTTCCCCGCGCACCCTGCAGGGCCATTCACTCTCGTCTTTGGGTTCTCGTCTACTGGCAGGCGGCGGGGGAGGCTGGGACTTGTATTTGCCCAGCTCTAGGCAAAAATGGCAGGGACGGTGAGGCGCTCTGCTAACACTATCAATTATGCATCGTGTTGAACGTGGCTTCGGGGAGGAGGCGGCTAGAAGGGAGGGGTGCGGGAAGGAAGGGACCGCGCGAGCCCGGCTGCGCGCAGCTCAGCGGATCCCCTCTCTAGGTCTGCCTGCGCCACAGCCTGCATTTGCAAAAAGAGTTTAAAGGCAAAGACAGGCCACCCCCACTTTAGTCGTGCGCCCTTCCTTCCCTCAAATTCCTCAAAAATGGTTTGTCTCACGTGTTGCGGGGCGTAAAAGCGGCTCACATTCAGTTAGCAGCGGAGCTCACTGGCCCTGGCGGGACCCGCGCGTGAGGGTGAGTACGCGTGAATGTGTGCGCGTGCGGGCGGGAGAGGATGGTGAGTGTCCTGGGTGAAGGTGTGCCTTTGAAAATGTGTGTGAACATAGCGAGAACTCAACACATGGACGCGATTATTACCTGGTGATGGCTAATTCCAACGTGAAGGTCGACTGCGTGGAGGATGTGAGGACGCGTGTGTCTGCGCGAATGTGTGAACGTGGATGGGCAGTGTGATTAGGGATAGTGGCGGTGTCTGCAGATGTGTAAATGTGTAGGGGCATGGGTTATAAGGGTGCCCTGAACCGGCAAGAGCCTAGAGGAGGGCAGTGGATGTGGGGGCGCCCCTTGTGACCAACGTTTTCTCGGCCAAGAGGAAACCCTCTATGGCTTTAACAAATGTCGATGATGCGGGAGGTGGGAGAGGCTGTGCGCGTTCCTGCCGAGCCCGGAGCGCGCGAGGACTCTCTTCAGTCTGCAGCCAGCGAGAGGTGGGGTGCACAGACACGAAAGGAAAAACTGAAGTGGGACTTCAGGGCCAGGGGAGTCCCCAACTTACCAGTCCCTTTCTCTGCCCCTCCCCCGTCTTCCCCACAGCCAAAGCAACAGATGCGGGAAGCACTTTGGGGCTGTCGTCCTGGCTCCGCGACATCAAGTCTGGAGAAGGGGTTGCAGACGAGGGCAGCGCACGGGGAATCAGCGAACAGCGGGTAAGCCGCGGGGACCGCCCTACGACCTCGACCCAGGTGGGGCCAGATCTCCCCTAGGGTGCCGGACCTCGCCGGTGCTGTCTGGGCCAGACCGAGAGAGAAGGGGAGGGGGTCCCTCCCCTCGGGAGCAAAGGCAGAGTTGGGGACCTGGGTTCCCAAAGAGCGGAGTGTGAGAGGGGCTCTGCCGAACCTCCCAAGAGCCCTAGGTGGGAGTGAGGAGTCTAGTGTGAGTGCGTTTGTGTGGCTGCAGATAAGAAGGTTTTATTGGAGGAAGGATCCTCAGGCATCGTGGAGCTGCAGAAAAGAGGCTTAGTTATCTAGTGGCAGCCCCCATGACCCCTTGGCTGGGGACCCCCTCCTACCCCTACCCTGGGAGCAGCCTGGGTTCTGCCAGATGGGAGGGAGAATCTTTAGTGATGTCCCCTAATGTTCCTGGTCCATGCAGGAGGCAGGACCTCCTTCCTCAGACAGAAGGTTGACTGAGCACCCCTGGTTCTCCTGTCTCCAGAGTTGCAGCCCAGGGCAGGTGGCTACAGTCTACTTCCCCGACTCCCATGCCCCTTGCCACTCGCCACAAGTTCTCAGCATTGCTGATCCGCTGGGATTTCAGTCTCAGTGGAGGGCTGTGTGCACGCGCAAGTGTGTGCCCGTGTCCCTGTGGATGGGTCGGTTGGTGGGAGGACTTGTGTCCTTGTGTCTGTCAATTCTCACAGTGAATAGGAAGGCGCTTTGCACCATGGTAGAGAATGCTGGACAAATGCTGGGTTCAGCTGAGAGAACAATGAGGTCTCCAGGGTATACTGTGTCAGTGTCTGGGTGTCTTTGTGTTTGTGTGTATGCGAAATGTGTTGTGAATCTCTAAACCCCTGCAGAAGTTGGTGGTTTGATGGCAGTGCCTGAGTGTGTGTTTGTATTGTTGTGTGCCTGTATGGGCGTGTGTGCGAGTGCTGTGTGTGGGACAAAGAGTTCGACGGAGGACAGCCGGTCACGGACAAAAAACCTCTTTCTGTATATCCCTTTTATGGAGTTAAAGGAAGGCTTAGAAACACAGATAGGGGTCAGTGCAGAGCCCAGGGAAGATTGGCGAGCGGCCGAGCCCGTGGTGGGGTCAGCGCCAGGGGAAGAGGGAGGTAGGGAAAAAAGGTCCAGCTACGAGGCCGCTGGAAAAGGAAGTCAGGGCCCTGAGAGGGTGTATGCATTGAATCTCGAGACTTTTATTGAGCTCCATTCGTGCCAGGAGAGGTTCCTGGGCACAGAGGAGAAGGTTACCAGAGCCCAGGAGCCTGCTCTAGATGGGTTTGCAGAGGCAGAGCTTGATAGAGGAAGGAAGGTGACGCTCCATGAGTCAGTCACCTTCTCCCCTCTTTCCCTGGCTTCTATCTGCAGGATCCGCGATGGTGCCCTTGCTGGTCCTGTGGTTGGTTTGGGCACTGCTAGGAGTGGCTGGAGCGTGCCCGGAACCGTGTGCCTGCGTAGACAAGTACGCGCATCAGTTTGCCGACTGCGCCTACAAGGAGCTGCGCGAGGTGCCAGAAGGACTGCCGGCCAACGTGACCACGCTTAGTCTGTCAGCCAACAAGATCACTGTGCTGCGGCGCGGGGCCTTCGCCGACGTCACGCAGGTCACGTCGCTGTGGCTCGCACACAATGAGGTGCGCACGGTGGAGCCCGGCGCGCTCGCTGTACTGAGCCAGCTCAAGAACCTCGACCTGAGTCACAACCTCATATCCAGCTTCCCATGGAGCGATCTGCGTAACTTGAGCGCGCTGCAGCTTCTCAAAATGAACCACAACCGCTTGGGCTCGCTGCCCCGGGACGCACTCGGTGCGCTGCCCGACCTGCGCTCCCTACGCATCAACGACAACCGGCTGCGTACACTGGCTCCTGGCACCTTCGACGCGCTAAGCGCGCTATCACATCTGCAACTCTATCACAACCCCTTCCACTGCGGTTGTAGCCTTGTGTGGCTGCAGGCCTGGGCCGCGAGCACCCGGGTCTCGTTACCTGAACCCGACTCCATTGCGTGCGCCTCGCCTCCCGCGCTGAAGGGGCTGCCGGTGCACCGCCTGCCCGCCCTATCTTGTGCACCGCCCAGCGTGCGTCTGAGTGTCGAGCCGCCGCCTGAGGCACCAGGCAGCCCCTTGCGTGCCGGCCTGGCACTCATGCTACACTGCGTCGCCGAAGGACACCCCACGCCCCGCCTGCAATGGCAACTTCAGATTCCGGGTGGCACTATAGTCTTAGAGCCGCCGGTCCTGAGCAGGGAAGACGAGGGGGACGAGGTGGAAGACGGGGAGGGGGAAGGAGATGGGGACGGGCCGACGCAGACGGAGGCCCCAACCCCGACTCCAGCACCCGCTTGGCCCGCGCCCCCAGCCACTCCGCGCTTCCTGGCTCTCACAAACGGCTCCCTGTTGGTGCCCCTCCTGAGTGCCAAAGAAGCAGGAGTCTACACATGCCGTGCCCACAACGAGCTGGGCGCCAACTCCACATCAGTACGCGTGGCGGTGGCCGCTGCCGGTCCCCCAAAGCACGCTCCTGGCGCAGGGGGAGACCCTGATGGGCAGACCCCGACCTCTGAGCGCAAGTCCACAGCGAAAGGCCGAGGCAACAGCGTCCTACCCTCCAAGCCCGAGGGAAAAATCAAAGGCCAGGGCTTGGACCGGGTTAGCGTCCTCGGGGAGTCCGAGGGGCTGGAGGAAGCGGAGGCAGGTGAGGGAGAGGAGGCGGAAGACCAGGTATCTGCGGACCCTGTGGAGGAGCAGCGGTGTGGCCACGGGGACCCCTCGCGGTACGTGTCCAACCACGCGTTCAACCAGAGCGCAGAGCTTAAGCCGCACGTCTTTGAGCTGGGCGTCATCGCGCTGGACGTGGCGGAGCGCGAGGCGCGGGTGCAGCTGACGCCGCTGGCGGCGCGCTGGGGCCCTGGGCCAGGCGGGGCAGCAGGAGCCGGGCGGCCCGGGAGGCGGCCCCTGCGCCTGCTCTATCTGTGCCCTGCTGGGGGCGGCGTAGCAGTGCAGTGGTCGCGGGTGGAGGAGGGCGTCAACGCCTACTGGTTCCGCGGCCTGCGGCCTGGCACCAACTACTCCGTGTGCCTGGCCCTGGCAGGCGAGGCTTGCCACGTGCAAGTGGTGTTCGCCACCAAGAAGGAGTTGCCCTCTCTGCTGGTTATCGTAGCGGTGAGCGTGTTCCTTCTGGTGCTGGCCACCGTGCCCCTGCTGGGCGCCGCCTGCTGCCATCTGCTGGCCAAACACCCGGGCAAGCCCTACCGTCTTATCCTGCGGCCGCAGGCCCCTGACCCCATGGAGAAGCGCATCGCCGCCGACTTCGACCCGCGTGCCTCCTACCTCGAGTCCGAGAAAAGCTACCCAGCAGGCGGCGAGGTGGGCGGTGAAGAGCCAGAGGAGGCCCCCGTGGAGGGCCTTGACGAAGATGCGGAGCAGGAGGACGCAGGTGGGGACCTGCAGAGGGAGGAGAGCCTGGCGGCCTGCTCGCTGGTGGAGTCCCAGTCCAAGGCCAACCAAGAAGAGTTCGAGGCGGGCTCTGAGTACAGTGATCGGCTGCCCCTGGGTGCCGAGGCGGTCAACATCGCCCAGGAGATTAACGGCAACTACAGGCAGACAGCGGGCTGAGCCCGGAGCCCGCCTGGCCCTCCCATTCCCATCCCCCACCTGGATGCCTGGGAGCAGAAGCCTAGGGCTGGCAGGATTTATGCCCCCCACCCTCGTCCCCGCCACCTTCACTTACTCTGCCCCCTTATGACCCCCTAACCTTGACTACCGGGGACTTCTAGTGGGGAGTGGGACGATTTCACCAGTCCGCCGCCACCTACGACCATAATTGTCCTTGTGGGCTGAATTCCCCTCCACGGCAAGCACAGTTCCCTGCTCCTCCCTCCCCATATAAGACATTACCCGCTGACCGTGAGGCGAAATCCACGCCTCTCCATTCCCATCGCAATTGTTACCTGCCCAGCAGCCGGCCCCATCGTGGGCTCTGGAGCCACAGGAAACCGGAGAAGACGTTGGAAACGTCTGGCGGTAACGGTGTGGCTCCAGGGTCAGCCCGGGACCCCTAGCAGATGTCCCTAGCGTGGAGCGCTGTGGGGTCCCGCCCCTACCCCTGCTCCGCCCTTTCCGGGGTGCACATCCCAGAAGCCAGGAGTCAGTGGTCACTCCCTAGATTTTACTTTCAAAGCCCTCTTCCGACTGGGAACCAAACCCTTCTATTCCCTACCCCCATTCAGCTTCCCACCGGCTGGAGCCGAACCCCGTGCCTGGGGCACCTTTCAGCTCCCCGCTCCGCTTTTCATATTTTCGTTGTTTTCAAAGACAGCGACACTCCGGGTCTGGTGCTAACACTCCCTTCCCAGCCTCTGGGAAAACTGGGAGTGTGTGTGTGTCGGGTTTGGGGGGGGCGGGAAATGAAGCAGGGGGGGAATCCGTTTTCTCTCGCCCTCTCTCCTAACTTAAAGCTGTGCTGAACCGCGCGCCCTTTTTCCGCCGAGGGTGCGGGCTTGGTCCCGGGCCAAATTCGTTGTCGCTGAGTTGGGGTCTCCGGAGATCAGTGCACTCGACAGCTCCGCTTCCGCTGCTGTAAGACCGGCCCAGACGTCAGCTCGAAAAGCGCCAGCGCCGGGGGCATGGGAACTGTGGCCTCCTGGCTGGGTCTCTGGTGAGGACGTGCGCCCCGGTCCTCACAAAGCCTGCGCGTGACCGTGCGGCGGGATCCCGGTGGAGAAAAGCCCCTGCGTCCTCGCGTGTCCCACCCCCCCACCCCCCGGAAGAACAGTATTTGACCGGCGTGTAGTCCTAGACGAGTGTGCTCTGTAGGGGAACAGTCTGTGTCCTGTAAAGTGTGACTGTGTAGTGTAGGGGCAGGGAGGGAGGGAAGGGGAGGTGGGCCGCGGTGCGGCGACTCGGGCGGGGGTCTTTTTTCGTTCTGGAAGGAAAGCGTCGGGGTTGGGTGGGGGGTTTCCCGGGCGTGGGGACCAGCCCTGTCCGTGAAGCGCAGCACAAGTGCGGCCTGGGGCGGAGCAGTCCCCGGAGCCGCGCCCTTTTCTAAAGGCGTCTGTATGTAAACAGCCAATAAAACAATCGATTTGAACTGGGCTCGGTGACTCTTTGTCGGGGGACAGACGGAGGGACCACAGAAGGAAGGAGCCCTTGGGATCCTCCCGTTGGGATCCTTTGTGTGATTTCGTGTTCGTTGGACTGTCCGTGATTTCCCCAGGTGTTTCCATGCGGCGTGTGCTCTGGGTGCCTCCAACTGCGGGACGCAGGGGCGAAACCACGTGGGTCTGGGGGAGGCTGGAAGTGAGTGGGGAGGGTTTGTAGGGAGGGAGGGGTGGATCTCTGCAGACTGAACAAGGGGAGCGCGGGGTTGTGTGTGCGAGTGTGTTGTGTGTGTGCACAGTCCTGGGGTTGACGCTGTCGCTGTGATGGGACGTGGCTGTGTGTGTGAGGACTGCCTAGTTTCTGCGTCTCAGTACCAGCCTCTGTTTTCTCAGAGCAGCCAGCGGGGAGAGTCATAGGGGCAAGGCTGCTGGGGCTCGCACAAAAAAGGTCACAAGTAACACAAACTACAGAGCAGGCAAATGATGGAGAGCAGAAAGTGGGGTGGGGGCCCTGGCAAAACTGACTCCACAGAACAGGCTGGCGCCTTAGCCCAGGAAGCAAGTGTGTGCCCATGTGTGTGTTGGGGGAGGGTGCCCAGTGAATATGCATGGGCAACCGTCAGGGTGGGTGAGGTTCTTGGGGTGGGCTAAGGTGGATGCACATGTAGAATCAGGGTTGCAAGCACACTGATTTAATAGTCCTAGAAGTGGGGCTTCTAGGGTGGGCAACAGGAGAGACAGAGGGATCAAGAGTGGATGCTGTGCTACAGTGCTGGAGCTGGGCTGACTATGTGTTTCAGCTGAATTGCCCCCACGGGATTAGGGAGTAGCTGGGAAGGGAGGTGGAAGAGGAAAGGAATAGAAATGAGGGGAGCAGATGAAGATTCCATCCCTACTCTTCCTTCTTCCCTCTTTCAATCTCTTCTCATCCCTCATCGTCTCTGTGGATATCAGGTCTTCCTAACTGGACCAGTCTAGGCTGGGGCCCAGGCCCAGGTCCAGATACCCAGTATCTTATCCTCGCCTGTCTCCTGGCAGAGGTGGTAGCTGTGACACTTCCCAGGGCCAGACCCCAGGTTCCCTTCTCAAACCAGCAAAGCTGTCTCAGGGATAAATCCCCTTCTGAAGGTCACAGCCCTAACCCTGCCAATGCAGCCCACCCCACTGTCAGCAACACAGCTCAGAAATACAATCTTTTAGGAAGAGGGCTGCTTTGTTCCACCTGCAAATGCTGGCTTCGAACAGGGGACTTAGACAGGGACTGACCCGATTCCTGTGATTGGTTCAGGAAACCACCTATGTGATTGCGTTTGGGCACAGGCCTGGCTGGGCCCTTGAGAGCCTGTCGATTTGGTCCAACACAATCCTCTGGTCATTGGGGGTGGGGGGAGGAAGGGCTCTTTCCTGTACCCCCGTCCTAAGGATTGAGAGCCCTCCTGGAGATGCCTAGGATCCTGAATGCCCCCAGGGAAATGTGCAGAATTGCTGAGAGTTCCGTCCCTTCTTTGTCCTGAGCCAAGCTTCCTAATGGATGGACACAGACTGCCCAGCTAGGCCTCATGCTCCCTGGGCAAGGCCAGGCCCAGAGGCTCAGCCCACAGGCCCAGAATGGGTGGGTGCTGGAGGTGGAGGATCAGCGTGCTGTGACATTCTGCTGACTGCCCACTGAGATACCAGCCCTCTCAGGAACACTCCATTTCCTGCCCAAATGTTTGGCACATGCACACAATGGTCCCTAGCCTCTGGCCTTCCTTTCTGTCTCCTTTTACATTTTATTCTTTCATTTCTTGCTCCTCTCTCCTCTATGTTCTCTTTTTCTTTCTGCCTCTCCCTTTTTTCTTCCTCAAGGAATCTCATAAAATCCCAGGGTTGGAAGGGACCCTGGAGACTTCCTAATCCAACTATCCATTTGAGGCTAAATTCTTTTTTACAGTGTCCCCATCAGGTGGCTGTGCAACCTCAGCTTGTACTTATCCAGAAACAGAGAGCTCACTATTCACTCCCTCCGGCCAAGGAGCCAGTTGTCTCTCCCTCGCTTCCACACCTCAGGCCTGACTGCCACTGGCACGCTGCTCTGTGAGAACCTGTGGAGGTTTGCAGGTGGAAGCCCCACATCCACCCCTCACTCCAGGGCTCCAAAGCTTTTCATTCAGTGCACATTTTTTTGAGCTTCTACTTCATGCTTCCAGGGTGTTGCTAGTTTAGCTCTCTACAGAGTGTTTTGTCACAAAACTTATTTAGAACATGTTATAGTCTACACAGAAATGGAAATATAATGATGAACACCTGAAACTTATATGATGTTATAGACCAGTGTTACCATAATAAAATTTTTTTTTATTTGGATGCTACATAGGAATGGAGTCTCATGGGTTGAGAAGTGTGTGTGTGTGTGTGTGCGCCTAAGTGTTTCCTGGGGGGACCTGGAAAATGGTCAGAGAATGCAATATGACAGCAGTAGCCTTGGAACTCAGAGCAATTTATCAGGAGCAGTAATTCTTTGAGCTACAGAAACCAGATGCCCAGGATGTGGCCATGAATCAGATGGGAAAACTGTCTGCAGAAAGGTGATTTGAAAGGAGCACTCTCCTCCTGCCCCGCCCCCCCCCCCCCCCACCTCTATAAGTGTCTCCTAAAGATCAGCTGGAATGAGAACCATTTTGAAGATCATTAGAGAAAGTCCATTAATTTAAAAGGACAAAGGGAGGAAGGGCTTCTTTGAAGAAGCAGCAGCTGGTGTGGGGGCCTCTCCTTCCTGATCTTGTGCCTAGAAGGCAGCCCTCACCCATGACATCCCAGTAACAGCCACAACTAAAGCTAACATCTCTAAAGTTTACTTGAGTCAGTAAATGTTTGGACTGTTACTCTCTGGTGGTGATGCTGATCTTGGTTTTCCCTCCTGGATCTCAAGGTAATGCATTTTGGTAGGTAAAGGAAGGAGGACGGCATCTTGCTATGACTGCCTTGCCCCAGATTTGTTAATATCAGAACCCCAGTTATGAGACATTCCATAGGGAAACAGGGACCTTCTGTCTGCACAACAGGAGGCATCACCTGCAGAGAAAGAACCAGGACTGCAGGAGCACTGAGCAAGAGAAACTGGGGGACCTCACCCTTTCAGGGATGGGGTGCACTCTTGGCGGAAAAAGCCAAGTCCAGGTATGAGGAAAGAAAGAAGGGTCCTATGTAGAGGCCATAAATTGCCAAATCTGACCTAACAAATACTTGTACCTTGTCAATCTTCAATATGAAGTTATTGACAGGAACAATTGTGCTGGAAAATTGAGGATGGAGCAAGCAGAGCCATTTCAGTTGTAATGTGTCAATTAATTGATTGCATTTGCAACACACCCACCCACACAAATGTGTTCAATGACAAGATTTTGCCTTAGGACTCAATAGAGAATCACATTATATTAAAAATGAAAGATCTACTATGACTGGCATATAAAAAAGATTGAATTATAAAATGTCTTGCAATATTAGCATTTAGTTCGAAATATGGCCAGTGTTCTTAATGAGATTTGATATGAATTTAAAAAAAAAAAGTCATCCAAAGAGGCCACGGTGGGTAGAACGTAAAATCAACTTTGGGTTAAATTAGCTGGAAAGACTTTGTATCATCCCCTGGTTGAATAAGTAATTTAGGTAATTTAAAGATGGTCCGATTTTTTAAATTGTGCTAATGGTGTGTGCTTTGTCTGGACACGTGAATATAAGATTAATAATTAAGTTTAAGTCCATATGGAATAAGGACAATGAAAGTGTTTATATTTTTATCAACTGTTTGCTGCTTAAACACATCCCCTTGTGTATTAGGAGTTAATTTGGTTTTGGCAAATTAGATGCATATTCTCTTAGCAACACTCTAGCAAACTGGCCCTTAAATTGAGTCTAAAAGCCATTCAAGCCTTCCAACCATTTGAGAGAAAAACTACCACAATCATAGAGATCAGAGAGGAACTTCCTAAGAATTGATTAGTGTTGAAATGGGGAAAGAATGAGAATGGAGAATTAATTATCAATGCTTTTTAATAAAAGTGGCTTATCACGTATTTTGACTGGCTAAAAATGCTAATAGTCACCTAATATTAATATAAATATTAATAATATCAATAGTAGCTAACATTTATTGAACACTTACCACATTCAAGGCACATACTATGGAATGTATAAACGTTGTTTCATTAATACTTACAATAATCTTGTGAGGTGGTAATATTATTATTACAATTTACAGACAAAGAAACCAAAGAGTGGAGAGGGTTAGTAATTTGTGGAAGGTCACACAGCTGGTGGTTTGCAGGGTTGAGGTTTGCACTTCAGTCGTCTGATTCCAACCCCAGAGCTCCCAGCCACCAAGCCAAACCTCCTTCCAAGAGCTCTGTAAATCAGTTTAAGCGAAGGATAATGTATTTTATATATTGTTAAATTTTCTGCTAATTACGGAGTTTGTCTAGACAAAGGGTTTCTCTTGCTGCCTCTCTTATTTCTCAAAATAGCATTTTTATTTTTTTTTACTGATTATAAAAGTTACATACATTTAAAGTAGAGCTTTCTTTTGTTGCTGTTGAGAATGTAAATGGTTATAGACACTTTGAAAAAATCTTCAACAGTATACTAAAGGGAAGGATACATATGCCTTATGATTCAGCAATTTCACTCCAGGGCATACACCCAATACAAATGAGTGCTTGAGTCCACCAAAAGACTCACTTGTCACAAGTGCAAGAATGTTCATAGTGGCTTTATTTGTAATAGCCCCAAGTTGGAAATAACCCAAATTTCCACCAAGAGGAGAATGGGGCTGAAGGGAGGGATCTGTGGCATAGTCATACAATGGACCACCACAACTGCAGCTCCGCACAACGGCGTGGAGGTCATAACGTGGCGTGAAAGAAGCCAGACACAAAGAATATGTAATGCATAATTTCATTTACATGCAGTTCAAGTATAGGCAAAACTAATTTTGGGGAAAGAAGTCAGAATAGTGCTGGAAGGTGCTGACTAGGATGGGAGGGTGCTCAAAGGAGTGCTCCGAGGTGCCGGAAATGTTCTGTAACTTGGTCTGGGTGGTGGTTTCACGGGTGTATGGTGCATGTGTGGAAATTCATCAGGCTACATACTTAAGATTTGTACACTTTATTCTATTTGTTATACCTCAGTTTTTAAAAATGGAGAAATAACCCTTGGAAATAAAGCCACAAAGTAATATGTGCTCATTACAGAATTACACTGTTCAATACAGTAGCCACTAGGCACATGTAGTTATTTAAATTTAAATTTTAGTTAATTAAAATCAAGTAAAATAAAAAATTAAGTTCTTCAGTCACACCAGCCACATTTCGAGTGCTTGCTAGCCACACGTTGCTAGTGGCTGCTGCATACTGGGCGGCAGAGACATGCAACATTTCCACCACCACAGAAAATCCGATTGGTAGTGTTGTTACAGAAAATTGAAAAATTCAGAAGTATGGAGAAAAAATAATGTATTATTTATAATATCCCCATCCGATGAAAACAATTGTTAACGTTTTCTATTTCTTCCAGTCTCTTTCTAAAAGAATTTTTTTTAAAGCTTGGCCCTGAGCTAATATCTGTTGCCAATCTTCTGTATTTTTCTCTTCTGCTTCTTCTCCCCAAAGCCCCCCAGTACATAGTTGTATATTTTAGTTGTGGGTCCTTCTAGTTCTGGCATGTGGGATGCCGCCTCAGCGTGGCCTGATGAGCGGTGTCATGTCCAAACTCAGCCTCCAAACTGGTGAAACCCTGGGCCGCCGAAGCGGAGGGCGTGAACTTAGCCACTTGGCCACAGGGCCGGGCCCTAAAAGAATTTTTATTAAATTACATGAGTAACATATGAATGCATTTTTGTCCTAAAATAATTACTGATTAACTGAAACTCCCTTTGACCACCACCTGTAATCCCAGTGCTCTCCCCAGTGGTAACCACTCTGACCAGGGTAGGATGTACCCTCTCAGACCATTTTGTGCATGTATTTATAAACATGCATGTATCTGTATGGAAATATAAGCAGTGTCGTTAGCACCGCCCCAGCTCAGGGAGCTTCCACCTGGTTCAGTTCAGTCTCTCCAAGGGCATGTGAAGAGTGTTATCTCCACACCCTGCCAGGGTTCTAGGGCTCTATCCCACGTCATCTTGGGCTCCTGTGGTCCTGGGTAGAGTAAGAACAAATGTCACCTGGGGCAAGTCAGACTGGGGACCAAGCACAGTCTCAGTCCAGAGCTGACAGATGTTGATCCTATTTGGTGTTCCCAGAGCAAGGTGTTGACTGCAAACTAAGTGGGGTCTTTACTCCACAAGGACTGTAGGAAGAGCTAGCCTGAGGCTGATGGGGACACTCGCTCTGGAGAAGGCTGGGAGGTGTGCAGGCATGACTCAGCTCCCACTGGGGCCTCTCACAAAGGTCTTTTGCTGCTTTCACACCACAGTGGAGCCTGGAACTGTTTTGTGAGGCTGCCCAGGATTCTGTTGGTACCAACATCATAATTTTCTGAGTAGTACGGAAGAGACTTCGGGCAGAGGCTCCCTCTGACTCAGACCCATACAACTCTCAGTGCTTACCTTTTGAGTTGTTTTTAATTCATTAATTTTTAAACTTTTTTTGTTTTAATACATGACTTTATAGCTATTGATGTCTCTCTAAGTACCACTTGAGCATCCCCCAAGTTTTGATAGGCAGTGTTTGCATTGTCATTTAGTTTTAAATATTTTATTTCCATAAGATTTGTTCTTTGACTCATGAATTATTTAGACATGTGCTTTTAAATCTCCAAATGTACGTGTTTCTTCCTGCCACATTCGTTTTGTTTTTGCTACTAATTCAGTTGTATTGTTGTCAGAGAATATGGACTGTATGACTTTGGTCATTTGATTCTTAAAATTTGCTCTGAGGAATAATATGTAGTTAATTTTTGTAAATGTTCTTGTATGTTTGAAGAGAATGTTTATGCTTGAATCGTTGGGTTCATGATTACATGTTCATGAGATCAAGTCTGTTCATTTTATTGTTTACATCTTCTATTTCCTTACCAATTTTTTGGTCTCTTTCTCTATTAATTTCTGACAAAGGTGTGTTAAAATCCCTTTCTATGATTGTGGATTTATCCATTTTTCCTTGTCATTTTGCTCCTTTTGCATTGTATTTTTTTAAATGTTCTTATTTATTTATTTATTTATTTATTTATTTTTTGAGGAAGATTAGCCCTGAGCTAACATCTGCTGCCGATCCTCCTCTCTTTGCTGAGGAAGACTGGCCCTGAGCTAACATCTGTGCCCATCTTCCTCTACTTTATATGTGGGACACCTGCCACAGCATGGCTTGACAAGCGGTGCCATGTCCGCACCAGGGATCCGAACCAGCGAACCCTGGCTGCCGAAGAGGAACGTGCACACTTAACTGCTGCGCCACCAGCCTGGCACCTGCGGTGTATATTTTTGAGGCAACGTCATGAGGTGTATTCCTTTTCAGTGAAATTTTTATTGAAGAATAACAAACGTACAGAAAAGTATTTTCACAAAGAGAAAACCTGAATAAGCAGCACTCAGATCCACAGGAAGAAAGCAGTGAGCACCCAGCAGCCTTCTTGTGCTCTCTTCAGGCACCCGCCTGGCCCACTACCCTGTCTTCTAACATCACAGGTTAGTTCTGCCTGCACTTACGTTGTGTTTGTGAGATTCATCCATGTTATTGCATATAATTTGTTCATTCTCACTGTGGTAGAGTGTTCCATTGTGTGAATATACCACAATTCATTTGTTCAGACTACTGTGGAGGGACATTGATGCTGTTTCCAGTTTGGGGCTATTAGAAACAATGCTGTTATAAACATTCCTGTATATGTCTTTTGGGGAATTTATACATTTTTGTAGGAATGGAATTGCAAGGCAATGCAGTATGCATATGCTTAGCTTTGGTAGATGCTGTCAAAAAGTTTTACAATATGTCAACTGACACAGTGTTGGGTATGTAGAAGCATTGCACTGTGGTTATAACTGGCATTTTGCTGATTAGTAAGTTGAACACTATTGTCTGTTGTCCATTTGAATATCCTCTTATATAAAGTGTCTTTTACTCACTCTTCTATTGGGTTGTCTATCCTTTTTTATTGATTTGTAGGAGTTCTTTATATATTATGGATATGAGTCCTATGTATTTAAAATGTCTTCTTCTCTATGGCTTCCCTTTTCACTCTTTTAATGGTGTTTTTTATGAAAAGTTGTTCTTAATTTTAATGCATTCCAATTTATTAATTTTTTCCTCTATGGCTAGAGACTATGTTTTAGACCATGTTTAAGAAGTCTTCGCTTATCTCAAGATCATGAAAATATTCTCCTATGTTTTCTTCTAAAAGCATTATTATTTTACCTTTTACATTTAGATTTACAAGCTATCTGGAAGTTATTTTTGTATTTGGAGTAAGATAGGGTCAAAATTCATTTTTCTTCAGGTGGATATCCAGTTGACTCTAAACCTTTTATTGAAAAGATCATCTTTTCCCCACTATAAGGTCTCGGCACCTTTGTCTTTAGTTAGGTGACCATATATGTGTGGGCTCTTTTTCTGGGCTCTTTGCCCCAGTTTCTGTCATCCTATCTCTTTCTGTGTCCCTCTTCTACTTTCAAGGATCCTTGTCATCACGTGGAGCCCACCAAATAATCCAGGATAATCTCCCCATTGTAACGTCAACTGATCAACAATTTTAATTCTATCTGAAACTTTATTTCCCCTTTGCCATGTAACCTAACATATTCACAAATTCTGGGGATTAGGACAGATGTATCTTTGGATGGCCATTATTCTTCCTAGAACAATGAGTGATCCAGTTTTTCTGCGTCCTCGCTAGCATTCGGTGTCATTGTCATTTTTTATTTTAGTCATTTTGATAGGTACATGGTGATATCTACTTGTGGTTTTATTCTGCTTTTCCCTAGTGGGTAATGATGTTGAACATCTTTTCATGTGTTTATATGCCAACTGTATATCCTTTTCAGCAAAATGTCTGTTCACATCTTTTGCCCATTTTCTAATGGGATTGTTTGTTTTTTCACTGTTGAGTTTTGAAAGTTCTTTATATATTCTAGATTTTAGTCCTTTGTTGGATACGTGGTTTGCAAATACTTTCTCCCACTCTGTAGCTTGTTTATTCATCCTCTTAATAGAGATTTCATACAGCGAACATTTTTAATTTTGATGAGGTTAAATTTAGCAATTTTTCCTTTTATGGATCGTGCTTTTGGTGTCAAGTGGAAGAACTCTTTACTTAGCCCTAGATCCTGAAGATTTTCTCATGTTTTTTTCTAAAAGTTTTATAGTTATAGGTTTTGCATTTACATCCATGATCCATTTTGAGTTAATTATTGTGGAAGGCATGAGTTTTAGGTGGGGAACCCATTCCCTGTGGATGTCCAGTTGCTCCAACACGTTTTGTTGAAAAGGCTATCCTTCTTCCTTCATTGAATTGCTTTCCCACTTTTGTTAAAAACCAGTTGGGCAGGGACCACCCTGTGGCTGAATGGTTAAGTTAGTGCACTCGATTTGGCAGCCCAGGATTTCGCTGGTTTGGATCCTGGGTGCGGACTTAGTACTGCTCATCAATCCATACTGTGGCAGGCGTCCCACATATAAAGTAGAGAAAGATGGGCACAGATGCTAGCTCAGGGCCAGTCTTCCTCAGCAAAAAGAGGAGGATTGGCAGATGTTAGGTCAGGGCTAATCTTCCTCAAAAAAAAAAAACAAAAAAACTGCATCAAACTTAGACGTCTTTACTGCGTTGAGTCTTTTAAACCATGGACATGATATGTCTCTCCATTTATTTAGGTCATCTTTGATTTCTTTCATCCGCATTTTGTAATTTTCACTATGCAGATTTCCCAAGATGTGGACTTTAAAAGAAAAAAACTAGCTTTTGTTTTTGTTGATCAACTCTACCGCATTTTTTTTGTTTAGTTCCTTAATTTGTGTGTGTGGAAGATTGTCCCTGAGCTAACATCTGTGCCAATCTTGCTCTGTTTTATGTGGGACGCTGCCACAGCACGGCTCGGTGAGCAGTGCTAGGTCTGCACCTGGCATCCAAACCTGCGAACCCTGGGCGGCCGCAGCCGAGCTCGGGAACTTAACCACTGCGCCACCGGGCAGGCCCCCTCGTTCCTTAATTTTTAATTTTTATTTTTATCAGTTATTTTTCTTTCTACTTTCTTTGGGTTTATTTATACATTTTTTTTAGCTCCCTGAGTTGAGAGCTTAATTAGTTTTTTAAACCTTTTCTCTTTTGAGTAAATTCATTGAAGGTTATAGATCCTCTGCATACTGTTTTAGGTAAATCCCAAAGTTTTACTATGTAACATTTTTATTCTTTTAGAAAGTTTGTGATTCAGTTCGGGGTGATAAAAACTTCTGGAGGTGGATAGTGGTGACGGCTGCACGACAGTGTGAATGAACTTAATGCCACTGAACTAGACACTTACAAATGATTAAGATTTTATGTTATGTATATTTTACCACAATAAAAAAGTTTGTAATTCCGGTTTGAATTTCCTCTTATACTCTAGAGTTTTTGTAAGTGTATTTTAAATTTCTCAAGTGGATGGTTTTGTGGTGGTTGTTGCTGTTGTTTCATTTGGCTATTCTTTTTAAAAAAAATCCTAATTTTATTATAGTGGTTTGTGAAGGTGTCCTGTATGATTACTGGGTTTTTCTGAGTTTTATTGATTTCTTTTGTGGCCTACAAAATGTTTAATTTGGGGGGAACACTTCATATGTGCTTGAAGAAAATACATACTTTACAATTATTGGGTAAAATATTTGAGGTCAAAAATGTAAAAACATTTGTACATCAAGCTCCTTAATTATTATCAAACCATCCATATCCTTACTTATTTTCCGTTTATCTGATCTGATCTTCTGAGAGATGTTTTAAAAGTCCCCCACTTTGATGGCAGATTTGTTTTCGCCTTCCATTTCTGTCAAAGCTGTATTAGTAGATGCATAAACATTTATGCCAATTATATGTTCTTGGTGGGCTATATCATCTGTTAATATGAAATACGCTCCTTGTCCTTTCTAATGCATTTTGCTTTGAATTTTATTTTTTCTGATGTTGTTATTGCAACTGCTACTTTTTTTAAGTATACACCTAATATATCTTTTTTATTATTAAAATCCGTTTTTACTCAAATAATTCTCTAAGGCTTATCATGAAAAACAGTCCTGTTCCCACTCCTGATTTCAGTTCCCTAGGGCAAACACTTGCAACTTTTTCAGCTATTTCTTCCAATATTTTCCACTATATTAAAAAACAAACATACTTTTCTGTTGTTTTTTCACTCCTGTATATTCTCTGTTGACTTTCTACGGAAGTTGAAGAATAAGCTCTCTCACACACACACACACACACGTGCACGCACGTGCACACACACACACACATGCTCTCTGTCTCTCTCTCAACCCTCCTCCCTAGATCCTTCCAAAATGATTAAATTACAATTTTTGCTTAAATCACTGTTCAGTGTCTGCATTGTAATAGTTATGCAAACACAATTTACAGCTGGTTCGTGTTCTGAATTACACTTATATTTCTTTTCTTGTACAAACTTTTATTCTCCCTGGAGTTGATAATTACCTTGTTTTTTCCATTTGCTTATTTTCTTTGTTTCTATTACTATATCCCAAAACTTATTGCAGAAACATATGTTTCCTCTCAATATTTTACAATATATTTTAAAAAATGAGATATTTGATCAGTTTCTTTTCTGTTCTTGGAGACCCTTCTCTGAAGCCCTCCATCCTTCTGCTGCCGTCCGGGCCAGCTGCTCGCTAGGCCTGCTGCACAGCTGCCATCCCGGGACTTCCCTGCATCATCACCCGCCTTTGCCCTATCTAATGTTAGACTTCCTGCTTCCTGGATCCTGTCCCCCTCTTCTTGATTTATTCCCTCTTTTTGATAGAGCACATTCTCTAGAAAGGCAGGAGAGCATTGTGATTTTGTGGGGCCCAAAATGTATACAATTATACAAAATTATGTATGACAGAAAATACTTGAGTGAGAAAAGAAATCACAACAATTGCAATTTTTGAAAATAGTAACAGGGCCGGCCCGGCGGCGCAGCGGTTAAGTGCACGCATTCTGCTTCGGTGGCCCGGGGTAGGCCGGTTCGGATCCCAGGTGCGGACATGGCACTGCTTGGCAAAAGCCATGCTGTGGTAGGCATCCCACATATAAAGCAGAGGAAGATGGGCATGGATGTTAGCTCAAGGCCAGTCTTCCTCAGCAAAAAGAGGAGGATTGGCAGTAGTTAGCTCAGGGCTAATCTTCCTCAAAAAAAAAAAGAAAGAAAGAAAGAAAATAGTAACAAATACCACAAACACAAGAAATTAATCTAACATTAAACTGTATGACACACCTATATAATAATGTTCCTCCTGAAATTTTAGTCGTATCTCTGATGGCTTCTGTCTTGGTCGAGTTTCAGTCAGAAGCAGATCACTAGAAGGAAAATTTTCTATCTGTCTACCTACTTATCTATCTATCTATCTATCTATCTACCTACCTATCTATCATCTATCTATCTAGGGATTTGGTCCAGGGCTTTGGCATTACACATTGTGGAAGCTGGTTAAGCATGCTTTACAAGGCTGTGGCTTTTGCTTCTTTAGCTGGAGCTTGAAGTCCGCAGGGCAGGCAGGGTGGAAAGGAAGATGGATGTAAAATGGAGGAGAGCAAGGACCAGCTGGAACTGAAGAGCATGAGCTGGGACCCACAAGGACAGACTGGAACAGTCTGCAACCTTGAGGTTGTGGGTGTCCTGTGGGAGAAGCTGGTGCTCTACCTCACAGAACTAAGCACACACAGCTGGCTCAGGCGTTGGAGCAGCTGAAGGAGGATCCATGGGAAGGTGGAGCAGTTGCAGGCCCAGCGGCTGCCCCATCCCAAGGAGGTAAGCCAGTGTGAAGGCAGCAACACGTGTGAGCTATGAAAGGCTACTGTTTCTCTCCTGGCCTCCTAATCTCCCTCAGAAATGTCTCTTGTGGCCACCCTAAATGGAAACGCATAAGAAAGGGAATTCTGGGAAACATAGTTCAGCCTAGCCAAGTCGACACATTACAAAGCCACCAGTGCTTCTTGTAATAGGATTTTGTAACATTTTATATTTTTCATAGAGAGAATTAAAAGGAAATTCAGTCTTTCCTTTAGCAGGTTTGATCAAAATTTGTTTTCTATTATTTCTAGTCGAGATTTGTAAAACATGTGACTTCACACAAGTGGACTTGTCGTTGATAATATTATTATAGTTTTGTGTCCCACAGATGGAGAGATTCTGATGAATTCTATTTCAAGATTCCCACTCAAGAAGAAAAAAATGTGCCCTCACATTTAATCAATAATTTGGCTGGGTATAGGCCATTTTCCCTTTGTATTTGAAAGGTATTGTATTTTGCAATGTTGAATCTATTCCTGACAGGGCGGCTATGGGCTTTGACTAAGCTTTGGTCAGAACTGAACCATCTCTTTACGATTTTGTGTATCTGATGATGGGGAGAATTTTCCATAGACTAGCCTTTGGCTCCATACATCTCAAACCTTGTTTTTTCTCCACTAGCCACATACTTAACTGCCAAATGCCATAGAACAAATTCATATTACGATACAATGTTTGGCCCTGCCCTTCAAGTCACAGCGCTGGGGGAGTTGACCTAGCGGGTGAGGGGGGTATTCGCAAACACCATTTTTACAATCAGATGATGAGCAGTAGCAACTCTATAAGGAAGTGACTGAAAACCACATAGACGGATGTCACTGAACCCAAACTACATGTATCCTCAGCTGAACATATTCTTTATCTGATCCCTGATATGCCTGCAGTCACTCTAGTATCATCTGACATGAGTTCGACTTGTGACTGCTTTGAACAGTAGAATGTGGCAAAAGTGACATGGGACTTCTGACGTGGGATCCTAAGAGGCCTTGCAGCTCCTCTTGTGCCCTCTTGGAACGCCCTGATCACCATGCTGTGAAGAAGCCCATCTAACCTCCTACAGGATGAGAGGCCACATCCAAGAGAAATGAGGTGCCTCAGCCAACAGCCATTACCAACTACCAGACACGTGTGGAGGACGTCCTGGGCTCTCCTGTCCCAGTGGAGCAGTCAGCTGACAGCAGCCATACGAGTGATCTCAGGCCCTAAGACCAGCAGAACTGACCAGATTGCAACCCACAGGACTGTGAGAAAAGAGAAATCATTTTTGTCTTAAACCACGAAGTTTTGGAGTGGTATGTCCTGGAGCAATAGATACCTGAATACTTAGAAATCACATTCAACTGGATTTTTAAAAATCCAATCTGAACACCTTTCATTTCATTGAAAACAACTTATTCACAATTTATTGCACTTAGTAACATGTTCAGATCCATTCCCAATACCTTATCCTGAGTTTCCTATCTACCACGCTTTTTTGTTTCTATTTTTGCTCCTATTTCTTACCTATTGTTAGATAAGTCAAGTTTTATTTACTGCAGTTTTCCTCCCAGGGTCTGGGAGTTACAAATTCTATTTACATTCCCCTGGCTTTTCTATTCAGGAAACAAAAGGATAGAGCTGAACCTATTTCCTCATTTTTCTTTGGGTATAGGGTGTGCTCTGGGTGTAATTAGGTTGAATTTTACCCATTAGAAGGTAAGTTACTGTTTGTGGCCTAGAAAAACATAAAATATAGAGTAAAGCAATCAAAATCACGGCAGGGTAGGAGCCCTGTGGGCCTGTCTGTATGTGGCCATGTGAGTGGGTGGTTATTGGAAAATGGCTGAGGAATGCAGCTCATCAAAGTGGTCTTGTGCTTGTCAGCCACCCAGCTGACACTTATCAAAAGCATTGGTGCCTGGAGATTGACCAGGCGTCTACAGCTGCCCATCGCTTACTCTCTGCTCTGCCTTGACCACACTTCATGCAGGCTTCTCTCTTTCCTACAGGCTCCTGAACTCTGCTTTACCCCAAGCCTGATCACGTACCAAAAAAGTGGGACGTGCCCCCTTCTCAGCCTCTTCTGGGAACTGGCTGACCACAGCAGGACGCTCTTCCGGTCAGACCTCACTGGTATTTCCCCTTGCTTGTTTAGGTTCGCTTCCAAAGATTCTGCTTATCTCTGCTTGCCAATCCTCTCCCCTCTAAAAGAAAAGCCTTTTGCTGTTTGATTTTAAGACACTTGCAGGTTTCTGAGATGGGAGTGTTCTCCCTGTTGCAATAGTCTTCCTTTCTAAAGTCTCTTCCTAGCTAAGTCTGGATTTGTTTTTAATGGACCAGATATAGTCATCACTTGCTGGGAATGAAAATGTGGATAATATCAGAAACCTGGAGGGTAGACTGCTTAGAGGCAGAAAGAATAGGACTGCCTTACTCATTTATCTTTCCCGGGACTTACACTCCGTGGGACACATGGTAACTATTGAATATGTGTTTTCTGAATGAATGAATGAATGAACAGTTGCTCAACTCAGGAGACAGAGAAGGAAGCTGGGAGACCTGGTGCCTGGCCCCTTTGCCCCAGAAGGCAGGTTTCTCACCGTTCACAGCTGTAGCTCCCAGGGATTCTGGAAACATCCTTCAGCCTTGGAAATACGTGCAGTCACAGAATGGGAAATTTTAAGTTACTTTTCTCTTACCCATTAGAAAAGGATCTCCAAAAGTCCTTACTCCCAAAGGGGTCAGTGCATGGGTAACAATAACGGAGTTCACATGGTTAACTATGACAGTCTCACATGAAGCTAAAACAACCCGTTGGAAATGCAAAAATCATTGCCAGTTACCTGCATTCCCTCCAGCCTGTGCTTTGCTTTCCCGTGTTTACCTTCTCCAGCTTCTTGCAACTGGATGTCTTCATGCGTCTCAGGGACGGCCTGGCCCACCTGCTCAGTGACTGGGACAGGAAATTGACCTGTTAGTCTCAGCTGCTCTTGACAAACCGAGTTGACTAAAATCTGTTTACCCTGCCCCTGAAGCTGCTGCTCTGGCCCCCCCACCCCCTATGGGGTTTGCCAGACCTTGTTTATCTTTTCATCACTCTTGACCAGCTCTGGACTATTTCTGGATCCCACATCTGTCCTCTGACAAATCCTGCATCCCCGCCAGCTTCCCGGCATCTGTAACTCAGAGAAGCATGGGAAAACGACATTGTCTAACAGAACCAGCGTCGTGGTGGCAAAAACATAGACTCATCAAAAGCAGTTTGGGCACACATGAGGGTCCCTAGTCACTGAACAGCCACAATCACCGGTTTTCCCTATGGAAAGGGTTTGCAGACACTTACCCATCTTTAAGCATTTTTATGGTCTGATTTTAATTTTGATGGAGTTTTCTCTTTCTTTCCTTGACTTAAAAAAATCATTTAAATCCACTTTTATTTTTGTTTTTTAATTATTATTATTTGGGTGAGGAAGACTGGCCCTGAGCTAACATCTGTTGCCAATCTTCCTCTTTTTCCTTGAGGAAGATTGTCACTGAACTAACATCTGTGCCACTTTTGCTCTATTTCATGTGGGATGCCTCCACAGCATATCTTGATAAGCAGTGCTAGGTCTGCTCCTGGGATCCGAACCTGCGAACCCCTGAGTGCCTGAGTGGAGTGTGTGAACTTAACCACTATGCCACCGGGCCAGCTCCAATCTTCCTCTATTTTTGTATGTGGGACAGAAGCACAGCATGGCTTGATGAGCGGTGTAGAGGTCCATGCCTGGGATCTGAACCCGCATACTCCAGGCTGCCGAAGCAGAGCGCATAAACTTAACCACTATGTCACTGGGCTGGCCCCTAAATCCACTTTCAGCTGGTTGTTGCTTCTCAGAGCTGTTTGTAATAGCCACAAACTAGAAACAATGAAATTATCCAACAGCAGAAGACAGTTCCCCTCCACCTGGTGTGTTCTCTTTGGTGCTCAGCTTCAGGCAGGGGCTGACTTTTCTCCTCTCACTGGCCTAGCTTGTATCTGACCTGTAGTCTAGTGGCCTAGCCATCTGTGTTTCCCAAGAGTCTTTCCAACCACCTGACCTCTGCCTGGTCCATCCTAATCTTAGAGAGCACCTTTCCTTTCTGGGGATGGTGGCGGGGGTGGGGGGTGATGCTGAATGGAACAGAGTCCTGCCCAAGCATAAGCGATGATAAAGGTACATCTGATCTGTGCACCCAATGTGCTCCCTCTTCCACGAATGTAGCTGCATCCCAGGAGCTGCATCTACTCTCCCCGTCCCCCACCCAACGCAGAGAACTGAGGACATCATGTTGGTGAAATCCTCCCATCACTGCCATTGAGGACACTCTCCCACTTGTCTCAGTCATGTGGAAGGCCTGGAAGCAGTTGGGATGGTTACAGCAGTGTCACCTCCTGCCTTTCCATCTATACAGTTGAAGAGTTGTGCATCAGTCTAGAAAAGTCACCCTGAAGACCTAGTATGGCTCTAGTATGGGGAAGTGACATACTCTTGTTCTGTTCCAAGAGATGTTCTTCTGCTGTCTTTGCCTGGGGTCTGGCAGTGGGAGGAGGCGGGGAGACAGGAGGGGGCGGGGAGTGCCTCTCCAGCTGTGTGCAGCCTGGCTGCAGAGGGAGGGGTCTGTTCACCACACATGGAGGCTGAAATTTCACAAGTCCAGGATGAGACAGGTACCTCTAAATCAATAAAGAGTTTTCATCTCCTGAAAAGACACTAATGCTCAGGTGAACATAGCAGCCACTGAATTAGCCTGGGCATATCACACAAAGGAACCCTCACTACTGTATGCATGCTTTCCTTGATTGCTTTTTGAAACGAAGCAGTTATGCTTCCTGATTCAGAGGCTGCAACTAAAATGTCCTATTGGGAAACAAAAGGAGGAAAAGAGGCGTTGACCTATTATAGTGCAGAGCTGATTCTGTGAGCTATTCCAACAAGCATACATTCTAGAATGGATCAAGCAGTGTGTTGAGCATGGCAACAGAAGCATATTCTCCCTAGCTCTTAGGTATTTTGATTTGAAAGATGGAGTTTCAAATTGTTTTCCTGATTTCTAGATCTTAATGAAATTGCAGAATATATGAAACAGAAGATTGTTGATATGTTGTCCAAACGCAAGCTAGACTTTGCGCAGCTACCTGCATATTTGGCAAACGGTGCAAATGTAGATTTTGGGAAATTCCATGCAGTCTCTGAACTTCTTACCAAAGAAAAATTTTACCCTCTTTCCGCTAAATGCCCTGCGCTGCCTTTACATAACCCTGCTAGAAAGAGGTGTGGTTTGCTTCCCTGTGATATTGAGACTTTCATAATGAAATTTCTGGTCACTTTTCAGTTTCCTCAAAGCATGCAAAAAAACCTTAATGAGATTTTTTATTTATAGAAGTGGAAGGAGATAGCCTCCTTAGACATATGCCTGCAAGCTGTCTTGTAGAAAAGACATGAACACGTTGGTCTGCTGCAAAATGATATTTTCAAAGTGTGGAATCTTCTTTAATTTGGAAATATATTGAGGATGAGAATGGAGAAAGGGGTCACTGTAAAATGGAAATTTACATGCTGTTTCTGCAAAACTGATGATCTTTGAAGAGGCCATTGAAAAGGGTAAACTAAGTGCACTTGACTCGTTCCATATAGGTGTAAGTTGTGACAAAAACTCATCCCGTGAAAAAAATGACTCATTTCTTGGAAATAAGACTGCTTTGGAACTCAAAAAATTATCACCAGGAAAGGACAGCCAAGTTAAACAGGACTTTTTCAATTTATTACTAAAACTGGAACTTAACTGAAGTCCAACTTCAATCTCACAAGTTCAAATTACCTCTGTGCTTTAAAACCATTTTTCCTGAGAAAAGAGGCTTACCTTGTGATGCCATTCAGAGTGCTTCAAGATGTTTTAAAATGATGGACATTTTAGACAGGGATAGCTTGTGTGATGAATTTATGGATGCAAACAGCTGGCCTGCCAAAACAAGCCTTTAGATACAAACAGGATGGACATTTTTGGAGAGGTGCAAATTAATCCCTATAGGTCTAAAAATCTGCTATTGCTAATAAGTAAAATCCTAAGTGTTCCCTGCTCAAACACTTTTGTTGAGAGGATCTGTACTGTGGCGTCTTCACACTGAACTGACATGAGGAACCAGTGTAAGGTGGGCTTGTGAAGAGCAGAGCTGCAAATCAATGTGAATTTTACATTTGTCCAATTCAGTTTCACCACCACATGAAAGAAAAGAAGAACGTTCTAAAGGCTGCAGGCAATTCGGAGAAGTATTCTTGGAAAGGGATGCTAAAAGAGTAAAAATATCCTACTGTAGGATGGGACAGAATGAAATATGTCATTGTCATTTTTTATTAAATATGGGTAATATCTGTTTAATTAATACTATTATATTTATATTTTCCTTATATATAAGAAGTCTTATATTTATGTGTCTTAAGAACATGCAATAATAACTAGTCTAAAATTTTAAATATCCAATAATTTAAAAAGTTAAATTGCTGTATCAGAGGACAGAAAGAATATAAAAATATTGTTAAATTTTTCTCACACACATTATGTTTACTTTTTCCTACTATTAATTATTACTAATTGCCACTGTTAATTGTTTCATTTAGATAATAGCATTTATGTAACAGAAAGCAAACAATATAGAATAAAGCATAATTTCAAATAAACACATTTTTCATATTTGTATAGTAATATTTTAAATGTAATAGCACATATGTATATAATTATCTATTATATTATTATGGGGATTTTTTGGTCTGGCATGGCTGGTATAGGTTGTCTTTCTAAAAAGTTGTTCATCCTATTTGCTACTCAGCATAATGCTTCTGAGATTCATCCACGTCGTGTGTATCTGTAGTCCAATCCTTTTTATTGCTAAGTAGTATTCCACAGTATGGATATGCCATGTTTTTTTTTTAATCCATTCACTAGCTGATGGACATTCATGTCGTTTCCAAGTTTTGGTGATTATGAATAACGCTATGACAAACATGTGCATATAGATTTTTGTATAAACATATGTTTGTTTGCTTTTTTTTTGAGGAAGATTAGCCCTGAGCTAACATCTGCTGCCAATCTTCCTCTTTTTTTTTTTTTTCCTGAGGAAGACTGGCCCTGAGCTAACATCTGTGCCCATCTTCCTCTACTTTATATGTGGGACCCCTGCCTCAGCATGGCTTGATAAGTGGTGCATGGGTGCACACCCAGGATCCAAACCAGCCAACCTGGGTCACAGAAGCAGAACGTGCGCACTTAACTGCTGCGCCACTGGGCTGGCCCCTGAACATATGCTTTTATTTTTTTGAGTAACTACCTAAGAGTGGAACTGATAGGTTGTATGGTAAAAGTATGTTTCACTTTGTGAGAAACTCCCAGTTGTTGCAATGGTACACAGGCTGTGCCCTTTTGAGCTCCCCTAGCAACGTATACTTGCTCTGCATCCTAGCTAGCGCTTGATAATTTCAGAGTTTTAGAATTTTTCCTTTTTCAGCCGTTCTAATAGATTATTAGATGTATTAGAGGTATTAGATGTATAGGGGCCCAGTTTGTTGAAAATATAAGACTCAGGGTAGCCTCTTGAGCCTTATATTATTTAAAATTTTATTTATAAGACCCTCAGAAGGGTCTCATTTTAAAATTAGTATTATTTTAAAATTTCACAGCAACCATTTTGATGGACATTCACAACTGCCTCAAATGGAACTGAGACGAAAAGAAAACATAAAGAAAATTCCTTCTGTGAAACTGGAGAAGGGAACAGATGTGGGAAAGATCCCGGGGAATGTGCGTGACTTTGAGCATATTCTGGGCTGAGGGACCAGCTTTTGGATGAGGAAGAGTCGGGGGACCAAGCCGACTCTCCCCTGCCCAGAAGCTCACCCCATAGCCCTGAAAGTTCTCAAGAGGGAAGAAGGAACGGGGGAGGGCGGGGCGGGGAGACCGCCTGCCCAGAAAGTCTTGTCTCAGAGGGTGACATCTACGTGAGCTCCATGAGCTGTCAGTCGGCTGCCGATGTTGTCCCCTGTCTCGCCACAGGAGCCTGGCGACGCTGTGGAGTGAACGAATGGGTGTCCTAGACTGTTAGAATCACCTGCCTCTCACCATCCACGGTCCTGGAGAGGTGACTGCTCTCTCCTGCCAGCCTGGGGGCAGCCCCCTTTGCTCACCCCAGGCCAAATCTGTGGCCCATCTGGTCGTTTCCTCACCACCCGTCACACCTGTCCTCCCACTGCTTCTCCTCTGGGCCATAGACTCAGCCTCCTGACAACTCCCCCTGCAGCCCCAGCCCCCTGCTCTCCCTCCTTCCTAATCTATCTTATCTGCACCAGATGCCAAAGTCATAAATCCTAGCTCTTATCCTGTTTCTCTCACATCCAAGCACCTGCACTTGCTCCTAGGTGCCCACAAGAGAAAAGCCGACGGGTGGTGTGGCCTTGGCCCCCTTCCTATGTCCTGGCTCCCAGGGGCCTTCTGTGGGGCTGGGATTTTGGTCAAACGCCACCTTCATGTCTTTTATCCTTCTCTTTCCTGCTGAAGCCACATCCTATTCAGCCTGTCAGGCCCCTTAAGAATCAGACAGACATGGGTTTGAACTCTGGTCTCCTTCTTTCCTAACCAAGGCAACGTTGACAAATTCCTTAACCTGTCCCCTTCAATGTCCCCTTCTCTAGAATGGGCAATAAAAATACCTACCTTTTGTGTGGTTGTAAGGAGATGGTATGGATAAAGGCTCTGGCACATAGTAGGTATTTAAAGTTGATACGATTTTTGGTAGTTCCTGCCTCAGGTAAGAAAGAATAAAAAGAGTATAAGTAATTTTTTTCTGATCCCTTCCCAGCCAAAGAACTGGAGGGTTCCTCCCTAAAAATAATGAAGGAACTGCCTGGGAGAGATTGGGTTTCATGTGTGGGTGCTGCTGCCCTTGAGTAAAGTGCCCTCACCCTGCCATTTAGGGTACTATCCAGCCTAATGGCTCACGCACCCTAAAGAGGAGCCAGCCAGTCAACATGCTCCCCCCAACTCCCCTCTGCCCCCTTCCTACCCCCGGCCAGCCTTCCTTCTCAAGAGAGAGGCCGCATGGGTTTAAAGACCAAGCGCACACTAGGAAGCCGTAGGGAGAACAACAAGGGAAGGAGAACTCTCATTCTCCAGCGTGGACCATTGGGATCATCTCCTGGGTGAGCCTCGTGAAGGAGGAAGATAAAGATAAACCAACAGACAACGGTCCCCTGACTGGGAGTTCCCTGAGGGCAATCACTGAGCCGGGACTGGACAGAGGGGAGTCCAGAAAAGACTAATGATGGTTGGAGTTGTTCCAAGAAGGGCACCCTCACAACTTATCCAAAGCAATGGGTCTCCTTGGAGTAGAAAGTTCTCCAGCATTGATGGTATTCTAGAAGGAGCATTTTGGTCAGGTATGCAGGAGGCGAATGATGCTTCAAATGCGCTCTTTGATTAGACGCCTTCTCAAGCCAGACCTCATTCTGGGCTCTACACCTGAGGAGCTGCTTGAAAAGAAAGAATAAACAGAAGACGCTTATATGTCGTTAAAGCGAGTAATTAAGGAAAGTAGCGGCTTTTAATACCAGGCAATGTCAGCACAAGGAGATGTAGACAAGGCTGGGTCATTTTTAGTATTTGATGACGGCACATTACTCTTTTGACAATAAGAATAAAGAAAGCAATTAGAAAGTCCAGGAAAATCCAAAGCTGTACAAAAACCATCCCCCAAATGTAAAGCAAATGAAATGAGGCATGTCTTTGAGCAACTGACGGAGCCTAAGAAAATGGAATGCATTTGACCTTGATGCATTCTTAGCCACCCTTTGCTTCCGAGTGGCCTGGGTGTGATGACAATGGATCAGAAGGGAAGGAAATGTAACCCTTGGATGCTCCCTGGCTCGGCGGTGAACTATGCTCACACAGGCGTGAGAATGTGATACTCGTTTATTGATTTTTTTCTTAACTTTTTTTTTTGAGGAAGATTAGCTCTGAGCTAACATCTGCTGCCAATCCTCCTCTCTTTGCTAAGGAAGACTGGCCCAAGCTAACATCCATGCCCATCTTCCTCTACTTTACACGTGGAACACCTACCACAGCATGGCGTGCCAAGCGGTGCCATGTCCACACCTGTGATCCGAACCTGCGAACGACGAGCTGCCGAAGCAGAACGTGCACACTTAACCGCTTCACCACCGGGCCGGCCCTTTCTTAACTTTTAGTCAATCTAGGGACAAAATGCAACTGTTATAATTATGACTTCAGAAGAGTATTTAAATATTATCATCTTTTAAATGTATTAGTCAGACTGTGACAGACTTAGGATGAGAAATAAAAGAATGGGGAGCAGAAGAAGAGAGACGGGAGTGGTGAATTTCTCAGTTTATATGGTGGGAGGTCATTAGATTGTATCTCCACTCCATGGGCTAGGAAGTAAGGTGCATTATTTAGAGCACGAATGTGACCAATAGAAGAACCAAGAATATTTTAACCGGCCAAGCCCAGGGGGAGCAGGGGATGGAGGAAAGGGAGCATAAATGAGTAAAGCTTATTTCTCTAGAAGAACACAATAGTTTCCCAGGGCTGCCATCAGGAAGTGTGGAGACTGGGCGACTTAAACCGCGGAAATGTAGTGCCTCGCAGGCTGGAGGCGGGAAGTCTGAGATCAGGGTGTCGGCAGGGCTGGTTGCTGCTGCCGGCTGGGAGGGAGACTCTGTTCCGTATCTCCCAGCTTCAGGCGGTTTGCTGGCAATCTTTGGTGTTTCCTGGCTTGTAGATGCCTCACTTTGATATCTGCCTCCATCTTCACAAGGCACTCTCCTCTAGGTCCTTACATTGTCTTCTCTGCGTCCAGATTTCCCTTTTTCATAAGGATGACAATTATACTGGATTAGTGCCCAACCTAAAGACTTCATTTTAACTTGATGACCTCTTTAAAGACCCTATTTCCAAATAAGGTCACATTCTGAGGTCCTGGGGTTTAGGACTACAGCATATCTTTCTGGAGAGGGTATAATTCAGCCCATAACAGAGTTATCAGATATTGTCTAAAGTTTTTATATCATAGCAGTCTGTGCACATAATTTAGACGTATGCAGGTCAGTATCACTGCAATCCAGGTGAAGAGGTCCCCGCCCTGAGCCCCCTGCTTCAGACCCTCCTCTGGCCTAGAGTTGCCAGATTTAATAGAATTTCAGATAAACAATGAATAGGGTTGTTTTAATGTTTGTAGCATAAGTATAGTCCATGTAACATTTGGGATGCACTTATACTAAAAACTGATTTTTGGATTATCTGAAATTCAAATTTAACTGGGGGTCCTGTATGTTATCTGGCAGTCCTTCCTGAGCCATGCCATTCCAAGGGGACCTTTCTGCTAGGAGTCTGCATCCCTACTTCTGGCGCAAGGTTTGAGGACCTGGGACCCTGGAATTCTCTGGCCACATGAAATGGCTTGAGCCTGTTTCCAGGGCCTCTGTAAGTCTCTTCACCCTGACCACTCCTCCCCAGGGAGAACTATACTAGGGTGTGTGCACCCCTAGGCCCAAATCAGTTTAAGGGAGGTGGGGGATGTGGACAGAGCTTGGGGGTGAGGGTTGGGGTGTCTGCCTATGTATGCACAGGGCCCCTCATGGTACCGAATGGAACCTGGGGTGGGAAGAGAAATAGGACAGCTGCAGGCTGGGGCTGGGGGCTGGCTCCGTCTGCCTCTCTAGTTCTGGTGAGAGACTCTGAGGAGTCCAAGAATTCTAAATTCGAACTCGGCCTTTAAGAGCTAGTGAAGGTACATTTGTCAATGTAGGAGAATAGAACATATTACATAGTTTGCAGGATTTATAACTTTTAAATATTTAGACATATGGTATGTGTGCCTCCAACTGTACTCTTGCCCCAGGCCCTATAAATGTTCCAGGCGGGCCTGATGGGTGCAACCACAGCAGAACTAAAAGCAGAAACCATCCTGAGTTCTTGCCTCTGGGGAATGGATGGTGGAAGGGAATGGGGCGGTGGGGGCAGGGGTGGGGAGTGGACTGTAGTGTTTGATTATAGGCTTCTCTGTCAGTTTGCTCTTCTGTCTTGCATGCTTTACTTTGATAAAACTTTTGAAAATTACTTAAGTTCCCAACTCCTCCCTCAAGTCTTCCTGATCCCCAGCTCTCACCTGCCTTTTGGAAGCTTCTACAACCCTCGGTGCTGTGCAGCATTCAGTCCTGTCCAGGCTGCCCTCCTGGAGGCCTCTGCAGCCAATGCCACCTCCCCACGCGTACTGGCCGCCTGTCTCCTCTTCTTGTCTCCCCCTGAGAGGTAACCTCGGGCCAAGGTCAGCACGGCCTTGTTTCCCTGCGCTCCCAGTGGGGAGCAGCCTCAGCCAGGAGCTCCTCTCCTCCCTGCATCTCCAGGACACCCCTCAGGGTTGGGAGAAGCCCTGGGCCCTGCCTGCTGCCTCTTTCTGGCGGTCGGTGTGGAGCAGCATCGCTTGGAGACAGTGCTGCAGCCTGACCTGTTGATGAGAAGCAGGTGTCTGCTGTGTCAGATGGTTTTCTGCTGTCGGCGAGATGCCTGAGCTTTCTCCTGGCTGCCCCGGGCCTTTCCCATCTCTGTTCTCTTCGTGTCTCCGTCTCTGTCTGCTCCTCTTTGTCCCTGCCCGTGTCTCCTTGTTTCTCCTTTTGTCTCTCTTTGCATTAGTGTCCAGCCCTCTGCTCACTGCCTCGATTTCACTTTCCCTACAGGGCACAGGGACCATTGCTACTCTCCCATTCCAGACCCCAGACCCTGCTTCACCCATGGGGCTAAATTTCCCCTGCCTCCCACCCCAATAAACCTGCACCCACATCTAATCCTGGCCTCTCCAGCTGACCCCTAACAAATGGCCCTTGGCCCATTCCTAGTGCCCCACAGCTAACACAGGGCCTGGGATCCTGACCCGGTAACTCTAGCCCCAGCCTAGAACCTTAATTCAAATACTCCCTCTCATTCATAACACTCCCCAATCCCACCGCCAGCCTTTGGGAGGGTCTGGGCTGAAAACTGGAGATCTGGCCTGGGAGGAACAAAAATAATTCCTGTGAAATATGCTCCAGTTAGGGCTGCTGCTGAAAACAGTGCCTGCAGACTGAGGGAAAGGTCGAGAGAGGGCAATGAGGATGGTGCTAGAAGGGGCACCAGAAATGCTGGTTGGAGAGGGGCCAGTGAGAGGGAGGGCAGGGACACATAGAAGGGGGTGCTGGTGAGTCCCTGGGCAGATGCAGGAGGGCTGGGGGGTACGGGCTTCTTGCTGAAAGCCCAGAGATCATTTTTCATTCATTCACTCAACAGCTATTTATTGAGTACCCACTACATGGCTGGCCCTTTGGCCACCCAGGGTAATGCAGTGAACAGAACCAAGTGCTCACCCACATGGAGCTCACTTTCAGACTGGGGAGAAGGACAAGAAACACACTCACAGATATGTCAGGGTTACGTGACATAGGAAGAGGAACAAAAAAAGCAGGGTGAGGGGACACAGAGTGACAAGGCTGTTTATATGATGTGGCTGGGGACGGCCTTTCTGAGGAGCTGTCATTTGAACGAAGTCTCTATAGAGAAGAAGAAATGAATCCTGCAAATACAGGGAGGCCAGAGTCTAGCTGAGAGAGAGTAAGAGCAGCAGCCCCAAGGTGGGAGCAGGTGGTGGGGGCTGGCTGCACTGAACAGGGTGGTGTTGAGGCAGAGAAGCGATCACCCAGGCACAGCCTAGCTTCCAAGGTCTGAGGAACCAAGACCCTCACACTTGGGTGTGGAAAGTGAGGAAGGACGTGGAAAGGTGGTGCCAGCTGTAGGGTCAGCCTGCGGCCAGGCTGGCTTTTCCTGGGTTGGGACCTCTGGGTTGAGGCAGGAGAGGTGGGCCTGCCCTGCCACCCCCACCCACAGCTTCAGGTGCGCATGCAGTGTGCCCACACCAGGTCGTATACCCAGAGGTGTGCACACCAATAAACACATCTGGAAAACCAGTACAGGCTCACGTGCATGCAAGTAGAAATGATCAGATGTGAATACACTCGTGCACATAGACTCTTTGTGTAAATGTAGACATTCATGAGAAATTCTAGAATGGCAAAACATCAGGGCTGAAGGACGTTAGACCATCTCACCCAAGTCACACATAGGACAGAGAAACTGAGGCCCAGAAAAAGGAAGGACTTTCTCAAGTTCCCTAATCTGGTGGTCTGGGCAGATCTCAACATCCCCCCACTCCCGCTGCCAATGCGCACACGCACACGCACACGTGTTCACGTACGCCACACAGAGTTCCTTCTGTTATCCCATCTTCTCAATGGCCCAGGCCGGCCTCTCCCTCCCAGGAGACCCACAGGCTTAAACAAGTTCCGCCAGGAGCCCAGGAGCCTGAGCTTCCCCAGGTTATTCCTGCAAGCTGTGTGGAGGGAAGTGGGGTTGGGATCAAGACCGACCTGCCCCTCTTGGTAGAATGGCAACAGCCTCACGAGCACAGCTGGCCACACATCTGAGTGCCCACTGTCTCCTTCCCTTGGTTGCCTATCTCAGGGTCCATGAGACCTTCCTCTCCTCCCTTTCTGCCTTGCTTTCTTCTCGACCTTCAGGTCTGACCCTGGCTGTCACTGCTGATTCTCTGCTTTCTTGCTCTCTTTCTCTGCACTTCTCTCACCCATTTCCCCTTCTCTCAGTTTCTATCCAGTTCTCTCTCTGCTGGGCTCTGTCCCTCTCACTCTATTTTCTCTCTCTCTCCAGGATCTTCTTTTGCCTTCCAGGAAAAGCTGACGTGGCTGCGCCAGCAGCCCCCCGTCAGAGGGCTGAGGCCTCTGAGGGGTGGGGGAGTCACAGCTGAGCAGCCACAGCTGGGAGGGATTGGCCTCTAGTGGGAGGGGAGGCGGGAGCAATGGGAGGAGAAAGGGCTGGGCCTCTGCGCAGGGCAGAGAGGGCTGAGGAAGGGGGAGCAGGAAAGGAAAACCCTGTGGGAAGAAGTGAGCACCACCTCCCCTGCTAGGGGCACCAACCGTCCCCACGCCTTGACTGTACAGATTTTAGAGCTGAAAGTCCTGTGTCCCAGAAAACCCCTTGGTCCCGGGTAAACCAGGACCATTGGTCACTCTGCGACGAGCTACTCTGAGGCCCACAGGAGCCAGGGCCTGGGCTGGCAGAAGGGGCTCCCACACCTGGCCCCTTTCCCCCTCCTCCCCACCCCGCATTCTCCCTTCCAGTGTTGCAGGACTGCTGAGGGGTTTGAGGTGGAGGGGTTTGAGGGTCTGAGAGGAGCTCTCCAGTCCTGGGCCTCTGGGCCTCCATCTGTGATCCAGGGACAGCCAAGGAATCCACATACTCACCAAAGGTCCCCATCTCCAGGCCGGAGCCCAGCTTGGAGGAGACCAGGAGAGGGAAGACAGCGGCCTAGGCAGCCCACAGGGAGCTGGACCTCTGGCTATCTCCTCACCTGCTAGCATTATCTCTTGTGGGATGGGCTTTTCAGGAAGAACTTTCAGCTGGTGACAGCCTGGGGAGAGTAGAGGGGCTGCCTAGGACGTAATAAGCCCCCATCCCTTGGAGATGTGCACAACCACTCCTTGGACTCTGCAGGGGACAGCCTGCGTGTCCCACTGTGAGGTGCCTTGGAGGATCTCATGGTCCTTAGCTGAGGCTCACTGGGGCCGGGTGGCCCTTATCCTATTGTCCTTCACGGTGGAGGTGGGGCATGGCTACACCATAGGCAGTGGTGGGGTCTGGGCAGAGGAGGAAGAGCTGCCAGTGACGGATGCATGCACTCAGTTCTATCTGGGTGGGCTGCTCCTGCCCTTGGCCTCTCGTGGTCCCCATGGAACTCCCAGTTTCCACAGTGGGATTCTGGGGGCAGTCTGGTATTCAGCTGTCATCAAGGTCTCCAATGATAGGGAATGGGGAGTCAGTAGCTCCCCTCCTCCAGGAAGACTGGCAACACACTCACCCACCCAACAGAGTGTGAGTCTCCCACACTGTGCAATAGTCTTTAATGTCCTGTGGTAAGGAACCGTATGACTTTGGGCAAGTCCCTTCTCCAGTCTGAGCTTAGAGCCTATCAGCAAGGTGAGGAGACAGACAAGGTGACCTCCAAAGCACCTTCATTTCTGGCGTCTGGCATGCCAATCCAATTCGTCCATTCTAGTGAAAGGATGCTCATTAAGCATCTCCTCTGTGCCAGGAATTCACAGCAACCGGGACGACGAGAAGACTACCTTCAACAACCTTCCTTTCTAGTCGGTGGGGGGGGGGGGGGGGTCTCACATTAAAAACATAAGAATAAATTTCTGCTGAGTGAATTAATTGATGAAACCTCTAGTAAGAGAGACAGAGTCCCAAACAAGGAAGCAAGCTAAAAAAAATGCAGCTTGAAGGAAAGAGGCAATGCAGATAGAAGGAAACTTAAAAAAAAGAAAAAAGAGCTATTATTATCCTCAGAGAAGTAAAATATAGTACCCTTGAAATAAGAACCGGATGCAATATGTTTTAAAGAAAACATTCAGCAAATTAAAATGGAATCTTTGAAATTTAAAATTTATAAAGCAGAAATCAAAAGCTCTATCAGAATGGTAGAATGACAACATTGAGGAGACCTCCTAGAAAGAAGGACAGAAACGAGTGACAAAGGAGGGAAAAGATAAGGAAGTTAGGGGTCCCTCCAGGAAGTCCTTCATCTGGTTCACTGGGGTCTCAGAAAGAGAGAACAGAGGACACGGAGGTCAGGAAATCATAAAGGAGTAAATCAAAAGCCTTTCTGGAGCCGAAGAAGATGGACTTCCAGTCTGACCAAACGACGTGGACATCCAGTCTGACCGAACTACGTGCCCTTCCACTCTGACTGAACGACGTGCACTTCCAGTCTGACCGAGCAACGTGGACATCCAGTCTGACCGAACGACGTGCGCTTCCAGTCTGACCGAGCGACGTGGACATCCAGTCTGACCTAGGGACGTGGACTTCCAGTCTGACCGAGCGACATGGACTTCCA
This sequence comes from Equus caballus, assembly GCF_041296265.1. NCBI lineage: Eukaryota > Metazoa > Chordata > Mammalia > Perissodactyla > Equidae > Equus > Equus caballus. Next base: position 132,565,629 of record NC_091684.1, on the reverse strand, counting down.
GTCTGACTGAGCGACGGGGACTTCTAGTCTGACTGAGCGACATGGACATCCAGTCTGAGCTGAACTGAATTAGTGATAAATATTTTAAAAATTTTAAAACAACTAAGCCCCTTCCCCCTACCCTGAAGAAAAAGACAATTATTTACTCCCGGGAAAACAGAGCTGTCAAGAAAGATGATAGTAAGAGCTGTGAGGAGCAAACAGGGAGGTCTGTGAGGGCAGTCAACGGGGGGACCTACGTTAGCCGTGGTGGTCTCAGAAGTGCTGCTCTGATGAGGTGATGATTAATGGAAGCCTGAAAGCCAGAAGGAACCAGTCACAGCAGGAGGGGCAGAGGGCTGGCGAGGATCTTTGCCCTCTGATCCTGGTGTGCTTTGGAGGTGGCGGTGGTGTGGAGACCGTGAGCTCCCCAGAGCACCTCGGAGGTGGCATGGCCCTTACAAGGGCGAGGTGGTATATAGGCTGTGCAGAAGCACAGAGAGGCCCCCTCCACTGGGAAACCCTCCCTGACTGGCAATGAGGTTGCTGAGTCTCCACTCTGGTTTACTGAACTCTGGATGTGCATTCTTCTGGCCTCTGGTTGACCCACCAAATTCAGGACTTTTCCCATAAATTCTCCAGCATAATAATGATAATGCCAGACAGGGCTTCAGCTGCAGTAGGAGGGAGCTCAGTTAGACTATAAGAATATCCTCAGCATCAGACTGGGGTGTTTTGCAGGGAGCACACCGTGCTTCCCAGGACTTCTGCAACCTTGCTTGGTGACTGCAGAATGAGGATGTAGTGAGCTGGGATGGGGGTTCCCCAAGGATGCGTTCAGCCAAAAAAGATACCTATTTGTCCTTGGCCTTGCCAAGAGGGTAAATTGAGTGGTGAGCAGAATTTAGCCAAGCATACAGACAGAAGGAATAGGAGGCTTGCGGGAGGGGACTGAGGAGCTGTGCATAGGCTCATAGGGTGGAGGGCAAAGTCACCAGTCTACAGTGCTCTGCTCGGGCTCCCCCACTTCTCAGGGTCTCCTCCAGTTCTCTTGTCTTGGGCTTCTTTCTTCTCCCCATTCCCACTCCCCTGGGCCCTCCTGTTTGGGAAAAAAGGATCAGATATCCTCACCCTGGAGGCATATGGGCCTTCGGCACAGTTAGAGTTGGGACAGTGGACCCCAGAGAGCACTGCTGCCTTCTCAGACATGCAGCACCAATGATGAGATTTCAGGCACTGAGGGAGGCCACAGAGAGAATATTCCAGAGGGACTGAGGTCCCCCAACCTCACCTCTGCCTGCCAGGTGGGCATTCCTGGGTGAGGGAACCATCTCTGTGAGCCTGGGTGTCTCAGAATCCCCACGGGGAAACCAAAGCACAACTGGTTCCTGTCTCGAGCTGCCTGCCTGCCTCCCTGGTCCCTCCCCACCCAGCACAGTGGGGAGCCAGGGCCGTGTCTGCAGCCCTGGTGCCTTGAGACCTCCCTGGACAACAGCACGTGTTTAGGGCAGCCCGGCCTCAGAGCCCGCAGGCGGGCCTGACACAGGCGAGCAGGGCGGGAGGATGTGTTTTCTTACAAAAACAGGCTTAACATTTTGGCTTGTCACTGAGGCGCTGGGGCCTGGTGCGTGTTTCATACACTTTGGCCTTGTCAGCTTTTCATTGAAACACACCCGTCACCCTCACAGACACACAGACACACACTCACTTCTACACACAAACGCACACTCACGAACACAGAGAGAAAGACACACACACCAACACACAGTCTCACACCTACACAAGCACACACACACACAAATGTTCCCAAACACACACAGATTCACACACATGGTCTCACACCACATCCACACAAACACACATATGAACTCATCCAGAGTCGTCACACCCACACTTGCACATGCACACACACATGCACCATCACTCATACGGCCCCTGCTTGGAGAATGCCCCCCCCCTTTTTCTTGTATGGAGTTGGAAGTCTCCCACCTTCTATGAGATTCCATTTCTCACCCTTCCCCCATAAAAACCCTGCTGGCCCCATCTTTTCTTGGGTCCTGTCCAGCTAGCGCTGTGTCTTTAAGGAAGTTGAAGCAGCTAAAAGTGAGTGAGAGAGAGAGGAAAAAAACTCAAAAAATTTGGCATCTTTTCCCCCTCAAGTTTCTGGTGTCACTTATGAAACACGGGTCCTTGTTGCTGCAGAGAAGTAGTTTTGCTGGAAGGAGGGAGTGTATGTGCTGCCTGGGCTCCCTTCCTGCAGCCTCCTCTCAGCAGACAGGGTCCAGGCACCCTGTCTGGGGAAGGGCCGGCAAGGACGGGCGGGCGTGGGACCAGGCTGCCTGTCCCTCCAGCATCCTCATCTTCCCTTGGGTGCCCTTGGCCCTGCAGACCGTCCGTCCGGGCTAACTCTGTCCTTTGCTGCTCTTTGGTTCCATCTTAGAAGAGGCTCCGCTTGACTAAGAAAGAGTAGTTTGAAGGTAAGCGGGGGAGGAGGGGAGGCCTGCTGGGCACAGGGGCTGCACTCCCCTGGGCATTTTGCTGTTGGTTTGGGTGCTTGGCACACTTCCCTTGCTTGGATCTGTCCAGGGGGCATCTGTCCCCCTAACAACCACAGCCCCGGAAATCCCAGCAGCATTTGGGTTGAGCCACTAGCTTTGCCAGAGCCAACTGAGAGGTCCCTGGTGGGGGTTTATTTAGGCAGCTGCCTGGCATAGTTTGAACAGAACAAGCCACGGGCGTGATTCTGTAGAAAGGGTCTGGTGTCTGCTGTGGTCACGGCCCGTAGGAGCCAGAGGGGGGCTAATGGGGGTGGTGTGCACTGCACAAGGGGCCTTGTCTGGGCCAGGGCAAAGCATACCTATGGGGGGCTCTGGTGGGAGGGACTGTGGCCAGGATGTGGGAGGGCAGGAGGGAGGTTCTGCAGAGTGCAGGGGGAGGGGGTGGCTGGAAAACAGATTTAAAGTCATAAAGTCAGCTAGGAGCTGCCGAGGCAGGGAGAGCTCTCTGCTTGAAGGAGGAGCTGGGGTCCTCTTCCTTCCTGTCTTCCACCCTCCTGGCTGCATGACCTCGGGCAAGTCTTGGCCCTTCTGTGGGCCTCAGTTTCCCCTTCTGTAGAATGGGAGTGGTAGGCTGGGTGGTGTTGGGTCTTAGTTGGATTAGATTATGTGGGGTGGGGCCTTTTGATAGGAAAGAGCTCTGGGCTGGGGTCCTGAGAAGAAGGAGTGCCCTCTGCAGGTCCTTGGGGTCACCTTGGACCTTGCCACCTTGGTGGCGTATCCTTCTCTGCAGGAGGTAGGATGCAGGAGCTGCGGCTGCTGTGCTGCGCGGTCCTCCTGGGCCTGGTGCAGACCTGTCCCGAGCCCTGCGACTGTGGGGAGAAGTACGGTTTCAAGATTGCCGACTGCGCCTACCGTGACCTGGAGGCCGTGCCCCCCGGCTTCCCCACCAACGTGACCACGTTGAGCCTCTCAGCCAACCGGCTGCCAGGCTTGCCAGAGGGTGCCTTCAGGGAGGTGCCCCTGCTGCAGTCGCTGTGGCTGGCACACAATGAGATCCGCACAGTGGCCGCCGGTGCCCTGGCCCCTCTGGGCCATCTCAAGAGCCTGGACCTCAGCCACAACCTCATCTCGGACTTTGCCTGGAGCGACCTGCACAACCTCAGTGCCCTCCAGTTGCTCAAGATGGACAGCAACGAGCTGACCTTCATCCCCCGAGATGCCTTCCGCAGCCTCCGTGCTCTGCGCTCGCTGCAGCTCAACCACAACCGCTTGCACACACTGGCCGAGGGCACCTTCACACCGCTCACCGCGCTGTCCCACCTGCAGATCAACGACAACCCCTTCGACTGTACCTGTGGCATCGTGTGGTTCAAGACGTGGGCCCTGACCACGGCCGTGTCCATTCCAGAGCAGGACAACGTCACCTGCTCTTCACCGCACGTGCTCAAGGGCACCCCGCTGAACCGCCTGCTGCCGCTGCCCTGCTCAGCGCCCTCGGTGCAGCTCACCTACCAGCCCAGCCAGGATGGCGCCGAGCTGCGGCCCGGCTTCGTGCTGGCGCTCCACTGTGATGTGGATGGGCAGCCAGCCCCCCAGCTTCACTGGCACATCCAGACGCCTGGCGGCACCGTGGACATCACCAGCCCCAACGTGGGTGCTGACGGGCGTGCCCTGCCTGGCACCCCAGCAGCCAGCAGCCGGCCACGCTTCCAGGCCTTTGCCAATGGCAGCCTACTGATCCCTGACTTCGGCAAGCTGGAGGAGGGCACCTACAGCTGCCTGGCCACCAATGAGCTGGGCAGTGCGGAGAGCTCAGTGAATGTGGCACTAGCCACGCCAGGTGAGGGTGGCGAGGATGCGTTGGGGCGTAGGTTCCACGGCAAAGCAGCCGAGGGTAAGGGCTGCTACACGGTTGACAATGAGGTGCAGCCGTCGGGTCCCGAGGACAATGTGGTCATCATCTACCTCAGCCGTGCTAGGGGCCCCGAGGCTGCAGCAGCAGGAGAAGGAGTCCGTGGGCAGCAACTCCCAGGCCTGCTCCTACTGGGCCAGAGCCTCCTCCTCCTCCTCCTCCCTTCCTTCTAGCCCCACCCCCATGGGGCTGGGCTGGAGCAGCCCAGGGCCGCCCCCACTCCTCCCCGGACTCTGCAGATGTCCCTTCTAAGGGGGTAGGGGGGTGGGGGGCAGGGTGGCAACTCCTGAGGCCTGCATGGGGGCTTCATATCTTCCTACCTCTCCTTCTCATCTCTTCTGGAATATTTGCCACCCCAACTTCTAGACCTGCTCAAAGCTGGTGACCAGTACAGAATTTGATCCCATAACCCACTGTCTACAGTGCTAATTGCCGCTGAGCACACTGCCCGTGCTGCCTGTCAGGGTGGCATGCTAACGGGGGGATGCCCCAGCCAACTGGGAGATGCCTCACTGAGGGAACTCCAGGCGCCGGGACTGACTGACAAGCTGGCAAAGGCGGGTAGCGGGGGGCTAGGCAGGGAGGTAGCCTGAAGCAGACACGGCACAGGAGAGAGGAATAAACTGTAGGGGCAATGGCTGGCATGGCTCTGAGGCACTCGGTGACCTGCTTAAGCTCCTGCTGTCCCTTGGTGTTCTCTGATGACTTGGGGGCTCAGGAGTCCCTTTGCGCTCATCTCAGACAGGACTGGAGGTTCCAGCATGGGCCTCCACCTCCTCGCACGCACCCTCCCTCCCTCTGCCTGTGCGCCTCCATCCTGGCCACCTGCCCTGCCTTTCTCTCCAAGTATGCATCTGTAGCCTGCCCCTCCAAAGAGGCCAGCCAGCCTGGGGGCGGCAGAGAAATAAACAGCATTTCTGATGCTCCCCTGTGTCTGCCTGGAGTTTTGTCTGGATCTAGGAGCCCCTGGGTGGGGGTAGGGGATAGGATCGGGAGCTGGAGAGTCAGGACAGCCAGCCAGCCTGCCTGTCCACACACGACGGGGCGTGTAAGGCACAGACAGACTGTGTGGCGGTAGCATGGGAGGGGTGGCCCCGTGATGGGCTAGGGACTGGACCTGGAGCTGAGCTGAGCTGCAGATGTTCCCTCCCCCAAACTAGCCCACAGGACAAATGGGGGTGCAAGCCTGACAAACATTAGAGGCTTCTCTGGGTCCCAGTGGCCCTGCGCAGTGCTTTCTGCAGCAGTGGCCTGAGGAGGCACTTGGGAGGGGGCGGGGGAAAGAGAAGTGCCTGGGTTGTGACCCCTCTTCCTGGTCCTGCTCCTGGAAGAGATGTTAGGGAATGTGGAGGAAACAGGGGACAGGCAAGGCAAGATGGAGGGGAGAGAAGGGGGAGATAGGGGGCAGAGGACAGAGGAGAGAGGGAAAGAGAAAGACCCAGAGAGACTGAGAACATATCTGAGGGGGAAGCCAGAGGAATTGAATGGGACTTCTCCCACCTGTCCAGGAAGAAGAATGGTATTCCTGGAGGAAAGTCTTTTCTGTAGGAGTCTTCCCCCACAGAATGGATGGATCAGTAACTGACTCGAGGGGGTGAGGGTCTGGCATAACCTGAAGGCCTCTTAGAATGGGGTCAGGACCTGGAGACTGGAACCCCATACCTGTGCCAGATCAGAGATGTGTCTCCCTACTGCCTCCATCCCCGGCCCTTTCCAGGTTGAAAGCTGCTGCACAGAGGGACAAGACCCCATGGTAGAGGCTCAGCAGCCTCTGTCCAGAGCCCCCAGGACTGCTGAGCCCAGCAAAGTGGAGACAGGGAGACCAAGGAGCCTAGAGTAGCAGCTATGAGCCTTGGAGACTGGCCAGCCCCTTTCTCCCTCCTCTGGTCCACATACAGCACCTCCCCACCCCGCTCATCAGCTTGCAGTTCCCGCAGAGCTGATGTCACCAGCAGCTCATGTCAAGGACGATTGCTCATCTGATGGAAAGCAGCAGGATGGAGCCGAGTCCCCCGTGCTGTGGCATCTTGGATAAGTCACTGCCCATCTCTGGGCTTCAGTTTCCTCAGAAAACAAAGGACAGGGAAGGGTATAGTAATTCTTAAGAGTCCAATCAACTCTGATTATCTGAGGCTTGATACTCCTAACCGGACTTGGACCCCTGAGTCTCTGGCTCCATTCACGGCTGAGCAGGCTGGGCTTCTTGGAGTAGGATGTGGGCCTGAGACCTGAGTCAGGAGTGGCTGGATACCAGCTGTGCTCTGAATGAAATAGCCACTCCCCTGCTTTAAAGTAATCCGTGGCCCCCACTCCCCTTGGGGTGAGACCCAAGTTCCCCAGCCAGCCATTCACAGCCCCTCTGACTGGCTCTCCAACATCATCCACCCAACCTGCCTCTCTTGGATTTGCTATTTAATTGTTCCCTTAATGTTCCATGATGTGTCATCCTTGCACCTTTACTTATGCTGTTCCCTTGATCCGGACACCCTTCCCCTGTTCCTCCCTTGGCCAAGTCAGCCTTGGAGACTCTGCTCAGGTATCACCTCCTCCAGAAAGCCTTCCAGTATGCCCTCCCATCCTCCAGTGTCCCAGCCTGTTCACACTCTGCCTCTGTTTCCTTGCTAACAGCAGAGACCCCAGCTGCCTTCTCATCCCTGTGACCGTGTTGGTCATCGACACAAGGGGCAGGAAGACATTTTCAGTGGGTGGCAGTGGGATCAGGGCCTGCCCTCCTCACGGCAGCCTGGAAGGTGGCGGAACTCCCGGGCCCGCCCCTGGCTTCCTGTGGGTTAGAGGCTGTAGTGCGGGGTAGGAACGTGTGGAGGAGGGGACTGTGCAGACATTTCTGGCGGCCCCGCTGATCCAGATCTCTGCAGCCACCCTCCATGCCCCAGTCCCACAGTGGACCCCACATCCTCGCCCATACATCCCTGCCTCCACCAGTCTGCAGTAGGGGAGGGGACCCCCTCAGCTGCCCCGCATCTCTGCATACTCGATCTGGTCCCATTAGGACAGCTCCCTCACTGTGCCCCTTCCCACCTCCATACCTTTATTCATATTGCTTCCCCCCTTCCTGAAATTGCTCCTCCTCCTCGAGTCCTGCCCATTCTTGAGGACCCAGAACAAGTCCTACTTCCAAAGCCCATGCCCACACAGCTCAGGGTGGCATCATAGGGTCCCCAGTCTCTCAACCACCCAAAGGGATGTGGCTATGGGTTCACCTTTGCCCCCCACCCAGTGCCCCACCCAGCATGGGACCAGAATACCCCAGCCCCCCCAAACCCCATAAATGCAGTGTCAGCTTTTGGACAGCGTGGGCGGTTTCCCCGGTGCCCCTCCCCCTGGGAGGACTGCTCTCAGGGACAAGTTTATTAAGGGGAACACACTAACCTCTTTCATAGTATCTAAAGGCATACCAACTACAAAAACATCATGCTCTCAAGTGTGGGCAGCTCGCTGTGGGGCCTGGTTTGAGCTATGACTTTGCTGCCCGGTAGGAGCCCACGGCTTCTTCTTGGGCTGCCTTACAGGCCATGAGGCCCCCGGGCAGGAGGGGGAGAACTGGAGGAAAGAGGAAGCACTGTGTCTGGTTCCATGGTGGTGCGGTCCAAGGTTGAGGTGGGTCTGAGCTGGAATGTGAGGTTGTCCCGCCTGAGTCACCACCCTGGTCAGGAGGCTTCAGGGAGGCCATGGAGGCTGACAGCAGAGCCAGCACGGGGAGGAGCCCAGATGTGGCTGCCCAGTTTCCACGGGCTCCCCGGCCAAGGGCCTAAACCACTGATTGCTTTCTCCAGAGCCTTCGCTGGCTTCCCAAGGTCAAGGGGACAGATCAGAGTCTTCCGGATGCTTGTAGTGCGGACAGACCTCCAGCCAACCACGGCGACCCTCAGCCTCTGGGGCTGGTCACTGGGGCCCTGATCCGGGGGACCTGCTGGCAGAGCTGGTGCCAAGGAGAGAGGCTGCCATGGCTGGGGTGATGCTGGGAGAGCCGAGGAAGGAGTGGGCTGGGAGGAGGGGAAGCATCCCAGCACAGACGAGGACATGGTGGCTTGGCCGTCCCTACCCTCAGGGTTGGGCACCGTTGGCCCGAGCACCTGACAGGGCTGTCTTCCGGAAGGCCTGCAGGGCTGGGTTGTGAAGCAGCGTGTATGCCAGACCCCAGCGGGCCCTGCCTCGGTGGGCTCTGGGCCTTGCTCCCTTGGCCGTGGGGTCCTTGGTCTGCAGCAACTGCATCCCTGAGAGGGAGAGACCTTCTGTGAGTCACTGAATAAACACCCAGCCAAGTGCCCTGGCACCTAGACCTGAGCAGAGTCTGAAAGTCCCTTGTGCAGTGTGGGAGAGGCTGGTGAGACTGGGGTTCCAGGTGCTGGCTCATAGGCTGGGAAGTTGGGAGAAGCAGAGGGGTGTTTGAAAGGCTCAGGATGTCATCCTGCGGGTAGCAGAGAGAAGAGGGAGAGGACAAGCTTTGTGGAGGGGACTGGAGGCAGGGCTGGGACAAGGTCCTAGAGCCAGCTGAACGTCCCCGTTCCTACTACAGACTTCCAGGCAAGAGGGAAGGGGGAGGACACACAGAGCAGGGGGGGTGTCCTGGGGTGACAGAACCTTAGCGTGACAGCCATTCCGCTGTGTGAGAGGGTGTGTGCCCGGGCATGTGGAGAGAGAGTATGTGCTCAGAACATGGGAAACGTTACCCTGAGCCAGACCAGGAACATCCCCACCCCCTCTCCCCGCAAAGGCCGCCACTGCCAAGAGGAAATGGGCTTTCTCTCCAGTGGCGCTCACGACCTTGTGTTAGGGAGAGGGCATGCCTTCTTCCTGGGAGCAGCGGGGTGGGCTCCATCCCCCATTCCCCGGGGGAAGCGCACCTTCTTCTTCCTCCCCTGGTCTGAGGCTGTCCTGGGGGGCCCTTGGGGGCCGGGGCCTCTGCGTTCGCAGGAGCAGGGCACAGAAGGTAGTCATGGCCGGATGCGACTGGCTGACCTCCATCTTCAAGAAGTTGCAGTACGTGTGGTAGCCTGGGGGGATGGCAGTGCTGGGGAGGGGCCCCCAGACAGCCCCTCACACACGGGGAGTGCCCTGCACACCCTGCATGCAAGCACGTGGGCCCCTGAGCACACGGCACACGCACTGCACGTGGGCACATGTGGACATGCTGTCCGCTGCACACCCATGGCACGTGGATGCACACATCCTCCGGGAACAGACTCACACTTACATGAGATCAGGGTAGACCGTCCCTCACGCTCGGGCAACCTGAGCAACCACCCCCGCCCTGCCCCTGTCGGGCGACCTTACAGGGGTCAAGAGTGGCGGCTCTCTGTGGCAGCAGGCTGAGGTCCATCTGGCCGAGGTGGACGGCATTGTAGAGGGCAGAGAGGAGCACTCGCCATGTGGCTACCACAGCACCCACCAGCACGTTGATGGGGAAGAGAAGGAAGGTGGCTGCGGAGAGCGCTCGCCTGGGTGGGGGAGAGGAGAGGCTGAGGCAGGTCCCCACACACAGAGTCCCCTCCTCAGGGTCAGTGTCAGACCTGGATGACCACAGCTGCTATGGATTTATTGAGTGCCTACTGCTTACTGAGTGCACCTTCTGCGCAGCCTGCCCTGCGCTGGGGCCGCTCTCTCAACCCAGCTCACCCTCCCCACCACCTGAGAGACAGGCAGTATTACTCCCTCCATAGAAGGGAAACTGAGGCCCAGAGAGATTGGGTGACTTAGCTAAGGCTGACTGGCTAGTGATTGGCAGAGCTGGGGTTTAAGTCCAGGTCCACCGGGTTCTCTCCATGACCTCAGTGTCTCCCTCCTCCCCGTTCTGGGTCCCTTGTGCACTGACTCTGAGTCCCTCCTCGGCTGAGGTTTGCCCACAGCCTTGCTATCTGACACGGAATTAATGTTTCTGTTAACCTCCTTCTTGCAGTGGGGCAGGCACAGGCTTTTGAGGGCACAGAGGGTCCAGGAGAGAGCAGTGCTGATCCCCACAGCAGGAAAGGCTCATGGGGGTATTTCTAACAGGTAAACAGAGAAGTATTTTGGAGTAAGCTGGGCCACTGCCCCCTTTCCCTGTGTAAGGCAAGCTTTCTTCACTACTCTCTGGACTCCCTGAGAGAGACGGTCGTAAAGGCAGAAGTGCACAGAAAGAGAGGCATCAAAGAGGAAGCTGAGGGCCTGAGGGAGCCACAAGCCTAGGAGCTGCCTCACTGGTTGGTCAGCTCTGGGCGTCCATGGCGAGTCTCCAGGAAGACCCAGTGGGCTGCCACGTTCTGCAGGATCACAGCCAGGGCCAAGGTCAGCCAAAAGGGCCTGCGGATGGCATGGGGAGGGCGTCACTGTTAGTGGCCCTCTGGGAAGGGGTCCCAGAGCCCTCTACCCCTGCCTCACCCACCATGAGGACTCCAGGGCTCGGAGGAGCAGAAGGTTCCTGCCGTGGAGCATTGGCATGAACACCAGGAAGGCAAGGGCCGTGGTCCCCAGGAAGAAGACAATCTGCTGCACCAGGAGCCCTGTTGGCGCGGGGAACGGGGGAGGGGAAGGGAAAACTCAGGCTCTGCGGGACCCAGCCCACCCCTGCCACTCCCCAGAACCCAAGGGCTGTGGAATTGGGCAGACCTGGTTTCAGACCCCTGCTCTGCTGCTGCCTAGCTGTGCCACGTGGAGTAAGTTACTCTGCCTCTCTGAGCCTCGCTTTCTTCCTCCATAAGATGGGGACAGTGGTCCCTACCTTGGAGGGCTGTCGTGAGGATCCAATGGGATAATGTCTGTGGCAACTCTTTGAAAACCACAAGTGCTTTACAAACATTGTTCTCCCCCAATTGCTCTGAGTCCCTGGGGACAAGACCGCATTTTAAATTAATGTTTGCATTCCTGCTGGCCAGAGCCTGGCATATGGTGGGTGCCGGAAAGTTGTCAATTGAAACAATTGGCTAATTGTTTACATGGGGTAATGTGTACCACAGGGCTGGGAGGTATAAGGTCTACCAAGATGAGGAATTGCAACATTTAGTGCTAGTAATTCTCTGCTCCTTTACTGTCCTTCTCTTCCTCCCCCGCGAGGTGAGAGTAAGAGACCCCAGCTCCCTCACATTGCAGAGAGCATTATTCAATGCAGAGCCCAAGGGGAGAATCAGAAACTCTGCTGAGGGGCTGGCCTGGTGGCACAGCAGTTAAGTGCACACATTCCGTTTCGGGGTCCTGGGGTTCACCAGTTCGGATCCCGGGTGTGGACATGGCACTGCTTGGCACACCATGCTGTGGTAGGTGTCCCACATATAAAGTAGAGGACGATGGGCACAGATGTTAGCTCAGAGCCAGTCTTCCTCAGCAAAAAGAGGAGGATTGGCAACAGTTAGCTTAGGGCTAATCTTCCTCAAAAAAAAAAAAAAAACACACACAAGAAAAAGAAAAAAAATAAGAAACTCTGCTGCGAAGGATCCTGGAAGTTAATCTAGTTCAACTTCCTCTGGGCGGGACTGCCTTTGCAGCCCCCCACAATGGCCACAAACCCTGCTTGCATACCCCCAGTGACAGGGATCTCATTATCTCCCAAGGCAGCCCACTGTGGCATAGCCGTCACTTAACAAGCAGGAATGCACCTCATTGAACTTCCTGCCTTCCAGGCCTGGGTCCCTCCTCTGTGTAAACACCTAGTGGCACCCAGGGGCTGTACTCATGTGAGGGGTATCATTTCCTCAAGGGCTCCTGCACCCCCTGCCCCCTACCCAAGTGAGCCTCCCAAGGGCAGGGAAGGCAAAGCGGGTCCCTCCTCTTGCTCTTGCCCCGGAGCCTGCCCATCACAGGCAGATGCCTAGGGCCAGCCAAGGCCTGCTGAGCATTCCCCCGTCCCCCTGGGGTTAGTGTCGGGGCACGGAGACCAGGCAGAGGGCATGGGACTCACCAAGGCAGGTGAGAGCAGTCTGGTAGGCGCTGAAGCTCATCCAACAGAATATGGCCTGGCGGGAGGGGCGGAGGCTCTGGGGCAGGGCGCCCAGCTCCAGCACAGCCCCTCGGTGCAGAGCTCGCAGGTTGGCCCTGGGGTGGGGCGGGGAAGGCAGGGATCTCAGGGAGCACGCACACTCCTTACGTTCCTCCCCTCGGCCAGCCTCGGGTGGAAGTCCCAGTCTAATGACAACCCGTGGCCGTGGGCAGGGAAGCCCAGTGGAGGCTCCACCCCAGCCTGGGAGGCCAGGGAGGGCTTCCCGGAGGAGGTGATGTCTGAATAGAGTCTTAAAGGATGAACAAGAGTAAACTGGTGGGGAGCGGGGTGGAGGTCAAGGAAGGCAAATTCAGGCAGAAGACTCAACCCACACCAAATCAGAAAAGTGAGAAACAACAGGAGGAAGGGAAAATGACTCGCACGCAGCTCAGCCACAGCTCAGGGCAGGCAAAGTCTTGAAGGCCTTGAATGCCAGCTTGAGCAGGACCAACCCTGTGAAAAAAGATCCCTGGGCAGCACCCCTGAGGCCTGACAATTGCACTGGGCATACGGACCAGTTCTCCGACATTGCTAAGTACCCGGACCTCCTCTTCCCACCCAGGCTATTCCCAACTAGAACCTTCTCCCTCTGCTCATGTTTCCTCAGCGCTCCTTATCATTCACCATGAAACGGCCAGTGTCCCGACACCAGCGCAGCCGCCTCCTCCCTTGCCTCCGCACAGGTCAGGCTCGCTCCAGCCTCGAGCTCCTGCTCACACAGGTCCTCCTGCACAGCACCCTTCCTGCTGCCCCTCCTCCCTCTTCGTCCATTGCCAGGTAGAACGCCGGCTTTCCCAGGCCCTTCCCTGCCTGATGCAGCCCGCCCAGGGTGGCCCCTCTCAGAGGGCTGCCTCCCCACGCCAGCCCCGAGTCAGTCAGGCCCTATATCACTCACAGATGTTTCTCCAACCAGACAGGAATGCCCACCTTCTCCACCCACCACAGCGCAGCTGGCAGGTGGGCTCAGTGACAACCTAGGCCTGCAGAGGCTCTCCCTCCCTCCAGCCCCAGGGCTTCCCCTACAGGCCACCTCGGTCAGGAGTCCTGCAGGCCCCTAGGACCCCAATCCCTCTCCCATCTGCCCTGGGGAGTCAGAGCCTGCCACTAACCTGTGTGTCACCAGCGAGCGAATCAGCAGAAGGAAGGTGAGTGAGCAAGACAGGACCAAGGCCAAGATGTAGCAAACTGGAGGGGCAGAGAGGGAGCAAAATGGGAGGTCGGGGCCTGGAGGGTCTCCTGGGGGCCTCTGAAATGCTGCCAGGCTGGAGCCTGGGGGGTGGTTACCCCTGCCCCACACCCCACCCTGAGTGGAGGCCTCTTGCCACATGCCCCGTTCTCAGATCCAGTATAAGTTGATGATCTCAGCAGGCCATACTGCCAGGAGACAAGTGGTGGCCAAGACAGGGAGAGAGACCAGCTCTGAGGCTGCAGACCTGGCTCTCACCCTGGCTGCTTCTTCCATTGCTGTGTGACCTCCAGTGAGCGACTCCATCGAACATGGCAGCTGACTTCAGCTCCACAGCCTCCTGGCCGTGTGGCCTTCAGGGGATCATTTCATCTCCCAGCCTCAGCTTGCTCAGGACCCTGCTGGGCTGCCCATCTCCCAGCATGATGTGAGCCATGAAAGCCACCCGGGGCCTGCATCAGAGGCCTTTGTTCAGACACAGAGGGTGTGAGTGCACGTCAGTGTGGCTGAGTCGATCAGAATGAAGGAGGCGACAGCAACCACCTATCTCCCGGGGTGTGGCCTGTCCTCCCCAGCTCCTGGCCCCCCTGCGCCATGCACATGGATCATGAGTTTGCTGTAACCCCAGGGGCTGGGGGAGAACACACGGGGTGTTGTGAACAAGCCTGAGATTTAAGTACGGCAGGGATGCGGGGCTGCAACCCTTCCACCCTTCCTCTGCATCCAGCCCGGCTCTGCACCATCAAAGCAACCCCAGAGGAGAGCACAGGAAGACACGGGACCAACAAGGAAGCTGAGACACAGAGAAAGGGCCTGACCCACCAGCCACACTGCCAGGAAGTGACAGAGTGGGGTGCAACCATTTCCAAGTAGACCCAGAATGAGCCCAGGGTGCCTGCACCCTGAACTCATCAGTCAGCCCAGGGAAGTGTTCTTGGTTCCTGTGTCCCCACAAGAGACTCAGGAGGGGAGCAAACACCCGTGGAAAAGGCAGCACTAGTTCCAAGTAGCCACAGGTGCTGGAGAAGTGGGTCTCGCACTGGCAGCACATTAGCATCGCTTGGAGCTGTTAAAATCCTCGTGGCCCAGGCTGCCCCCTAGACCAATTAAATCAGAATTTCTGGGCGTGGAACCCAGACCTTAGCTTTTGTGAAAGCAACCCAAGTAATTCCAACGTGCAGCCAGGCTTGAGAACCACTGCGCTGAGGCTGTCGTAAGACACAGCCTTAATGATTTATTTCTACCGGCAATTGATTGAATCAATCCACCAACTGACACGTATAGAGTGCCCGCTACTGCGGTTGTCAAACTCGGGCCTGACTCAGAACCACCAGGAGGGCTGTTCCATCACAAACGCTGGGCCCACCCTCGGGGCTTCTGCAGTCTGGCCTGGGACTTCGCCTTGGGCCTTTTACAAAGTCACCAAGGTATTCTCAGGTGCACCCAGGGTTGAGAAGGACTGCTGCAGAGACCTGAGGACTCTCTACCTGGCCCTGGCTCACTCCTCCAGTGGCAGAAGGGGCACTTTTCTGAGAAGTAAGGCTTGGAGAAAGCCCTGGGCACGCGCAGCTCTGCCCTGCTCCATCTGTCCTTCTGGAGCCACTCGGCACCAGTGAAAGTGTGTTCTGGACGGTTTCTGCCAGGAGGTGAGGGGTCTGCCTGCTAAGCCTGCCCAGCTGAGCGAAGATGTTGACACGGGGTGAGGGGTGAGCAAGCTCGCTGGCCCCAGACCTGGCCTTGATCTCCATCTGTCTACCTCCTGTTCCTCTCTTCCCTCAATCGGTTCCAAACTTGGGTCCCTCCAAATCCTAGTACCCATAAAATCTTCCTGCTCTTTGCCTTCTCTGGGACCCTGTACCTGCTTCCTTCTGGGCCCTGCTTTGCAGATTGATCTGTCTTCCCCGACTCGATCAAGGGCCTCAAGGACAAGGTTGCCTTTGTAGCTTCAGCACCCATTTTGAAAGTAGGGAAACTGAGGCCCAGAGAAGTGAAGTGGCTTGCCCCAGGTCCCACAGCTTGTGAGCGATGCAGCAGGGATTCTAATCCAGTCTGCCTGACTCAGAGTGTGAGCTCTCTGTGAGCAATGCTAGGCTTATGGTCCAGGAGCTGGGTGGGCAGCCCTAAACAGGCTCTCAGAGCTCAGAAGACATTAGCTCCTTCAGCTGAGAACAGACCAAAGGGCCCTCAGCCCAGATCTCATCTCCGTTCTACCCCTGGCTTGCTGAGTGCTTTGGGCATATCTCTAATCCTCCTGGGCCTCAGTTTTCCTTGTCTGTGACCTGGGAGAGTAAACACTGCTCTGTTTGACCCCTGAGTCCAAGAAGATCCGAAGTGGGAGTATTTGAGCTTGGAGACTGCAGCTCTGATTATAAGCAGGATCCATTGTCCTGGACATGCCACTTCCTGCCTTGGACCCTTGATTTCCCGCTCTGTGAGATGGCATCGATGATGCTGACCTAACAGGGCTGCTGTGACAAGGTCTGAGCTTGGATGTGGGCTGAAGTGGGCCACGTCTGCTCCTGCCTGTGGCCCAGACTGCAGCCAACTTGGAAAATCTCCCTGGAGATGCCATTTTCAGTCCTCCCAGAATTTGTCACTTGTCCAGCTTCGGGCCTCAACTGCAGTTCCAGGGCAGCCTCTGGTATGGAGCAGAGGCGCTCAGGAAGATGGTGGGAGTGATGGTCAGGGAAGGAAGCAGTCCCTGCACACACCTCTGCCCACCCACCACTCCCTGCCCCTCTCCATTCCCAACATGCCTAGTCTAAGGGACAAGGATGATGTTAATCGTCAGGAACAGATGCAGAAAAGTCACACTTCCACCTGCAATACTGGCAGCCTAAGCTCCGATCATCACATATTACTCTCCAGGAGCCGGGTGCCCATACCAGCCAGGGACTGCCAATTCGGCAAAGGATGCAGGCCCCACGATGCAGGTCCTGACCACCAGGTTTTGTCCCAAGGTGGTAGAGAATACCCCAGGGGAGGCATCAGGAGACTGCATTCTTCTCTTGGCTCCACTTCTGCCTGGCTAGATAACCTCAGGCAAATCCTTCCCAAGTGGCAAGTGAGGACACTTCTCAGCCTCCCCACAAGGCTATTGGGAGGGCCTGGGAGGTAGGGGAGGTGGCTAACAGGCTAAGGGCTGAAGGAGGCACCAGACCACAGAAGGGGAGGCTGGTATGGTTCCCTGGCCTGAGGGCTCATTGTCAAGGGTGGGAAGGAGAAAGGAAGTGGCCCAGAGGGCCAGGGATTGGGGAAGAGAAAGCATCCACCCTACCCGACCCCATCCATCTGCCATGGGGATTTGCTCAGAACCTGGCCCCTGTCACCCATCACTGCCTCCTTTCCTCCATCCCCACCCTCAGCAAAAGAGCCAGGGCTGTCCCCTCAGCTCACACATACCATGGCCTACCCCACCTCCGTGCCTACAGAGCTGGGTGGGGGTGGGAAACACCACCCAAGATGACGAGGGGCTGCTGAGATGACCCTTCAGGTCTCAGACACTTGGAACTGGAAGCTCCAACCGCCCCAACTTAGAAATGAGGCAATGAAGATACAGAGAAGAGAAGAGACGTGCCCAAGGGCATCCAGCATGTCCGCGGCAGTCTGGGACTGAGCTCAGGCATCCCGGCTCACGTCCTCTTCGCTGAGGGTCCTCAGGCACTCCCGGGAGGCCTCACCTTCCAGAGCCCAGAGGTGGTGCTTCACCAGCTCTACCACCTCCTGCCTGTCCTCTGAGAGCACCAGCCCGAAGCCAGCCAGCAGGTAGGAGACGTCCGTGGTGATCCCCGCCCTCACCTTCTGGATGGTGGGCACCACGCCCACCAGCAGCAGCAGAGCCACCTGGAAGAGCCCCAGAATGAGGGTGCAGGCCCTCCCATCCCAGGAAAAGTGTGTCTGAGCTAATGGGGAGACGCTGGCCTCACGCGGCTGCATCCACGTGCCTGTCACCCATCATGACGTTCTCTTCTGCCCTTTAGAGCAGTTTCCTCACGCCCCTAATGAGCACATCACAGATGCACTTCCGCCTAATAGGCCGCAGGAGCGCGTTCAAGCAGAACACCTGTCTGTGTACACCTCCATCTGTCTATCGTCTATCTATCTAAACTTCAGAACAGAAAGTTTCTAACTTTTCCATGTTGGAGAAAACAAAGTGTCATATAAATGAGCACAAGCATTGAAGCTAGACAGGTGTGGGATCAAATCTTGGCTACCCTGTTGATATTAGCCGTAGGAACTTGGCCAAGTCAAATGCACCTCTCTGAGCCTCAACTTCCCCCACCTGTAAAATGCAGAAAAATCATATGTACCTCCCAGGATTTTGTGGGGGTTTTTTGGGGGGGGTGATGGTGGGGATTTATCAAACACACATTATTTCACTAAATCTTCCCAACTACCCAAACAGGAAAGTAATTCTGTTTCCTCCATTTGACAGCTGAGCTAATGGGTTCAGGGATGTTGAGTAACTTGCCCGAGGTCACACAGGAGGTAAATAATGGAGCTAGGATTTACATCCATGTTTATGTGACTCCAAAACTCAAGCTCTGACTCTGTGTGAGCCGACAAGCGTTGAAAGGCTCTGTCTTCTGGGTAGGCCACCATTCCCAAGATGGCCGGAGGCAGCTGCACAGGACTGTGGGCAGGGTTTTTGGAGAGCTGAGCTGGGTCTGAGCCGACACAGGCTTGGGGGCAGGGGCAAGGGTCCAGAGGCAAATGGCACTCCAGAGGCAGGACACACCTGGTAGATGGCTGTCCCCGTCAGGGTGGCGGAAAGCATCAGCTTCAGGGGGAGTCGGAATCCTGCAGTCCCCAAAAGGAGGGTCATGGTGAGCCCCAGCACTACCCAGGCCTGGGAGCCCCATCCCTCCCAAGGGGCCCAGGAAAAGGGCCAGGGCTCACAGGACCCTGGGCCACCAAGGCCAGGCCACGGGCTTCCCCTTGTCCCAAGCTGGGGTTGTTCCTCCTGAAGACAAGATTTTGGGAGGGTAGGAGCTGGCCTTCCATGGCAGCTATTCTGTGCAAGGGAGGGGTGAGGTCACCCGTCACTCTTGACCTCAGCTCCCCACGCCATACCTCGCTGTGGAGTGTAGATGTGCTGTCTGAAGCAGATCCAGGCCTGGGACAGGAAGCCACGCTTGGAGGTGCGGGAGCTGCGGACAGACCCAGGCAAGCAGGACCCTCAGGAGAAGCAGCTGCCCCGAGCCCCGAGCTGGAGCCCGAGCCCAGAGTTTGGCTCATCCCTCGTCTCTGCCGCACCGTGCTGCCCAGTGCCAGCCTCCCAAACAAGCTGCCTACTCAGTGCTGTGCCCTGGCCCAGACTGTGTGCCCAGGGCCTCACCGGCTTTCCAGCTTCTTCTGGCAAAGGAGGGTCCTCAGATATTCCTCAGAGTAGCTGCTCTGCAGCCCCTGTGGGGACAGACAAATGGACGAGCTGATGAGACCTGCCTCAAGCCCTCCACAGGGCCCTGGCTCAGGGGACACAGTGGACACCCAGTGGGTCCATAAAAACTTCTCAGCTGTGGTGGAGCACGGAGAAGGGCCAACTGGTGGGGTTGAGGTCCATGCCCCCCAAAGCCACCCTTTCCTCCTCCACAAATGCGAGACTAATCAGTTTCCTGTTTAAGAAAGCGACACTGGGAAGTTCTTCCTCAGATCTATCTCCAACCCTCTCCTGCTTTACTCAGTCACATCTCACCACTGCTTCCCTCCTGCCCTCTGGCCTCTGCTATCTGAGACTGGGGCAAAAGGGAGCCTGTGTCCTTTGGGCACATCCCTGACCAAGACACAGGACGGGGCCATTCCAGGTCAGATCCCCCAGGCCTCTCCTCCCACTCGAGGGAGATCACAAGGGTGACTGGATTTGTCTAAGCCACATTCCAAGCCTTAAGCTGCCTGCCAAGAGGCAGAGGCCCATGGTAAGATGGAGCGAGCCCCTGGCCCCTCATCGTTAGGAAAATATAGGCCACTGTCACCTGTGGCCATGGCAACCCTGGGATCCAGGGCAGGTGTGGGTCAGCTCAAAGCTTGACTGTGTCCTGTGAGGCTTAAACGTCTTTGACCAAGGGCCAAAGAGGATTTTATTTCTCCCAAGACTTCTCAAGAAGAAAGGCATGCGGTGGAGGGAGAGGCGAGGCAGGAAAGATCCCTGGAAGAGGAGGGAGAGCCTGCCTGGTGCGTGTATACCCCCGGGGCTGCCCCCCTTCTGAGCCAGCTATAAAAATGAGGGGACAACGGCATGCCCGGAGGAGGGTCAGCATAAGGAGGGGAGGAGTGACAAGTCCTGAGGACCCTACTGCTTCCATGAGAGAGCCAAACCCAGTCATGCGGGCCCCTGGGGGACCCGGGGCCTCTTCTCCCCTCACTCCCCACCCCTCCTCCAGACCTTACTCCTTCTTGGGCTCCCGGCTCAGTCCCTCTCCTGAGCTCCAGGCCCACAGTCCACCTGCCTGCCAGACCCTCAGATGCCACACACCCATGACTGCAATCGTCCCCTGCTCTCATCTGGTGTTCCATGTGTCAGCAACTGGCGCTATCACTTGCCTGCTGTCTGTCCCAGATGCCACCCTTTGGGCCTTTCCTCCACCATCCCCATCTGAACAGGAACCAGCCCTTGGGCAGCTGTGTCCTCAGCCCTTCAAGAGAGCCTCGCTGGAGCTGTCCTCTTCCTCCCCTCTCCCAGGAAGAGCGCTCCACCCACGCTCCCAGGCACTGGGGCAAGCCCCTGGGGCAATTTTCATATGGCAGGGCAAATATTTCTCTCCCTGGGCACACCGGGAGGTCCTGGAGGTTAGACATGGGGCAGTCAGCTCTGAGTCCGCAGCACCTAGCTGGGGGCCTGGCACGCGACAGGCGCTTAGGAGCCTCACTAATAAGACTGCCATATCTTGTCAGAATTCTCGCTCGCCAGGATGCTTCCACCCACCTATCCAAAACTTCAGAAATATCTGCTGAGGGGCTATTATGTGCTAAGACCTGCCTGGTGCTGCAAATTATACAGAACGAAACAGACGTAACCCATCTCTGCCTCTTTACTCTGGCTCTTTCCTAGTCCTGCAAAACCTTCTCCTTATTCTCTCCACTCTGTCCTTCCTGTCCTTCAGTCCCTGCTAAAGTCCACCTCCTCTAGGAAGCCCTCCCAGCCTCCCTTAGTTCTCCCCTTTATCTGACATTTTCCAACCTAGAGTTGGTTCACGATACGATTTGGCCCCGGGCACTTCTTGAATGGGGCCCACGTCTCCAGAGCTCCTGTTAGGCACAGGCTCCCGGCCTGTCTCCTTCCTCCAGCCGGACCCTCAATGTTTCAGAAACAGGGCACTGACTTCCCCGCCTTCTGGCCCACTTCTCCTTTGTCGCGTCCCCACAGTGCACACAGCTTCGTGTACAGGCATCCTGAGGGCCAGCTGAGGACCCCGCTTAGCCTTTGCCTGGGAAGGCAGGACTAACTGGTCCCTCAGCCACTCAGCAAACCTTTTCTGAGCACCTGCTGTGTGCCAGGCCCTGTACCCAGTGTGACCACACGTGGGACCAACAGACACGGGGGCGTCCAGGGTGTCTTGGGTGCCAAGTAGGAGCCCACCACAGCCCTGTCCCTTTACCTCGGAGCCGGCTGCTGTCCCATGGCTGAAGCTTCTCACCAGCTGCACCGGGTACCAAAGGCTCAGGAATCCGAGGCCCAGAAGGAGAGGCAGGGAGGCCAGCAGGGAGTAGTACTTGTAGACCTGGCAGACAGACGGACACCCAGACACCCCTGCCTTCTGCCTTCCTCCCCAGCTGCAGACCAGGCTCCGTTTCCCTTCCCACCTCACGCAGGGTCCTGAGGGTGGTCTAGGGCCCCACAGGGTCCATCACCTCCCCCCAGCCTGGGCCGCTCAGCACAAACCCTCCTACTGCCCCTTCTCAGACCCCTCGGAGGTGCTTGCCCCACCCAGGCCCTTGGAGGAGGTTATGTAACCCTTCCTCCCACCCCAGGGGCTGGAATGGGGCCTGGAATGAGGACATCTAACTTCTCTGTTCCTGTGTTCCTGGCGCTTTGGACACAGGCCTAAATCTGTCTATGTGCAGTTTGCAACCTGGGCATCAGGGAAGTGCATACCATACCTCCCAGGGATGGGCCCCTTACATATTCATTCGTTTGTTAACTCAATACATTTGTATAGAGAGCTGAGCGCGTGCCAGGTTCTGGATGGTGAAAACAACCACCCAAGCCCTGCTCTCAGAGAGACTCCCTAATGTTCGCCTCCACCTCAGGGATGGGTGTCATCAACTCCATTTACTGGGCAAACTGAGTCTCAGAAAGGTGACATGGTGTCCGCAAAGCAGTGAGTGCCACCCGGCATCATTTTGTTTATTTGTTTGTTTTATTGCGTCTGCCCTTCTGGAACGGCAGCTCTGGGGACAACGGGGACTTCATCTGTCTTGTGCACAGCTGTATTCCAGTGCCTGCAAATGTCCCTGGTATACAGCATGTGCTTCAAATATTTTTGTGGAATGAATGAATGCATGAAGTGATGAATCTGGATTCAAACTCAGGTTGTCTGGCTCTGAGGCCAACGCCACCACCCTTTGGGTACTAGACTGGGCAGCTTCACACTCCCAGCCAGCAGACAGTGAACCAGGGTCTGAGGTTCTGGAATTCTCTTTTTAGCCCTCTGAGACCATCCCCAACTCAGCGCTCGCTGTCCTCCAGCTCTCTTCACTCCCACTCCAGCCTGACCAAGGGGAGGTCGGGGAATCAACGATGGAGGATGTCAGCTTCCTCTTCCTCCTCCTCTGCCTCTCCCCACCTCTGCCCCTCCCAGACTGAAGTTGCTGAGAGCAGGCCCAGCTGCCCCATCCCCTGCCTGTCCCATGGAGGGGCCGAGCTTGGAATGGGCACGTGTTTACAGAGTGGCATCCTGCGCAGGGCACTCGCACAGCAGCAGGGAGCCGGGCACATAAAGAGAGACGAAAGGAGCCATGCTGGTTTACACAGCTCCTCCACGCCCCTCAGCCCCAGGCCGTCAGGAGTCAGCGGTTACCTTGGGTGCCTGGGGACACTCTGCCCTCTGCCAGACCTGGACCCCAAA
This sequence comes from Equus caballus, assembly GCF_041296265.1. Classification (NCBI taxonomy): domain Eukaryota; kingdom Metazoa; phylum Chordata; class Mammalia; order Perissodactyla; family Equidae; genus Equus; species Equus caballus. Next base: position 132,543,020 of record NC_091684.1, on the reverse strand, counting down.
GTGAGCCCAGGACAGTGCGCTGCCGAGCAGGTGTGCGGCTCCATGCCCGACTGTGGCACAGGCAGCCAGAGGGTAGTAGAGGGCAGGGTAATAGAGCAGGGCCAGCATCCTCCAGGGCCCTGGAAGGCAAGACGGGTAGAGAGACATATGACGGAGGGGCAGGTGCGGGGCCTGGGTCCGGGCCACCCAGGCCTCTCTCCTGTCTCCATCTTCTAAGGCCCTCAGCTGGTTCAGTGGGCAAGAGGCCTGAGTTTAAATCCAGGCTCTGACTAGTCTCAGCTGTGGGATCTCGGGCAAGTTACCTCTGGGGGTCTCAGTTTCCCCATCTGTCAAATGGAGATAACAATAGTAAATTAGCAAGATGAAATGAGAAGGTATACGTACAGTGCTCAGCACAGTGCCTGAGTTAGTACTCAATAAATTAAGCTCCCGCTTCATTATTGTTCCCCTCTCTGACCCTCAGCATCCTCCTCTGTAAAATGGGGCTAAGAGCCACACTTGGCAGAGGCATCGTGAGGACTGGGGCAGCGGCCCCTCTCAGTGGCAGTCGTCCTTGTAACCATCAGTTCCTCGAGCTCAGCTCAGTTCTCCAGGACCTGCCTGCCCCCTCCCCACCCGCCTTCATTGTCACACAGGGCCAGGCTGTCTGGGGACTCAGCTGGGCCCATGGACGAGAGATTCCTCCCTCACAAGAACAGAGGAAGCAGAGAGGGTGGTATTGACCCACAGGCTGGGACCAACGAGGGGGTGGTTCTAGGCCTTGTGGCGGGTTGGGGAGGATAATGAGACAGTGTCCTTTGGTGTGGCTCCTGACCGAGGTGGGGAGCTGCTTGGCTCGCTACAGCAGAGCCCTCCCGAGGGCTCTGAGTCCCACCCCCCCTCACCCCATGGATCCAGCCCAGGGCCTCGGTTGCACTGGGTACCTGGGCTGGGCGGCGAGGCCAGGGTCAGGAAGGGCAGCGGGTCCTCGGCGGGGAGCAGCAAACACAGGGAGCTGAAGAGGACCATGAAGACGGCGGCGGGCACTGTCCAGGGCTTGTCCCCAGCTGAGAAATCCACAGGGCTGGCGCAGAGGCAGGGATAGGACGGGAGGGAGTTGCTCCAGGCCCCCACTCCCCTCGCCTCATGCCGTGTTCCATAACTGGAGGGCTGGAGCCAGGCCCGCTTTCCAGATGCGGGCTAAGGCCCCTTCATCCATCCACTCCACAGACACTGGGGAGCGCTCCTGTGTACCAGGTTCGGGGCCCTGTGGCGAGGGGCCTCAGGACGTCCCTCCAACACAAACACACAGCAGGGACAAGCCTGAGCGCTGCTCCCCCACCCACCCTGGGAGCTCCAGGAAACAGCCGCCTCCACACTAATCGCTCTGTCTGGGCTGGCAGACCATCAGAGAGCTCGGCGAGTCACAACATCCTTGCGCAGCAGCCGCCACCCTGGCCCGGGTGTGGCCCAGGGCAGAGGGCAAACAGCGGGCACAGCTGTCCCAGGCATCACCTCTCTGGGCTCAGGGAAGACCACTCAGGCCCTCTGCTCTCGTTCTAGCTTGAACCTCATGCTCTGAGAGCACATCCTCCTCCACTCTCCCCCAGACCTCCCCCAGGCAGGACAAGCTCTTGCCTGGGTCAGCCAGCAGGGCAGAAACCCCAGGCTAGTTCCCCACAAAACCAGCACGGCAGGACCCACCCGGGTGTGCAGCCTGGGCCTGAGGCTCCATCCACCACCTCCCCCAACACTTTGGTCTCTCCCACACAAGCCTACCCAGTCCCATCTCCTCAGGATCATCCCCACTGCAGGCTCTGGGGTCGTAGGGCTGAAGGAGACGGGGAGAGAGTTCCAGCCATAGGGACTGGAGGTCAGTCCCTCATAAATCTGCCTTTAAGCGTCAAGGTGCCGGTGACCCAGGAGCAGGTAGACCTGAGCGGGTCCCTCCTCCTCCCTCTGAGGGTCCCGACCAAACCTGGAGATCTAGGTGGGGGTGGGGAGAGCCCCAGGCTGGGAGACGCGGGGGTGTCACTGGGGCCGGGGCTGACTTCTAGGTACCTAACAAATCACCACCCCCCAGAATGGCTCTGCCATCTGGGCCCCCCGAGCGGGGGTACCCAGGCCACAGCACCTACCTTGGCAGCCCAGGCCTGCCACGCCCACAGTGGGGCCAGAGCCGGCGGCGCCTCACCAGCATGGCCAGCAGCAGCAGCACAAGAATCTGAAAGGTGAGCAGAGGAGGCTGCACGCTCTACCCCCGAGTACACACTCATGCGGCATCTTGGGGACTGGCCAAGAGGTGACAGAAGTCTGAGAGGTCCGGGTCCCCACCCTCGGAGAGCTCCCAGATACCCACTCCCACATTTTGGGCTCCCAGGGCCCCCCTTCACCAGCCCCAGCAGAGAACACAGGCCCCCTGCCCAGGCTGGCAGTAGGTTGCAGGCCAGTTTGGATTCAGATTGGACTCACCGACAGCACAGCCAGGCAGGTATGGAGGAGGCCGGGTGGCACCCTGGGGTGACAGGGGGGCACTACCCTGCAGAGCAAGTGAAGGCTGTGTCAGGCCTGGGGAGGGAGCCCCCAAGTGTGCAGCCGGATCTGGGGTTCCAGGCTGTCTACACTGGGGCTCCAGCCACTACCTCCTTTGACCCTCTCATGTCTCCTACACAAGATTGCCCAGTTCCACCTTCTGGGCACCATCCCAGGCCTCTCGTTCCCCTGTGGTGTGCTGGTCCCATGCCACATTCTGAGGTTACAGGTCTGAAGGAGACAGGAGGCTCCCGGGGAGGACACAGGAGAAACAGTGGGCCAGCTCTGCCTGATCTCACCCAGATCCTTCCTGTCCTTCAAGGCCCACTTCATCCCTCCCTCCTCCAGGAAGCCTCCCTCACAGTTCCAGATCTCACAGATCTCTCCTCAGAACTAAAGCTGAGCATACTGCCTGGGTCAAACAACCAAGAATTTGGTCCTACGATTTTCCTTCCACCCACTGGTATCTGAGTTTGGTCTGTGTCTGTGACTGAAATGATCTTTCTTGGTCTTCCAGGACTTATGTCTCTTCTTTTCCTGTTTCCCTTTCATTAAGGACTTCCATGTACAGTTGGGCAGGTTGCACACTGCACAAGGATGCGCAAGCAAAGGAATGAGTTTGGTCTGAAATTCTGGCCACACTGTTCACCAAGCCCTGCACCTACTGAGCTGCATACATCTGAATGGGGGTAATTTTTTCTAATTACCACATATGGCCTGGCAGAAGTCCTGCTCTCACCACAGCTGAGCACAGAGGTAGACCCATGGTGGAGATAAAGAAATCAATGAGGGCAACAAAGGCCTCAGCTTCCTCAGTTGGGCCACGTGGCAGAGAAAGGGGTCAGGTAGGAGCCCTGAGCTCTGGGTTGCACCTGGACCTGGGAAAGCAGACAGAACTGGCTCCCTGGGGAGGAACAGACCTCTGGGTTTGCCCAAGTGTAGCCTGGGAGTGCCAGAGGGAGTGTGGGCAAGCTGGCAAGGCATCCGAGGGAGTCCTGTGCCACCGCTGGGCCCTCATTGCCCAGGAGGCTCACCTGCCACCTGGGCGCCAGCCCGCTGTGCGGAAGGAGGACTGCCGAGCCTCGTCTGCAGGATGAGTGCCGAGCGCCAGGACGCTGAGGGGACAGCATCTCCTGTGAGCTTGCTTTCCCTCAGGAAACCCCAGACATGGAGAAGCAGGAAAGGTGCTGCTCACCGGCCCTTACCCTCAGGTGGAGGGGCAAAATCAGTCCATTTTGTGCAGTTTCTTGGCCAGGGCAGAGCTGGCTTCTCCCCAAAGCAGAATTGTGCTCCTGGGCAGGGTGGGTGCCATGTAGGGGATCAGGTTTCTGCTGTCTGAGCTCAGGCCTCACACTCCCCACTTCCAACTCTGAGGCAGCCCACTCCGGCATGTGGGGGGAGGTTTGGGCGAGGCGGGGCCCCTGTCCAGCCCCAAGAGGGCAGAGCCACCACTCCTGGCCCTCCCAGCCTGCATCTCGTCAGGGGGCTAGGTCCTACTCAATCCTGTCCCCAGGCCCAGCCAGGGCAGGGGCTAAGCAGTCTGTCCCCAGAGCAGCCTGACCATTTCCCACTCACCCCAAACCAGGAGCCACCCTGGCCCCCATGGATACCCTCTAGGGCCCTGGCTGGGGGACCCTTGGGCCTTCTGTACCACCGGGATCCCCCACCTACCCCTTAGCCCAGGCTAGCGGAGGTTCGGGCACCCTCAAATGTTGCAGGTCTGAGCAACAGAAATAGGGCTGAGCAAATGCTTGGCTGACAGCCCACGGAGCTGAGTTTTGTGCTGTGGGAAAGACAGGGTGGCACAGACACAAAGAACACCACCTCAGGGAGGCTGGATCCTCATTGAAGAGGCACAAGCAGGTGCTACAGGATGCAGAGGAGGAAGAGAGACCTGGGGCAAGGCCTCAGAGGGTGTGGGGTTTGAGTTTGAAAGATGGTTATCATCTCTTTAGGCAAAGAAAGGGAAGGGGGTTCCCTGGAGAGGGAAGAGCAGGAGGAAGTGAGGTCGTGTGCCTGAGGCCAGGCAAGGTTTTCAGCTCGACCCAGCCCAGAGGGTAAGCTGAAAGTAGGTTACAGCAGGTGTGGGAGGCACTAGGGAGCCATCGAAGGTGTTTGAGAAGGGTGGTGTCCTGGATTTTAGGAGATTTCTGTGGTTAGATTTGAGTAAAACAGCAGTAAGTAGTACTTACTAAGCATTGACTAAGTACCAGGCACTGTTTGTTGCATGTATCAACTCAGTTATTACCTAAAGTGTGGGTGCTCTTAGTACCCCCCCTTGTGTAGAGAAGGAGATTAAGACTCAGAGGGGCTGAGTGTCTTGCCCAAATCACACAGCTAGTAGAAGGGCAGAGCCAGGATTCGAACTGAGGTCGTCTCTCCAGCGCCACATCTGACTGGAAGGTGAGAGGCAAGGAGAACACAAAAGAAGATATTAAGTTGAATCCTATGAAACTGCCACGTCTGTCCATCAGAAACAGTTGAATATCAGCGTTTTCAAATGGTTTAGCATAAATAGTCAGTGGGGAGTGGAGGCACCAGGCTGTGTCTCGGAGGCATGCAGGGGGGGGATTCACATGCCCTGATGTGGGGGAGCAGAGGGCAGGGGAGTTTCCAGGGTGACTGTAGGGTTCTGGGCCTTATTCCAAAATGAGGTGTGAGGACCAGAGTTGGATGCAGCCCAAGGAAGCTGAGGCTTGGTCTTGGGCAATTCAGAGGTGATGGTGGACACTTGGGGACAGAGGTTGGAGCACAGTGGTGAAGACACTCAGGCAGAGAAGGAGCAAGACTACTGTTTCCAGAAGTTTGGCCCTGAGTGAGAACCTGCAAAGGGACTCTTCCAGAGGGGCGGGCATTGCACCCCCATGGGTGAGAGGGACAGGGCGACTGTCTGGGGCGGCAGTCTGTGGGCCTGAGGTCCCAGGAGGCCTGGAGTCCTGCTTCCTGACACTCTGCCCAGCCACAGGCCTGCAGGTCACGGTGGCGCTGGCCTCACGTGGTGCGAGGGCAGCAGGCCTGAGGGAAGCCTCCAGTTCTGCCTTCCAGCAGCCCTTTGAAGTGGTGGGGAGGGGGGTGACATCCGGACAGCTGCCACAGGCTTGTTTGTGTCCCCAGGCTCTGGCTGGGTGGCTCAGTATTGGTGACGAGTGGATAACACATGGGCACATGTCAAGCTGGACACATAACCTGGCCAGAGGGGCCTCTGTGGGTAGGAAAGGGCCAGCTGCTACAGACCAATCCCATGCCCACAGAAGACCCCAGATGACGAATCCACCTCCATCAGACTCAACCTCTTCAGCAAGGTCCTGGAACCATGGGGGCACCTGGCTAAGTGTGGCCAGGAGATTGAGTCCATCCCAGCCACTGTCACCAGTGCCCACCAACCCCAAGCCCAGCCTGCTGGGGCACACTGAGGCACAGAGCGGGACCACTGCCCAGAGTTCCCCGAAGCTTTGGTGTACCATCTCCTGAGGTGTCTGACTCACACAGGAAGACGTGAGCCCAAATTCACCTCTGTGGGATTCCCCTGGGCTCCCAGCTTCCTGCTCCCACCTTTGGTGGAGGAGGCGGCAGGAAGTCCAAGTTGGTTTAGAAAAGTAAGTGGATTCAAACAAAGCTCTTCCTTCTTCCCTGCAGTGGGAGAAGGAGCCACAAGTTCTAGATGCCTCCATGCTAGAGGCAGTATTCCCCATCACCACGGGCCTGCCATGCAACCAGCTTAATCTTGAGGCCACATCTAACACCCAGCCACACAGCCCGCTGCAGGTGCCTAGCCCCAGCCAACTCCCAGGTCCTGAGGCGCCCATGGACGCACACAGCTTCAGATTCAGGTTGTGACCCAGGCCAGAATCTGTTCCTCACCAGGTTCCTGGGCCCCTCCCCATTCTGCTGCCCCTCCCACCCCACACAGGCGCAGCAGAGATGTGGGGCCCACAGGCTGGGGGGGGAGGGGGACGGGCAGGGGCCCACCCTTGCTGACAGCAGAGCTGCTCTCCAGGTGGTCAGAACCCCAAGTCCTCCAAATAACAGCTCCCTCAGGCCCGGGCGGGGCCCCCACTCCTGCTGGGTGACCGGGGCCTGGCCAGGCCACAGCCCCAGCCCCTGGAGAGGCACACGAGCGTTTTTTCTTCTCCAGTTTCAGTTCTTGATGGGGAACAGATGTGCACACATCTGGCTTGGCAACACCCCAGCCTCACCTTTCCAGTTCCCCAAACCCTTAGACAGAGCAGGGACATGGGGGATGGGGCCAAAGCCAGGAACAACATGGGAGAACTGGGTTTTGGGGCCCACACAGGCAGGGCGTCCTTGGCAGCATGAGGGGCACAGGCAGGCCAGGCTCCTCTGCCAGGGTACCCAGACTAAACAAAGATAGAAAGGGTCTGGGCAGAGGCCGCCTTGAGCCGAGCCCTCAGGCCACACTGGGCTGGGCTGAGGCCGCACCCCCGCCCTGGGCTGGCCTGAGCACTCCTGCTAAAGAGAACAGGACCTCCTCGTCTTCACGGAGACTCTGGGGCCAGCCAAAGACAACAGGGGCTGTGCGTTCCTTCAGTCTTTCAGTGACTCCTCCATCAGGCTTTCTGCCACAGTTCTCTGCCGCCCCCCGCCCCCAGCATGACCAGAGAACCTGACACTTGCTAACTCAGTACTCTAGATGGTTACCACAGAGACCAGCAACCCCTCAAAGGCAGGTTCGACTCCCTCAACCTCCCACCCAGCACTCTCCATGCTGGCTGCAGGCCAGAATCACCCAGGGAGTCACCCTGGACTAGCTGGATCTGAATTTGCAAGGATGGGGCCCAGGAATCCATATTTCAAATACACCACACAGGTTCTTTTTAGGTGACTGGCCTGGCCCAGGCTCCCCACCCCAAGTATCTTAATACTAGGCAAGGGCTACTGTTCTCAACAAACTGATGAGGAGACTGAAGCCCAGAGAGGCTGTGACTTGCTAAGGGTTACACAGCAAATGAGTGGCAGAGTCCATCTTAATAGCCACTGCCCAGGGTGTCTTCCCTGTTCCCCTGTCTGTAATCTCTGCCACATCCCACTCTGCCGGCCCAGAGCCAGGGGTTCCAACTTACCCTTCTGGCTGGAGCTCCTGGCCACCCTCGGGCTCATCAATGTACCAGCTGCCGTAGGAGTAGTCATCTGCAGCCTGGGAGGACGTCTGGTTCCCTGTTGCCTGGGATGACATTCTCTGGCCCGTCTCCTATGACCCCCAGACAAGAGGAAAAAAGCCACTACAGATGTGAAAAGAGGCTTAGGGGGAAAAAAAAGAAAGAAAACCAAAACAAAGGAACGTTTCTCTTTAATCCTAAACGTTACTTTCTTGCTTTTCACTCTGGGAAAAACCCGCCTGGGAGTGAGGGCCTGGGCGGATGGCACAGGAGGAGGGGAAGGGCTTCTCCTGTCCCCTCCCGTCCCTTCCCGCCCAGTCTCGCCCAGTCCTGCAGGAGGTAGCGATCCCCCTGGAGAAGAGGGCCCCTCAGGGCCCGTGGGCGCTGCCGGAGCACCTGTCCCTCTGACGGGCCACTGGAAGGGCTTTGCTCAAAGGACCACTTTCAAAGAAGGCTTGTCCAATCTGAGCTGCGCACAGAGATCCCCCTTCCTTCCCCCTCCCCAAACCCACCCAAACAGACCCACAGACACACACTGGAGGAAGGGCTGGAGGAAAGAGCTGCAGAGATGAAACGGGGGGCGGGCTCAGCATACTGCCGGACCCTCCCAGCCCGACTCCCAGCCCCTCCCGCTGCTCTCGGGGGCTCAGCCCAATTTCCCTCTTTGTTTGGGCTCCCTGGAGACCACCCCCCAGCCTCAGCCTACCCGTCGCTGGCCGCTTTGGGCCTCAGTGATGGGAACACACCGTGGTCCTGACAAAGCCCCCTCCTGGAGGGGGCCCCAGCTCCACAGGCGGCCTAAACCTGGGGGAATGTAGCCAGAAGGGTCGGCACTGCCCGCATGTACCTGCCTTCAGTACCTGCCCTCAGTACCTGCCCCAAAGCTCCCACACCTTCGCCCACCACAGCTGCAGGGCCTGCAGGTGTCTGCCTTCCACAACCCAAGAAGGCTGCCGGCGGCGTTGGAGGCAGGGGAGGGAGCCTGACCGTTCCTTCTCCTGGGTTTCCATGAAAGAGGCAACATGTGGCTCACTGGTAAAACCTTTTTGTTTCTCCCACTCGATTTCATAAGGAGATAACTCACCCCCACAGGGCGGAAATTAGTCCTTTAAACACGAACCAGACCCACATTCAGCAAGAAGAACCCCGCCTGCCTCCTGTTCCTCCCGGGGTGCGGGGGTGAGGGTGAGGAAGGCAGGGCTGGGCAGGGGCTGGGGGTTCCTCGCCATCTCCCCTGGCTGGCTCCCCTCCCCTCTTGGCCCCAGCCCTGGGGGGCGGGGGGGCGGGGGGGGGGGGGAGGGACAAGATGCAGACAAAGGCAGAGAGCAGTTCTCAGGCCCCTAGTCCTGAGTAGGGGTCAGGCCCCCCTGGACTTTTGAGGGTCCCTGTCCTTCCAATACCCTCCAAGGGGCCTGGGCCTTGGCCCTACCCAGCTAAGGCATTTGTTCAAGAAGGCTTTTTTTATAAGATATTCATCCACTTATTTTTTTAACATAAATTCATTGAATGCCTAAGTGCCAGCACTGTCTGGGCCCTGGGCCGTGAGAGTTTATAGTTAGGGGAGACACAGGCAAGCAACTCAATACCTTCAACTCCAAGGGTTACAAAGGGAAGGCACAGAGGGCCCTGATGCACACCATGGGCAATGGAATTGGATCAGAGAGGAATGGGGAATTCTTGAAGAGGGAAACCTCTCAGGGGGGACCTGAGGGCAGGGAAAAGTTGGCTGAGCAGAAAGCTGGGGGTTGAGGGTGGGAGTGGGGGTGGGGGAAGCATGTGCCCGATAGAGGGAAGAGCATGGGTGAGGCTCTGAGGGGACAGGGTTTGAAATCCTAAAGGCTCCCCATCCAAATTCTGAGGCCAAACCCACGAGGCCTTCCAGGGTGAGGGCCTGGTACTCTGCTGGCTTCAGTTCCTTGCCTTCCTTCCCAAACAGCCCCTCTTCCAGAAAGAGGGCTCTGACCCCCCCTCCCTTACCCACAGAGATGTCAGCGTCTGCTGACTCAGAGCTGAAGCTGAACTTTATTCGATGCGATGTAAGAGTCCACACTGCCCGTCTGATCCCAGGGATTGGGGTGAATCCTGCCTCCGGGGCCTGGCTGTGAGCTCCTAAGAACAGAGTTCTGCCTCTTTCCTCCTCCTCCCTCCTTCCCCGGATGCTCAGTCCTGGCGCTGGGGTCACAGGGCCTTTATAAAGTGGGTATGGCAAAGCCATTGCTCGTTCTGGTGACCACCGCTCCTGTAGGGGCCTGTCCCATGCAGGCTACTGTTGTGTCTGGGATTTCCCCAGAGGGGCTTTCCAGAGCCCTCCACTCCAACACCAGAGCCCAGCATTCCCTTCACTGCTCAAGGGTCTGGGACTCATGGCTTAGGGAGCAACCAACTCTACCTCATTTTAAATCCCCCTCGTGATACCTTCAACAATTGGAGTCCAGTCTGTGACGGGGAGCTCTCTCCCTTCACGTCCGCCCATGAACATCTGTGCCTGTCAGAAACTGCTTCCTTCCCCAGAGGGAGCCTGAATCTGCCTCCTCAGCCTGGTTTGTTCCTTCATTCATTCAACAGTGTTGAAAGCATGCTGATTCTGTGCCAGGCAGGGTTCTACGTGGTGTGCTGAGAACACAGCAGCGGGCACAATAAAGTTCTGCACCTCAGGGAATCTAACACGCAGAGGGGCGGAGGGACAAAATACGTGTCATGAGTGCTGACAGGGACAACATAGTAGGGTGAGAGAAGAGACGTTAGTGGGGAGCTGGCTGTGTGAGACTGGATGGTCAGGAAAGGCCCCGGAGGAGGTGCTCTCTGAGCAGACCCTGAAGCAGGGAAAGGGGGCACCCAACCAGGCCCTGAGGAAAGATATTCGGGCTGCCCACAGGGGCCCCCTCAGCCTCAGCATCTGCAGCCAAGGCGGCAGGGAGCCAAGTCCGGGCGCAGGCCCTCCCCACAGGACTCCTCCTTGAACCACGCATTGCTCTGCCCCCAAAGGAACTTCCAGCGGACCCTGTGCCTCCCTCAGGGTTAGCCCAGTACCCGTGGCATCACCTCCCCCACCACAGGCCCAGGATGCAGAGGCTACCTTCAGGGAGGCCCTTAGCAGAGGTAAGGAAATGGCGAGCTTTGTGGCTCTCCCCGGGCATGGGCACAGTGGACAGAGGGCACTTGTGTCCAGTACCTTGATCAGGGCTGGGCTGGGAACAGGAAGGAGGGGATCCAGAAGGAAAGAGCAGAGTTTCTATATGGCAGTGGGAAATGCCCTGGTTGTGGGGGCAGCCTACCTGGGTTTAAGCTCTGGGGCTGGCTGTGTGACCTTGAGTGATTCCCTTGGCCTCTCTGGGTCTCAGCCCCACCTCTGTCCCAGAAGGAGTAGGTCACCCAGCCTGGAGATATTTGACTGTGGGCTCTTCTCTCCCCAAGGCCCCCACTCCCTGCCCTCAATGACTTCATGGCCCAAGAATGTGGAGCCAGCACATGAGGCACTGGTTGTAGCAAGAAGGTCAAAGCCACAGGGAGTGGCTGTGACTGCCCAGTCGTCCCTCTTTGTCTTCCAGCCACCCTCCTGGCCCCCAGCGCCCCCATCCACTCTTGAGGGGGCAGGGAGGCAGGCTGGGTGGAAGATCCATGGATACTGGGTGGCCGTGTGGCTCAGGCTAGGAGAAGGGAGCTACTTCTTGAGCCCAAATTACCTCCTCAGCTTGGAGCCAGAATAGCTTGGAGCTCGTATCTGCAAAATTAGCTCTGAGACATTAGGGAGGATGCCACCTGGCCAGACTGCAAGCTGGCCGGGAAAAGTATTGAGAAGAGAAAGGCGGGAATGACCTGCTCCTGAAGAACTTCTCCCAAGTCCTGGCAGCAGAGTTCAGGGCCTACCGCCTGCAGCGGGCTTTACAGGGGCCTCTACCCACAAGAGGTGGAGACTGGCACCTGCCATCAGGAGAGGAGAGGCTGGAGAGTGGAGGTGCTTAGGAGACAGACTGTAGAAGCTTCCAGAAGAGAGGAGGGAGGAGGGGGAATAAGGAGATGGCTGAGGCAGTCTTGGAGGGGGGTTCCTGGAGGGGGCCTGGAGCAGGGCCCTGAGGTCAGACAGAGTCAGCAGTGGTGGCAGGAATGAGCTCTAAGTGTCTTAGGAGAGCTGAGAAGGAGAGTCTGAGAGGCAAGGAGAGCGCAGGGCAGGGGGCAGGGCTGCCTAGCTGCGGCCTATGGGAGCCCATGGGGGCACATCCTGACAAGGCTGATGCCAAGATCTAAGGAGGAGCCCAGGTAGCAGGGCGTCCCACTGGGCACAGATTTGGGGGTGGCTAAGCCCTGCTCGCTGTGGGAGGGGTCACAGAAGCCCCTGGGCTGTCAGCAGACAAAGGCCGTCAGCCAGCTGGGCCAGCATCGAGCTGCCCTGCCTGCCCCTCTGGCTGGAGCTGGCCCCAAAGGCCTTGGGACAGGGCTTCCTTCCTCCTCATGTTTTTGTTCGAGTTGATTAAATCTGAGGAATTTGTGCGTCCAGGAACAGAGGCCCGCGTGTGTGCCTTCAGCAGCCCGTGGTTATCAAATCCTCAAAGGGCAAAGTGCTCAGCGCAAAAGGAGCTGACAGTGGGTAGGAAGGAACGGGGAAGGCCAGCAGCCCCAGAACCTCAGGAACACCCTTCCCCAGGACTCCCAGCTCCTCCAGAGCACCTCCAGAACCTCAGCAATATGCCCAGAATGTTTGTAACATCACCAGAAACTCCAGAACCTGAGTATCACCTCCCATGAACCCCCAGAACTCCAGTGACATGCCAGAACCTCTAAAACACCTCAGAACCTTGGTCACCTTCCAAGAACCCTCCAACTCTGGCAGATCAAGCACAGGTTGGGACAAGATGGTCAAAACCATGCTCAGCCGCTGCAGAAGGCCCAGAGACCCCCACTGCTTACCCGCCCCCCCCCCAGCCCTGGGCTGGCAGAACCCCGAGAGGTCTACAACACCCAACTTCAGAGTCGCAGCAGCCCGGATCCCCAGCAGCACAGCAGAGAGTGCCCAAGGTGTGCCCCAGCCCAGAAGAGTGGAGCCAGCCCATGTGCCTGCCGGTGGAGCCCATGGATAGGCAGCCAAGGCAGGTTCAACCCCATGCAGGCCCCTGAGCTCTGGGGCGGCCCTTGTCTCCAGTGCACCCATGCACACACATATTGAATGGCCCCCAGCACACACACGTGCCTAAATCTGGCCACAGACTGAGCTTGACCCCATGCAGTAGCTGGAAAGCAGTGTTGTTGGCTGCTAAGCTCATGAGAGGGAAATGTGGATGGCTCTCTACCTCCTACCTCCCTGGCCATGTGGGAGCATCAGAAGCATCACCTGACATCCCCTTCCTGGAATTCTCCTGTCTCTCCACCAACAGTGTCATCATAGCACAAGGGATTCAGGCCAGACTGCTCTGGCATGAATGGGGACAGTGGTGAGGAGTCAGAGGAGGGTAGCTGGCTGTTCCAGGGGAGCAGCGTGGTCTTCTCCTCCCAGAGAGCTAGGCTAGAACTGAGGGAAGATGGGGAAGAAGATTTCAGCTCAGGACAAAGGTAGCTTTCTTACTCTCACAGAGTAGTGATTCCCCCCATCAGAGGAGGCAATCAAGAAGAGGCTGGTAACATCAAGATGCTACAGAGTGTTTCCTGCCTTCAGAGGAGGACTGACCAAAAGGCCATGAAGATTCCCCCAGTTATGAGAGCCCTGGATTCTCCCTTCCCCGCACGTCCTCCCTGGGGTGGTGGCACCATGGTCTGGCCTTTGAGATGCAGGCTTCCTACTGCCCTCCTTCACTGAGGATGCTGACTGCTGGGCAGATCCCCTAAGTTCTCTCTCCTTGTTCCCTGCCGAACATAAGACATGGCTCTCCATCAATCTCTTGCCCACAAGCAGACCCTACTCAGACACGACTCTTCTGATGTCTCCCTGCCTTTTGGAGTTCACACTAGCTCCCCAGTGTCCCCCAAGTACAGCCATCTCTAGGTCTGCAAGCTCATCCCTCAGAGTTATGCGGCCCTACTGTTCCTGCCCCCTTTCTGCCTCCAAGCCTTTGTTCATGCTCTGTCCCTGCCGGGTGCCTTCTCCCTGCTCCCCAACCTGTTCCATTCCTACCTGGCCCGCAAGGCTGGGCTCCAGCCTCACCTCCACCAGGCGTTCTTGACCTCTCTCTCTGTATCTCTTCCTTCTCCTTATCGATCACCCTGGGGAGTCCTGTCCCTCCAGGAAGGCAGAATGTTCCCCAGCAGCTGGGGAGTCCTCTGAGTGCCAGCACCAGCTTGCCTGGGACCCTGGAGGGACAGCTGGCTGTGCAGTCTCAGTAGTTGGCCCCAGCAGAGTCCCCAGCACCTGCTTTAAAAGGTGTTTGATCTCCTCCCGGAAAGGCAGCTCTCCTTCCCTCCAGCTCTGGCCCTGCCCCTCCTCCTGAACCCCCTCCCTGGCCTCCCGCCTCCCCAGGCCTCCTGCCTGTGATTCCAGGATCAGAGAAGCCCACCCCACCCCCACCTCTGCAGCTCAGGCCAGAGCAGGGCTGGGGCCCCACACAGCACACAGGGCAGCTTGTCTCCGGAGGAGCCTCTCCACCCAGCAAGCCATTTGCCCGAAACTTGATCTCCTTGGCCCTCGGAGTCACCTCATCGTGGAGAAGACTGTGCAGGGCGTCTGGCTGACTTTCCCCAGCTGTGGCCCCGGATGGGCTCGGGAACCCCCTACCCTCATTTGTCACCATCCATCACTCCCTGGGGGCCATTGCTTGATGGATTGCACCAAGCCGGAGGGGAGCCACCAGCTAAGCTTTTAATAACCCGATCAGCATCCTGCTGTGGCCTAGCTGGGCTGAGGGCCCTGACTGTGGGAAGGGGGGAATTGTCACACTTTCATGGGCCTTTGGGGCTCAAATTTCAGGTATGATCCACTCCAGGTGGAGAGCCAAAAGGCTCTCAGAGAGCTTTCTCTTCACCTCCTCATCGCCTAGCTCTCTACAGAAAAAAGCCTGAGACTCTGGGGCCTGCTGCTCCTCCCCAGCACATTCCTGCAACCCCCAAGGCTGCAGGAACAGTCACCTCTGTTCCCTGTCCCCTGAGCTGAGGTTTGGCTCAGGCTCGCCATGCTCTCCCCTCCGCCTCCTGGAGGAGGTGCCCTGGGTGGGAGTAAAGAAGACTGGGGAAGGAAAAAGGGCTCAGAGGTGCTAAAATGTGGTGCTGCAGGAGGTAGAGATGGGAGGGAAGGGATAAGTGTGGGTACAAGAAGCAGGGTCCTAAATTCCCAGGAGAAGGACACCTGGGGAAGCATCTTCTTCCTCCTCAAAGGAGAAAGGGGGTACAGTTAAGAAAAGGGTAGGGTAGCCCAAGGAGCACAGGCTTTAGGATGGGAGATTAGCTTCCAATGATGGTGAAGAGCCTGGAACAGACGGCACAGCAGAGAGGATGGTCCCAGGGCTGTGCCTGCTCTGTGAGAGAGAGGGAGGGAGGGAGAGAGAACAGCTCAGGCCAAGATGGGAGGGGTCCGCCAGCTCTGACCTAAGCGACATTTCCCCATGGAAAAGAAGGGTTTTTACATAGAAAGGGTTAAACCGACAGCACAAAGAGAGCATTAACCTTTGGCCCATTCTTAGGAATCTATCCTCAAGAAACACTTGCATATATAAGCAGAGAAGATGCCCAAGGCTGTTTGTAATGCAAAAAATTGGCAACAAGCCCAATATCCATTGATAAGCTTTGATAAGTCTATAGGCAAGGCACTAGTTAGCTGTCACAAGGAATGAGGTACCTCCTTATGGACTGGCCTGGCAGAACTCCAAGACAGAGTGCCAAATAACAAATAACATGGATGCAGGTTGCTGAGCAATACATAGATCGCCATCCCATTTAGTGTTCCTTTAAACTGAGGATACATATGTGTGTGTAAATACATAAAAAATGAATCTGGCAGACACACAGCAAACTGTTCATAGAGGTTGCACTCAGGGGAGAAATGAGTTTGGGAAAATGAAGGGGGATTTTTCACTTGTTTGACATGTACATTTAAAAATTATCTAGCTAGGCAGTTATCCACAGTAAGCAAAAGGAAAACATTGTAAGGCTGTGTTGAAGCCTACTGTGAGTGAGCAGCTGTGAAAGCATCACTAAGCCATGTGGAATGGATTCCGTCCCCAGCCTAGTAGTGCACATTCTCCAGCATCCCTTAAAGCTGGATGCAGCCCTGAGACTAAGGATTGGCCAATGAGATGGAAAAAGAAGTGCTGAGTATAACTTCCAAAGAGAGGTGTTCTTTAAAACAGAGGTGTTTTCTTTCCTCCTGTCCTCCTTCTAGTCAGCTGAAATGCAGTTCTCAATGATGGCTGGATCTCAAGCGGCTTTCTTGGACTATGAGGAGGAGGTCATGAGTTAATGAAGATAGAGCAGTAAGTTAGTTGCAAAGACAGAGACTGAACTAAGGCCAGATCTTAGGGCTTGAGGAGACCTCAGAGACCCCTGTTCTACCCATATCACCGTCATATCCAGAGGAAACCAAGGCCCAGAGAGGCCACATGGTGTGCCAGGGGCAGTGACTGAGCTAGGAGAAGTTTTGCCAGAGATTCCCACCACCACTTCATTCGCATGCACACGTAGAGCTCATGGCTCTTTCACCAGAAACCACCCTTCCCAGAGCTTGGACGCTGCTCCATTCTGTGGCTGGGGGACCCCCTCTGGGGCCCAGGCCTGGGGGTGGGGAAAAGGCCCCCAGAGTTGGTTAAGTGGCAGGCCTGGGACACAGCCCTCAGCATTAGGTCTGATAAGACAGTAGAACTCTGCCCACCGGTGCCCACTGGTGGGTCTGTCTGTCAGTATCTGCAATTTGGCTTCTTTCTCTCTCTGTATCTCTCTGCCCTTCTGTCTGCCTGTCTGTCCCAGTCCATCATTCTCTCTTTCCATCCTTATTGTTGTCTCCCTCTATGCCACACTCTCTCTGTCTGACTCACTCTGCCTGTCTCCTATCTTTCTGTCTCTCCTTCTAATTCTCTGTGTCTGCCTCATTCTTTCTCTGTTGATTTGTGTCTCTCCCTATACTCAGTCTTTGCCTTTCTGTTTCTCTCTCCTGCTCTTTGTTCTGTTTCTGTCTCTGAGCCTGACTGTGAAGTTTGTCTCTCCTCCTAAAGGTTTTAGGTGGTACCTTTTCTTGGGCTGTGTTGTGTGCTGACTTGGTGCTGCCCCTGCCAGCTCCTGCCCCTTCTCTCCCCCTTACCTTCCCTGTCTGTCTCTGGCGCTGTAGGAGGACTGGCACTGCTCTGAGAACCCCCACAGTCTGTAGGGTCTTGAGTCCTTAGAGCCAGCGGAGCAGCTGGGCAACTGGCACCTGGGCACACAGAAGACAAAGGTCAGTGCTGCCGATGCTGCCCAAGAGTCTGGCTCCTTCTCCTTCCTGCCACCCCAGGAACTTTATCCCTTCTGAGGGAGGCTGGCAGGGCGAGCTCAGGGATCACGCGGGCAGCCCCAGCTCCTGCTTGACTGAAGGCCAGAGCTAGAGGGCTTTGGGCATGACCCGAGACTCTCTTGACAGTGCTCCTGATGGGGCCGGAGGCATGGGGACTAGATCAGAGTCACCACTCAGAGAGGAGAGCTTCAAGGGAGCCAGGCCCTGGCCCTAAGCACCACAGTCAGTGGAGGGAAGAGACCAGGCTTCTCAGTTTGCTTTTACCACTTACCAGCTGAGTGACCACGAATGAGGCCCTTCCCTGCTCTGGGCCTCAGTTTCCCCATCTGTGCAATGGAGAGAGGCTGGCTGCTGGGCTTCACGTTGCCTGTCTGAGTCTGCGATTCTATCACCCCGTGAGCCTCTAGTACTGTGGACTTGAAGGGGGTGGGGTGCGGGCCTGGGACGCTTCCACTGTGGGGAGGAGGCTGCTGGAGGGGGCTGGGTACGGAAGTCTCATATGGAGCCGTGATGATCATGTGATCACACTGGCCTGGGAATCAGGAGGCCTGATGTCCAGGTCCACCCCTTCACCCACCCACCAGATCTCTCTCACCTCTGTTTCCCTGTCTGTAGGAGGGGATAATAGTCCCAGCCCCCAGGCCCTTGGGAGGATCCAGGAAACTCATAGATGTCCCTGCGGGGAGCATTCAGCTCTGCGCACAGGGAGTGGGGTGAGGTGAGAAGGAGTTGGAGATGGGTCTTTGAGGATGGAGGTCTGAGGGCCCCCAGGAGCCATGAGGGGTGTCAGCGGGGGAGGCTGAAGGAAGCCATTGTGGGAAGCAGGAAGGGCCCTCTGGGGTGGGCTAATTACAGGCCCAGTCTCTTCCAGACAAAGCAGTGGCCTCTGAGTGGTGATTCTTCCAGGGAAGAAAGAAGACTCGAGGGCCCCATTAAGGCCTTTCATGCTGGGACTGCCGAGGTCTGTTGCCTCCTCTCCTCACCCCACACCCCACCCCTTCTTGACTCCTGTGGGAGCTAGGCCTCTGCCTGGAGTTTAATCCTTGAAAACCACAGGAGGCTGAATCAGGGAGGCAGCTGGGAGTGGAGCAAATCCTAGGAAGGGAGTAGGGATCCGGTTCTGCTCTGCTATTCTGGGCTCAGTTTCTCCAGCTGTAGAATGGGAGTACTATCCAGTCCTGACCTGCTAAAATTCACTGAGGTCCCCAGACTTTCTCTGTGGAACTGAGATCAGACCCAAAGAAGCCTGAGCATTAGGAACTACTGCCTCCTGCCCTGCCACTTACCCACCATGCTGCTGCCCTCCCTCCTGAGCACCTGCCAGCCCACCAAGGCACCAGGATGCATCTCTGAGTCCAAGTGTGGGTCAACAGCCCAAAAGGGTCTTCACTTCTCACAGATGGAACCCAGATGAAATAGCCAGAAGAACCACTTCTTATTCTTTTCTGCACAAGCAGAAGCTGGGTCAGGTTTGGCCATCAATTCGTTTATCCTTCCATTCATTCATTCACTCATTCATTCATTCTAAAAGGCTTTAATGGTCCCCCAGTCACCTATCCCTTGGCCAGCCCTGTCCTGGGCACACAGAGATGATCTCTGAAGGAATGTTCAGTTGAGTGTGGGCAAATCGTCATTTGAGACGGGAGAGGAAGGTGCAGAGCATGACAGAGGAGGGAGTCACTAACCCTGTTCCAGAGGAAGAGTCTCTTAGCCAGTCTGGAGGATGAGCAAGGTGACATCAGGTGGGACCAGGCAGTTTGAGCAGAGGAAACAGCACCTGCAAAGGCAGAGAGGGAAGACAGGGCAGGCCTGGCCTGGGCAAAAGCGAGCTTTCCCTGGACATCATGCTGAGTGAAATAAGCTAGTCACAAAAGGACAGACGCCGTGTGATTCGACTTACGTGAGGTGCCTCGAGTAGCCATATTCCTAGAGGCAGGAAATAGAATGGTGGTTGCCAGGGGCTGAGGGTAAGGGAAACGGGGAGCTGCTGTTGAATGGGCATAGAGTTTCAGTTTCACAAGATGAAGACTTCTGGAGCTTGGTTGCATGACAATGTAAGTATACTTAACACTATTGAACTGCACACTTAAAAATGGTTAAGATGGTAAACTTTATGTTATGTATATTTTACCACCACTTTTAAAAAAGTAACCATACACACGCACCAAAAAAATGAGGCTTCCCCAGAGACTGAGTGGGGGAGGGGAGGCCAGCAATGGGAGGCCTGGGGGTGTCAGATGTGGAGGGCCCTCAAAACATGCTAAGACCAACACAGTCATCTCAGCTCCTTTGTAGAAAGTTCGAGGGAGGGAAAGAAGGAAGCTGGGGGGAAGAGAGGAGTGTTAGCCTCCACTTTCGGGACAAACCTACTAGGAAGAAGGGTTGCCCGCATGGGGATGTTTGCAGGGGTGTGGGGCCGGGTGCAGTGCACAGAGGCTGGCCCTCGGGCAGGGGAAGTGACTCCCATCTTGTGACATCTCTGGAGGTCACTACAAACATGCAAAGGAAGAGAGCCCCTTCCACGGAATCACTGGATGTCCAAGGCCTTAGACCCAGAAGAGGCAAACCATGGCCCCGGGCCCCAGGCTGGTGGGCCAGGCGTAGCAGTTTAGGCAAAGGTTTCCAGGGAACCTCTGCCACCCACCCTCTTCCCCAAATGGCCAGACTGTGGCCTTTCCCAATATGACTTACAGAATTTCAGACTGCCAGAACTGTGGGAAGACTCATCCACCTGACTCCCACCCATTGTACAGATGGGGCCTCTGACACCCAGAGAGGGAAAGGGAGCTGCAAGTCAGGTGACTAGAACCCTGGTCTTCTAAAGCCTGTTTGCTTCACTTTCTCCACGGGGGACCTGAAGACACTGAATTTTAATTATTCCAGAGGAAGTCTTTGGCTGGGCTGGCCAGTACCATTTTTAGACTGCTTCTCTCTTACTTTATGAAAATGATGCATTCTAGTCAAGATGACTTCAAATGAACTCTTTTCAATGAAATCTATGCTGTCCACAAATGTACTCTTTAGACTCAGAACTGTACTTCTACAGTTTTAGGGTATAAAAGTCCCTAAGAGTATGAATTTCAATCTCTGAGCCAGTCCCAGGACATGTTTAGTAGGAGAAAGCATAGATGGACTTAGACTCTCTAGGTTCAAATCTCAGCTCTGCTTCTTGCTAGCCATGTATTCTGAGATTCTCTCAGCCTCAAATTCTTCACCTGTAAAATGGGGATAATTATATTTACCTCAAGGAGCCATATAGAGTGCCTGGCACCCAGTAGCTGCTCAATGATGAGTATCATAAATGATGATGATGATGATACTGGATAAGAATGAGAATGATGGTGATGGAGGTGATGGTGGTGATGGTGCTGGTGGTGGTGATGGTGATAGTCCTGGTGGTGATGATGGTGGTGGTAGAGATGGTAATGGTGGTGGTGATGGTAGAGATCTTCTTATGAAGAGTGTCCAGAATCTCCCCTCCCCCACTGGATATCAGCAAGACCCAAGATCAGGAAGGATGGGTTCCAGCTTGACAACTCTTTGGTATAAGAAGCTCTGAGCTCTCTGTAAAGTGAAGCTGTGCCTCATATTATGAGTTTTGAATAAGAAGGTAAACTGGTTCCAGAAGCAGGTGCTATGGGCATGCTCCTGAGGAACAGACACTCTTCCCTTGAGATGCACCCCTGCACCCAACTCAAGACCTCCTGGGAAGGAAGAGGCATGTGGTCCTCACCCGTGTACTCCTCACACCAGTTCACCTCATCCCTGACCCTGCTCTAATTTTTTCCATAGAACTTATCTTCTGGCATACATTACAATTTACTTATTTTCTATATTTAGAGCTTATTTTCATTTGTCCCCACCTCCCTCCCCTACTAGAAGATAAGCTTCAGAAAGGCAGGAAATCTTTGGTTCGCTGCTGTATTCCAAAAGCCTAAAATAGTGCCTGGCACACAGTACATGCTCAATAAATATTTGTTGAGTGAACAAAATCCCGCCTAAAAGGGAGGGGTCAATGGCTGCCTTTGTTACCCAGGGCAGACCCAGCTTCCTGGCTTGTTACCTGGGTTCCAAACAAACAGAGAGGGGTGGGTGTGGCCCTGAGCACCCAGCGTGTAGGCTTTCAGACTGGGCCCAGGCTGGGACTGTGGGCCGTGCTCAGCCCGGGGGGTCCGTCCCTGACATGGCCACGGCCTACAGGGGGCCTGAACCCTGGGTCCCTGCAGGCCAGCTGAGCCAGAGGCTAAGGGCCGAGGAGAAGACACTGGACTTGGAGTTTGAGGTCTTGAGTGTGGGGTTTAATGAGGAGGGCAGATACGCCCTGCAGCTGTCAGTTGAGAACCCCCTGCAGGCCAGCTCTGGGGCTGGGGTGCAGCTGCAGGTAAATGATGGGGACCCCTTCCCTGCCTGCTCTGCTGTCACCGATGTCATTGAGCAGCAGGATCCTGGCCAGAGCCTCACCCTCACCAGGAGAAAGTTTGTCTTCACTTTGCCCAAAGGTATGAAGTAAGGGTGGGGTTTGAGGGGAGAGAAGGACCCTCCAATTCCTGCCCCAGCCCCTGTCAGGGACCCCAGGGGGCCTCAGAGAAACCGGGAGGGGCAAGGTCAGCGCTCTAGACTGAATCCCGAAGCTCTGCCAGTGTGACCGTGCGCAAATGCTGGCCCTCTGTGAGCCCCTGCCTCCTTCAGGGTGACATGGCGATGCTGATGCTGGCCACACAGGGTGAGGTGAGGAGGAAGTAAAAGGACAGATGAGGAACGGCTTTATGAATTTACAAGAGCTGAGCACACAGCAGGTGTGGGGACAGTCCCACTGGATGTCACACTGAGCACCATTAGAGCTGGCACCCTGAGTGTCCAGCCCTGAGTACCACTGCACTGTGGGTATGAGGGTGGACAGAGAGGTGGAGACCCCGGCCCCGCCTTCAGGAAGTTTCCAGATCAGGTGGTGAGGCAGGAATCCCAGAGAACAGTTAAGTGATCTGGAAGGAGCAGAAGATCCATGCCTAGACTGTGAAGCCATCCAGGCAGGCTTCCTGAAGGAGGAGGCATATGAGGGAATGGGGAAACCAAGTCCCAGGACTTCAGGTGGCCAGAGATCAGGGATGGGTTGAACTCTTCCCTCTGGGTGGCAGGACCTAGGACCACCTCACAGGCTAAGAGCCCTCCTCTCCCCCTTCAGTAAAGGGAGGTGGCGGGGGCTGGGGCCTGTGGGGCGGTCACCCACCAGGGAAATCTTAGCCAAGCCTGACTTCAACATAAAGGCCAGGCAGCCCATGCCTGTCCTCCTCACCCGCTGGGGGAGGCAGGGAGACCATAGCTTGTCCCTGAGCTCCATTTCTCCCCACCCAGGGTTCTGCAAGAACGATGGGCAGCATGATGCCCAGCTGCGGGTGGAGGCACTGAGGCTGGGCGGGGCCTCAGGAAGCCCGGCCCAGCGGGTGGGCGAGGCCATCTTCCCCATCTACCCACGCCCAGACCACCCACGCATGAACGTCTCCGCGCTGGAGCATGAGGATCTGTACCGCTACTGTGGCAGGCTGGCTCTGCTCCGGGCCAGCGCCGACCCCATGGCCCGCCACTGCGGGGGCCTGGCCTACAGCGTGGCCTTCCACGTGCACTGGGCCCCTCAGCCTCCCTCCTCTAGCTGTTTTCTGGACACCGGCCAGCCAGAACCGACATCACCACGCCCAGAGCCCCAGCTGCCCAGGCTGCAGGTGGGTGACCTGGGTCCCAGCTCAGGTTCTGGCATCCCTGTTCCCCAGTTAGAAGACCCAGCATTTCTGATGAGCCTGGCTGTCCCCATTCCTTCACTGAGCAGAGCGGCAGAATTTCCCAAGGTTGCCTCAGTCAGTTCTGGAGAATGTGCAGCCTGAGGATGGACACACCAAGTCCCACTTTGAAGGGAGAGACAGAGAAGGGAACAAAGGCCGCACAGAGTGGAGACACAACTGGGTAGGGTTTCTTTTGCCCAGTGGGTGAGTGTCCCCTGGGACCCTTCAGCCCCCAAACTCAATCTCACATGTTCTCACCAGGTTTTGAGGGAGGCCCAAACTGACCGTGAGACGGAAATCTCTGTGTCCACCCTCCAGCCCTCTCAGCTCCCACCACAGCCAGGAGGGACTCGGCCCTGAATCTGGGCCCCGGCAGCCTCAGGCCCGCGTGAAGGAATCTAATCCTTGTCCAAGCTGTAGGAGGGTTCCCCATTGTGGCCGTGCTCTGCAACCAGGCAGTGTGTCTGGTGGGCCTCACAGCCGGTACAGGTGGAAACTGGTAGAGCAAGTAGCAGCCCATTTCACAGGTGGAGAAACTGAGGATCATCCCCAAGGATGCTTGATTCCATTTAATGCGTACAATATTTCCTGAGGACCTTAGTGCATGGAATCCAAAGCTATATCAGTCCCTGGGCTCAAGGTGCCACCTGACTTGAAGACAGGCACAACGTGGGCATCATATGGTCCTGTAAGGCATACGCTGGAAGGAGAGCTCTAGTGAGGGAGTGGGCGGGTCTGATTTTGCACCCTAGGAAAGGCTTTTCAGAAGAGATGCCATTTGAGATGAATCTTTCATTCCTTCGTTCATTCACTCATTTATCCATCAAACATTTGTTAAATGCTAACTCTGTCAGACTCCATGCTACGTGGGTAAGATTTAGGGATGGCATTCTAGGCTTTGAGGAGGATATTCCAGGAGGAGGGACAAGAATAAGCTGACTGAGGAGAAGGAAAGGGTTGGCTGGCAGCAGCAGGAGCTGAGGTTGAAACCAAAAGTTTGCAGGCAGAAGATACCTGGCTCTCCTGCAGCACCTCTCTCCCAGCAGAGCGCTGGTCTGGGGCTGAAGTGGAGCCCAGGGTGGTGGGCTGAGTCAGCCTAGAAGAGAGCTGATAGGTGAGAGAAAGAGGAGGGAGTCAGGGTACAGTGGCAAAAGCGCTGGGTGGTTATTCAATTCAGGAGGCAATGGGGGACCACCAGAGGGGTTTGTGCAGGAGAAGGACATGATGTGAGCTGTGGTTTAGACAGTGATCTGGCAGCATGTGCCAGGAGAACTAGAAGGATGGACCAGGGACCCAGGGGCCAGCTTCTCTTGCTCAGGTCTCAGCCTGTTATATGGACCACTTTCACCTCTGTTCGTTCATTCATTAGTCAGTCAATCGACAAATACTTTTGACCACTATTGCATGCCCACCTCTGTGCTGGGTGCTGAGGATACAGTGGTGGGTTTGTGAGTGAGACGGATGGTACCTGGGTTCCTACATGACATTCTCTTCCCTCAGAGTGCAAGCTGCCTGACTTCAGGGCCTGGCCCCTGGCCCCTCTGTCCTTCAGTTTGTCACAGGACTAGACACGCAAGAGGCTCAGAGCTCAGGGAGAAGAGGTCGCCTGCTCCCCAGGTCCCAGCATGCCCTGGCCACCCTGAGCCAGGGGCCATGTGGACAGCTCTTTGCAGGCTGCAGCTCTGAATGCATGCAAGGGAGGGGGAGGCTGCTGCAGGGAAGGGGGACCTTGGGACGACTGAGCCATCCTCAGCAGCTCTAATTTCTGTTATTTAACGCCATCATCTCCCTGCCATTCTCCCTCTCAAAGTGTCAGATGTCTGCTTCTACCAAGACAAGAAAATGGCTTTCAAGGGAGAGGAAAATCGCTTCCCCCTGGGGGTCAGCAATCACAACCCTGACTACAGGGCCGGGAAGCTGGTGGGGGAACAGACAATGGAGAGGAGTCCTTCAGAGAATAGAGGACTGTTTCTTTCAGGTCAAGGGAACTCATCCAGTGGCTCAGCCTGAGGAAGCCAGGCACCTTTCTGGTGCTGCGACTTGGGGGTCCAAAGACACAGGTGGAAGAGCAGCAGCAAAACCAGGCTCTCAGTGAGGACTGGGGCCACATGCTATCCTTTGGGCCTGTGGCCAGCTCCCTGGGGAAGTGGATGTGGCCTAGAACCACAGGGACCCTTGAAATCATCCTCCCTCTCCTCCTTGCAGATAGGGAAAATGAGGGAAGGACTTAACCCAGCTCTCTCTGGTTCTCAGCTGAAGAGGAGGTGAAAGGGATCTGAAAGGGGAGTAGGTCTGGGTAGTGAGAAGAAAAGGTAGCAAGCAAGAAGGATGGAGAGGAGAGGAGGGAATTGCATTCTTGGTTGCAGCCCAACTTCAGCCATATTCAGTTCAAGGCCAGGAATGAGTAGACCCAAGGCTGCCTTCCCTGCATTGATCTTGTCTTTTCCAAACTATCCTCAGTCCTGTCTGCATCAGGCATTTCAACCATTGAATCTGTTCAATTTAGAACGTTATTGTAAGCTCACAAGTTGTTCTCCAACTTGTACATCATTTTTAAAAAGCACAACTGATGAGGGTCATGGGATGAGGAGTAGGGTAACAGTGGAGCAGGGGGGCAGGGGGATTAGGAATGCAATGAAGAATGAGTAGTGAGCAGGAGGCAGGGCTTAGAGTGAGTTTCAATGGCTGACTGAATCTGAATCACTTTGCTTTTCAGCCATGCCCCACAGGTCACATAGTCCTAATGGCCTCCCCAGTGCTGGTCCCAGCCTTTCCAGAATCCTGGAGACTCTGCTGGAACAATCAATTCCCCTTGAGCTAACATTATATGAACAGTGAATGCCTTCCCTTCTGCTGTCCTCAAGTTGCCTCCTCTGCGTGTGTGTGTTGGGGAGGGGGATGAAGGACATATGCCCCAGGATGTTTCCAACATGTACAGTCACAGACTCCAGGATAGAGATCACCCTCTTGGCCCCTGACCCATGAGTGGGGGGCTGGGACATGCAGGCAGGGGCTGCAGAGGATGTTTACCAAGCATGGGAGGGAACCAGCTCCAGGCCTCCTTTCCGGGCACAGCTCTGGCAGACTCATCCTGTCCCCTGAAGCTCCCTGCTTCGCCCCTTGGCAGGTTTGAGACCACATGGCTGTGCCACCCCAGGGACCCCAAGGCCCTCCTTTCCCAGGAGAAGAGGGAGTCTATCCGACCAGAATGAGGGTGGCCTGTCCAGTGCAGAGGGGGCAGAGTGGGTCCCGAGGGTGAAGGAGACAGCGAGGTGCAGGCCAAAGCCGGGCTGCTGGGCTGGCTGGGGGGCCCACTCCTCTCTTTTAAAGGTGAATGTGGCCTCCTGGAGGGTTGGGGGGCAGGGGGAGACCACAAGAGCCTTGGGTCTGGAGCTGCAGGGCCTTCAGGGGCCACATTGCTCCTGGTACCTCACTCACCTCTCCAAGAGATCCTGCAGGTTTAGAGACAACCTCCCACAGGCAGGACTGTTTAAGAGGGAAACTTTTGGCTGGAAATTCCCAGTGATGAAATTTCTGGGAAGATGAACTTAAAAATTCCTTGCTTGCAGCTCTGGGAGCCATCCTGGGGACTCCTTCCCTCTAGGCCCAGAGCTTCTCCCGCAGGGCTCAGAGTGGAGGGGAGAGAAGGAGGGCTGTGTTGCCCGCCCTCCCCCATTCCCTCCCTGACATTCACCTCTTCCAAACAATCGCAGTTTTGTTTCACGGAAACGATTCCATTCCCCAGAGCCTTTTAAATGATGCTTTCAAGGGTCTTTTTTTTTATTCTTTCCATTTAAAACACTTTTTTTTTTTTTGCCCTGGAGGGGAAAAGAAGAGAAGGGAAAGCTAATAAAGCAATCACCAAATGCTGAGCACCTGGCTCTAAGCCTGTGGCTTCTGACTGTGGCTTTGGCACCAATAGGCTGGGGGCTTCCATTAAGGAGAAGTGGAGGGGAACAGAGCAGTCAGGGGTTTGCCTAGCTCCCCTCTGCCCTCTGTCCCTAAACTCTGTCCCCACCTCTCTCTCCCTTTGTTGCCTCCCTGCCTCCCCCTTCCTCCCCTCCCCTCCCCCTTCCTCCCTCCCCTCCCCTGCCCACCTCTGTGATTCTCTCAGTCCTTCTCTGGTTGAAGCTCCAGCCTTGCCCTCTCACGCCCCTAAGCATCTTCCTGCCGGTCAGCTGGCCAGCGCACTCCGGATCTTCATTCTCCTCCCCTCTTTGCTCTGCTTTTAAATTCATTATGCCTTTTATTGCTCGCTATTGCATACACTATTTCTATTGCCCTGGAGACTGGAATGGTTCAGGCGGGGAAAGGCCCACAATGTGGATCTCATTAACTTTACTGCCCCTTTCATCTCTGGTGGGGGCGGGGAGCTGGGCACCTCTTTGCTCTCCCTTCCGCTTGGTACCAGACCTCTGGAGTCCCTGTCGGCTTCCCTCATCTCGTGAAGCTTTGCCTTCTGTCACTCCCTCCCACTCTCCTTGTGGCGGGGGTCTCACAGGTGGGGAGAGAGGCTCTGGGAGGCAATGCCTGGACGCTGCTGACAGAGTGGTGGGAGAAGGGAAAGTCGAGCACAGGTTAGACCAGGACGGCTAGTTCCCTAACGCCCCAGTCCCTCTGTGCTGGGACGTGTCGCCCCTCCTCCTCCCTTCCAGTGCTCCGTCAAATACAGAAGATATGAGCAGGTTAGCTCCTCTTTGCAAATGAGGCAGTTTTATGGGCTTTAGAAAAACACTCCAATTGTTCCCTCAATTACCCAGAGTGGATTGAATATATTAATCTCTCTCTTAACTCGAGTGAGAGACTCAGCTGCTGCCCCTCCCCCAGCTATGAGCGCCCCTCCCCCAGCACGTGCAGGAGTGACTCCCAGCCCACCCCTCTCGGCCTCGGCCCTGAGCAGGTCAGCCTGGGTCCAGCCTGTCTCTAATACACACACACACACACACACACACAGGCACGCACGCACGCACGGCGGACAGCTGCTTTGCATTTCTCTACCAATTTTCATTGATTTTCTCCTTTGCTGCTATTTGGAAGGGACTTTTCCTTGAGTAAACTTGATCACAGGGGCGAGGGGGGTGGGAGGGGGACTTTGGGCGGCTCCCCCTTCTGCTCCTGTGACAACTGCCTCCAGCTTAAACACACTCTGCCCCAGGCAGCTGAGCCCGTTAAAAGCTACCTGAGGTTTCCCTTTGTAGCTCGATTTTCTTTTATTTCAGGGGAACAAAGGCACTGTCAAGGCTTCCCAGAGCACTGTCACCAGGCAGGGAGGGGTGTAGACTCGTCACCATGGCGGAGGGCTGAGGCTGGCAGGAGAGGTGGGGCTGGCCCCAAGGAGGGTGGGCTGGGGGATGTGGCCAGCCCCTCTCAGGAAGAGAAGGGCCGTTGGCTAAATGTCCTGTACCACAGTTACCCTGCAGGCCGCCTGCTGTCCCCACTTCCACCTCAGTGGCACTGAAGACTTTCTTTTAGGAGAAAGACCTAAAAGGAAACCTCAGAGGTCCCTGGGCGGAGTGGATAAGACCTGAAAATATATAAGTTTCGGGGGGTGGGGGGGTCCCATATTTGTGTCCTTGCCCAAGCCAGTCTCTTCATCATCACCCCGCGTGGTTTCCAAGTTGTCTGTATATGCCTTTGGAGTCCTATCAGGGTCAGGGCTGGGAGCTCAGTGGGGTGGGGTATAGGAGAGTTTTGGGGTTCAGCCAGCTTACAGTGGGAGGCAGTTCACTGGGGTCAGGTGGACCTGGGTTCCGAGCAGTCTGTGGCATTTATTTAGGAGCTGTGCAACCTTATGCAGGTGACATAACTTCCCTGAGCCTCCATTTCCACATATGTAAAATAGGGGAGAGCAATTCCTGTGGTCTGTCTTGCTGGGAGGATTAAACGCACTGGCTTATGGTTCCCCCAGCCCTGCAGGAAGTGGTTAATAAACGCCTGCAGTTCCAGTAGCAAGTTTAGACGTCTACATTGGGCTAAGCAGTGGGTCTGGCCTCAGTTTCTGCACCTAGACAATGGAGTTGCTCCTTCTTGCCAAGCTGGCCTCCCAGGGGAGGGGTATGGGGGAGAACTTGTGAGCCCCATTGTCTCAGGCTTTGGGGTGGAGGGGTGGGGGTGGGGGGGTGGCAGGAGGGCTACTCTGGGAGGAGGCCCCATTAGCAGATTGTTGTAAGGAGCACACCAGACAGCTCTGCTGCCCCTCCCCCATCCCTGCCTCCCCCTACTCTGCCCAGGGCCTGCTGCTGACTCACACCTCCTGGAGGCCCTGTGCGTGTGCATTTGTGGTGTGTGTGTGGGGGGGTGGGTGAGGGGGATTTGGAGAGAAAAGGGGTACCCACCTCTGACATCCTCCCAGCCAGCCCCAGAGAGCAGCCGATGGGCCCCAGGGCAGGGCACCGTGGTGGTCTTCTCATCTCCAAAGATCACCTCACAGGGAAAGGAGGGAGGGTCCAATTATTGTGGCCTTTTAGGGTCATCTCCCTCTTCTCTCCTTCACTTACACCCCTGGACGGAGGATGTACCCCGAACAGAGACTCTGAAACACAGCCCCCGTCATGCAGACACACAGGAACACATATGTGCAGTGTACCCAGACCCACACAGCCTGACATGCAGAGACACCCCCCCATCACAAAGAGAGAGTCACCCTGACTCACTGATGGACACCATGAGGCACACACGCTCCCACACCCAGACCCACACCTCCTTGGGCCCCCCTGGTTTCATCTCCATACAAACCCCCTAAGTACAGCCTCTACCAGAGGAGGAAGAGGCTTCAGGGATGAGGCATGTGTGATGTATGAGGTGAAATTAAAACCCCATGCCAAACCAAGCTTTAATAACTGATCTTTAATCAAACAGCAGATGGGGAAGGGCAGCAGGGAGGGAAGGCTGACAGCCCCTGTCGGACTGCCCAGGTCCTGGTCAGGGGTTGTCCTGTCAGGAGTCAGCGGAGATGCCACAGCCTGAGTCCTCGGCTGGTTCTGCAGAGTCCCTGGGCTCAGCAGCAGTTGAGGCCAGCAGGGACCAGCCCCATCCTAGGATGGATGGAAGATGAGTGGGGGATACCCTTCTTCCATCTGGATCTGACAGCCAGCCCTGGAGTCCAATGGTCCAACCTCCTCGGCCCGGGTGTTCCTCCATCCATCCATCCACCCACCCACCCACCCATCCATCCATCCATCCATCCATCCACCTGCCTGTCCATCATCTATCCAGTCCCCCAGCAGTAAACGAGGGAGCTGTATCCCCTAGCCCTTGCGGAGCTGGCAGGCTGGGCAAGGAGAGGAAATAGGAGGAGTTGGAGGACAATGACTTTCCAAGCTGACTGTGAGGGCTCCTGGGACTTGTGGAGGAAGTGATGGGCATGAGCTGGATGGTCATCAAAGACTCAGTGTGCTGTAGGAAAACCAGTTCTGGCGGGGAGTCAACGACCTTGGTTTAGGATCCCGTTTCACAGTTGCATAAGAGCTGTTTGACTTGGAGCAAACCCCTTACCTCCCTGGGCGTCAGGTTCCTCGCCTGCACGATAAGCAGAGCAGTGTGCACTGATGGGGAGGGTGTGAGGCTCACGTGAGGAGGAGGGTGGGAAATTGCTTGGTTCATTAAAACCCACCTCACAGATGTCAGCGGACATCTGCTCCCTGCCTCAGAGAATGGGGAGGATTCCAGTGGAGACTGAGGAGAGTGGTTTTCAAGAGGAGAGGACAGTGTGAGCAAAGGAGTGGAGGCAGGAACATGGAGGTGTGTGAGGGAACAGCAAGCAGGGAGAAAGGATCAAGTGGAGAGAGCATGTTTACGGGATGGGGGAGTTGCAGGGGATGCCAAGGGAGTGGAGGATAGATGCCAGCTCCAGGGCTCTGAGCCCTCTGCTAATACTTGCCCGGGCTGCTCTGGGCCAGGCTGGCAAAGAGGGAACCTGCAGAGCCCACTGGAGCATCGTCTGGGTCCGGGGAGGTGGGCAGGGTAGCATTGATAATGGCCATTTTCTGGAGCAGGAAGCTGAGCCCCTAGAGGAGGTGGGCGGCTTACCCAAGGCTCCCCATTGAGTCAGTAGAAAGCCAGGCTGGAACCCAGGTCTCCACCGTATGTTTTGGTTTTTCTCGTACAGCAGTCAGCATAGAGGTGGGATGACTTAGAGCATTCTCTTCCGAGGAAACTCGAAACTCTACTGGGCTTTCTAGGCCATGTGACAGGATCACGGGGAAGCACTTTGGGGGAACAGCTTTCTTCCTAGTGGCCCCATATCATATCAAGTCCAGCCAAGACAGATTACTAAGTGTTAAGCTGACCCCAGCAGCGAGTGCTCATTGTACTGGATGGTTTGGGGGCAGGACTGGAGTTGGGGTTGGGGCTGTCAATGGCTCAGAGTCCCCAGGCAAACCCCCTGGCCCACTAGAGTTGGCTGATGCTACTTAGAAAAAAGTGTTGCGGGACCAGCCCGGTGGCTTAGTGATTGAGTTTCCATGCTCTGCTTCAGCGGCCTGGGGTTTGTGGGTTCAGATCCTGGATGTGGACCTACACACTGCTTGTCAAGCCACACTGTGGTGGCATACCACATACAAAATAGAGGAAGACTGGCACAGATGTTACCTCAGCAACAATCTTCCTCATGCAAAAAGAGGAGGATTGGGGGCCGGCCTGGTGCCGCAGTAGTTAAGTGCGCACCTTTCACTTTGGCAGCCCAGGGTTTGCTGGTCCGGATGCCGGGTGCGGACATGGCACTGCTTGGCACACCATGCTGTGGTGGGCGTCCACATGTGCGGTGGAGGAAGATGGGCATGGATGTTGGCTCGGGGCCAGTCTTCCTCCGTGAAAGGAGGAGGATTGGCAGCAGTTAGCTCCAGGCTAATATTCCTCAAAAAACAGAAAAAGAGGAGGATGGGCAACAGGTGTTAGCTCAGGGCCAATCTTCCACAACAAAAAAAAGAAAGAAAGAAAGAAAGAAAAAGAAAAAAGTGTTGCATAGGGGCTGGCCCAGTGGCATAGTGGTTAATTTCGTCTGCTCAGCTTTGGTAGCCCAGGGTTTGTGGGTTCCAATCCCGGGTGCAGACCTACATGCTGCTCATCAGATCATGCTGTGGTGGCATCTCACATACAAGATAGAGGAAGATTGGCACAGATGTTAGCTCAGGGACAATTTTCCTCACCAAAAAAAAAAAAAAAAGAGTTGCATAAATAGCCCCAGCACAGAAGTAAGCCCATACCCACCCTGAGCAGTGAAAGGAGTAGATAAACATGGACGTTCGACTCAGGCATGAATTCAGATGTCTGCTCTGCCCCATACTAGGTGATCCTGATCAAGTCATTTCACTTCTCTGACCCTCTGTTTTCTCCTCTGTAAAATGGGGATAATGATGCTTACTCTGCTGCGTGGTTGTGAGGATTAAATAATATGCTAGCCTGACTGCATGCAGGAGGAGAGAGGATCGCAAAGACTTCCAGAATACAGATAGACCTGGAGGCACCATGGATTCTGCCACCTTCCAGCTCTGGGACGTGGCCTCTGTGTTCATCTGTAAGATGAGGATGAGGACAGTACTTCCCTGACAGGATTGTTGAATTGAATATGTCGGCAATTTAAAGAATGTGTACTAAAAGCTAACGAAACATCAGCTGTGATGCCAGGTGAATGGCAGCTGGCCAGACATGCGGGCGGGCGGGGCGCTGCACTCAGGGGAACGGAGCAGCTTAGCAAAGGCCGGGATGCTTGAAAGCTGTGGTTTCTTTTGGGCCCAGGGCAGGTGGGCGGCGGGGAGGTAAGGGTGGCCAGTGTGAGAAGCCTGCCCTTGAACCACTGTTGGGTGATGGTGGGGGCCAGTAGAGCAGAGGCCCTTGCGGGGGTGTTATTTTAATCTTCCTCTTCAAGCCTAATTGCTGTTTGCGGGTGTTCCAGCCGGTGTCAGAGGCGCCTCCCTCAAGCTTGTTCTCCGGGCCTCTGTCCTCCAGGAGACAGGTGGGCTGGGCCAGCTCTGCGCTGCATTAATACGCTGCAAATGCGATTTCATGGCTTCAAATGAGATTAGGGCCAGAGGCTGGCGTGGGCCGGGGGCTGGCGCTGAGCAGGGAATCTGAGATGAGGGAATTGGGATCCCAGGCGACTAGGCCAGAATAAGCAGTTTCCTGTAACTGGAGCTCCTGGGACCTGCAGGCTCATCCTCGCTGCAGAGCTGCAGAGCGCCTGAGGCCTTGTCGGGCAGTGGGGTCTCTGGGCTGTCTCCTCTACTCCGGACTCCCGACAACCCACCTCAGTAAGGGAGAGGGCTGTGGTTGCAAACGCAGGCTCTGCAGTCAGATGGCCTGGGTCTAAAGCTTGGCTCTTCTGCTCCTGGTTCTGCCTCTGTTTTCCCATCTGTAAGATGGGGACTACAGTAGACCCGCCCTCCAATGCAGTTGTGAGGACTGGGTTAACCAACGTGGAAAATGCGTGGAATAGTGCCTGGCACATCACAAGTGCTGGTTGTTAGCTTTTATTATGAGGTTCACACACCAACTATCCATGTCCTAGTAGAGGGAGAGGGCCCCTGAGGGCTTGGACTCAGGAGGAGAGAGGGTTATTTGGGCAGCCAGCATCACTGTCCCAGGCCAAAGTAGGGTGTCTAGGGAACTAACAGGGAGGAGGAAGGCATCAGATGCTAATGTCATCCCTCACTCATTCAGTGAGCACCCGGCTGGTGCCAACTCTGTGCCAGGTAACAGCTTGGGCCCTGGGGACGGGATCACCAGGTACAGTCCTTGGCCTCAGAGAAGTCAATAGTGGGTCGTGAGCCAGGGCAAGGGGAGGTCCAGGGCTGTGGATGCGATGCCCCTGGGTGGGGGTGGAGACAGTAGGGGAAGGTGTCAGGGGAAATTTGCTGGAGCTTATTCCATTTGTGTCTTGAAGAAGCACCATGAGTTATTTAGGCTGGCAGAGGGAGAAGCACAGTCCAGGTAGATGGAGCAGCACATGTAAAGGCCAGAAGGCTGGAGAGACCAGAGCCCATACAGGGGGCTGTAGGCATGCTGTGTGGCTGGAATGCAGGTGTGAGGCAGGGACCAGCCGCAGTGAGGCTGGAGGGGCTGGGGTGAGCAGACCGTGAGGCCTGCAGGGGTCTCCTGAGAGAGGATCTCTCCTGAGAGCAGTTGTATGAGGCAGGGGAGGGACTTGGTCAGATTTGTGGGTTGTAAGAGCTGGGGTGAGGGAACTGGTTGAGCCTACTGCCCCCCAGGCCTCTCCACCCTGAGTGGACCCCCTACTCTGCCTTGGCACGGTCCTGGCAGATGGCTGTCATTGCTTGCCCTTTATTTGTTTAGTCCCTTGTTAATGAGTTATTGATTTTTTAAAAGAAGAATGCCCCAAAGTCACGCTGTATCTTTAGCAAAATGATTCATGACACGACAGTGGGACCTGGGTGGCCCCAAACAAGAGCGCTGGTTACCAAACACTGAGAGGGCTCCTTCAACATGGTGATCAGTAAACGTGCCTGCTGAGCAAACGGACGCGGTATCAGCCAAGAGGGAGACCAGCGCACCCATTAGCAATCACCCTGAGTCTCCCGTTGCAAAGCTGGGGACATAGAGGCTCCAGACCGCCATAAACTGGCGTGACGGCAGGGGAGGCTCGTTTCCGTGCCACCTGCCATGTGCCAGGCACCCATTCTCTCACCTAGTCCTCACTGCTCCCCTGCAAGAGAGGATTATCCTCTCTACTTTGCAGATGAGGAACTGAGGCTTGAGGGGTCCAGGGACTTGCCCAAATGCTCACTGTGGGGCTTGGTGGATTCCAAGCCATCATGCTTTTTGCTGCCCAACGTGGTGGTGCTGGGCCAGGCTGGTCAGGGGGACCAGAGCTCATAAGAACAAGGTGAAGTGACAGGGTTGAGACCATCAAGTACGCCGTGACAAAATATGGAGGATCACGCATATAGTCCAGTAGCTGTTGACTGAGCTGATCCAGGTCATCTCTGCACAGCAAGGGACCAGAGGAAGGTCAGAAGGGCAGCCCCCCAGCACCTCCAGGATCCCAGTGTGGCCCACTCAGCCAGCAGGCAGTCTGCATCCAAGGGGCTTGGAAGGAACCAGGAGCAAGCGCCCATGAGTGGTCCTAGTCATAGCCCCTGGGCGTGTGACCCCACCAAACAACCCTGCCACCCATTTGTGCTGGATAGAATGGCCTCTTCTAAGCACACCAGCTTCTGCCCTGGCTTACGGGGGCCTGGCCCAGCTGTGCCCAGCTGAGCCTTCAGGATGCTCCACTCACTCCCCTTTGACTCTAATATCTGTGGGCTGTACTGTCACAGAGCCATCTGTCTGGCCTCATTCAAAAGGCCAGGTGTTGTCATCTCTGGACTCAGCCTTTCCCGTGTTGCCCCAGTTTCAGGAGTGAAGGACAGAGAGACGCGACTCCTTTCCCTGGAATTAAAGGAAAAGGCAATACGCCATGGTAATTATGATCACAGGCTTTGGAGCCAGCAGACCTGGACTCAGATCCCAACTCTGCTGCTTCGAAGCTTAGACAAGTCCCTTCATTTCTCAGAGCATCTGTTTCCTCATCTTAAAAATGAAGTAACAACAGTGACTCCTGGGGAGCGTGAGCATGAGGATTAAATGAGACCGTGCAGGTGAAACTCTGGGCATGGCACCTGGCGTGGAGTTAGTGCTCACCAACTGTTAGCAGATGTGAAGGTGCTGGTGGTGAGGGTGGCGGCAATGCCAGGATATCAGGGGAGAGCCACAGAGAGGGGCTCATGCGGCAGGTGCATCAGCCAGGGGCCTGGAAAGAAAATGAAGGCATTCAAATTCGGTCATTGGAGGGGAGTTTAATAGAGTGAGGTTTAGGAAAAACTAGAGGGATGGTGCAGTACCCTGGGGGCTGGTCAGTGAGAGGAGCCTTCACTGCCCCTACGCCTGAACAGGCAAGAGGAGGAATGAGGACCACAACTGGAGGGGCCACTGTATGGAGAGTGCTGCCTGCCAGGCAGGGTGGCCCTGGCTAGAGGGACCAGCCAACCCTGAGAACCAGCTAGGTGGGAGCTTCCTAGATCCCTGCTGGCCCTCTCATAAACCCAAACCAACCAGAACCCACTGATGTAGCTGTACGGGTCACCTCCTGGGGCACAGAGCAAGGTGGATAAGAGAGAGAGTGGATCTGTGGTACAAATGAGAGACAGCCAGCACCCTAGGTGAGAAAAGAGACTCCAGCCACGCACACCTCCTCACCAGTTTGAACTCCCTCGGGGAAGCAGAAGGTCCTGTCCTTGGGCTGCTGCTTTGGTGTGGGAAGAACTGAGGACAGGAAGGACAGCTGGGGGACAGAGCCTCAGAGAGGGGGTTTAGAGGTTGCCCCCAGCAGAGCTCTGGCTGCAGTGACTCGAGCTCAAACTCAGCCCAGCACCTTAAGGGCTAGGGCGTGAACTGGCCCCTGGGAGGCCCAGAGGGAGCCGTAATTGAAGCACAAGGCAAAGTGGGCCCCCAGATCTCTGCAGGAGCTTCCAGGGGAGCCTCAAAGCACTGGGGGGGTCAGGGCAGCCACAAAGGTCCTGGCCAGGAAGGCTGCGGATTCACCACTGTAATCAGACAAGGGGCCCTCCTGGAGTCTGCCATTCTTCATCCAACGAGTGAGCACCTGCTGTATACACCACTGGGGCTGAGGCATAGTGGCGTTTGGAGCTTGGATGCCCTCTGGGAGAACTGCCTCAGCTGACAAGTGTCAGAAACTGGGGAGGGGCAGGGACTCGGCCAGGTCCCACTCCCCTGCCTCAGGTTTAGTACCTACTGGGAGTGAACTCGGCAGCACAGAGACAGGCAGGTGTCACCAGGGACAAAGAGGACTGTTCAGAGCAGGAGGCAAAGGGGGTCGGGAGGGCTTCCCAGATGAAGTGTCTTGAGTTGGACCCTCAGGACAAATTGGAGACATTTCTGGCTCAGGGGCTGCCTGGAGAAAGGTGAGGCTGTGGAACGGGCCTGGAAGCCAGGAACAGAGTGGGTCTGGGGAAGAGGCAGAGAGGGGCTGAATCTCTGGGGTGGGCGTGGAGCCTTGGGTGCTGGGTGGAGATGTGCATACTGCACCCTGAAAACATTTTTTGCTTCTCTGGCCCATTTCTGCTGGGGAGAACCTGCCAAGTCCAAGGTTATTTAGCAGGGAAGAGAGTGAGCATTTTTGGAGCACTTAGCTGAAGGTCAGTGCTAAGGGTTTTACCTGCATTATCTCATAGTCGTCAGAGCAGCCCT
The DNA here is from genome assembly GCF_041296265.1 of Equus caballus. NCBI lineage: Eukaryota > Metazoa > Chordata > Mammalia > Perissodactyla > Equidae > Equus > Equus caballus. The sequence goes on along the minus strand of NC_091684.1, from coordinate 132,506,013 downwards.
GATTTCCCCACTGGAAGGAACCAAAGCTCAGAGAGGGTTAGTATTCTGAACCAAGATCGCACAGCTATGAGCTGCCATTTGCTACAAAATCACACTAAGTTTCCTGCCTCATCCATCCCTTCTCTTTCCTGGAAGCCCAATTCAGTTGCCCAGAAGAAATGGAGAGAAAGTGATGGTGGGGGTGGGTGGAAGAGTAGGGGAGGGGGAAGAGTGGGGGGTGGCAAGGGGTGTGGGACAGGACTAAGGGGGAAGAAGGCCAAGTTTGGGGCTCTGGAAGACACTTCTATAGGACCTGCTGCAGACATAGTCGGGCCCCTGGGACTCGCCTGAGGGAACATGGACGACTGTGAACATGTCTGCCCAGACTCTTCCTGCTGCCCAGCAAGCCCAGCACAAAGCCCAGGGAGCAAGCAGGACCCCTCCTTCCCCAAGAGCCAGCCTCAGATCCGCCCAGCGCTCCCTAAGGGCTGCCTTTGACCCCTGGCCCCACCAAATGAGGCGGCATCAAGTGCTCTCTCCTGGGGGAGGGGAGGGTTACCTATTAGCTGTGAGATCAATCATTACCTGCTTCCCCTCACTCTGGAATCTCCCTGAGTCATCAAAGCTTGGGGCTGGCCCCTGGGCAGGGGAGCAGAAGTTTCCTCTGGACATTTGGGGAGCAGGATCCTTTCCCTTGGCTGGGGGAGGTGGAGTCCCCCTTCCTGGGAAAGGGGAATGAGGCATAGAGTAGCTGGGCTTCTTAGTGTTGTTAAGGAGGAAAGCCAAACCCAGCCCCCAGGCTGAGGGCCCTCTCCCCGTGAGGAGGAAGCAGTTCTGGGGGAAGGTTACTGTACCATAGGAGTGAGTGTCCCAGGGGTCCTTGGTCGAGGGCAGCAGCAAGTGAGGTAGTGGGAAGGCCCTCCTTCTCGTGGCTGCTGAGCGTGCAGGGCTTGCTAGTGCTCTGGAGACAGACGGCCTGGAACCAGCGCCCAATTGCATTATCTTCTTCCCGGGCAGGAAGGCCAAGGGGCTGGGGCTGCAGCGGCAGAAAGCTCAGATGCTAGGTAGGGCAGATGGGTGAGAGCCCAGAGCCCAGGTGGCCCTAGGGAGACCACTCAGACACTGAGAAGATCTGCAGGGCAGGGCAGGGGCCACAGTGAGGCAGGCAAGGCGGCTAGGGTGCTGAATTTAAGAAGGTGTGGTGGCAGGAGTGTGTGAATAGCCCTGAGAGCCAGTGCCTCTGTGGAGTGTGCTCCCTGAGTGCCCTGCTGGCCTCCCCCAGCCCTGATCTGGGGCATGGAAGGCCCCTGTGGGCACCGGGGCAGCGCTGGTCCCCCCACTGCTGCTGCAACCTTGGGGACTGAGAAGAAGGGGAGGCGCTCAGCAGACGGGAACCATCTACCGAGACCCTCCCCCGCATGCCAGGCTGTGACAGTATTGGCCCAGGAGCCAGGGGCACCACTCTTGGCAGGTGTGGAACAGGAGAAAACTGGGACCCCCGGCTTCCATCCCCAGCCATCTGGGTGACATTAGCTGGTCTTTTCAGTTCTAACCAAAGGCGAAGCCTCACTTTTTCTGCCTCTAAACTGGGGAGAACCCCAACCTCCCTGCCTCTCTCTCTGGAGTGGGGGGTGGTGGGGGCAGCTAGGAGGCCTCCACAGAGCAAAAGGGTCCTGCCTCCTGCTGCCAGGGTGGGCCTGCTTTGGTCTCCAAACCACAGAAGATGGGAAGACTCCTCAACGTGGGATCTAAGACAGCTGGCAAAAGAATAACGCAGGCCACAGGGGTCTCCCAGACGCCCCTTAACCCCACCCTGTACCCCAGATCTCACCTTTGCCAGCCCAGGACTCCTGATCATCCTTCGAGGCCAGTTCAGACCTCAAGCCCCCTGGAGCAGACCCCACTCCAGGCCAAGGGCCAGTTACTCCTCGTTCCCCCATCTCATTGCACATAAAGCAGTTAGCATAGTACCTGCCTGTAGTAAGTGCTCAAGAAAAAGGATTGCTCTCTTTGTGATAGTTTCTTGTGGAGCTCAGGACTGGAGTAATCTCAATCTTTGGTCTATGTCCTAGAACCGTTGTTAACCCGTACATGGCCCTCTTCAGTTGTTTATAATTTATTTATATATAATGAACACCCGTTAACTGACCACCCAATTTAAGAGACAATGTTACAATAACAACATGTCTGCTTACTCCTCATTCTCTCCCCCATCTTCCCACCCACCCTCCAAGAGGAAACCATTCTCTTGAATTTTGTGCTTATTGTTATTAAACAAATGAAAGACTATAGGCACCCAAAGAGGGAGGATGGCCGCAAATTCTTCACCAGAAAGAGCTGTTTTACCAACCAAGTTGCAACTTCCTTGCAGGCAGCGTCTGGGTCTCCTCCTTTCCTGTAGTGTGACCAGCATGGGGATGGGCACACTGGGCAGGGGGCGAATCTTGCTTGCTGGACTGTTTGGGGTGCCGAAAGCAGGAAGGATGAGGACTGAGTGCTGGAGAGCATGTGGGATGCAGCTCCAGGAGTAGGGAGAAAGGCTTCAGATCCCCCACTTTGCACCTGGACAGGCATCTGTGTGACTTCTGCCCTGCCCTGTGACATCACACAATGTTGCCCAGGTGACCCAGCTGGGTGGGAAAGCTCACTGCCTTTCCAGGTCTGGGCAGAGAGAAGGCCACCCTTGTCTTTACCTTCCTGGCGGTGCCAGGAGCCAATTGCCCAGCTGCTGCCCCCTGCCCAGCTGGCCATGGCCCAGAGCCGCCACGGCACCTCCACTCACAGGGTGTCTCCCCGCTGAGAAAACTCCAAGCCCCCACCCGCACCCCCGCTTCCCCTGTCCAGATCCCAGCGCCAGTGCACGGCACCCGTGAGACCACACTGACGCCCGTACTGTTCACCACCCCCAAAACCTCCAAGACGCCCAGGCCCGCTATCTGGGCGGGACTGATGCCTGATCACCCACCAATACCAGGTACTGGTCCCCAAGATTGTTAAACGAAGCCAAACACTCCTGCCCCCAAGAGGATGGGACGGAAAAAGAAAAAGGTGAGGCCTGGGGTGTGGGCCCTGCACCACATGAACTCGTCTCTCCTTCAGACTCCCTTGTTTTGTTTGCTCCTAAATCATCATAGAAACTTCCCTTCTCTGTGTCTCAGTTTCCACAGCTGTGAAAGGGAGAGTGAGGCGGTCTCTGTGGCTCTTCCAGGTTATGTGTCCTGTACTCTTGGACCACGCAGGATTCGAACTCCTGTGCTCACAGGTGTTATCCACTCCTCCTGTGCTTACCTGGTTGTTTCTGCCTCATCTCCCTGGGGCCTGGAGAGCAACATAGGTTAGTCTGGGTATGGCACCCCCATACACAGCCTGGAAGGGAGTTTGTGCCATCTTGCTTCTGGGGTCACAGAAGCTCAGAGAGCCAGCCCCCTGAGATGGCTCACCATCACCCTCCAAGATCTTCCAGGAGCTTCCCAGGCTGCTACCCTGGCAGTGCTGATGCCCCACTGGCCCATGCTCTCCCAGCTCTGGCCCAGACCCCTGCCCTGGGCCACAGATGCTCCAACTGCTGGAGAGAAGGGATTCTTGTCTGTTTTGATCACTGCTGTATCCCCAGTACCAGAACAGTGCACATAGTAGATGCTATGACAGAGCAGCATGACCCTGCCAGGAACGGACTAGAAACTCAGGGCAATGAACTGCAAACAGTTCAACATAAGGGCTCCCTTACCTTCTGCTAACTGGCAAGGCTGGGCCCATGCCTTGACTGTGCCACTTACCAGCAGGGGTGGCTGCAAGGGCTAAGACCAAGGCACACAGGTACCTGCTAAGTAGGGAACACCCTCTTATAGTTACCCTTTCAGGTCAAAGAAACCAAATAGCTACTGTGCCCAGCTACCATTTCCAAAACTGTTTGGAAACATTTTCAATGGCTGGGTAGAATCCCACTACGGATGTTCAAAATGTGTATGTAATGTCATGTATTTGTATTTCTTCTTTTGTGAATCCTCCATTCATGTCTCTTTATGGTGGTGACGTTTATAGATTGCAGTGCTCTTTGTGTATTAGGGATATTAACCCTTTTATATATAAGTATTGACTAATAGGAGCTGAGAGTTGGGGCCTTGGGATCAGGTGGGCGTCAGGACTCACAGCCGGCCCTGCTGGCCACCCACGGTGTAGTCTTGGGCCAGTACTCTGCCCAGCCCCAGCCTGGAAATATTGCCCACAGGTTTCTGCACCCTAGAAGTGTTGGGTGGGGTTAACAGAGAGCAAGCCATCAGTAAGTGCCAAGCTCTGCTCCAGGACTACAGGAGACATTCAGGGGAAGTGAAGTCCCTCCCCCCGGCTCATCTCACCCCTACAGACGAGTCTGTGGAAGCTGAGACTTAAGGGGGTTTTGCCATCACCCACAGTTCACTCCCCGACATGTAACCCAGCATGTGCATTTTCTCTTCCCTGATAAATGCTCCAATGCAGCCCCAGGAGGGTGGGGGTTGGAGGGGGAAGGACGTTAGTCCTGATGCAGGGACATCCCTGAAGGAGGCCTGCAGATTCCCAGCCAGACAGAGGCAGGAAAGAAGGGAAGGCAGAAGGGTTGGCCTGCTGTGCCCCTCCAGGCCTCTCACTTGGCCCTGGCCCAGGGCTTCCCTGGCCCCAGCCTGCCCAGTGGTCACATGCCTGCAGGCCTCACCAGGAGGCACCAGCCTGGCAGCTGGCCTCATGTCCAGAAGTGAAGCACGAGCCGTTCTCGCCAAACCCCCTGCGAGCTTTATTTCCCAGAAAGTTGTCCCAGAGTGGGAGGCACAGAGGACGTAGAGGACACAGAGGACATGGAGGGGGCACAACTCATGGCCTGGTCTGCACAGTGCCTGGTTGGGCTCCGGGGCTGCCAGGGAGTCAGGGAGAGCTCTTGGGCAATGGCTGTGCTGCTGGGCCCTCTCTTCTGGAGCCCTAGCTCATGACAGGCCCTATGCCCTCTCAGCCACAGGGAGGCTGGGGCTACCGTCTTAGGCTACTCCTGGGAATCTGGGGGTGAGAGGGACGTTAGTCACCTCTCCTGGCTTCTCTGCAGGAAGCTAAGGCCAATTATTGTGACCACTAAATTGCAAATCATTCCAGATCTTCCCATTGACCAGGAGGGAAAGTTAAGGCTCAGAGAGGTTGCACAGAGAGTGGGGGCAGAGCTGGGCTGAAACCTGGGTTTCTCCATCTCCCAGACTGCTAGTACAGCTCCCATACCACTAAACCCAGAGACCAAACCTGCTGGGGAGTAGGGCGGGTTATGGGGTGTGCAGCACGGGTGGAACATTGGCAAGGCAGCATCTCTGACCTATGAGGGGAGGGGGTGGCTCTGTGGCTGCGTCCCCCTCTTTCCCCTCCGCCTAGCAGGGCTTCCTTCTGAGTACTGACCTCCCTCTCCCTCCTCCCTGGCCTGGCCAGGAAATAGGGGCAACGAGGAGGGGTAACTCTCACCACCATAGCAGATGGTGACAGGCCCTGCTGGTTCCTGAGGGGAGGAGGGGGAGGGTCTCTCTGTGGGACTGGCACTTCTAGGGCTGGGGAGGCTGGTTCTCACCTCCTGATAAGGCATCTTGTTAGGCAAGGACCACAGCCTGCACCAAGAAGGCCTTTCTGATAATGTCAGACCTGCAGGAAGAGAGGGAGCAAGCCACAGGGAAGGACAGTCCAGGCAGAGGGGACAGCTTGTGCAAAGGCTGCAAGGCAGAGAAACTGCTAGGAGGCCAGCGTGGCTGGAACAAGCGTGGCTGGAGCGAGGGAGCGAGGGCCCCAGACGAGGTGAGGTCAGTTTCCCGGGCCAGAGCGTGTAGGGGCTTACACATTGAGAGGTTCTGATGGAGACAGAGCTTCTGCAGGTTTTGAGCAGAGGAGTGATAAGGTCTGATTGAAAATTTGCGAAGGCTCACCCTGGCTGCTCTGTGAGATGGGGCAGGGTGGAGGGAGGGCCAGAAAGGAAACAAGAAAGCAGTTAGGAAGGGAGTGCAGAAATCCCATGTCTTGGGCCGGTGCTGGAAGTGGAGATGGTGAGAAGATATCTGATCTAGGCACAGCTTGAAGGTGGGGCTGGCAGGACCTGCTGGTGGATTGCGGTTGATGGGGCTGGGCTCCTGTTCATGTCCCCCCAGGCTGCTGTTGTGAGAACTGAGTGCAGGCAGGAACAGCTATGAGAGCCCTTGGGCCCTTCCCTCTCCCTCTGCCCGGAGGCTACCGGGAGCCACTGTGCCGGGGACCCCCAGGCTCAGGGTGGAAGCAGACAGTGTGTGGGGAACCTGGGCCCGCACACAGGAAGCAGGGTGGTTTCCAGACTGCGGTGGGGGAAGAGCTGGTTTAAACTCAGCTCTCCTGACACTCAGTGCTCATCAGGACTGAGCCAGGGGACCCAGCCTGCTGGGGCTGCCACCAGCACAAAGCCCACACAGAACCCAGGGCCACTTCTCTGTGGACCTCGGTCTCCTCTCTGTGTAATAAGACATCGTTCTCGGTGGTCTCCATGGACCCTTCCCTCCCCGAGGACCCCTCCCACCCCTCCCAGGGCCAGCCCAGGAATTCAGGGTCTGACAGGCTGAGCTTTCTAGGTGAGAGGGTCAGCCCCCAGAGGCCCCCTCAGGGTCCCATCTCCAACCTGAGGAGGTCCATTGCTCCTCTCCCAGGCCCAGTAGGGCCCTTCTGTGGCTCCTCACATCAGCCGGTGCCAATTAATCAGCAGGGGACAAAGGCTGGGAGTGGCCTCCTCCAGGTGAGGCCCAGCCAGGGTTAATCTGGGACAACTGTGTCAACTCCAGGGACTGGGACTGAGGGTCAGCCAGCCAGTGCAGAGGGAGGACCAGGCCGCCTCAAGCCACAGCAGCCCCATGTCCACACCCCCACCCCCTTACCCCATGGTGTTTACTCGCCACAAACCCCAGGCTCTGCCAGCCTCCCTGATTCCCCACTGCCTCCAGAGTCACCCTGAGCCTGCCCTGGGCCTCGGAAAGTCCCTCCCCTCCCTGCTCTGCTGCCTCGCTCCAGTGTTCTGCTTTCCAGCTTGTCTTCTGGCTCCCCTACGCATGTTCTCCTGACCTTTGAAGGCCTCCTCTTCCCAGCTGCCTTCCCTGACTGCCCCAGCCCAGCCGCAGCTTCTGTCTCCTCTCAGCAGCTCTCATCACTCTGTGGTCCTTTGGGCCGGGAATCCACAAGCTGTTGAGGTGCCCATGTGTTCACTCGGGGCAGCCAGCCTCAGGCACCTGTGTGCAGGCGTGTCCGGTACTTCTGCCGTAAGCATTTTTACCTCGAACATTTTCACCACATAACTAATTGGCTGTAAGGCAATTTTGCCATAAAAGATAAAAATAATGAAAAACGAAAGAGGGACATTGAAAAGGAGATGATGAAAAATGAATAACAGAATTAAAAAGATTGTATTGCAAAGTACAAAATATTTGAATACATTTAAAATGTGTGTAAATTCATGGCAATACTGCACAAATCACATTTTATTTTGTGGATTGTCCCTAAGCACTTGTCTTTGAAGTTTTTCGTACACAGAATTATACATTTCTTTTTGCTTGTTGATTCATCTCCTCATTTGGCATCCATCGCAGTTTTTCCTTTTTGCTAAAATTTCTTCCTTCCTTAAGAGAGGTACTGGTTTCCAAATACTAGGATGCGGATTTGTAGCTGAGCTCGGTACTGTGCTGTGCAAAGCCTACGCTGGTGTTGTTCTTGGCATATTGTCACCTGTTCATCTATAGATGTTCCAAAGTTCTATGGGAAATGTGGAGCAAAGATTTGTAGAATATAAAAATGGGAGTACTGTGTCAGTGGGAAAACGAAACTAAACTGTTACCAGTTATTTTATCTTTTATGGCACAATTGACTTACCATCAGTTAAGTATAAGGCGAAAATGTTTGCCATGAAAATGCTTGGGGCAAAGATGCTTACAGCGAAAATGCCTAGAACCGTGTGCAGGCGGGCACTTCTCCTCCTTCCTGGTCCGCAGTGTTTTCTGGGTAAAAGATGGACGAGGCATCTGGGACAAGACACCTTCATTCATCTCCATTAATGGGTTGAGTGACTCCATGGGTGGATAAACTTCATAAACTGTAAAGTGCCGTACACAGGAAAGACCCGAGGTGGCAGGTGGACTGGGGTGAGGTTACAGGAAAGACCAAAGAAGGCCAGCTGCTAGGACCTCAAAAGCAGGTGGGATGTAGGAATGAGAGGCAAGGGTACCTGCAAAAGCCAAGGCTGGAAGGTGAGGCAGCCCCTCTCACTTTGCAGGAAGGGATGGATCCAGGACTGGGAGAGGGGCCAGAGGCACTGCAAGAGATGTGGAGTGTGGGGCGGAGAGGGAGAAAATGGGGTGCAAGGTGACTGCCCCTGCAGTTCCAGACTGAGTTGGGGGATGACAGAGAGAAACAGCCACTTAGAGGGGAGCGGTGAGGGACTAGAGTTATAGGGGGCAGCAAAGTGAGACCAGAAGAGACCACTCAGGCCTGGCTCTCTCCACAGGTTGCTGAAGGCCCAGAGGACCCCCTGAAGACCTCTCAGAGTGTGGAATCTGTCATTGGCCACCTGTCTCCCTCTAATAAGGAAACCATCATGGTCACTCTCCACGGGGCCACCAACCTACCTGCCTGCAAGGATGGCTCCGAGCCATGGCCCTATGTGGTAGTGTAAGTAGCTGGCTGACAGTGGGGGCAGGGGATGTGTGGGGCTGTGAGCAGAAACCAGGGTATGGATATTTGGAAAATGAGCACCCAAATGTTCAGGACTGAGACTGTGATACTCAGAGGGGAAAGCCAAGTGTGAATCACACTGGGGCTGTGGGCTTTGCAAATGTGAGGCCTGGCTTCTTCTCTCCTGCGTGGGAAGCTGCTCACTGAGAAAGGAAGAGCCACTCCTTGATGCCACAGCCAGCAGGGTAGGGCTTGGCCACAACTCGAACCCCGGCGGGCAGGCCCCCTGGATGCAGAGGCATAGGCTGGGCTCAGTGGGAAGTGGTAGTCAAAGAAAAGCGAAGACCTGAGGCCTGCCTCTCTCAGCCTCTGGGTGCCCCATCCCACCACACCCAATCCTGGGGTGGGGTCCTCATGGCCATCCTCCTCCTGGGCCCCACCACTTCTCCAGCCATCGTGGGGGCTTCCCTAGTTCTGGCCCTTTAACGCAGGCTGCGTCCCCTCCACCCCCCGGCCTCCAGCCAGCTGCAGTCAGGGTACACACTTCTCTCATAGCCTGGTATCCAAGTGAAGTCTGCCATGCCATCTTTGCTGCCCACTTCATGGGTCTCACTTCTCCTGGAAGGGCATCAAGGGCAACAGAGTCTCCAGCCGGTGAGCTTCTCCATGGATGTTGGGCCTCTGCTCAGTCTGGATCATAAAGCACTGTGCAGCAACCCCTCCCACCAGCTCGTGATCCCTTAGCTTGGGAGGCACATTGGGAGCCAGCCGGGCCTCCCCCAAGCTACCCTACATCTCCCCTCCTCCACCAATACCAACAGCACTCAGTGCCTGCCTACAGGCTTTTGCCCACATTTCCTTTTAGAGAGTTTCTACCTCAGCCTTCTCCCCAACACCTACAGAAATCCCATCTTCAAAGCCTTGCTCATGATGCTTCTTCCTTCAGGCATCCACAGAGTTGAGCTCTCTCTCCTAGAGCCCCACAGCAATGGCCACACTGGTCTGACATAGTTTATATAAATAAAATTACATGCTGCTCCTCTGTCAGCCAAACTGGGGCTCCTGAGGACGGATCCAACGTCTCCTCCATTTCCCAGACAGTATGTCCAGCATAGGCCTGAGCACAGACTTAGAGGTCAAAGAGTGACTGAGGTGAACACCTGGTTATTGTGACAACAACCCCCTGACCCCCCACACAGTGAAAGGGGGATAGAGGTGTACTGGAGACCAACAGGTGAAACACTTGCTTGTCTCAAAACCTCCATTTCCACCCACCAGGCTCCTCCGGCTTCCCCTCCCCCAACAACATTTCCATCGTTAAGAAGGACAGGTGGCAGAAAGCAGGCTTGGCAGGGAGCTCGCCTTCTCCCCTCAGCTATTTCCATAAACCAATTATCGCCGATCATCTCGGGAGATTGAGGCCCTGCCTATCACCAATCCAGCCTGGGCGGCAGGGCGGGGAGCTCGGCGGCCGCGTTGCTCCTCGGCAGGCACCGCGACCTGCGCCATCACCCGGTTGCCATGGGGACGCGCAGTAGGAGCCAAGTGGGCCGAGCCTGGGTGAGGGGTGTGGGGTGGGGGGAAGGAGGGGGCAGCGCATCGCTGCACCCATCTCCACCCTGGGAGGGGCAGGGAGCAGAGCCTGGGCCAGCTTGCCGCCTGCGTTCCAGGGCTCCAGGCGGCGGAGCTGCCTCCAGCCCGCGAGGGTGCTAATGAGATGCAAATGAAAGCAGAAGGGCGGGCTTCTGAGGATGAAGGCCCAGCTGTCAGGACCTGTAAGGGGCTTTCAGTGCAAGCCCCCAGCCCCAGGCAAGAACCCCAGAGGGAGGAGCAAGACCCTCAGAAGCTGGAAACCCTGGAAAGAATAGGATGTCCCCGTTTGTCTGATTTCAAATACAGTACCCAGTAACAAAGTATACAATAGGCGTAAGCAAATCCACTCAAGTTTTCGTTTTTCTCATGATGAATATTTCAATGCTTAAAAAATATATATGTATTTAATATATATTAAATAATATTAAGTATTATTTTAAATATCTATGTATAACTTCATATTCTTTCAAAACATTTTTTCTCATCTTTTTGTTGCCCATGTTTTCTGGTGCCCTCAGCTCGGTCTCCTGGCTTAGTTTCCTGCTTTCTGCCATGCCACTTGTCTCACCTCAGATTGGGGGTGGGATCCTGGGGATTCCTGTCTCTGCCTAGTTCTGCCCTCCTCTCTGGGTTTGCTGCACCCCCAGCAGGCAGGCCCATGTGGTGGGGGGTGGAGGAGATGAAGCACGGGCCTGAGAGCATCCCAAAGCCATTCACTCATTCAAGCCATTAGTGGGGAGCTGAAGAGGATTCAGGTCCAAATACAGGAACTTCGTAGTTCCGGGGCATGGCTGCTTCATCCCTGTGCGGTCTCCAGCCTTGAGCCAATCTAGTGATAGGATGTGTCCTCCAATGGTGACTATCCCAGACCAACAGGTCCACTGGGTTCCTCTGGTGGTTCTGCCTCTTTCTGTCTGAACCATCGACCTGCTTCCAATCTGAACCCATTTCTCCACTGACATAGCTTTCTCTAAAGTCACCAGTGATCGCCATGCCTGGCCCTACTTCCAATGGGCATCTCATCTTCTGTGGTCTCTCAGTGGCATTACCTCCTCATGACCACTCACGCTACTTGCAGCCCTTTCTTTTCTCAGCTTCCAAGGTGCCCTACCCTCTTTTCTTCTGTGTATGCCTCTTCTCTTCTACCTGGTGTTAAATGTTGGCCTGTCCCAGATTTCAACCCTAGGTGACCCTTCTTTCTCTATACTCTCTCTCCACGTGATCTCATCCCCATCCTGGTGTCAGTAATCATATTTTTTCACCCCCATCCAGTCCATGACCAAGTCTTGTCAGTTTCTCTCCTGTCTCGAATTTGGCTGCTTCTCTCTGCCAGCTCCGCCACCTTAGGCTACCACACTGTTCTGCTCTCGGTACATCTAATATCTTGCCCTTTTTCAAACCCCCTTCAAAGGTAGGTACCATGTGGTACCATAGTACTAAAGGAACCCATTCTTTGAACCCTCCAACGGCTTTTCATTGCTCTCAGGGTAAAGAGGATTCCAGGCCCAGCATGGTCAGGACTTTGCCAGCCCCTCTAGCTCCCCAGCAACACGACAACCCACCTGCCTCTCTTTGCTCCAGCCACACCGGACATCTCTCAGTTCTCTGAGCAGACTCTCTTCCCTCCCACCCCAGGCCTTAGCACAGTCCCTCCCCGAGAACATTCTCCCTTCCCCTCCCCTCTTTGGAGCCAGCTCAGTCATCACCTCCTCAGGGAAGCCCTCTCTGACCTCCCAGACCAGGCCAAATCCTCCCCCTTATGTGCCTCCATGGGACTACGTCCTTCTCCATGGTTGCAGCTGCAGTCTCACGTGTTTTCTGTGCTTATTGGCTTGTTCTTTGTCAGTGCCTCCCCCCACTGTACCCTGTTAGTTCCATGAGAACCACCAGGTCTGTTTTGCTCACCATTCTATCCCTGCTGTTCAACACAGGATCTGGAACGGAGGAGTCTGTCAATAGCTGTTGAATGAATGAATAAACAGATGAATGAATGAATCAGGCCCTGTTTCTAGCTTGCTCAGTGACTTTGGGAGAGTTACTTCACCTCTGGCTGCCTGAATACCTCACCTGGGAACCTGCCTCAAAGGGCTGTAGAGATGGTGGAGCCGGACAGTGGGAGATGCTGACAGGTCTAAAGCATGACATGGAGGTGAGGCTTCCCTTAGCAGCACTTATGATGGGCAAGTGAGACCTATTGGAAGAAAGCCACAGGGCCATGGAGAGAAGCCAGAAGGGGAGCAGGAAAACCCAGAGTCTGGCCCACTGTGCCTGACTCCCTCTGTGACCTCAGGCCAGTCCCTGCCCCTTTCTGAGTCTCAGTCCTCCCATGGCCAGGATGTAAGTTTTGGCTTACATGCGCTTCCAGGCTTGCCGGGATGGTATGTGCTCTGGCCTGGGAAACAGTCTCAGTTCTTTACAGGCAACAAGAGCCCCAGCTGTATGGCCCAAGACAGATTCCACACCCAGATCTCCTGGGCCAGTACCCAGGCCCAGGGTCTCTCCTGACTTGTCTGGGCCTTGCTCAAGGCCCTGGGGCCTCAGCAGTGCCCAGCACCTGCCTCCCAGCCTGGCACAGAGAGACCTGCCAGTCAGAGCACAGCAGGGACCAGGAAGGTAGTGGCCCTGACAGGTGGGAGGTGGCCCAGCAGGCAGGGTGTGGGGAAGGGCCAGCCAGGAGATGGCCTGTGGGGTTCCAACCCTTGGCCAAAGACTGGATGGCTTGGCTGCCAGTTGGCAGCTGCTTCTCTGACTGCCTGCTGCCCAGAGCTAGGGCCAGAGCTAGCACTGGGAGGGGAAGATCTGCTTCCTCTGTGCACGTGCGGCAGGCTAGGCGCAGGCCAGGGTGGGCAGGGCAGGGCACAGATCACGACCAGAAAGTCATACTCAGAGGATCTTTGGTTTTCTTGGCTAAGCCTGAGAGCCCGGACCCTGACCCCAGAATGAGACTGACTCTGGTCACACACTGAGGCCTGACCCTGGTTATAGACTGAGCCCTAGTTACACACTAAGGCCTCGCTCTGCTCATAGACTGAGCCCTAGTCACACACTGAGCCCTGACCCTAGCTACAGACTGACCCCTGACCTGGTGACTGGCTGAGGATGGTATTGAAAGTAGGACAATTGTCTGAGATCCTGGTAAGAGAGGGAGGTTAAAGAAGGTTGTATTTATCAAACGCCTACCACATACCTAGCAAACGTGCTAGGAGAGTGTGTGTATGTCTGTGTCTGTGTGTCTGTGTGTGTGTACGTGTTTCAGATAATTTAGTCATCACTTGGTCCTGTGAACTAGCGAAAATATCATCCTCATTTTACAGAGGTTACTGAGGCTCCGAGCATTTCTGTGACTTGTCCAAAGTCACAGAACTAGTACACAGAAGTGTCACTCAAGCCAAGATCCAGGATTCCAAAACCCAAAACTTCCTTCCACTCATCCCTGCCTTGATCCTTAGGCAGCAGTTGCTCCTCTTGAAAGGGGGCTGTTAGCATTGAGGCCCTGAGCCAGACTTCCAGAGAAGACGCAGTGGCTGGTCTGAAGACCCCTCCCGGGATCTGGGCTGCCTACACCTTCCGCTTTCTGGCTGTGGGCCTTGGCCAAGGGCCCCAGAGGGCTGGAATTTGGGCAGAGTGGGTGGAGGCCCAGCATGACTCACAGGTGACTTCTAGGCTTGTCTCAGCAGCCAGAGGGTTGGGCTCAGCAAAAATAACAATAACACTCACAGCGGCAGTGACAGCGACGGTGGGACAGTACTAGGAAGAGAGCAGCCCCATTGCCGATGTCCTGCACTGAGCTCTCTCAGAGCTCGCTTCCCAGGCCCTCCAGCTCTAAAACAGCAGCCCTGGGAGGCCAGTTCATTGGCCCCTTGTGATAGCCAAGGAGGCCAGGGCCCAGGGCAGGGAAGGGACTTGTCTGAGGTTGCATGGCTGGCCGGGGGAGTAGAGCAGATGGAGATGACTGTCCCTGTCTGGCAGAGGCCGAGGCTCCCTCCCCCCTGCAGGATGCCTGTGGGAAAAGGCAGTCAGTGGGGAGAAGGTCCCTGGTAGGGCCTGGGAATCTGCGGTCTGATCTCCCCTGCAGACCCCCAGCCTAGGGCGTGGCCTGACCTACCCACACCTGCTCCAAATGATGTCAGTCCTTTGAGGCTCAGAGCCTCAGGATTTTTGTTCAGTGAGAACATCCCTGTATTCCAGAGTCGTAAACACAGCTGGCGTCAGTGGTTAAAAGGAGGGTTGGCCTGAGATTCCCAGTCAGAGTGAAACCACAAGGATTCTTTCCAGATGTTCTCCCACTGCTGCTACCCAAAGCCCCTGAGGTCTTCTCATGCCTGAAATACTTATTGAGACCCAAAAAGCATGAGCTCTCCCCTAGGGGTGCAGGAATCCTGGAGGAGCAGCCCAACAGGTCAATGCTTCCCAAGAGAAGCAAGTATTAATGGGGAGATTCCAGGCAGTAAGGAGGCCAGCGGGGGCCTTCCTGGTGTCCTCATTGCATTATGCACAGGCTGTCTTGTCTACTTATTTGCATTGCATGGGCAAGGCTGCTGACCGGGCTTCTCCTCACCCCCAGACATCGTGAGCAGCCAGGAGGTGTGGTCCTCCCTCCAGGCTTTGTTTGGCTTCCCTCTTCCCTTGCCTGGCCCCCGTGGGCTTCAGGGTCAGATGCCACACTGTCTAGCATCTATGAAAGAGTGATAGGGAAGTGGGCAGGGAGCTGGGGCTTGGGTTCCAGTTCAGCTTCTCCTGCTCTTATGCTCTCCCTATTTCTGTCATCTCCCACCCCTACCTACACAGGGTAAGCTTCTGTCAGAAGGTGTGGCACCAAGGACGGCAAAGTTAGTGACCTCAGGGCCTAAGCCAATTTCATAAATGCTGAAGTTGGCCGGGTGTGTGATACTATAGAGAGTAGAAGCAACTGTGGCAAACTCAAGAGCACGTGGCTCATTTAGAGGAGCAGCCTCAGTCACCTGCCCTGATTTCTGCCTTGAAGAAATGCAGGCTTGGGTTGTCTGCACTTGCAATTTTTCAAGAGAAGCCAGAAATCCAGATTATTGTGTGAAATTATCCAGTTTTTACATGCAAACCAAATACCTCTGCTCAGCTAGGATCTCTGGGCCTCTCCTCATTGTCTTCTCCTCCTGAACCAGCAGCCCACTCGGACTCAACCTCTGCAGCCAGCTTCGCTGACTGTCCTCTTCTCCCAGGGGTCAAGGACTTCTCCATGGCTTCACCTTATCTATATGTATCTGAGAGTCATCCCCTCTTCTGTCCTTTTGGGGGGATCTGAACCCTCTTCCCAGCCCAAGAGCCGCTTCCAGGGCAGTACTGAGGAGCTGAGTCCCAGGAGTCTGGACCAGGGGCTGGCCTAGCAGAGCTGGAGAGGAGGGGCTGCCTCTGTCTCCATGTGATTTTTCAAGAGTCTGTCACCCTTTTGCCAAAGTGCTCATCTCAGAGTTCCTAGGAATTGCCATTTCTTATTTGCAGGGCAGTCCCCACTCCCACAGAGGGAGGAGCCATGCCCATGTGGATGGGGAGTTGGCTGGCTTCCAGTTTACACCCCCACCTTGCTCCAGAGTCAGTTATCCTTTAAATCGAGGCCCACCTGTAGTGGTATAGCACCATTGGCAATTAGTGATGGTTCATTAGAGTCCAATTAATAAATGAAACCCAGGATGAGAGCCCATCACTTTGCTGAAAATAACAGCCCTGCTCATGCCTTAAGTGGCAGCCTCCCAAGAGCTCAAAACCCACAAGGACCAGCTACATTGGGAGCTGGGGGAGGGGGCAAGCATGGAGTTGGGGCCGTTGTTGATGGGCTGTCGTCTGGTGAAGTGGGAGAGGAGAGAGAAGGGACCCTGGATCAGCCAGCCACCCCTCCCCAGACCTGCCCATGAGCCAGCTCATGGTCCCCTGCAAGCCTCAGGCTCTATCCTCCCATTGGGAAGGTCCTCCTCTCCATCTACTCAAGCTCTGCCTCCTCAAGGAAACCTTCCCTCCCCAGTCCAGCCCAGGCAGGGTCAGAAACACAAGAATCCAGCCTTTGAGCACCCCACTTACGTGAACATCTCTGCCAAGGCCAACTCTTCCAGCCTGTCCCTATAGCACAAGGCGAGGCTCCTGGGTCGAGGAGTGGCCGTTGGGTTTTTCTGTGCCTTCCAGGGATGGAGTTAGACCTGAGGCCTGGGAGTCTGGCTGCCTCTTGGCCTTCTGGAGGATGAGGGAGGCTGGCCCTCCTGGCTCAGAGGCCGGCATGCAGGGTACAGGTAGAGGGAAATTGCCCTGCCTTCTCAGGATTGAAGGAGGCCCAATCATGACACACCCAGCATCTGGCCTGGAGGAATCTTAATCTGAACCTGTTTCCCAGGTGAGTGAGCAACAGGGCTGTGGTAGACCAGGTCAAAAGGTCACAAAACCTCTTGTTCCACCACCCATCAACCTAAAAGTTCTGCCCATCATCCATCCTTCCCAGTCTGCCCAATCACCTCCTTCCCCAGGGCTTCTGGGAGCTTCCCTCCAGACTTTCAGGATTCAGGGGCCTGCCCAGCCAGGACTACGGCAGCCAGAACAAGGCTTGAATTGGGGCCCTCCCTTTTCCCCTGATCTCCTGATGGATGCCCTGGGATTGGCACTCAGGCCAAGCCAGGTGGCTTGCATCCTCGCCTTCCGAAGCCCTGCCGCAGAGGAGGCCAGACCATGACAGTTGTTCATGCTCTGATGCCTTGAGGAGTATGGGAAACCAAAAGGACAGGGAAGGCAGGTGCAGGAGGTGGGCTTAGAGAGCTCAGAGGCAGCTTGAGGGCTGGCAGACCGGGGGCTGGGGACAGAGATCGGGTACAGTGTGGCACACAAACCTCTCTGGGGCAGCCTGTGTGTGTATGTGCATGTGTGCACACACCCATGCATGCACACCTATGCTTGTGCTGATGGAGGGGCATCAAAGAAGAGGGGCTGTTCAGGGGAGACTTCCAGGAGGCAGGGACAGTGGCACACTGGTTCCACCTCTGACATGTGTGCCCTAGAGAGCATTCAGAGGACAGGCAGAGGCGGGGAGTGGCTCAGGAGCTTGCGCCCTCTCCATCAATGCCCTGTGCTTTCCACTGCTCACCTCCGCTTACAGCTGCAACCTCTGGGAACCAGACAATGCATTTCCCTTAGTTATGACCTCAGAGGAAAGCAAAGTCCTTCTCCCTCCCACTTACAGCTGTGCTTCGGCCTGACCCCCACGCCCTGGTGGGGTGGGAGCCCCAGGGCCACCTGGCTGGATTTTGTCAATCACGCACAGATCCCTCCAGCACCCTGGGAGGTGGGCAGGGTCAAGGGAGGTTTACATTTCCTGGCAGCTTGGGACCCAGGACTGCTGCACTGGGCCTCTGAACCCAACCCCAGTGTCATCCTGGTGTGGCTGCCCCCTGCCCCGCCCCTCTGCCACGGCTGCGTTAGGTCTGAGTCCCAGGACAGCAGGCAGCACCTGGCAGCTCCCCACCAGGCCCTGACTGCTAGAGCCAGGCCAGAACTTTAGGGACAGGGAGGGAGGATCTTAGTCTTGCCCCTGGGCTCTGAGACTGTGCTGGGAGACCTGAGCTCCATCAGGGGCCTGCAGGTCCTAGAACACAGCCTCCCATATGCCCAGCTGGGGGTGCAGAATGGGGACTGGGAGCATGGAGTGAGCTGGTCCCCTTCTCCAATTCTGTGAGAAATCAGAAGTCCCGCTAGCTCTCCAGTTTCTAGAATAGCATCAAGGCCCGGAGGAGTCAGCAGTGCCAGGAAAAGACATTACCCTGACAGTCTCCCTCCACCTGCGAAAAGCCTCCCTTCTTCCCCTGGGGCCACACCCCTCCAGAGTTGTTTCATCCCCACTCACCTAGCCTGACCCGGTCTTTGATGTGTGTTTGAGGAAAGGGAGGGGAGATGCTTGCTTAACTCTTTCTCTGCCTGGACGAAGTCAGCACCGGTGGTAGGCTCCCTTGGCCTTGTCCATGGCCTTTCCCATCTCTTTCCACCTGGAATTTCTCCTGCCAGACATCCAGGAGCTTGTGTAGAGAAGGGGAGGGGACAAGAGGCTGAAGACATCAGGAAGGTGGAAGACAGGCTGACAAGTACATGTCATGGGTTCCAACCTGAATTCTGTCACTGCACTCCTTGTGACTCAGGTCCATCTTTCACCCCTTGGTTCTGTCTTCTTCATGCACTGGGAGGCCCCCACGGATACAAAATACCATGTGCCCATGCAGGAGCAGGCTCGAGGTCTTGGAGTAGAAGGACTCCTTACACACCTCCTTGGAACACTGCCTCCCCAGATGCATCCACCTTTCTGTTGCTCTCTTTCCTCCTTCCTCTGTTGAGCACAGTTCAGGGAGGAGTGGAGGCTAATGCAGAGTGGGGGAAGGGACAGAGCAGGCGTAATGATAGCTGGTGAGAGGCTGCTGCTGTGAGCTCTGAGGCCCCTGACTGTGGGGGCAGCTGTCGAGGGGGAGAACCAGGGCCCAGAGTGGCAGGAGCAAGGGCGCAGACTGCACCCCCCAGTCAGCAGAGGTCACAGAGCTGGGACGAAGGGCCCCAAGCGGGGTGCAGACTCAGCTCAACTGCCCTGCCAGCCTTGATGGCTTCTCTGCTTCAGCCTGGCAGCCTCCCATGTGCCCCTGGGCCAGAAGGGCCCCTTTGCAGGTGTGGGGAGGCAATGTGTGTGGATGGGCACACGTCTGGGAGATGTACCCCTTCTCATCTCAGCCCTCCCTCAGCACCTCCCTTTCTCCCCCTCATGCTGCCCTCAGTCAGGTCCCTTTAAGAAACACCCAGGCTGTTTTATGTCACAAATGAGGGAATAACCTGAACTGGGGCCTTCTGTGTGTCAGGAGCTTTACATGCTTTCTTTCCAGTCCTTACAGCCAGTGTCCGAGGGAGGAAGCAACTGAGGCTCAGAGTGGGGAGCTGACCTGGCTACGAGATGACTGTGAGCTCAAAACCTGGTTCTGTGTGGCTCTGAAGGCTGTGCTCTTTCCAGGTCTCCACACCTTAGTCAAAGCAGCCAGAGACCCCCAGCTGCAGACCCAGCATTAGGGTCGTGATGGGGAGACACTGGGCCAGGGCAACTAAAATGATGATGATGATAATGACGAACACTTTTATGGTGCTTAGCAATGTGTCAGGCACTTTACACATATTAACTCACTTCATGCCCAGCACAACCCTGCGTTATCACCCCCACTTCACAGATGAAGGAAGTAAGACACAGCAAGGTGACATAACTGGCCCAAAGTCATGCAGCTAGTAAGGTGTAGAGCTAGGATTTGGAACCAAGGTGGTCCAACACCAGGGACCCTGTTGTTATCACCATGCCACACTGCCTCTCAGTCAAAGCAGAAGGGGAGTCCTCGGTTGACCCCTGGAGCTTGGAGACCAGACTCCCATAAGAAAGGTTGTCCACAGGAATAGGGCTGTGACAAGTGTACAGCAAGGAGCCAGGCCACTGTGTCACTCAAGTGCAGAGGACTGAGGAAGCAGTGAGGGCCAGATGGTCCAAGAGGGCCTCCTGGAGGAGAGGAACCAGCTGGCTGGGCAGAACCACAGGCTGGTGCTAACACAGAGGCAGATTGGCTCTGAGCTTCTGGGACAACTTCCTGCCCCACACTCCCTTTGGGGGCCTCTGGGACTGGGACCAAGGCTGGGGAAGGCTCTGTCTCTGCTTCCCACCCTGGGGTACTGTTTGCGTGGATGCCTGCCCCTCCCGAGGAGGGTGTGTGGCTCCCCACGCTGCAGGCTCCCTGGGATGACTCCTTGCCCGCGATTGCTGCAGTTAATGTAGCAGCACCGTTTACAGCCCGACACAATAACCTGCACGACAGAAGTATTAACTCTCTCACTGAGCTGTTTGATGGCTCAGGATCTCAGGGACACTTACTCAGATACCTGTGGGATGCACTGGGATGCAGAGGGCCCAAGCTCCCACCTCACCTTGGACAGCCTAGCCCTGCATGACCTGTGAGTGCTTAAGAGCCAGAAACCCCTCACCACCCCCC
Source organism: Equus caballus (assembly GCF_041296265.1). NCBI lineage: Eukaryota > Metazoa > Chordata > Mammalia > Perissodactyla > Equidae > Equus > Equus caballus. The sequence goes on along the minus strand of NC_091684.1, from coordinate 132,485,755 downwards.
CACCCTGCCCCATGCACAGCTCCAGGTGCCCACCCCAGGGCCCCGCACACAGTGGCTGCTGCAGACGCCAGTAGCATGTTTGTGCTCCATTGAAAGGGTTCAGAGCTGGGGGAGCTGGGCCAAGCTTTGGGAATATGGACCAGAAGCTTCAGGAACTGAAGGTCAAAGGCGAGGCCGGCCAGGTGGGCACCCACCACACAGCCGCCCTGTGCAGAGGCTTCTCCTACTGAGCAGAACCTTGAGAAGAGGGCCAGGGCGAGGAGTCTGTGCACACAGGTGCCTGCTGGGGAGCTGTGCCTTGGCAGGGGCAGGAAGTCAGAAAGGCCAGGTGTCTTACCCACTCTCCCACCCCCGCCCTCAGCCTCTGGTGCCTGAGTCTACACGAAGGCCTCAGTAGTGGCCAGCGAGACAGTGTGGTCATGCAGACAGGCAGGGCAGCCAAGGAGAGAGACCAGGCGTCCCTTGGGCCTGAGATAACATGAGTGTCTCTGCCTGGGAGGGAGCTCTTTGTGCTTTGTCCACCCTCTGCTCAGATTTATGGACAGTGGAGTCGGGAGAGATGAGCAGTAGGCAGGACATCCTCCCTTGGACTCAGCCTGCCCTCCCCTCCCCAGGAAAACCACATCTGAGGAAGCGAAGAACCAGAACTCCAAGGCAGTCACATCTGTGACCTCAGAGCCCACCAAAGCCCCCAGCTGGGGAGACACAGTCAAAGTGGAGATCCAAGCAGAGGACGCAGGGCGAGAAGGTGAGGTGGGGGTGGGGGGTGCTGGTGTGTGCGGGAGGGGATGTAAGGCAGGGGCAGGCCCCTCTCAACTCAGCTGGAAGCTACCTGAATGCCTCCTTGGGCTCAGTTAAAAGCACTTTAAAGAAAAAAAATCATAATACTGTCATGCCTCATCTCCCCAGCCTTCTTGAAAAATAAGTTGTTCCACATAAATGAATTTTCCAGACAATGAAAGCTTATCTGTTTTATGACCATTGTTATTATTTTCATGGTTGTGGTTATGGCCGTCTCCCACGGAAACGGCACGTTACAGCTTCCTGCACGTCCCCATGCATTGCTCACTGGAGTCACACCTCCAGGAGGAACAATGCTGCTCCCATGGCTTTGCTGAGAACACTGAGGTTCAGGGAACTTAAAATAACTGGCTCAAGCTCTAGTAATCAGTAAGCAGAGGACCTAGGACTCAGCTTTACATGCTCTCACTGTAGCTCCAGTGTTCTGGCTGCTTCCCTAGAATGGCTGTTTATCCTGCTGTGTCCTCCCCTGGCATTGCCAACTGTCAGACAGTGGTGTCTGTGCTTCCAAGGGTTGGGATCCACTCTCATAGAAGCTGCTTGATAGTTCTCTCTCCTTTATCCCCCGAAGCCTTTCCAGTCCCTGTGTTTTGGCAAATTTGAACATTGCAGGCAACTTAAGGTATCAGTATACATGCATAACACGCCACATTTGTGTTTTGATTTCCACTCTCAGGCCAGAGCTCAGTCTAGGCACACAGGAGTATTGACTGACTGTTGCCATGGTTACTGTGGGTGCTGGCATGGAGCACTGTCAGCACAGACCCACAGGTGCCCACCATGACTCTTGCAGTATCTAGTCAGAAGAACCTCAGGCCCCCGTCTTGCAGGTGGTCCTTCCCTCAGAGGACAGGCTTTACTTCTCCCCTTGAAATCTCACCAGGCACTTACAGAACTCCTCGTCCACCTCACAAAGAGCAGAAAGCCAGCTGCTAAAGATGGTAAAAGAGGAGAGAGGAAAAGGACGAGGAGGAACATCAATGAAAGGGGAAGAAGCTTGTTCTGGGTCAAGCCAGAGGATTTTTTTTCTGCCTGTAAAGGAATAGGTGGGCTGTTGGGATGATTTGAGAAAATGTGAAAGAGGAGGGAAAATTGACCTAGGATTTCATGCAAATGCATGTGTGCATCTGTGTGTGAATGTCTGCGTGCTAGTTCTTGTGCATATGTGAACACTGTGTGTGTGTAAGTGCTTGTGACTGTGTAGGCATGCATATATATATGTCTTGCATGTGTGTGTGTGCATGCACATGTGTAGCGTGTGTGTGTGCACGCATCTCTGTGGCTGGCCGGATTAGAGGTTGTAGTGAGTGGACCTGGGCTGGGATCCTGCCCTAAGTTCTACACATCCAGGGTGAGTCCAGGAAAGGGTGTGATGAGTCAGTGGCCTTGGGGCCCATCTGTGCAGTAGAGAGGGGAGCAGGACTTACTGCAGGAGGGACAGGGGGTGGGGAGGCCTCATGGGCAGGCAGGGAATATCGGCAGGTGCCTCTTTGCAGATTGAAGTAGCTGGATGCTTGTTGGAACCTGGTTGGAACCGGTTGCTGTGGTGATGTATGCGGTGGGGGGTGAGGGAGATGGGGGCCAGGCCAAGAGGTGGGGGAAGGGTAGGAAGTAGCTCAAGGATGTGTTAATGAAAAGCAAAGGGGAGTTACACACCCTGTGTCAGGGCCAAAGCAGGCGACAGCAGAAATGGCAGAAACAGCTTATTGGCCACACAAAGGGAGCAGTGGGAGGCCAGAGGGGCACAATGCCCAGAGAGGAAACTGATGAGGCGTGTTTGTAGCATGGAGACAGGAGCAGGGAGGGATGCTGTCCGTTACCCCCAGCTACAGTTCCTCTGCGACTGCCCACATGGAGCTCCAGAGATTGGGGGAGGGGGAGAAATGCAGGACACTCCCCCCCCCCCCCCCACCGTGTTCAGCCTCAGCAAGGTCCAGCTGGATCTAGGGACTCAGGGCCCATGGGTAGTGGCCATGAGGGGCTGCAGCCTCCACAGCTACTGTTGTGGCTTTGGCTGAGAGCACTGGAATCCCCCAGCTAAGTTTTTTCAGTCTGCTCAGGGCTGGGTGAGTGTATGGAGTGCTACGGACGGTTAACAAGGAGGGAAATAGTGACAGCAACGAGGAGCATTTGCTTAGAATTTTATAGCTTGAAAAACACATTCCCCTCCCTACAACAATATTAGGAGAGAGACTGTTTTTTGAAGTGTTAACGTTTTGCAGAGCAGGAACATGAAGCTCAGAGAAGTTAAATGACTGGCTAAAGGTCACAGAGCAAGTTGATGGGTTGGTACTAGAACCCAGATCTGCTGACTGGAAATCCTCTGCCTTACTCTACTTTCTTCAAGGCAGCCTGAAGTCCTTTTGGTGCTCATTTTCCACTCTTTCCTTTGATCACGGATCGCATGTGGCCAGCTCTTGAGGGACTTTGGCAAGTGTCTTTCCCTCTCAGTGCATCCAGGGTAGCTCTGAGGAGGAGGAAGAAAGGAAGAGTAACCAGAAAAGCCCTCAGCTTCCTCCTCCAGCCCCTCATCCAGATGACCCACTCAGCTCCAAGTGCCCCAGCAGCCCTGGGCTCCGAGCCTGCTGCGCCTGCTGAGCTGGCAGCTGTCCGTGGTGCTGAAATGTCCTTGTCTCAAGAAGAGAGGCAGAGTGCAAGGGGCTACCCAAGAATCTCCCTCAGGTACGGCCTGATCCTCCCTTTCCTTTTCTTCTCCAGATCTCTCCTTTATCTCCTTCCCTCCTCCATCTTCCGCATTCCTTCTCCCACCTCTTCCATCTTTCTTTTCCTTTCCTCCTTCCACATCTCCTCTTCCTTCTCAAATCATAGACTTCCAGAGTGGGAAGATGCCTCAAGGGTCACCAACTCCAGCCTCTCCCATCAGCCATTTACCAGCTGTGTGCTGTTGATCAAGTTATATAACCTCTCTGAGCTCCAGCATCCCCATTTTAAAAACAGAGATGGTGACTCCTACGTAAGGGATTGTGGTGGGGCTTTGTTGGAATAATGGCTCAGGAGCACCCATCCCCATGCCTGGCATGCAGTAGGTGCTCACTAAGTAGCACTGCCATGATTTTTTGCAGGTCCTTGGTGTTATTTATCCTCAAAATTCATCCCAATGTTCATGCATTTTATGACAAAACGTAGTCTCTTTGGTGGGAGTTTTCTAAGTGGTGCATTATTCTTAGTGTTTAGATTAGTTTTCATTTTCTTGGAGTAGACTTTTATTGACATTTGCATTGAAAGATTTCTTTTTTTTTTTTTTTCTTAGTTTGGCACCTGAGCTAACAACTGTTGCCTATCTTCCTTTTTTTTTCCTGCTTTTTCTCTCCAAATTCCCCTAGTACATAGTTGCATATTTTTTAGTTGTGGGTCCTTGTAGTTGTGGCATGTGGGACACCACCTCAGCATGGCCTAATGAGTGGTGCCATGTCCACACCCAGGATCTGAACCAGCGAAACCCTGGGCCACTAAAGCAGAGTGTGTGAACTTAACCATTCAGCCATGGGGCAGGCCCCTGAAAGATTTCTTGAGCAGATTGCTTTTTCTTACTGAGCCTCAGTTTCTCCATCTGCAACATGTGAGAGAGAATCCCTCCCCTTCCTGCCTGAGAAGCCAGTGACCAAAGGAAGGAGCCTTAGTCCCTGAAAGGGTACTTACATGTGTGTCTCTGTGAGTGCACATGTGTGTCTGTTGCCATCAGGGGCTGGACTCGGTTCTGTGTGTGTCCATCTCTGGGTTGGGAGTTTCTGGACCACAGGAGAGAACTGCATCTTTGGGTCCTAACAGCACCTAGCATGGAGTCTTGCCCTGTGCAGGGGCTCAGACAGTGCTTGTGAAGTGTGCATGTGTGTGTTCCACACATGTGCATACATGTTGATTCCTCAATGTGGCACCTGCTCCCCTACTGTCAGCAATGTCTCTCACCTCACTGGGAGGGACAGTGGTCAGCTAAGCCCAGTCCTGACCTTGTGCTCATTTTTTTTCTCACTCTAGATGTAGTCCTCAAGGTGGTAGACAACAAAAAGAAAGAGGAGCTGTTGTCTTACCAAATCCCCATCAAGTACCTGCGTGTCTTCCACCCCTACCACTTTGAGCTGGTGACGGTGAGTCAGAGCTCTAGGCTCTGGGCCCACGTGGGCCTGCGACAGGTAGGGAGAGAGCAGGTGGGAACCACCTTGATGCCCACAGCTCTGCCCTCAGAGCATCCCAGGGCATCCCATGTCCACCCTGTAGTATGACAAGTCTAGGACCATGTGGGGCTCAGGAAACACAGCTCCTGGCAGGTAGACAGGAGTGATTTCCATAAGATTTTGGAATTCTCCAAATTCATCTCCATAAAACAGCCCAATTAGCTTAGAACATCTACCACATTAAATGAATACACCAACTAAAGGTGTATTCTGATTTCATATAGGTTGAGAGAGTGGGGGTGTATCTAAAAATCAAAGCAATATGGTATTTACAGAGTACCTCCTATGTTCCAGTCCTGGGCTAGACACTATACACACAGTCTCTAATGCTCAAGGTGAATTGTAGTTGGCAGAGATAGGACTAGGACTCAGAGAGAGGACCCCTCTCCTCCTGGGTCACAGAGCAAGAGAGCAGCAGAGTCTAGGGTGAGCCCAGGTCATGATGTCTCCCAAGTCAGTTCTTTCTTTGCTGCCTCCATGCACTGCCATGGCAGGAAGAAGGCCCAGGAGAGTTGGGGTATGTGGGAGATAAAGTGTTCCCCAGAATGCACCCATCCAATGGACAACTGCGCATGAGCCTGGAGTGGGGAGCCTCAGGGTCCCTCAGTCCATGGCCTGAATGCCCCCAGGCTAGCTCCCCTGCCTGCCCCTCTCCCCAGTGCTGATTGGTGGAAAGGAGAATTCACTGTCTCACTGCTGAAGTACCTATTAAGCCCCTACTGTATGCCAGGCACTGGGCCAGAGATAAGCAGAAGCATCATCACCTCCCCCCCCCCCACAATGTGCACTCAGACATTTGTAGTGGTTTAGAGTAAAGAACAATGTGAAGTTAGATTGTCTAGAAGCAGATCTGCTGCTTGCTTGCTGTATATCCATAAGGAGCTGCCTAGGGGTAGGCCTCCATTCCTCATCAGCAAAATTAAGACAATACGCCTCTTTGCGTGGCCACTTGGAAGATGGCATGCAATAATGGGCTTAAAGCCCGTAGCAAGGTGCGTGGCACACAGTAGGTGCTCAGTTGGGGTTAGTTCCCCTCCTCCCTCCCCTCCCAGGCCTTGGCATTGCCCTTCTTTCCAGGAGACTCCTCAAACATGGCCCCAGGGGGCTTTATCTGCCCTAGGCTCCGAGGAGAACCCCAAGCCCAGGGTCTCAGGACAGGGCACCAGGGGCAGGCAGGGGAGCGAAGACCCAGAGAGGTTAGTGACTCACCTGGGAGACAGGACTTCAACTGTAATTCTGGGAGCATCACCCATCCTCCCGGGTCTCTGTCCACTTACCAGGCCTTGTTATCACATCTTTACAGAGAGAGTAGGAAGGCTGTGGTCCTTGTGAGGGCGATGAAATATTCAAATAGAAAAGGGAAGATTTATTATATTGATCTCCTTGGAAGGGCTCGCAGGGACCATGAGCTTTAATTATCAGCTCGGAGTCCCAGTGGAGCAATGCCAAGTGATTGTCTGCGGAGGACTGGATTTATGGCCAGGTCTGTCCCTTAGTCACTCTCCTTCTTGTGTGTCTTCTTCCCCCACCCTGTCCCCAGCCCACCCAGTCTGGGAAAGCTGACAAAGACACTGCCAAGACCCAAGTGTACGCAACAGTCGTTCGGAAGAGCAGCTTCATCCCCCGCTATGTTGGTTGCAACCACACAGCTCTGGAGGTGCTGGGCTTGGGGCCCTCGGGATGTGGTGGGGCGGGAAGGGACCAAGCTTGGAGAGGCCCCTAGGCCCTGCCCTTGACCGCTTCTGGCTGGCCTGACAGTGTGGGGCAGGAGTATGAGAGGAAGAAATCAAGAAGGGAGAAAGCAACCAGGTCTTTCAAGAATAGTGGGAGCAGTTTGTGAAGAACAAGCTCTGGGACAGATGGTGGGGATGATGTGGACGGAGATGAAGATACGATGCCTACCCAACCTTTTCCAGGACGTTCCAGGCACATTGTCTTGCCCTAACCTTGCCCTCCCTCGCTCTGCTCCTCACACACCATGCAGGGACTGCTGCTGGACGGGAGGTTCCCGAAGCCTTCTGTCTGTCTGAATCTCACGGAGGGAGGAAAAGCCCCCTCCTTGGCCCACATTCCCTGGCTGTTTTCTCTCCTGTTCTGTCTACTCCTGGAGTAGTAACCCCTGACCTTGGGTATACATTCCCGAAGTGAGAGTTTTAGGGCCTCCCCACCCTTCCTTGAGTTCTGTTTCTGAAGAGGTTTGGCTGGTCTTCCAGGTAGGTGTTCATACATTCATTCAGCATCTGTTTAAAGAACCTCTTCCGTTTGCCAGGCCAGGGCCAGGCCTAGCTTGGGCATAGCTTCCACACATGCCTCCTCCCCGAGCCCCTGCCATTACCTTCTAACCCTGGGCCTTTCAGCAGCCTCAGGAGGACCAGTGATGCTCCAGGAAGATGTGGTCCAGGAACCTGGGCCCTCTGCATTTCCCCAGCCTTTAAACTGCCCAGGGGTGACAGACTCTAATCCAGCCATGGCCTGAATATGATCAGGGCACAGCCGGGAGGCCCAAGCTCTGGGCTTCCCTGCCCCAACATGGCTGATCTGACCTGCCCCATAGCACTGTGAGCTGGCAGGACAAGAAGTGTTCGTTAGTCCCATTTCACAGCTGGAGACACTGAGACCTAAGCGGAGTCTGGTATGGCAGCCTAGAGCTCCTGACCCACATCTCTGCATCCCCACAGCCACCTCTTGGATGCCAGCATGTGTCAGACCTGCAAGTGCCCTCTGCTCCCATCTCCCCACTCTCTTCTATCATGTTCTTTCCTGAGGATGGCCAGCAGCTTGCTTTCTCTCTCTCTCTGTCTCTCTCCCTGCGCCCCCCCCCCCTCCGCTGACACACACACACAGCAAGGAAGAGTGACAAAAGCTTGACTTTGCTGTCCCCAGGTCATACCCCACAGGGAGGAGGCCACACCCACAACACCTAGGCAAAACCTTGGCCTGCAGGGGGGCCCACTGTGGATTTGCCCAACTCCCCTCCCAACCCTCTGACTCATCCCATAGCATCTGGGCCCCTCAGCCTTCCAGCCCCCACCTGCTCCCCTGCCCCGGCACAGATGTCTTCCCTGTCTGCGCCTGATGGCACAGCGGGAGAAGAAATTGCTCTCTTCCTCCCCAGGCTGTCATGAGTAGGTGTGCTTGGGCAGCTGTCTCATTCACACCTGACCATTCAGTACAGAACAGTTGTAAATTAGTTCCCCCTACTCCCAGACTGCCCCTCAGCCCTTATACCTTTTGGAGTCCCTGTGAGCAATAGGGTTTGACAGTGTTCCAGTGAAATCCCTCAAGGCCAAATCCCCACCCCCATCCAAAGATTGAAATGCCACCATCAGAGACTCAGTCCTTTGACTTTGGTGAAGGGTTTCAATCTCTGGAGCCCCCAGTGACAGCTGAAAGGCCCAACTATTTTAAGCCCCAATCAGCTCACACCTGTGTGGAGTTAGCTGGCAAGCAGCTGAGATGGGTCCTGGCAGAGGGGCTTAGGGGAGGGTACTGAGGGGGAGGAGAAAAGAGAGAGGGACCCAGGACAAGCTGCTACTGGCAGGTCTTCTCCTCCTATTGAAGGTCAGAGCTAGAAGGTCCAGGGAGAGTATGGTCCAACCCCTCAGTGTACAAGTTGGGAAACTGAGCCCCAGAATGGAGCAGCGACTGGCTGTGGTGACAGTGACCCAACTGGAGTAGACCTGGCAAGGGCCTCTTCCCGTCCTGAGGGCTGCCTCCAGCGTGCCCCTCAGCCGTGTCCAGAGTCCCTTCCCCTTCCTGCTTTTCTTCCCATCAGCACCACATAATTAGGATCCCAGCCATCCTCCAAGACCAGCTCAACCCGCCCCTCCCCAAGGCCACTGACTGTCTCCTCCCGCTTCCCCGCCCAGGTCTCTGGGGTTCCCTGTCTCTCACTCATAAACACAGTCAACTTGTCCCTCCTCTTCTCTCCTCTTTTCTTCTTCATAAACACAGCACTCATTTATCCCACAAACATATATTGAACTCCTACTCTTTGCCAGTTTTTTGCTAAAAGCTGGGAATACCACAGTGAATGAGATGGACATGGTCCCTGCCCCTGGGGACAAATGGTTTGAGTCAAATGGACAGAAAATAAACAAGAAAGAAATTAGATTAAACACAAACTATGATGGTGCTATAGAAGAGGCAATTCAGGGGCTGAAGGAGTAGTCAGAGAAGGCCTCTCAGAGGTGGTGACATTTAAGCTCTAAAGGAAGAGAAGGAGCCAGCTACTGAGTAAGTGAGGGCAGGAGTGGGGAGTCTAGGCAGAGGGATCAGCTTGTGCAAAGACCCTGAGGCAGAAACAAGTGGGGCATGTTGGAGGAGGGAGAAGAAAGAGGCTGGAGCAAAAAGAGTCCTGGAAGGCTGGCAGCAGATGTGGGCCGAGGGGCAATGGGCGAACACCTGCAGGCCTTGGCTATCATGGTAAGAATTATGGAATTCATTCCAAGCGTGGTGAGGTGGGAGGTGCTCATTGCACGGCCTCAAGCAGGGGAATGACGTGACTCAATTCATTTTTAAGAAGGCAGTTTTTGCCACTGGGTATCAGATTGCCTAGGAATGGAGATGGGTTTGGGGCAGGAGTAGAAACAGGAGCCAGTGAGGGGTCAGAGAAGTAAAAGGAGCCCCAGGAATCACAGCTGGAAGGAGTTGGGGTGAGGACTGAGGGGAGAATAGGAGCCCATTGGCGAGTAAGGGGTGAGGGCCAGGAGCCAGGTCAGAGCTGCTTGGGACGGCAGTGTGCGGGCACAGAATGTGTGTCTTCTCTCCTGCCTTCCATGCCTAGCCCAGGGTCTGAAAGAGGGCAGCCTTGAGCAGAGAGAGACCCGAGTGTGGCAGGAGCAGGCGGGAGCAGGTGCAGAGGTGTGGAGGCAGGGACGAGCCCGTTGTTGGGGAGGAAGTTGTCAGGCGAGCTGCCCATGTCCCTGAGAGGGCCCAAGGCCCCCAGGGGCTCACCTGCCTCCTCTCTTCCCCAGGTCTTTCTGCGAGGAGTCAACGAACCCCTGGCCAACAATCCCAACCCCATGGTGGTCATTGCCAGGGTGGTTCCCAACTACAAGGATTTTAAGTGAGTGGGGCCCAGGTGGGTGTGGGCAAGGAGCAAGGGGAGGGCAGAGGACAAGGAGGGAGAAGGCTGTCATTGCCACCACAGGCCATGATTCCAGGAGCCATAGAAACCTGCCCATCCCAAGCCTTTCAAACCTCCCCACTGGGTCTGAGGTCCCGGGAAGCTGCCCACAGCCCCTAGACAGGGGCAGTTCAGACCTCTCCTGAGAGCAGGCTGGGAGGGGAGCCAGTGTAAGGAGGAGGAGAAGGTGTCTTCAGCCCCTCCAAACCTCCCTCGCATCTCACCCCCATCACATCCACAGTTCCCCCTGCCCCACTCTAGTTCAGGGTCAAGCCTCCAACCCATGGTTGTCCCCAAAGGAGGCAGGCTAAGGGTCAACTCAGAACATCATGACCTTTAGCCCTGCCTAGGAGTCCCTTCCCTCACCATCTTGGAGGTCTCCCTGGCCCTGCCCTGGCTCATCCCCGTCCTCCCCAGACCCCTTTTGGGGCTTGGTGGATTCACATTCCTCAGGAGGGGATTCAGGCTGGTTTGGCCACTGGAGGCTGCACACTGCAGTGAGTTCCCCAGTGAACATATGACCTCTGTGACAGCACCACCTCCTGGGGGTCAGCTGTCTGCCTCTGTCACTTCCACTGACTCTGATGGCCCAAGAGGACTCCCTGACTCATCTGTGCCACCTGTTGAGTTCTGATGACCTGTGAACCCGCCTTGCTTACAGGAGGAATGAAGATGACTGATGTACTCACTCAGTGCACAGATGCACACACACACACACACACACACCCTGAATCCTGCCCCTGCAGCCTCCATATCCCACAAGCCTAAACTGGGATTCCCACCCTGGGAGTGCATCACTCTGGCAAGTCTTCCACAGGTGAGGCAGGGATGCAAGGCCCATTTTAAAGATGGGGCAGCTGAGGCCTTCGGATGTGGCCAAGGCCACAGTGAGTCATGAGGAAGGGAACCTGGGGGCTGCAGCCCATTTCCTGACCAAGATGAACTTTCCCAAGGCTTTGGGCGGCGATAAGAAGGACCAGGGCCCATCACCTGTCCAGGTGTCCAGGCCTGAACTACGTGGGCCACTGCACTCTCCTCTCTCACATCAATCCAGAGCCCACGTGGGAGCCCTTGGCTGCCAGGCTTGGGCACAGAGCCAAGTGTGCCAGACACTCGTAGCACTCCTGTGCTGACCCCTGTCTCCTTGCCTCCCCAGGGTCAATCAGGTAAACCAGGACCCGACATCCCTGGGGCTGCCCATCACCTCACTCTCTTTCCCTATCCCATCCGTGATGAACTTTGATGTTCCTCGAGTCAGCCAGAACGGGTGCCCTCAGGTATGGCTCCTTCCCTCATTCACTCCTCCTCATTCACTTCCTCATTCCCTCTCACTGGTTCGTAACTCACCCACTCCTTCAGTTATTCACTCAGTCAGTCGGCTGTTCACGTGACTGTTAAGAGTGTACTGAATCCTGCCGCATACCCAGGGCCATGCGCGTCTCTACTGGGGAGAAGCGGCCCTCAGGAACTCTCTGCCTGGAGAAGAAAGGAGCCACACATGTGAAAAGGTTAAACACTAACATAAGATAATCTTTAATCTAATAACAAACCAGGAGGGACTGTCAGAGCTGTAAAAATCAGAGGAGGGAAGACACAAAAGGACAAATACTGTGTGATTCCACTGACATGTGGTACCCAGACTGGGCGAACTCAGAGACAGAAAGTGGCACAGTGGTGCTGGGGGCTGGGCAGGAGAGAATAAGGAGTTATTGTTAGGTGGATACAGATTTTCTGTTTGGGATGATGGAAAAGTTCTGGAGATGGATGGTGGTAATGGTTACACAATGTTGTGAATGTATTTAATGCTGCTGAATTGTACGCTTAAAAATGGCTAAAACGGTAAATTTTATGTTATGTATATTTTACCACAATAAAAAATTTTTTTTAATCAGGTATGAGGGATGTGAAGCCTGGGTGATGAACGCGGGCATCCAGTCACAGGTCTCTTGAGTTTTCAGTAGGAAGGGTTGGTGTAGGGCGATTGAGAGCAAGAGCACAGCTATGGGTGTGCAGGAGGACTGGAGAGGAGGGGAGTGTGTTTGAGTATGTTGGGAAGTGTGTGCAGATCGTGGCTGGGTCCAGCGGGTAGCCAGATTAATCTCTTCCCATAGTCTGCACTTCAGTGGGAGCTTGCCCCACATGATGGTCCCAACATTTTCCTAGGCCTTGAAGAAGACACGGGTGCCTGAGAAGTCCTTCCTGTTGTCTGCCCACCAGCGTTCATGTCTGGTATGGCAAATATAGAATGAGGCACCCCTTTAGAGCCCCAGCCTTCAGTTAAAGGCAAAGACATTTGAAGAAGGCTCAGACACGGACAAGAGTGATGGTGCCAGGGAGGGGTGGGATGAAGGGGGGACCCTAGGGACAGAGGCTTCAAACTCAAACCAATCCTCGGCCTGATTTCCCCAGAGTCATCTCACACATGGCCCTGCATTTGCCCAGAAAATTATGAACCAATCAGCAGGCAGTCTCGAGGGGCAGCAGGCGCTGGCTGCTTTAATGAGTGAGCCCCTCCCACCCCCAGGCCCTCTCTGGCTGCCTTTGTTGCCTAACTAGTCTGGTGGGGGAGGTGCCCCTGGCCACAGACTTACCCCCAGTGCCTCTTGCATGTGTGGACTCGACGCCAGAGGTCTAGCAATGGCAAGACACTTGTTGAAGGTCACCTGGCACCATGGCGGTTGGGCCAGGTTGAGAGCTCACTGGCAGCTGGCATAGAGGTGCCCAGGTGCCAGCAGTGAGAAGACAGGGGCAAGCTTCTGTGTCACAAGGTGGAGAGAAGGAGGGAGTGGCCAGCACCCTACCTGGAAGGGGCACCAGTCAGCAGCCCTGGGCTCAGTGGGCACTGCCATCTCTTCCTGTCTCAGGCCCTATGGCCAGTCTGTATCCAAGCTCTCATGGGGCCCCTTTCCATGCTACAGACCCAGCTCTAAGGCCTGCCTCATCTTCTCTTGTCTAGACCACGACAGCAGCCTCCACTAGGTACGCCCCCATCTGTCCTGTGAGAAGTAGCCACAGAGCCCCCCACTCAGGGCTGGACCCTTCCCCTGGACCCTTCGTCCTATCACCGACAAAGCCCTCACTGTCAGCCAGGTACACAGACCTTGTCCCCTCCAGCCACCTAGCTCACTGTTCCACTTCACACAGGCTTTCTCTGCCTCCACTCGATGTGGCTGTTCTGCACGCCCATACTATCCTCTCTCACCTGCCCCTCAGCCTGGAATGGCCTTCCTCCTTCTTACCTACTGCATGATCCCTCAGGTCCTCGCTTCCCCAGGTCAGAAGTCATAGCTTTCTCCCCAGACACCCCAGCTCCCAAAACTCACAACTTGCTTAGGCCTCTGCATGGATCAAAGTGTGTGTGTGTGTCTGCGTGGGAGGGAGTGGGTGTCCTATCCCCTTGGAAGAAATGAGCTCCAGAGGGGAGCAGGGGTTGGCTCTAGCTCCCCCACAGGCCGTGCAGCACCCCAGAGGCATCCAGCGTGGAGAAGCCCCCAGTCAACATTTGCTGAGTTCAGGTGAATTGAACTTCCACCCTCACAGAATATCCCTTGTCTCCTTCAACCCTCACAGCAGCCTTTCAAAGCATGGAGCATAAAACGTTTTCCCACCGGACAATGACAAAGCCAGGTCCCAGAGAGGGGAAGGGACTTGCCAAAGGCCACACAGTGAGGTTGAGGCAGACCTGGGCCCAGAGCCAAGGGGTCCTAACTCCCTTGAGGCCCCACCCAGCCCCACTCAGCTACTCTTCCCAGGATGCCGCCACTACACCTGGGCAGAGCAGGCAGTGTGTGGGTGGGTGTCGGTGTGGGTATGGTGGGCCCCGGGGGAAATGGAGGAGGGCCCGTGGGCCCATGTGAGGAAGGCTGTGTTGCCAGGGAAGGCAGGTCTGCCTCAGTGGCTGGGGTTAACGGCTTTGCTGAAGATCACAGCTGAGAGTCAATCCCATTCCTTAATTCCACAGCCCGCCTTGGCCTTTCCCGTCAGCATCTGTGGACAATAGCTTCCCCTTCCCCCACATGCCCCCAGCACCTTCACCAGGGCCCTGGCATCAGGCTCTGAAGGGAGTTTAACCTTGATTCCTTGCGACCCCGCCCCCCAATCCCATACACACACAGGAGAGGCTGACCCTCCCTCCCCAATTCTAGGTCCAAAGGGATCTTTCCTGAGGGACTCATCCTGGGAAACCATTCAGGGAAGGAACTGTCCTTACTGGGCAGGCAGACACCATTTCTTGCTTTGTAGATTCCATTTAGACACATTAATAGGCCCCAGAGAGGACAACCAGCTTCCATTAAATACTCTTCTTCCGAGGAGGGGCAAAGATAGGGCAGCAGGGGGCTGAATCCCAGGTCTTCCTTGAGTGCCGCAGTGCATGGCAGATGGTCCAGGCTATGTGGGTGCCCCTCTGGCCCCAGGAGAATGAGATGGCTCTGAGTTGGGCATGGTTTGAGGATCAATCCTGAAAGGCCACTCCCAGGCTTGATGGCCAAGTGGCTGTCCCTAAGCTGCCACCAGAGGCTGCTCTCAGGAACACTCCCAATCAACCCAGTCACTGTCCCTGTGTTCAGGGCCCCTGGCCCCGAAGTGACTGCAGCTTATCTCCCCAGGGGCAGGGGCAGACACAGCTGAGCCTCAGTCTGGGCCTCGGAGAACAGAGCACGCACATTAGTGAGATAGGCATCAGGGCCCTGCTGCCGCAGGGGGAGTGGACCCCCACTGATGCTTTGCCATCCTGCATCAATAACTCCGGGAACTGGTGGTGCATTTGTGCTGACCTTTTCGAGTGATGACTGATTCCCACAGGGGAGCAGGAGGTGGGAACAGGAGGTGGGAGCGGCTGCCTCTGTTGCTGACAGCCCCTGGCTGGGGGCAGAGGCAAGGCAGCCCCTTGGAGAGTCTGCGCCAGTGACCCCCAGCCCCTCCCCGTGTTGGGACCGTGGTGTGACAGGCTGATGCCCCCATGTCCCATGCCCCACTCCCCACCTTCCGGCCTTTGCAGATGCTCGACCTCTCACCTGGAGTCCCTCCTCATTCCAGGCATCCTCTGCACATGCCATGCTTGGTGCCGCCTCCCCATTTTTGCTTAGGCTGTTTTCCCAGCCAGAAGACCTTCCTCCCTTCAACCTGCCAAATCTTCCTTCAGAGCCTTCCTCAGGTCCTGCTTCCTCCAAGACAGCTTTTCTGATCACCCACAGGAATGTCTCATACAGCCCTTTATTGGGGTTCTGTAGTTAATGCTTTCTTATTTCATTGTTCAAATATTGCCTATGTGTGTGCCCCAGCTGCTGGCTTCATGTGCCGTCAAGTCCCCCGAATGCCCCATGAAGACCCATCGTGGGCTCTGCAAGGGGCTGGGAAACCTGTGTGAGGCAGAGAGGGGCTGGGACAAGGGTAGGGGTCATGTCTAATTTGGCGTCTATGACACCACCAGCCATGGGTATGAATGCTGATGCAACTCTTAGGAAAAGTCTACCCATGATGAATCCAGTGCCTTAAAATACATGTGTCCTGTAACTCACCAATTGCATTCTGGGTACTTGTACTGAAGAAGTAATTTGATACAGAGCTATGTGTCAAAGAACATTCAACATAGTGTAATTATAGGAAAAACGGGAAGGGAGAGACCAGGGCATGTGCGCACGACAGAATATCCTGTGGCAACCAAAGTCGTGGCTAACAACTGTCCCTAGGACTCTGGATAGGCTTAGGTTCTAAGAGTAAATGAGAGCCCGGCCCGGTGGAGCAGCGGTTAGGTGTGCACTTTTCACTTGGGCGGCCCATGGTTCACCAGTTCAGATCCCAGGTGTGGACATGGCACCACTTGGCACACCATGCTGTGGCAGGCGTCCCACATATAAAGTAGAGGAAGATGGGCATGGATGGTAGGTCTGGGCCAGTCTTCCTCAGCGAAAAGAGGAGGATTGGCAGCAGTTAGCTCAGGGCTAATCTTCTTCTTCAGAAAAAAAAAGAGTAAATGAAAAATGCGGGATATTGGGATGACAATTATGCAAAATAGGCATAGGGAAAAAGGTGGAAAGAAATGGTCTTATGAACAGTTGTCTTTAGTGTTGGAATTTAGGTGGATTTTTTAAACCTTTCTACTTTTCCATATTTTCCAAAATTTATTCATTAAGTGTGTATTGCTTTTATATTTGGGACAAATGTTTATGACATACCTAGACACTTACACAACCAAATATCCAGCCATCCCTTGATTTGGGAGAAGCGGTGGCCCCACTACCTGCTCCCACCTTCTGCTTTCAGCTGTCCAAGCCCGGGGGTCCCCCGGAGCTGCCCGTGTGGAATCAGTCCTTCCTCTTCCAAGGCCGAGATGGAGCCACCACCTTCTCAGAAGACACAGCCCTTGTGCTGGAGTACTACTCCTCCACCTCAAGTAAGTGCCACCTGGTGCCACAACAGGGCAGCCATGCATCAGGACAGGTGTATGAAAGAGTGTTCAGCCCATCCTGCCTCTGCCTCCTGCAGGGATGGGTTAAGGGGTCCAGGTCCCAAGGCAGCCTCCCAGTGCATGCAGATAAGTGGGGAGCGCCTGGCTGGCTTCCTTGTCCAAATGGCAGCTCTAGGGCAGGGGCCAGGACGCGTGGGCCTTCTTTCCATAATAGATGCAAGCGTTTTTATTGCACCACCCCTATACACCTCTCAGTGAGGAGAGAGGGAGTGGAGCCCTCAGGGCTCACATCCTGTGGGGTGGACAGGGTTCAGAGACCAGCTGATCCACAGTCTTAGTTTCACACTGTAAGAATGAAGCCCCCAAAGGTCAGAGACAAGGGAGATCAGTATAAATACCCAGACACAACTATGTTTAGAGTTGGCCTTGAACTCAGGAAGCCCTGAGGAGAGAGGAGAAGGAAGATATTTGTACAAGAAAAGGCCAGGAGGCAGGAAACAGATGGACAGTGTGGATGGGAAAACTAGATGTTGGGTACCAAAGGATGGGGCCCGGGTGGGGCCTCAGACGCTGGGATCCGGGAAGTGGGGGCTTTGGCGGGAGCCCCAGCTGGTCCCTCCCTCACAGTGAAAGGCAGTGAGCCATGGACCCTCAGCAAGCCCCTGGGCGTCTCTGTGTTGCCGCTAAACAGCCGTTTGTACCGCAAGATGCTGACAGGAAAAGGCCTGAATGGGCTGCGTGTGGAGCGGCTCCCCATCACCGTGAGTCCCCCACCAGGGACTGGGCCCACGGCGGGTCCACCTGGTCCCAGCCGCCCCACCCTGCTCCACCTTGCCCCACCAACATGGCAAATCTGGCTTCTCCAGCAGCTTCCACCAGGGCTCCCACCAGGGAAGCTGACCACTGTCAGGTGTGAGGAGCTCTCCTGAACACCAAAAATCTAGGCTTGTGATGAAATTGCCCGAGCGACTTGAAGAGAAGCACGGGGAGGCCCTGCGGGAGGGCAGCGAGAGCTCAGGCCTTTAACCAGCCGGACCTGCCTTCAAATCCTGACTTGCCCTAGTCCTCACTATAGAAGCTGGGGCAAGTTACTTAACCTCCCTGAACCTGAGTGCCCATCTCTAAAATGGGAGCAGCTTGCCTGTACACAACCTCTCTGCATAACAAGAGAGTCAAGAGGCCAGGCTCCGGAGCCAGACTGTCTGGGTCCAAATTCCGATTCCACCCCTTACCAGCTCACATGACCATGGGAAAACTGCTTAAAGTCTCAGTGCTGCAGTTTCCTTGTCTGTAAAATGGGTGCATATTAATAGTACTTTACTCATAGGGTTGCTGTGAGATTTTTTGAGGAAATACCTGCAAAGCACACAGAACAGAATGGGTTCTCAATAAGAATTAAGACGTTATAGTCATCATTGTCTATTTCTAAGCTACCTTTTTCTCTGAAATACTTCTGGCCATGATGATGCTGTAGATCTCACAATTGAGAGCTTCCTGACTCTGCCGGGAAGCAGGTCTGGAGGTCTGGGCAGGTCTCCGGTGGAGGTGGGAGGGTGGCATGGCAGTGGTGAGGGGCAAGCAGAGCCAGGAGACCACCTCCCGCCTCCCTCCCACTCTCCAGGCATCCCCCGCAGCAGGCACCTTCCTGGAGAATCCAGACAGTGGGTGGAATAGAGGCCGAAGCTGCCCTAGCCAGTGTGGTCCAACTGTTTCCTTCTCCCCAGGACACCTCGCTGAAAACCATGAGTGGTGAGGCCCCCACGGTGGATCTCTCCTTCCAGCTGCTTTCCTCCGAGGTAAGGCTGTGGGTCAGGGGAATTTCAGGGCCTGACAGTCATGTGCCAGCTCCTGTAGCCCCTTAGTGGGCTCCAACCTCCTTCACAATTGCTGGTATTGTTCAGGGGCTGGGGCCAGGGGCTTCTGGGAGGAGGGGACTGCTGCTTTGGGTGAAATGTCTAAGGGTGATTTGAGGCTCCAAAAATCCAGAGAGAAAGGTGAGATTAGGAAGAGAAGAGTTGAGAGCAGAGGGCCACCCAGATCCACTCAGTCTCTAACTCAGCCCAAGCCAAGCCTGGCTCACCGGGATCAAGGTTCTACAAGGGTGAACTAGGATATCTTTTTCTGTTGCCAGGTAACAAATTCCCACAAACTTAGCAGCTTAAAACAACACCCATTCATTCATGTGCTCACACTTCTACGGGTAGGCAGTCTGTGACAGCATAGCTGACATCAAGATGTTGGCAGGGGCACAGTTCTTTCTGGAGGTTGTGGGGAAGAGTACTCCTCCAGGCTCATATAGGGTCTTGCCAGAATTCAGTTCCCTGCAGTGGTAGGACTGAGGTCCCTGTCTCATTGCTGGCTGTCAGCTGGAGGCCTCTTTCAGCCTCTGAAGCCCACTCACATTCCTTCTCCCAGTGCCCTCCTCCATCTTTAAGCCGACAGGCACATAGGATCTCCCTCACACTTCAAAATTCTCTGACTTCCTTCTCCGCAACAGCCAGAGAAAACTCTCTGCTTTTAGAGGGGCTCCTGTGATGAGGTCAGGCCCACTCACGACCACCCCTTCTTAAAGTCAATTGTGCAGTATAATCACATCATCACAGGCGTGGTGGCTCATCACATTCACAGGTTGCAGATTTGAGTGTGGAATCTAGGGGGCCCATTTTTGGAATTCTGCCTACTACAGCTGGGTTGGTCCAAGTGGAAAGATAGCAGGGACTGAGCTCTGCCCCATGGATGGGAGCTCTTCCTCTACACCTGGGCTCTGAGTCCAAATTGGACCCTGGTCATTTGGCTCCAGTGCACCTAGCAGGCACCTGCTGGAATTTTTCCACTTTGCTCTCTGTGATGCTGGGACAGGTGTGAAGCTGGGATGTGAGCAGTTTTGGACAATGAACCCAGGAAATGCCTGGAGGGGCTGATGTCTGGGTCAGCCCACTCCTGACAGCTTCCCATGCCAGGAAAAATAGCCACTAGCTCTGGAGTGATACTTGGCCCTGTCACCTTACCTGTGAAGAACACAGGGAGTTCCATGGTGTAGGGTGTATGGGGTATATCTGGGAAAGTACCAGCCCCCAAGTGCCTCCCCACAAGGCCTCTAGTGAGTGCCTGAAACCTCCCATTAGCAAGCCCCGATGTGGAATGTTCTGCATTGCCCTCTAGAGATTCCTCTCATTCCTGGGTGGGAGGGAGTTTGTTAGATACTCCCTGACATCCCACCCCACCCCCCAAACTAGGTGTAGGACCAGGAAGGTACTAAGAGGGGAGGACACAGAAGCAGCAGAAGACCCCAAGAAAGGGGAAGCATGGTCCTTTGGAAAATGTCACAAAGTTCCCAGATTGGAGCTCAACCCTCCACAGCCTCTTCTTGAGGTCTGAAGTCTGCCAGTGGCCACTGCCAACCCCTTCCTCACCTCCCCCTGCCCCCTGCCCCTTCACTGGGGCACGTGTGTCCTGAGGACTGAAAGGAGCATCAAATGCCCCTGGTCAGGGCACTGGGGGACCCAGGCAGGCAACAGGCAGGTGGGCAGGACACTTCCCCAGTTGCCCAGGGGCTGGGCACAAAGGTCTCAGTGATGAATTATTCACTGGAGCTGTGCTAAGTGCAGAATTAATCCCTTTCCTTCCAGCTGGCGGCCTCACTAAATTATCCCTCCAAGTCATGCGGGAAAACGCTGCCGAATTCATTTAGCTGCTGAGTGTTTTGATCTGGGCCTTGTGATTTTAGCTTCCCCTTCCCCCTAGCCCCCTCCCCCTGCAGGCGGGTAAGAAGAACATTCCGTAATGGATTTCCGAGAAGAAAGGAAAAGAAAGGGGATCAAGATTGGGTGTGTACCAGGAAAATAGTACTAGAGGAAATTCAGATTCTGCAGCCTAGAATTCATACACATACACACTCTCACACAACTGCATTCAAATATCTGCACGCGGACAGTCACATATGCATAGATATGCACACAGCGCATGCACACCCCCTTTGCAAGGGTGTACACATTTAAAGCATACATACGTGCTCACACACACGAGCAAACTGACACCAGACATTTTCACACCTGCACTGGCACACGCAGAAGCTAAATTTCTTTTTTCTTTTTTTAAAGATTTTATTTTTCCTTTTTCTCCCCAAAGCCCCCCCAGGACATAGTTGTGCATTTTTAGTTGTGGGTCCTTCTAGTTGTGGCATGTGGGATGCCACCTCAGCATGGCTTGATGAGCGGTGCCATGTCTGTGCCCTGGATCTGAACTGGCGAAACCCCGGGCTGCCGAAGAGGAGCGCACGATCTTAACCCCTGGGCCACAGCGCCAGCCCCAGAAGCTAAATTTCTTTGTGGCTAAACTGTTTCTTGGTGAAACTCTCTGAGAATTGGCCAATAACTGACTCGCTTTGATTCTAGAATCTCAAAGTCCAATTTGGGGCCTAAGTATGAAGTGCTAATGTGGGTAGACTCGGCATAAGGTTTTTGCAGCCATAGCACCTATCCATTCATTCTTTTATTCCATATATATTTGATGCGGACCAGAATTTTGGCTGCCCTTGTGGATTGCAGTGAGGAGAGGGAGGGGCTGTTGACCATGGAGCCCATCTGCCTTGAATTCCCCTCATCAGGATTGGACATGGTTCTCTGCCAGCGTCTGAGCCCCTTTGGCCTCCTTCTCCCTGAGGGGTGGCAGGAGAGTGTGGAGAATTGAAGAACAAGTCAGATGGCATTGCAGCCAAGTCTAAAGGGCCCATCCCCAGCTCATCCCTCACCATCACCTTCACTGTCATACCGCCATGTCCGCCATGCAGCTACAGATGTTTATTGAGCACCTGCTATGTAGCAGATACTGTCCTGGGTTTTAGGGATCTTACGTTGAAGAAGACAGAAAAGGCCGTGTCTTCATAAGCCTGCGTTCTTAAGGAGCAAGGAGTGTGGACCAGACAATGAACAGATCAATTTATGAGCAGACGTCAGCTCCTGAAAAGAGGCCTGATGAAACCCAAACAAGGTGACAAGCTGTTGAGACTTGAGCTGGTATCCGAGTAAGGTTGTGAGCCAAGCCGCCGTAACATCCATCTCATTGTTCCACCTAAGGCGTTGTCTGCTAATTCATGGTGGACAGTACCTGGCCTTCATCTCTGCAGTCCAGCCAGGCGGACCTGGGCCCAGAACTATGGCTTCTTCCACTGTTTGTTTATTTATTTAAAAAATTATTTTTTTGAGGAAGATTAACCCTGAGCTAACTGCTGCCAATCCTCCTCTTTTTCACTGAGGAAGATTGGCCCTGAGCTCACATCCGTGCCCATCTTCCTCTACCTTATATGTGGGACGCCTACCACAGCATGGCTTGCCAAGTGGTGCCATGTCCACATCCGGGATCTGAACCAGCAAACCCCTGGCTGCCAAAGCGGAACATGCGCACTTAACCGCTGTACCACTGGGCTGGCCCCTCTTCTACTGTTTAAATGAAACACTGCTCAAAGCTCCAGGAGCCACTGCCTGAAGACTGGCCATGTTAGAGTCCTGTGGACATGCCAGCTGCAGGGCGGGCTTGTGATAATGGGCCTTTCAGGGGCCCCATCCATGTGGCTAATAACTCCATCTTAGGAGCAACTTCTTGCACACGGTCAGACATGCTACAAAGAGGAAATACTTCAGAAGAAATGAATAAGCATATCCTGTTTGAGTACCTCCCGCTTGAGGACACAACCTCTTTCCCATGGGCCTCCAGGTCCGGGAAGTTTGGGCACAGGCCATTCTGGCTAATTGACATTTTCGTGAACAGGCTCCCCACACCCACCACTTCCACATCATCCCTTCTCAGAGCTCTGGGAACAAGAGCACTGTAGAGTTTCCCGATAGGCAGAGACTGCAGAGGTGTTTCTCAACAGCCCACCCTGGATAGGACTCTCCTGATAACATCCGCCATGGGCAATCATCCTAGCCTCTCCTTTTCTTGCCACGACAGAGAGCTCACTACCTCCTAGAAACAGCCCATCCCCTGGCTCAGTGGCGACAACCAATAGAAACACTCACCCCAGAGCCCACCCTGTCCCAGGCTCCTGGCTCTGCCCCCTGGGGCTGCAGTGCAACCCCAACAAGCCTCCTGTTCTGGTTCTGGGGACACGGGCACACAGTCAGCTATCCAGCACGCTATCTCAGTGAACAGTGAGAGCAGGTGGCTTCCTAGGTCGGTCCATTGTGCTTGAAGCTAGTTCTGCTAGTGCTGGGTTAAGCTTTTTCCCTCTAGTGGGATTCTCTATGAGCACCTGCTGCTTGGAGTGACCTGCCTTAAGCTGGAGTTGTCTGTGTAGATTAAGACATGTATAACTACACATAGATATACAAAAACTAGAAAAACACCTGCATATACACAGAAAACTTCTCTTTATTGCACATTCAGTGGGGGTTGGTCTTGGAGGTCCATTAGGCTCAAAGAGTCCATGAGCCTATGGCTGCTCCATCTGTACCTACTTGAATCAACCTTTGGTCTCCTCCATCCCCACTCTGATGTTGGCCTCTTCTCTTTGAAGAGTATAGCCGGATCCCCTGGGAGTCTATGCTTCTCTGGGCTACACAGCCTGCCTTTTTTAATGCACTGGTTTCCAGATCCTGCAGCATCTGGGTGCTCTCCAGCTTGCAGACAGTCTCTTTTAAGTGAGGCCCACAACTGACCAGCTTTCCTAGGCTGACCCATGTGGATTGGAGCCTGGCATGTACACAGGAGGTGCTCATTGTGTCAGCCCCTGCCTCCTTGCCTGGAAATGTGCTCCTGTGAGGTGGGACAAGTCCATGCAGTCATCTGGGTGTTTAGCAACATGTCCCCTCTTGGGGCTGGGATTTTGGACCTACTCTTGCCCGGGTAGGGCACCAAGACACCAGGTGGAAGTAGGGCCTCTCAAATGGTGGCCACCCCCTGCTCCGCCCACAGCCCTAAGAGATGCTGGAAGGACTTGAAACCCACTGGCTTCCTTGGATTTTGGCACAGGGAGGGTGCATTTGAGGAGAGGAGGACGTGGCACCTGCTGCCACCCACTGAGGGAAGGGGCGCTTCCCACAGTCCCATCCGACCCTCCTCTGTCCCTGTTCCCCTCATAGGGAGGGGCAGGGTGGGTCTTCGTTGCCATGCAAAGGGCTGCTCTGGTATTTTTATTCAAACTAGTTACAAAGCTCTCCCTGGAGACCAGCCCAGAGTGGGGACAAGTGGCTGTTTAGTAAATGTGGAAGGGAGGACAGGGAACAGGCAGAATCATGCTGGTTTTTGATGAATTCTTATGGACTTTTTTTGAAAGCCACACATGACAGCACTGGGCTAGTCTTCAGAGAAGCCCCAACACAAAGCTGCCCCTATTTCCTCACCAAGCAAAGCTGCCTGGAAGACCCAGTGTCCAGGACAGCACAGCAGCCTCTCTGGCTTGTTCTGTCATCTGGAAGGTTCTGTCACCACCCCCAAGACTCCAGTTCTGAAGACACTACCATAAGGATGATGATGGATCCAGAGAAAGAGACCCTTTCTCATCCTACAACCTCACAAGATCCCTGCCTGTCTCCACTCCCCAAGCCCCCTACCCTCCCTGCCTCTCACTCTCCCAGACCGGAAGGCAGGAGACAGAGGGTCAGGCCTATCCCTGCCCAGCTCACAGGTACACTTTCCCCCACCTGCTCAGATTCTAGGCCCGATTCAGAGATCTTCCTGTGCAACCAGAGGAAGCTGGGGACAGGTGGGTGAGAAGCGAGAGCCTGTGCTTTTCCAGGGCCAGCCTGGCCGTCAGCTCACAGATGCTCAGTGTTGGGACAGTGCTTGCCATTGCACCATAAGAGGCACCTGCC
This sequence comes from Equus caballus, assembly GCF_041296265.1. Taxonomy (NCBI): domain Eukaryota; kingdom Metazoa; phylum Chordata; class Mammalia; order Perissodactyla; family Equidae; genus Equus; species Equus caballus. The sequence goes on along the minus strand of NC_091684.1, from coordinate 132,461,413 downwards.
TGCTTTTCACAATGCCTGAATCTCTCCCAGTAGTCCTCCATGGCTACAGGACAAATACTGCTCCCCCCATAGTCTCTTGGTTATCATGTAACTCCCCCCTTGCTCCCCACCTCAGGGAGGTAGTTTGACACTCCCTCCAACACATAGGGTTCTACAGACTCGACTTGTTCACTTCTCATAACAGGGAGCTCATTACCTCAAAGGAAGCCCTTTCCAGCCTCTGTCAGCTCCCTTGTAAACCCCTTCCTCCTGCCTTTTTTTATTTCCCTCCAGGCCCTGTCTTTCCTTCCTGAAGAAAGAAACAGCAGGCTCCAGAGAGTCAGCTCCCATGCCCACTTCAGCCCTGCTGATGTTTGCAGACTTATGTCCTCTCCAGCCTAACCGGCTCTCCTTCCTCTGACTGCTCTTTGTCACACTGGGTTTCTGCTTCTCATTATCCTGGTTGTCTCCTCTTGACAGTACTCCTCTTAAAGTGTCCCCCAAAACTGTGGAGCTGGATCAGCATTGGTGGGTAGAATAGGACCATCACCCCCTTTCTCCAAACACATTCCCCCCTTTGGTGCAGCCAAAGTCTACCATTTGCTTTATTTTTTTACTAACCAAGCTCACAGGATCCATTTAGAGCCTGGGTGGTCCCATCTGACATGTGAGCCATTGTCAGGCGCACATCTTCACCTTGAACCTCTGCTGCTCTACTTTGAACGTAGGCAGGGTTTCACTTCCCTAGGATATTTTATCTTCTTCTCAGCCCATTGTCTGGGCTTGAGATCATTGTAGACCCTGATTTTATCATGCATCACGTTCACAGTCCCACCTCTAGCCGCACCCCACGCTCCAGGTCATCTGTGGGTGTGGTCGGTTCGCTCTCAGTGCTGCAGCGTACACTAACAAGTGTGCATCCTTAGATCTGGGTTTGAATCCTGGATCTTCCACTTGATCTTAGCCACCCTGAGTTTCACTTTCCTCATACCTAGAAGGGGTTGTGACCCCCCTATCAGCCAGGAATGTAGTGACAATTGAATGAGGGAGCATGTGTAAGTGCCCAGCCCAGTGTTTTGCAGACACCCCATAAAGAGAGCACTTAGTATTGTTCACCTAAGTTGCTGACAAACATGCTGAACTCATCAGGGATGAGGCCGGGGCTCCTGGGGGAGGGGCGACAATGAAGCCCTGCTAATCTTTCACTCCACGCCCACCCCTCATGACAGCCGCTCCACCAGATTCACATCCATAAGGACATCAGGAGGCCTTGTCAAGCGCTGAAGATAAACATCAGCAGCACCACATTTGGTCTCACAGCAATTTTTCAGAGAATGAAGAAATGGAGAAGAGACAGACAATCATCTCTCCAGAGGCCAAGACTTGCTGAAGTCCCCTGTATATCCTACCCTGAGCTGGGGACTGTGGAGGAGATGGAGAAAGAGAAGATTTGTTTCCTGGCCTGTGAGCTCTCAGGCCAGGGTGGGCAAGGCTGGACCAAGAGCCATACTGCAGGCTCCTCCCAAATGCCTCACCAACCATAGGACCATGTGTTGCCTTGAGAATGTGAGCCTATGACTCCCAGCCACAGATGGACTGGGTCAGGACCCAGGGATGGCTAAGGAAACTGGATGTTTGGGCCCTCTCCTGGCCTGCTCTGCTCTCTGCATGAGCCCGATGCATAATTGGTGGATGGAAGAAGGTGGGGGGAAGAGATAGAGACAGGGTAAAGCTTCCAGACCAAACTTCTCATAAAATAGGGCCTGCTCTTGGGTTTCTCCCCATCTCAAAGCCAGACTACCATAGCCTAGACCTCCTTCAGCCAAACCAGATACACCCCTGGTCCAACCAAGGTCATTCAGGCATGAATTCATTAACCATTTGTTAGATATCTAACCTGTAGCAAGCAGTAAAGCACGCCAACAGATCATCACTGCCCATCTTGCTAAGGGTTCTAGTTGAGGTTGGTGCATTGAGCATATTAAGTTCAGCAGAAGAGTCACAGAGAAGCATGGTTTGAGCTCTACCACAAAGGGTGGCTTGAAATTGGCAAGGCAAGGGTGCTTCAGGCAGAGGGACTACAACTGCAAGGCCATGGAAGCATGACAGTGTCTGAAGCACATGGGACATATGGAGGCTGTTGTGGGCAGGGAGACTGAAGAGTTAGATGGGGCCTAGACTGTGGAGTTCCTGGGTCCCAAGATACAGGGTTTAGACTTTGTCATAAAATGATGGGAAGCTAAGAAAGGTCTTTGAGTAGCAATAGGGTGTGATCTGACTTATATGTTAGAAAGGTTCCTCTAGATGTGAATAAAGGGAACCCAAGGAGAAAGATTAAATGCAGAAAGACCAGTTTCAGGCTAACAAGAGTGAGCCCACAGCCCATCCACTGAGCCATAGGCAGGACTCTAATTCTAAAGTCCCTGCCAGAATTTTTAAAAATCCTTATCACTGGCTCCCCTCCTCTGACCACACAACTTGCTTTTATATTAACCCTCTGACACCATTTTCTGGAGAATGACTCATGGCCCAAGTGAGGATTAACACTCAGGCCCTTCTAGGCTGGCAGACAGACTCAGAGCTTCAAACCCCACCCCGGCTGCAAGACCGTGTGGGATCCATGAATGAGGCTTGCAATATGCAAGGGAGGCAGCAAGCCTTCTTGGAGGGGCCAGTGTCTGAGCCTTGCCTTCAGCTGAAGAGATAAGAACCTACAACTGTGGCCACAGGAAATGACAAAGCAGTGACTGATCAGGGAGCCGCTGCACAGGGCTTATTATGGCGCTTGCCAGCGGGCGAGACACCCTTATCAGGGAGAAAATTGCATCAGGCCTCCTGAATTACTAGCGATTGGAAGCAGATTTCTTGGGACGCACTTTGTTAGATACCTAATGAGTGGGATACAGGCAGGCAGAGCCCAAAGCCGGCGGGGCAGAGGGACAAATGTCTTTGTTAAACAGAATTTGCCAGTTTCCGCTCCCGGCTCCCTGGGGAGGGTTCAGGGCCAGCTAATTGAATTAAGAGCATGTGCGCTTCAGCGAGAAGACTCAGGGCGGGGTGAGAGGCGGGCAGGCCGGAAGGCGGGCATTTTCAGCACCAAGGACAGCAGCTGCAACCCAGCCAGTCTGTAATTGCCGGGGCAGGCTGGAACTGTTGCATTTTGCATGATCAGGGATGTAGGGCATGAAATGAGTAGGAGGGAGGCAGAAGATGTTAGGGGTGGAGGGGGAAACAAGTGACCCAAGAAGCCTCGAGCCTGTGATGCTATTGGCCTGGTCTGTCTCAACAGACCATCCTCCACGGGCAACAGTGAGGGCTGAGAAGCATGAGGAAGAGGTGCCTTCTCCCCACTATGGCACTCGTGGTGTGAGGCAGCTGCAGCAGCACAAGTAGCAGTGGGCTGGGCTCTGAGTCTCAGCCAGTGCGTGGCTGCGCATCACTTTGAGCTTTCAAAGTAGGTCTCCAATTACAGCCCTAATGAAGCAAGACGTGCTGCAGCCACGGAGCCACAGAGTGAGGGGCCACTTGTCAGCCCCAAGCTGCCTCAGCAGGCAGGACAGGGCCTGCCAAATAGAAAAACAAATAAGCAGGTTTGTGAAGTGAGCCAGCAGTCCCCATCCCCACCTAGAGGAAAGAGGGAGAGCAAAGCAAGGCTGAGCCTGAATAGAGGGAAGTTAATCTCCAAGGCTCCACCCTCTTCCCATCCCCATATTAGCATTGTCCCCCACCCCATCCGCCACCCTGACCCGCCCTAACCCACCCTGATCTCCTGCAGCCTGGCCCCTCCCTCTAGTCTCAGACAAGCTCCCTTCCCAGAAGAGCAAGGAAAGGAGCACAATCCCCTCCCCAAACATGGGCAGATTGAAGCTGAGGAGTCTGGAGAGGCAATGTTGGCCCTAGAGAAAGGGAACTATTAGGAGGAATTTAGGCACTGTGTGAGGCACTGAGGTCCTCCTGGTGCCCCTCACCTCACGTGACATGAGCAGCTGCCTCTGGACTTCCCTATGGGGCCTGTATTATGTGGAGGTCCAGGTTTTTCTATAAAAGTCACCCACACACCTTGCCTCCAACCCCCAGGCCAGGATGGATCCTGGCAAAGGTGATTGGGGCAGGGGATTGGAAATGTGGGCAGGAGACCTGCAGTGGTAGGGGATAGGATGTAGGAGGTACTGGCATGAAGCACCTATGGGAGCAAATACAGGCCAGGGCCAGCCATGGATTGAGCAGAGCAGAGCCACTGAGTCTGGTCAGGGCTAGAGGAAGAGCAGCTGGGCATCAGGAGGAGGTGGTGTGGGCAGAATAGAATGAAGTCCATAGATACTCTACCTTTCCTTCCCTCCCTCTTGGGACAACTCCCTGCCCACCGGAGACTGACAGGGTGAAGGCACTGGTCTGGACTTAGGGATCAGTCTCATTTTTATTTTATCTTTGTGATGAAATTAAGTGAATTATACTTAATAAATTTCAGAATGTACATAGAAGTACCTGGTGCTTGCCTATCTCTGATCAGAGCCCAGTAAATGTCAGCTCCGGGTCACTGAGCTGACCCAGCTGGTGCTGTGGCCACACCGGGTAGATGTCAGAGAGACAGGCTATGGGGGAGGGGACTCCCTCAGCAATGTGTCCCTGCTTTCAGAACTGATGGGGGCACCTCTGGGGACCTCTCCTTTGATTTCATTACTTCTACTTCCTCCCTTAACTGGATTAGATGGCAGTCTATGAAATCCAGGGCATTGAGATTGGCTTTCTGCCTGGAAATGAAGAGAAATGTCATTACAGCTCCTGAATCAGCATCTCACCCCAGCACCAGGGACCACCTGGTCAATGGGGAGTTGGTCTTTGCCTTGCCCTGGCTAGTTGCTTTTTATTTCATTCTCTCCTCTATCCATTCACCCACCCATCCATCCAGTATGCATTCTGTAGTTCTCCTTCTGTAGCCAATCTGGTATTCAGCGATTCTGAACAGGAGACAGATGTGGTGCCTTTTCCTATCTAAACCACACAGACAACCAGAAAATCCAAAACCATTTGACTTAGATGCTACACAGAGGTACCTGGCATGTTCAGTGGGGAGCCTCCAAATGAATCTTGCCCTCCATAAACCATAGCTACTGAGAGGAGCAGGTGAAAGAGACAGCCGGGCCTAATACCCAGGGACAAAACAGGCCTGGAAGTGTTGGTTATGGAGTGCAATAGGTGTCAAAGTCAGCCTCAGGGTCACCCAATACTTCACTCTTCCCATTACAAGAATCTTCATATAGCTGCTTTCTCTCTGTAATTATCTATCCTTGTACCCATTTGATGGAGGGGAAATGAGGCCCAGACTGGCCTGGATGCCTCTGTATTTGTATGACTGTCCCTTACTCTACTGACACAAGCCCAAAAAGGCTTCATGTTAATGAATTTCTGCACACCAAATCTTATTTTAAAAGGGCATAAAACAATCATTATTTGAAGGATCCCAGTAGTAAAGTGAAGGGTCCTTGTCCCTATTCATCTGGTTCATATGTGTGGGTTTTCATATAGAGTATCCACTTAAGGAGAAGCCTGCCTGTATTCATTCTCACTGTGTTCGGGGTCAGATATCCAGGCAACTCTAACCCTGAGCACATCTGTCCTGGTTGGCACTGTGCCCATTGTTCTATTTGCTTCTAGCACAACACTCTAGGTGGTGGCATTTTTGTCTGCTGTGTGGCCAAGACAGAATTCCAACAGCTGATGTATGGTGGAAGTGAGTCGCCCTTGAGGTCCCTACAAACCCTGAGACTGCATGATTCTTTGACAATGGGCATGTTAGAGCTAACCATGAATTTCCATCAGCTTTAAAGTAACTTCTCCCCAAAGGAGCATAGACACGTCTCTAAGCCCAAGGAACTTAAAGTTTTATTAGAGAAACAAAAATAGCAAATAAGCCTGGAATTAGAGAACAGTATGAGAGCAGAGAAAGCCTTCTCTTGGGCTGGAAGAACTCAGAAAAGCTTCGAGCAAGTGTGGGTGGAGGCCATCAAGGCTTCCTGTAGGGGCTGGTATTTGAGCGGGGTTGAATCCTAGACAAACAGAGATGAGAGAGATAGTCATGCCAGGGAGGAAGAGGAGAACAGGAAAAAGAACATGGAAGGAGCAAGAGGCCCATCAGAGTAGAGAGAGAAGAGACTCTGTTTAACAGGTGTTGAGATGAGAAGATGACAGAGGAGATGGAATGGAAAATAAGTCTACACAGCAAAGGGTGTCAAAGGAGTGTAGGCATTTCAGAAGCTGTTGGTACTGCATCATGGGTGGGAGTCATTGATGGCATGATTTATTTATTCTTTCAACCACGTTTATTGAGCACCTACAGTGAGGATAACTGGGATAAACTGGACACTGGGGATAAACAAGATCCCTGCTTACATGTAACTTACATCCTAGTGTGGGGATGGGAGGAGGGAGGCAGACAGTAAACAAACACGTTTTATGAAAGTTAATTTTCTGGTAGAGTAAGTACTTTAAATACATTAAAATGGGATAATGTGACTAGAGAGTATATTGGAGGAGAGGTTACTTTGGATAGGATGGGTCTCTATCTCAAAGGGCAAGGCCCCTCTCAGAAGATCACATCTAGGCTGTGACCTGAATGGTGAGAGAGGATAGCCGTGTAAAGACCCATGAGGCTCTCTGGGTAGAGAGAACAGCAGATGCAAAGGCCCTGAGGCAGGAAAGAGCTTGGCTTGTTAGAGGAATGGCAAGGACAGTGTGGTTAGGGCCCAGTGAGCAAGGGGGCAGGTGATAGGAGGTAGACAGTGGCCAGACATGCAGGGCCTCCTGAGCCATGGGGACGAGAGGCCTGAGGGGAGTGGAAGGTACCCTTATGATAGAGAAGCGCAGAGAAACTTCTGTATACCTTCTCTTTCAGAGGCCTGAAAACTTCTTGACACCAAAGAACAGCAAGACTCTGCCCATCCTGGACCCCAAGATCTTAGATGAAAAGCTGGGTACCATCCGCGAGTCCTGGTCCAAGGCCACAGTGAGCTCCATAATGGACTCCAGCACATCCACCTCTCAGGAAGCGGAGGAAGAGCCTGAGGTGCTCAGGATGTCCCGGGAACTGGTGAGTGTCTCCTCAGGGCTGGGAAGACCAGTGATGGAAGCTGTGGTGAAGGGGTTTGACTGCCCCCTGGGGCCTGGTTCACTCCTCAGGGGGCAATAGACCTCCCCTTTAGTCACACTCTGTATGTGAGTTACCCCAAAGCTAAACTGGTGGAAGGTGTGGATTCTTCAGTTTACAGAGTTTCTTCACCTTTTGAATGGGGTTCCCATTTGATTTCTTTCAAAACAAACCCCTACAACACTTGTAAGACTGAGTCCCATTTTCTCAAGTCATCAGCTCAGCACTTCCTCAGGGGCGTGTCTACTGGGTAATGGGAAGCCCCCCAAGAGATTAAACTTCTCAAAGAGGAAATTGGCGCTCAAAGAAAAGAGGCCACCATCTTTGGTCACAGAGTCTGTGTCCTTGATCATGAGAGCTGGTGTGGCTTCCTGTTGCCAGTTGATAAGATGTGGGAAACGGTGGGTAAAGGTGGCTGAGGTGGTGTCTTAATTTGGTGAGGGTTCAGTGCCGAGTCCTAGCCCTGTGATGCAGAGAGCTAAAGAAGAGGTCACCAAAAAGACAGTACAGGCCAAGTCCCAACCCAGTGACCTTGGGTGAATTTATATGTGGCTTCCTCCCTTCTTCCACAGTGGATCCCATGGGGAACGCTGCTCCGGAAGATCCTCAGAAAAGGCCCCAGCCAAGGCCACTGGCCCCTAGGGAAACCCTGGACTTCCTCCTCTCAGGACCTGCCCCTCTCCACTGACAGCCTCCGCATCTTCCCCTGGCACTTCTGCACCTTTCTGGAACACGTCCCATTGGACGAATAAGAAGGGCTGCTGTCTGCTGGGTGTGCCCAGGATGCTCCCACATGGAGCGCCCCTGCTCTCCCTGGAGCTGGGCCCTCCCGAGGTGCCAGAGCATTCATGGGCCCCCTTCTACACTCACTCCCCTCACCTCTGCCCCTTGGGAAAGCAGCTCTCAGGCCTAACTTGCCAGCTCAGCCATCAGGCTGAACACAAAGATTTAGACTTTGTCTCTGAAGACTCTGGGCAGCATAAATAAACCAATACCTTCAGTTAGTCTTGATCTTCTCTTAAGGATTAAACCATAAGAGGCGGGACTAGACTGCAGTCTGAGAAGTCAAGGTCAGCCATGAGGAAGAACTGTTTTTGAGCAAGAGGTTGAGTAATCATTGTGAGTGCCAGAGGGGAGGAGGAGAAACAAGTATCCCAAGGGCACTAGGATTCTGGGAGGCTGAGTGTGAACAAGGGGCTCAGGGCTGCCCCATACCCACAGGCTGTTAGCGATGTTGTGAGTTGGGTCTGTATGTAGAACTAACTCAATCATGCCCTCTCTGAACGCCATCTGCAGCACTCCTGTGCTGGGAGAGGGCTCCCTGGTCCCTCTACCATCCCCCTTGTTGGGCGCCTGGCAAGGCCACAAGCACTGGCTGCTCTCCCTGGTTTGCTGTTGGGTTAGATGCACTCAGCCAGCACCATCCAGCCCTTGAGTTAAGAGCACACTGGCTTCCACGTCTCTGGGCTCAGGGCCCAGGCCTTGCCTGGCCCAACACAGGTGGAGGTAAATGCTTATTGGGCCACGTGGTAGAAGCCCTGGCTGGAGAGCAGAGGTGTCAGAAAGAACCTTAGTGAATAGCTAGTCCAATCTCCTAATTTCACAAAGGCTGGCCATGGGGAAGCCCAGAAGTGGCACAACGCTGCCCAAGGCTTCCTCACCCTACTATCCCGTACTGCCTCACGTATAGCCAAGCAAACAGCAGATGGCTACAGAGGCCTGCACACCAGCCCCGGACCCTTCAGCCAACCGGACGCCACTGGGTCCCTCAGACACATACTATTCAGGGCAGTGGCCCTGCCCCTCTCCCTGGCCCATTCCTGTCTGTTCCCTCCTTGTTCCTAACTCTGGGCTCAATTCCATTTACCCTCCCACCCCTGCCTTCAGTTCTGCAACTCACCATGCCATCTGCCCTCCCCCACCCTTTCTCTTTCTCTGTCTCAGGTTTACCACACTGACTATTCCCTCCTCTGACACTTTGCCCTTGTTGGATCCTGGAGACCCAGCCCCCAGCTCCAGCTCCTGCCCACTGGCCAGAGCCTGGAAGGACCAGGGCAGGACCTAGACAGACATATTCACGCAGCCAGAAGAACCCAGTCACAAGCAATAGAATGTGGGTGGGTAGCAACAGTATACAGCTCCGTGACAATCACAGGTAGCCGTGTATCAATGGGTCACTGTTCCATAGCAACCAAACAAAATTACATAGCAATGGACCAGCTCATGCGACCAAGAGACACAGTGACAAGCAATAGATTGTGGTCAGGGAACAATCAAGTGTGGTTGTATAGTAATAGACCCAAGCCGCACAGAGCTATCAGACACCACGGTATCAGGAAGATGCAACCATAGAACATAGTGATGCACACAGACACAGCTTGTAAGCTGTAGACAGAGTCACAGAGCGGTGGAAGATGCCTGACTAGCACAGGAACATGTCTGGGTGGCAATGACACCATCACAAGGTATGTGACTCCTGGACCTATGGTCAAGGAGTGGACACCAGCAGAAGAGCCTGGGGGTGAAACAGTGGGCCCCAGTGACGTGGCAGTGGTCATACAGTCAGCAAATGATTAACTGCCTCCCTCTGCTCTTGGCCGCTGCATCCAGGCTGTGAGCCTCTCAGCATCGCCTGACTCCTGGAGTGCCTTTGTCTGTGTCTAGTCTTGTGCACACTCCCCAGAGCCCAAGAAACAATTTTGCCTCTGATTCCCTCCAGGGCCTACTCTGGCTTAATAGGAAACTGAACATTTTCTGCAGAAAGGAGCACCTTGGGAATGGAGAAGGAAACGGAGGGGTCTGTACCCTCTCTGTGGGGAGGATGCTGCAGATGCTCCCCACTGCCCTGGGTCTGCCAGTCAGTGCCACCCCCACAGCCCTACCTCCTGGGTGCCCCTCCCCATAGTATGTCCTTGGATCCACCCTCTTTCCAGGTTATAGTACTGCCGTTTCTTCCATCTCGGGCTCTCTTCATCTGGGACACCTGGTTTTGACACAGGCCTTTTAAGTGTCGTTTTGTCAACATGGTGCAAAGCTCCCAACCTGAGTAGATGCACTGGGGTCAGGGCCCGTGGGTGTGATCTTGGGTCAAGTGTAGGGCCCAGCAGAGCTGGAAGAAGCCTTCACCTCCCTGCGAGCAGCCCAGGAAGTCTTTTTTGGAAGAGGTGGGCTTTTAAGTGAGGGTGAGGAGTGAGATGGTAAGAGTCATCCTGACCATGGCAGCTCTAAACATTAGTCAACTTTCAAGTGTTCCCCTCACCCCCTGGACCCCCTCAGCCCACCTCGTGCTGAGCCAGGCAATGTCTCAGGGTGAGAGCAGGTAAGATGCAGGACTCTGTGCAGCCTCCAGACAGGCCTGGTTCCATTCACAGAGGGCTGATAAGACACCTGCCAGGGCCCAGATTTCCTTTCCCCAGCAGCACCTAGTAAGCCCTCAGTAAAGACAGAGAAGAGAAGGAAGGCTTCCTGGAGGAGGCAGGCTATGCTTTGGATGAACAGAGGCAGAGGTATTCAGCTGCTACTCAAGAAGCATGTGTTCAGTTCTGTTTCCAGCACAGAAATTCCAGAACAGGGCCATTCCCCTCCTCTCTCTGGCTCCCTCCTTCCATTCCTTTCTCTCTCTTTCTCCACCCCCTCCCCCCACCCCCTCTATTTCTGTCTCTACCTGCTTCTGTCTTTCTTTGCTTATCTCTATTTCTCTATTTCTTTCTGATTTTCTGGCTCTTTCTCTCTCTCCAACTCCCTCTGTTTCCCCCCTCCCTTCCTCCTCTCCTCTACCGCTCAGAGGAGATTTGTGGCGGACCATAGGGCCCTCATACCAGCAGATGAATAATTGACAAGGGTTGTTTAAAGATTCAGTGCAGTTTTCCCAACCTCACCACACTAGAATAACTCATTTCTTCCACTCTCTCTTTGAAAGCCTTTCCCTCCCTCTGTCTCTCCCCACCCCATCCCCACGTGCACACCCCCCTCTGAGCTTTTGTCTCTTTCCCCTTCTTGAGTCTGCCAACTCCCGCACCCCAGCATGATCCTGATCCTGCAGTTTCCTTAGGTCCTCTTCCCCTCCCACAGCCCCCCGCCCTCTAACCTGCTCCTAAGGATGGAAGGTTGGCTTCGGCTCCTTGGACATCATTTCCCCGCAAGGAAGAGGGCGCTACTTCATGAGTGAGGAGAGGAGGGAAGACCAGAGAGGCTGTGGCTCCTCCTAGGTCACACAGCAGAGGAGCTGGGGACTCAGGTCACAGGAGGGACCCTCCCAGGGTAGCTCAGAGAGCTCCATGTCCCTGAGCCTTCATTTTTCCATCTGTAACACAAGAGAGCTGCTTACCCTGTGCTCCCTGCCCCTGAGGGCCAAGTGGGACAGGGAGGAGCCCTCAGAAAGGGGAGCTGGCAGTGTAGCAGAGACACCTGTGAGCATGGCCCTAGGGTGACCAAACAGCCCTGTCTGCTCAGGACTGAGGGGTTCCCTCAGGACATGCAACTTGCAGTGCTAAATCCGAGACAGTCCCAGGCAAACTGGGATGGGGGTCGCCCTACATGGCGTGAGCCCTCCCCTGCCCCAGCCCTGCTCCATGCAAGGTTACCACACCCCCAGCCCTCTCAGCACCCCACAGCCACAGGGCATACGCCCTCTGCCTGCCCAGGCCAGCTCCAGACTGTCCCTTGCACTCTCAGCTGTCTCACCACCTCTCTGAAGTGACCTTGAACTCCCTTCCCCTCCCTGAACCCCAGTTCTTCCCTGTGTGGGCAGTGGAGGAGGTTGGAGCAGATGTTCCCAAGTCACCTGGGGCTTCTGTGCTGTGACTTGGAGCCTTGGTCCTGCCCCCAGGTCCCCGGGCCCTGGCCCAGGATGAGGTCTGCAGACTGGTGAGGCTGAGGTTCAGGCCCAGCCTCCGCTCCCTCAGCACCACCTGGTGGCAGGTGAAGGGTCCTAAGCAGGAGCCTCCTGCAGCAGTGGCAGTCGGCATCTGAGTGTGCTCACTGTCTACATCAGTGGCAACTGGAAGCAGGAACGTCATCCTGGGGTGATGGCATCACAAAGCCCAGGGAGCTTGGGGTTGGCCCCCATGAGCCGGAGTGACACTGAGCCCACCTGGGAGGCAGGTCACCTGGGTTCGAGAGTACGAGCCGCACCCAGGGGCCCAGATCCTTTGGAACCACAAGAGGCAGAGAAAATACAAGAGAAACAGAGAGCGAGACAGAGACAAAGAGAGCACATCCATCTGGTGCCACCTGTACAGCATCCACTCAGATACCCCTGACTCTGTGCCTCCTCCAGGCCACCCCTCACAAGCTACCAGGGGCCACTGTCACCCCATCCCTCCTGCTCCAACACCTCAGGCTCTGTAGTCCCCCACTCCACTGCCCAGTGCTCGTGGCCCCAGTTTGTCAGGTCAGTCTTCTGTCCCAGTCACCTCTATAAGCACCCCTGTTCTGTCCACCCAGCCACAACGCCACCTAGGGGCACATGTTCATTACACACAAGCACCATATATCACACACGCGCGCGCAGACACACACACACCCACCCCTCCCAGGCCAGCTCCACTGGCAGGAAGTCTTCTCAGGCCTCAGTCCTCCTCAGCTCCTCCTCAGCACCCCTGTGGCCCCTGAGTTGTGAGCCCCGCAAGCTGGTGCCCAGGGGGTTCTAAAAATAAATCTTGTGAGGGTGCAACAGTCACAGCTGCTGGGCTTGGCTGGGACCGTCACCAGCTCTGTTCCTGTCCTCTCCTGACTCTGTCCTTCTCTTCCTCCTCTGGCTCCTGCACATACACAAAGAGAGAGAGGGAGATGGTGCTTACCAAGCATTTGAGGAAGACAGGGAGGCGAGGGAGCAAGGTGGAAAGGAAGAAGTAAGGCTTCCATGCTACATGGGTCCCCATATTGTCCCCTACAGACCCCTCCTCCACCCTCCTCTCCTCCATGTGGCTGTGGCAGGTTTGAGTTCCGTCTCCACCACTCAAGAGCTGCATGACTTTGGATAAGTCACCCCACCTCTCTGGGCCTGTCTCCTCATTGTTGAGTGACAGGAATACTCTCCCTCTGCCCACCTTTCAAGGCTGTGGGGAAGGTTAACAAGATGGTGGCTGACAGGACATTGGAAACTGTAAAGGGCGGTCCACTTTGCAGGAGGCTTATTAATAGTCGCTGTGTTCATGGGGCCCTTCAAGACTGAGAATAAAAGGGAAGGCAGCAGAAATCCCCCAGGCCGCCCTCCTCTGAACCCTTCTCAAGAAGGGCCGTTCCCAGAGCCCTGCCCCCTTCTCCTCCCTCCTTCCCCCGTCCCTCGGAGTCTCTGGTGGGCCCTTCTCCTCCTCCATCCATCACCTGGGACTAAAGAGATTAATAAACGAGACTCATAACTCAGCTGCTGGGATGTAGCAGATATTTACGGCTCCGTTTCAATTTGCAGAGAGATTAAGTGTTTGTCAATTTATTGTCTCTCAGTGTGTGTGAGCAAGGCCCCCTGCAGGCTAGCCCCCCTTCCCCGCTCCACGTAGTCTCGCGCTTGTGGGCTTACCACCCCCACACCATCCCCAACTCCTCCTGGTCCCCAGAGCTGGTGGGGAGCCCAGTGCTGCCCAGCCAGGGAAAGCCACGGACCACTAAAGTGGGCTTGTCTTCCTGACCAATTTGACCAGAGGAGCAAGTGGCCTGGCCCAAGGAAAGGGGCCCAGGGCCCATGGAACAGGATACTAGACAGGATGGGGCGGGCACCATTCTCAGATGATTTGGAGGGCCTTTTCTGGGCCTCCTCCAGCCTCGTCTCTCCCCACAGAACAAGGGGTCCATGGGGCCAGGTAAAAGCACCCTGGAGCCCAAGCCCCACAATTCTAGACCACTCTCTGAGTATCCAAGACGCCAGAATTCCCTGCCCAAATGAACCCGAGCCTGCTTCTGAGGACCGTGCAGGCCTCTGCCTGAAGAGCATCCTCCCAAGGGTCAAATACTTTCAGCGGGTGTGCCCAAGGTCCAGCGGATGGCAGTGTGGGGCAGGCGGGCGCATGCTGAGAGCCTCCGTTTATGCTCTTGCCTTGGGCTCCCAGACACTGGGGGGGTCTGGAGCAGGGGAGGCACACTTCCATGGAGAAAGCCTCCCAGCCTAACTGGGGAGGAGCCTGCAGAGGCCAGGGGAAGTGCAACAGCGGGGGGGAGGGGAGGCCAGGGAGAAAGAGGATGCCTCCCAGGGGCGGAGAAGGGGAAAGAACTCCTCCCCAAGAGTGAGCAGTGCTTGAGGATCCAAGAGGGGGCACATGAGCACGAGGAACCAAACGTCAAGTGCCCCCCACCCCGCCCCCGCCCCTGAGCCGCCTCTCCCTGCCTCTCTCCTTCGCTGTTGACTTTGCAGTCTGGCACATGCACTCATTCACTCATTCATTCATCTGACCAGCTTTTTGAGCATCTGCTATGTGCCAAAGCCTCTTATCTCCCCCCAGACCCCTCCACTCGTCTGTGCAGCTGTCGCAGGTTTGAGTCCCATCTCTACCACTCAAGAGCTGTGTTACCTTGGACAAGTCACTCCACCTCTCTGGGCCTGTCTCTTCATCTGTTAAGTGGAGGGAATACTCTCCCCCTACCCAACTCTTGTGGCTTTTGAGAGGATTAAGAAGACAGTAGAAGACAGTGCGTTGGAAACTGAAAAGGGCTGTCCACTTTGCAGGAAGCTTACTAGTAGTCACTGTGTTCGTGGGGCCCTTCAAGACTGAGGGGGAAGGAGGAAGCAGCACAACCCACCCAGGCCTTCTATGTAAGCTTCTCCAGAACCTTGTCCCCACACTAAGGGGTAGTAACATAGATAACTCCCTACAAAGGTCTCTGTCCTCAGGAAGCCTCAGTTCAGCAGGAGAGACACATCAGGTCTCAGTGGAGGAAGATGTGGCCAGGACTGGGGTGCAGTCTGCTCAGGGGATTGTGGGAACACAGGGGGAGTGTACCTAACCCCCACCCCACCCCCAGGCAGGGCACACTTTATACAGAATGCCAGGGGGCGGTTCACAGATGTCACTGTCGTCAGTGGTTGTCAGTGTGAAAGCCGTGATAGATCTTTGCTTTGCTGGTAGAAGAGAAGCGGAGGTGGGTGAACTTGTTCCTGCAAGAGGGATCTGTTGAGTGGAGAGTACGTGTGTGTATCTCCACATCTCTCTCCCACCAAGAGGCACTGTGGGGCCGCAGGCTAGTCCCTTCCCTCTCTAGGCCTCATTTTCTTTATCTGTAAAAGGAGGAGAATGCCTCCCTCCAGTGAGAGAGGAGACAGTCTCAGGGGTGCAGAGGAGAGAGGGGTGGGTGGGACAGTGGATTGGCCAGATCAGGGTCTAGCCCCAAGCACCCAAAAGATCGGGCTCCGAGGAGAGCGGACCAGAGGGCTCCTGGGGCAGGGGCTCCCAGGAGGAGAGAAAATGAACGGCTGAGAAAGCACTGGGTGGGAGGGGCACTGGGAGATCTGGGGTCCAGTTCTGACTCTGCCACCAACTTGAGGAGTCGCGCTGGCTGCACCCCCTCCTCTCTGGGCCTCAGTGTCCGCCTCCCCCCCCCCCCCCCCACCCCGTGTGGAGTGAGGGGCCTGTCTTGATGGTTTCTTTGTTCATCCTGGCAAACAAGACAGGTGAGGTGGGGCAGGTTCCCAGCTGTGCTCCTTAGTGAGATGGCTGGCGCTGCCCTGTATCACTGTCCATCGAAGTTCCTTGATTAAATGGTGGGGGGGGGGGGGCGGGAGTGCAACTCTCGGTAAATAAAGCCGAGATGATGAGGCCATCAATTGCCGAGGGCAGGAATCATCGATTGGAGAGGTGGGAGGGACTACAGAACCAGGGGTGGCCGGGAGAGCTTTGCGAACCTGGGCGACAGGCCCATCCCTTCTGCAAACAGCCAGCTCAGCCCTCCTTTAAATAATACTAATTAGGTCTATCAGTCTTTTTTGAGCCCTTACTCTGCTCCCAGAACTTTAATCATAACCTCATTTCATCCTTGCACCAACCTGATGAAGGATGTCCAAATATCATCCCCATTTTATAGTTGGAGAAACTGCTGGTACCTCAGCAACCCTCCGAGGGCCCCAGACTGAGGGAGAGCATTCCTTGGTGCAGCACAGGTCTGGGGTCTCCCTTGCAGTGCCTGCTCCTGCAGCTGCCTTGGCCAAGCCTCGTGACTCAGAAATCAAGGGCTTGGTGAGCTTGACTCATCGTCTTCCCAGCCATCTGGGTGGGAGGGTTGCCTCAGTTTTCTAGTCATCCCCCAAACCTAGGTCTGTGGCTGCCAGTCCCCTCCCCAGGCCCACCCAAAACCTTTGAGAGTCCAAGTGGAGGCCTATACACGGTCTCATCTAAACTCCAAATAATGAAAAGTTATAAATTAAGCTGTAGCTAACCAAATATTAAACATGTTCCATTTTTCTACCTTGACAAATACACCTTATCAACAACCTCGGAGAATTCTTAGACTCCACACTGGATCCTGGTGACATGGAGAGAGCAGCTCCCAACTGCCTCTCCTAGTCTCCCCACATCTCCCAGGAGATGCCCCCTTTCTTCTCACCCAGCTCAATTTCAGTCCCACACCCTGGGGACCCAGTGATTGGGCGAGACCTTTCACATGCATAAAGTACACCATCACCTGCAGGAGGACAGGCTCTGGGAGCAGGAGGGAATTCCAGGGGCCCAAGTGCCAAGGGTATGACCTAGAAGGTGCTCAGACTCTGGGTGAGCACGTCCCCTTGGCCCCACCAACTGCTTCCTCCCTGGGGAGGGTTGCAGCCCTAGGAGGGCTGGAGCAGGTGCTCTAACTCAGGGTGCTTGGCAGAGCCCTTCTTGTCTAGGGCTAAGGGTGCAACTGTCCCTCCCCCAGCTCAGTGACTCCATTAGGGTGTCCTCCTGAGCCCAGATTAAATGCTTTTCAGTACAATCCAATTTCTTCCTGACATGGACTAGAAAAGCCCAGTGAACACGTGCATGCCCGCACGCGCGCGCGCGCGCGCGCACGCGCACTCACACACACACACACACACACACACACACACACACATGCACAATGCATTTGGTGTTAAATATCCAATCAGGCCCAAAGATAATAGAGAAGGCCCAGTTCACTCCCAGTTTAATCAGATAAAATGCCCATTCATCGGCTCCTGCCAGCAGCAATGTCCCCTCCTCAGCGCCCCCAGGAGCCAGCCTAGAGGATTGGGCGGGGCGAGAGGGGCTGTGGGAGAAGAGATGGAGACCTCGGTGGGAGGGGGAGGGAGCTGCGAGCAAGGCGAAGCGGGTGGACTAGGTGGGCTGTGCCTTTAAAGCTTCAAGGAGGGGGGACAGCATTGCCCACAGGGGACTAATTATCCTTCAGCCCTTAGCCAGCTCTTACTCAAACAGACAAAAGAGGCTCAGCAGCCCGGTTGGCGCTAAGCTTCTGTGGCAGAATTTTTTTTGCTCTCAGATATGCAAATCCACCTCAGCATGGTGGACCCTGGGGATGGTTGAATAGTGGCTCAGGGACTTGGGAGGGGCAGCGAGGGCAAGGGCCTGGCAGCTGGACCCCCTCGGAGGCCTAGTTTGTGAGACTGGAGGCATCTCACGGTCCCTCCTCTGGCTGGGTCAGGAGCCCTGCTTCGTCAGTGGCAGAGCCTGGCCATGGCCAAGGTGAAGGCCCCTCTCTCCTGCCTTCTCCTGTGTGTAGGTGGGGGGCTCCTGTGGAGGGCCAGAGGGACTCCCTCAGGAAGCTGGCTCAGAGACCAGGAGCTGACAGTCCACATGGGGCCCTCCTGCCCACTTGGCCCCTCCACCCTAGGGCAAGCCACCAGGTAACCTATCCAAAGCGCAAATCCAGGTGTGCTGCCCCTACTCTAAAGCCTTCCATGGCTCCCTCACCTGCAGCATGAGCCCCTCAGTCTGATGGCCCCTGTAACCTCTGAAGCCTGTGCCCCAATCTGGAATATTCTCTTCGCAGCTAACCCTAATAGTACTCACTCACAGCTCCAGGCCTGTGCTCCTCTGCTCTCTCTGCCTTGTATCCCCTGTCTCCCCCACCCCCGTGCCTGGCATGCAGTAGGTGCTCAGTGAAATGTGTCCCATGAATGCATAAAATGCCCTTCCTAAGCAGCCACACAGCTGGGGAGATGACAAGTCTGGATCAGAGAGGGGAAGTTTCCTTCCGCCTCAGCTCCCAGCACCTACAGGGCCTCGGTTTTTCCAGCTGTGAAATGGGAGAGGGATAACCCTTACTCCACAGGCTGCTGCAGAAAGCCCACGGTGCCCGGAGAGGGCTCTGTGAGCCACAAAGGGCCTCTCAGAGTACAGTCTCGGTTCCCTCCACGACCACCAAGAACGTACCCGGGGTGGAACCGAATTGGGTTTATTGACTCATCATAGCCAAGGGGCTGCCTGCCATGGGGAGCAGGGGCAGCAGTGTGTTAGAAAGGATGATTCCGCTGGAGTTGGTGATTTGGGGGTGAGTTCCAGGACACAGGCACTCGTGTTAGCCAGGGAAGGCTGCTGTCTGGTCATTTTTGTGGTTTGGACAGTGCCCCTGTTTCATCTGTGTTCAGACATGATTACGGAGCAGTCTTGTTTTTGTCTTGCTTTGTCATGGTCAGAGAGAGGGCTTGTCTGATGCTTTGAAATTGTGTTCCACAGAAGTCACCAAGGTCTAGCTGTGTGTGCCGGGCCAGCTCCTGGCCAGCAGGGGCTGCTTTTCTCTCATTGGCTTCAGGCACAGCGACGGAGGAGTGAGGGGAGAGGCAGGGGTTACAGTCCGGGCACCGTGCTTAACACTGGACAGACTTTGCCCACTGAATCTTGGTCACAGCCCTCTCCCCATTGTACAGATGATGCAACTGAGGCTCAGGGAGGCAAAGTGTTCATCAGAGTCAAGAGTAACTGGCAAAACTGGAGTGTAAACCCTGAGCTCCCTGACTCCAAAGTCCCTTCCACCGCTCGCCCCGGCCACTCCACGGGGCACAGGACCCTCAGTTGTGTCCCTCCCGGGCATTCCAGCTGGGCATCTCTTGCTGCAGAGGCTCTGCCCGGCTGTCACAGGCTAGCTGCAGTGTGAGCAGCCGCTCAGCTCAGGCTGGTCCCCTGTGCCTAGAGGTGTGAGGGGTAATGAGGCCCCGTAATTAAGGTTTCTGGAGACATGGCCAGGAGATGTATAGACAGGCTTTGTCAATAACCGTGCTCCCGGCTGCAGGTCCAGCAAGACGTCGATAAGCGCTCATTACAGCTTCTCCCCGCCCTGCCCCCCACAACCCCTCCCAGGCCTGTCAGCCCGCCTGTTCACAGTGCCTGTGTACACAGGCTGCGCTCAATTAATTTGCACTTGTTGGCACCATCTGTTCTTTTCATGTGTCCTTATCGGGCGTGTGTGGGTCCTGCCTCCTCCTCAGATGTGCTCCAGAGTGGGGATGTGTCCCACCCCTCAGGCTGGGCTGTCAGAGCAGAACCATGTCTCCCCCCTCAGACTGGGCCTCCTCAGACTGGGGCATGGTCCCCTCCCTCAGGCTAAGACTCCTGCAGTCTGGGCGAGTCTTCCTCTTCCTTGACCTCCCTCCCCACCCTGGGGAGCCCGGCTTGGCTGGAGGCCCTTGTGGACCCCATCTGAGCCTGACCCCAACAGGCAGGACCTTGGCCTTCTAGAGGAAGCCCCTCAGACCCAAGTCAAGCCATCTTGTGGCAGGCTGGCTGCCCCTGGGGTGGGGAGACAGGGCTCTGCTTCTGGTCCGGCTTTGGCTTCCATGGCCTGAGGCTGGCCAGGTCCCTGCTCCCAACAGCGACATCCTTGAGTCACAGGGTCGGAGGGGGCTGAGAAGCCCCTTGCACAGCATGGGTCAGGGTGGTCCAGGGGCCTAGACTGGAGCAGCCCCCGGGGCAGCGTGGGGGCCTGGCCTGGTGGCTCCTGGTGGCAGGCGGCCCACCCAGACATCTGAGAAAGGGCAGCATCCTAAGGACGCCTGCCCACAGCCGCCTCCCCATCCCGAGCCTCTGGGTGGCAGCAGCCCAGCCCCATTCCTCTCAGGGCCGCCCTCTCCTCCAGAAGCTGCCGGCCCCTCCCAGCTCAGATATACTGTGCTTCCGGCCCTCAGCGCAGATTTCTGAGGCCGTCCTGGCTTTCCTGACCCTGAGGGTGTGAATTCCAAGCTGGCTGTGCCGCGAAAGTGCTGTGGGAGGCTGGCAACCTCTTGTCCTCCCAGGGCTCTAGTGTTCTGCACAGCGCACTGGGCGTGTCTACCAGGAACCGGGCTCTACACGAGGAGGCTCTTCAGAAATTCCTAGTCAGGCTTGTGCCAGCACCCAGCTCCAGCCCTGCCCACCTCCCCTGACTATAACATGCTCCAGGGTTGGGCCTTGGCCTGGCATTCAAGGCCCAATGACCGGGCCCTGTCAGCCACACCAACGTTCTCTCTCCCCAGGTCCTGACTGTCTACACTTCCCGCACCGCACCTTTGTTCCCTCTGCCAGGAAGGCACCCCCTCCTCACTCCTTTATCACCTGACAAACTCCCTCTCACCCTTCAAAACTCATCCTAGCTCTGAGATGCCCTCCCTTTCACCTCTGCCTGCACCCAGGGCGAGGGGAGGGGGTGCGGCGCCTGGCTGAGGGGCTCCCCGACTGCTGCACTCACCATCCTGATGTATCACGTCATACTGGGCCTGCTGCCACATCCACTACAATGCGAGCTCCTCAGGGACAATACAAGCACCCAGCCATGGTTGTGTCTGTGTCCCTGGTGCCTAGCACAGGGCCTGGACAAATGGAGCTGCTGGAGAGTGTGTGTTGAAGCAGATGGTCCCTTGTGTCCTTAGCCTGGGTTGGTGGAGAGGCAGGACGCACTGCCCCCACAGATGGAAGGCGGTGTTCCTCCTGCTGCCCTGTGCCCACTAATAGAGTCATGGAGGTCTCGGGGTGGGCAGTGGATTCATTAGGGCCAGCTGGGGAGGTGCACAGAGAGAGCTTCACCCAGCTCCCTGTCCGCCCTCCCCCCACCCCCGGCCCTGCCCCCGCCCATCCCAGGGTCTGTGTGAGTGTGGTAGGAATCCTAGTGAGACCTGTGCCACAGACAGCTCTGAGCCGTACCCTGCCTGGGCACCTGGGGCTGGCGTCTGGCCGGGAGGGAGGAAGAGACTGCGATTTGTGGCCTCCATATGTGTTTCAGGCCTACTGGTGGCATTTCTGCCAGGAGAAGGTTTAGAAATGGGGCCTATACTCACTCGGTGCAAGCTGGGCCTCCAGGTACTGGTGTCTCAGGCCCCACACGGCCTTCCAGGCTGGGGCAGAGGCCCATGGCTAGATGGGGGCCCAAAGAAATCTGGCAACACTCCAGAAGCAACAGTACAAACCACCTCAGCCCCAGTCCCTTCTCCTGTGCTGTGTGTCAATGTGGTGGCTTTCTTGCAGAGAGGGACAGTGTTCAGGAGGACAGCCTGAGAACATAGGAGCCAGACCTGGAGCCTGTGGAGGTGGGGAGCAGAGCTGCTAGTGGGTACTGACCACCTGCGTGCCCTGCCCCAGGTTCCCCTGAGCCGGGGGCAGGGGAGCCCCGGGCCTTGCAGTGGGAGATCCCAGCCCTAGGGAGTAAGGAAGCAGGGAGCAGAGCCCTGCCTTCGTGGACTAGAAGGCCAGTTGAGGACAGGAGAGCCAGCCTCAGGGTCTGGCAGGCAGTTAAGAGTGCAGACTCAGGAACCAGCTCCCCCAGTGGGACAAGTCCCGTCACCTCTTCCTACCTCACTCTCCTCCTCTGTAGAATGAGTGTAGTGGCAGCTGCCATGTTGGGTTACTGGAGGGATGAAGTTAGATTGATCCACATAAACTATTTAGAACAGCACCCACCCATGATGAGCTCTTGTTATTACCTGCCTGGTTCAGGTTCTAGAAACTCAGACAACAAAGCTGCCTTCCATTCTACCAAGGAGAGTGGGAACGGCTGTCATAGGCCGACTCTGAAGAATAGATCTGCAGCAAAGGGTGATGGCTCCTCATCCTCCATCCTCTTGGTCCAAAGACCCAGAGGCAGGACAAAACAGAACCTCTGTTCTTCCCCTCAAAGGTCCTGAGGCTGCTGGAAGTGGATGCATGTGGGCAGCGCTGGTGGAAGGGGAGCTGCGCTATGAGGCTGGAGAGGGGGTGGGGCCAGGATCATGGGGAACCTTGACCCCGAGCTGGGTGAATGAAGTTCCCCAGTACCAGGTGTCTCTGTGCTGCACTCCTCCCCCCTACTCCCCACCCCAACCAGACGCCTGCCCAGCTTCCTGGGACCCCACGGAAGAAGGACATTCCCCAGCCCCACAAAGAACTCCAGTCTTCACATAGCGACTGTCTGCTGTGTCTCACCACTCTGTAAGGGCTGGGGGGCCCACTGGCACCCATTTTATAGATAAAGCACCTGAGACCAGGTGGGTCCTACTGGGACCTGCTTGGGGCTTCAAGGGTCAGGCTCAACTCTTTGGGTACAGCTTCCCCTCCCTCTCTGCATCCCACACTTGCTCAGTGTCCAGTGATAAACCCCCTGAGGGGTCCACTCCATGCCCATCCTGCCTCCCACCAGAGCAGGCCTGGAAAACAGCCATGTCTGGGGCCTGGCTGAGCGCAGCCAATGCCTCTGCATGGTGCATTATTGATGGGGCTTCTAATTGTGCGTTTCCCAAAGTCTACAGGCCTTTGATGAAAAATTCATGGCATGCCCGAGGATGGGAGCAGAGTCAATCGATTGGCAGCGCAGCAGGCGCAGGAGCCCTGGGCCCCGCTCAGGGAGGGAGCAGCTGAAGGCCGGACTGGGAGGGGGCATCAGTCTGGCTTTGCTATTGTCACGGCTTCTGGCCCCAGGGTCTTGAGATGATAGGGACACACACAGCAGAAGACAGCAGCCCATTTCCCTGCTGGGGAGGCTGAGGGGCAGGATCAGGAAGGTCTAGGCTCACATCTGGGCTGCCATCTGGTGGCTGGTGCCTCCAGAGAGGATGGCCATCTTCATCAAGAACCTCATTTTCATTTCCCTAGAGGAGACTTAGACCCTCCAGAGCCCCCATGAGTCACACAGAGCAGGGAGTGACATTTCCAGAGCCACTCATGTGCCAGACATTTTGCTTGGAGCTTTACACCCACAGCCTCATTAAATCCCCAGCAGCTCTAGGAGATGGGCGCAGTGATGGTCTCCATCTTACGGAGGAGGAAACAGGCTCAGAGAGGTTCAGTGACAGCCCTGTCCAAGGTCACACAGATAATTAGCAGCAGGTGGGGACTAGAACCCAGCACTGAGGAAACTGGAGCCCACTGTCTTTTCCCTGCTGCAGGGCAGGTCAGATATGAGGCACAAAGCAGTGTGGGGCTTGTCCATTCCAATTCCCAGCCCCGGCCCTATTCTGTAGAGAAAGAAACCCCATTAAGAAAAAGTGGATTCTCCAGGATCTTTAAGTGAATTAAGTGAAAAATGAGGCCTGCAAATGAGAAGAGCAAGGGCCCCCCTGCAGCACTGACAGAGACCAGAGGCTCCCATGCAGAGTCCTGAACCAGCATCCAGTAGCCAGTGGTGGGGGAGTCTTAAACAGGGTGGAGCTTTTGAAACAGGTCAAGCTGTCTGTCTTGGACTGTCCAGTCAAGGGTTATTGTTGTGCCTCCACTGAGGCCCCAGAGACCCCCACTGTTCATCCATCCACTGGTTAAACAGGAGAACAAATATTTATGGAGTCCCAGCTCTGTGCAGGCACCTCACTAGGTCCGGATGGGAGGCCTATAAGGAAAGGCTTTGGGGCCAAGCTTGTCTGAGACAGACAGGCTGAACCCAACTCAGCTGGGAAAAAGCCAGACAGACCCCTCCATGCCCTGGGAGGGGGTCTTTGCAACCCAGGCCAAGGCCAGTTGTACAGCCAGCACTGCCTTAGTGACCAAGGCCGTTTCTAGGGGGTGGGCTGGCTTGTTTGGGTTTGTTTTCCCTTTGCTTCCCAGCAAGTTCCTTTTAAAAACATCCACCCATGTCTCCGCTGAACTAAAAGGAAAGGAATTTGTCCAGCCCATCAGGAAAACAGTGATGGGAAGGCCCCAGGGGCAGGCGTGGGGCCCTAGGCCACACTGTGCAGTTGTGGGAGGAGCCCAGCCTGCGCTGCTGGGGAGGGTTGCTGGGGGTATGGAGGAGCAGAGAGAGAGGAGACTGAGGGGCAGAAGGAAGGGAGACCGAGGGGGAGAGGCAGGGGGAGACTGAGGGTAGGGGTAACCAAGGGGCAGAGACAGTGAAGACTGGAGATGGAGGGGGGCAGCGAAGGGGAGACAGAGGTGTGGCTAGAGGGCAGGTCGGGGGAGGGATGCTGAGACTGGGGTTAAGGAGACAGAAGGGCTTGCCCTTTCCTGGGCTCCTGGCCACACAGCCCTCCCAGGCCCTGCCATCTCTTTGCAGTTCCCTGGCCAAGGAACGAGCCTAGAGTGATTTCAGCCACCCCTCCCAGATGCCCCCCACCCTGGAACAAAGGGCAAGTGGCCCCGTGGGCCTGCCTGCTTCCAGCTCAGGGTTGGGCTTGGTCACCAGGCAGTTACTTGTTGTAGCAACAGTCCCTGGGGACCTATCCTGGGAAACAGGACTGCTGGCAAGAAAAATGGGGGAGCCAGGGTCCCCATCCCCTCCGGCTCCTGAGGTTGCCCCAGGCCTCCTTGATAGCCACTCTGTAAGTCTGCCCCCATACCAACTGGTTCTGGGAGGATGGGTTGGTTCACCTAGCAGGCAGGTGTGTTGGGATTTGTTCCCTGGCAACCAGTAAGAGGTGGTGGTAGAGCAAGGTGGAGGAAGACCAGATCAGGCCTTCAGGCATTGGCCTCTAGATGCCCATGGTCACAGGAACCCTCTGTGGGGCCCCTAGTCCCAGCCCAGGCCACCTGAGCCCACACCCAGGAACCCAGACAGGGAAGAGAGAGGACCTCTGGGAAAATTCCTTAAAGTGACCACTGTGTCCTGCTAATCTGAGCCCTGGCTCTGGCCTCTTGGAGGTCCAGCACACATCCTCAAAGTGACTGGGCCTGGGCTAGCCTGGGGCAGTCAGGCTGGAAGGCTTGCTGGGAGGGCAGAGCTCACAAGGGCTGTCAGGGAGAGGAGGTGAGGCAGGTGGGGGCATCAAGAGGAGGTGGGTCAGCCCCAGGCCAGGAGGCTTATGACAGCACCTTCTCATTGGGACCCCGGTTGCCAAAGCGTTTGCTCTTCCATTGTGGCAAGAACTGCAGAGCACCCCCAACAGGGATCATAATCCAGCTTTCAGATGAGGAGGCACAGAGTGGGCAAGGGCCTTGCTTAGAGTCATACAGCAGATGTAGGCAGAGCCTGGATTAGAACCCAAGGTTCTGAACTCCAGCCAGGGCTCTCCCCACCCCAATGGGGCATTCAGAGGCAAAGCTCTAATGCGGGGAGTCGGGGGGGAGTTGGGGGAGGAAGGGGGGCAGTGGGATGGGCAGGAGGTGATCAGTGGGGACAGGGGCTCTTTATGGGACAGTAAGCAGGGCCTGTGAGGCCAGGGCTGGAGTCTATCCCCTCACCAGGCCTGTGAGTGCCTGGCCCTGTACTTCCCTGGACTGGGGGCAAGGGCCAGCTCCAAGCTAAATCCAGGAGAGGCAGGACTCTGAGCCACAAACTGAGGAGGAGTGATTGATGGCTGGGCTTGGGTTGGCCCAGTGGGTCTTCCTGGAGGAACAGGGCCCAGAGTGGAGCCTTGAAGGTCAAGCAGAGTTCTGGGAAGCTTGGGAGGGGAAATGGGAAGGGAAAAATGGAAAGACAGAGCATCTTCCAGGAGGCCCCACCCCCAAGCCAGTCCCACCCCCAAACCAGCCCCACCCCTATCCCCATTGTCCTGGCCCAGCCTAGTTAGCCCGCCTGGCTCTTTCAGGGGCCAGTTACACAGGGCTGAGGTCAGCACCAGCCAAGGTCTCGCCACCCCTCCGAGCTTCACCATGTGCACAAGCACGAAAGCTTTCTAGGCACCATCTCTGCTGCACAGGAAGGAGAAGAACAGAAGAAAGGGAAAATTCACTCCTTTTGTTTCTTTGCTGTAACCTTGGGCTGAACAAAGAAGCGACTGCCTCCCCCTCAGGGAAGGTGTTTTAAACAGCAGTTCGCACAGATTTGCGGGTGGTTGGGAGGCTGAGCTGACATTCGAGGGGAACCAGGAGCAGGGATCTGGGGGAGAAGGGTCTTGGCTCTAGGACCTTCTGGGGCTCTGTACTGCCCTCCGTTCAGAAGTGGAGCTCCTGGGCTCGGGCTCAAGAGCCGTGGCAAGTGAAGTGATGCCCCAGGATCACACTTCCTCCAGGCCCCCACTCCTAGGGCCAGGGCCCCATTGCAGGGAGCCCCCTGCGCTCTGCCAGGCCTGGCCTTGGGTGGCCTGGAGTGCAGCCCCTCCCCCTCGGCCACGCCCTTGCTGTCCAACCTCGGTTTGTGCGTCCTAGCCCTGGTCTTCAGTCATGTCCCCACCGGCCAGTGGGGCTCCCAGGCCTCCCTGGCCCGCCCTCTGGTGGTGATGAGGAAGAGGCATTTTCTCATGGCCACAGGGTTTTCTGTTGTCACATTGTCTCATGGAGCAGGGGAGAAGGAAGGGAGCTGGGCTGGGTGGACAGTGGCCCCCTGGGGGCAGGGGTGGAGGGTGGGGCAGGGAGTGGGCATGGCCGCAGAGGCACTGGCCTGGGTGTAAGCCCAGGAGGTGAGCCCTGACCCCGGGGAAGTTTCTGTTCGCTCTCAGCAGCTCTTCAGCACAGCCTCTGTCCTCTGCTACTCCTCCCTGACGCAGCCCCTGGAACTGGGCTGTTGGTCAGAACTCTGATCTCTGGGTCTGGGAGGCTAGCACCAATTTGTACAAGCTGAATGTTTCATTTTATTTTAAAGAAATGTGGTTAAGTCCAGTGAAAGGTTAGCCAAGAGTGGCTTCTCAGACATCCTGAGGGACCTCCAAGAGCTCTGTCCGTCAAATGACAGCAAATCTGGCGGGAGCAGGGTCCTTGGCCCCCAGTGGTGAGAGGGTCTGCCTGGCTCTGCTTTCCCTATGCAGGACAGCAACTAGAGGCAGCGGAGAGGAGGGAAGGCCTTCTGCGCTGTCAGGGTCTCCCAAGAATTAGAGGGGAGTGTGTAGGTGGTCCCTGGGGGAATGCGGAGTGCCAGGCTGGGGAGGTGGTGTCAGAGATGACCTCTTGGCAGAAGTAGGTGAGGATCTGAAGATAGAAAGGGGCCCAGGAAGGCTGGCCATGAGCAGAGTGGCCAGGGCAGAATTCTGAAATGGGGTCTAGTTGTGCTGGGACAGAGTGCCTTGAAATTCAGGGTTAGAAGTTTATCGTGAGGGCATGTGGAAGCCACGGAAGGGCTCTGAGAAGCAAAGGAGAATGTTCCAGTTTTCTACTGCTGCATAGCAGACTACCCCAAAACTTGTGACTTAAAGCAATAATTTTTCCTTTTATTATTCTCTCTCACAGTTCTGTGGGTCAGGAGCTAGGCTGAGGCCCAGCAGGCAGGGCTGGTCTCCATCCATGGCATCCTCAGCTGAGATGACCCACAGGGCAGGGGGCTGGAGCAGCTGGGGCTGGCTGCACATCCGTCCCCCACACGCCGTCACTTCTGCCTTCCTCACAGCGTGGGGCTCCTGGGTACTGGGGCTTCTTCCCTGGGGAACAGCAAGTGTTCCAGGAGGAAGGGTGGAAGCTGCAAGTCTCCTGATGACTTGGCCTCAGAGGTCCCAGAATGTCATAATGCTGCGTCCTGCAGGTCTCTAAGGCTGGTCCAGTTGCAAGGGGAGGGGAGTTAGACCCCACCTCTCAATGAGAGGAGCAGCACAGCATTTTCAGCCATCTTTCATCTACCAGAGAGAAAGGTTGTGTGGTTTTTTTGTTTTGTTTTGTTTTGTTTTAAAAAACACCAATTTCTCCACCTTTGGTGGAGATTCTGGTCCTTTGTTTTTTTGCTTTTTTTTTAAAGATTGGCGCCCGAACTAACATCTGTTACCAATCTTTTCTTCTTCTCCTTCTCCCCAAGCCCCCCAGGACATAGTTATATATTCTAGTTGTGAGTGCCTCTGGCTGTGCTATGTGGGACACCGCCTCAGCATGGCTTGATGAGCAGTGCCATGTCCGTGCCCAGGATCTGAACCGGTGAAACCCTGGGCTGCCAAAGCGGAGCGTGCAAACTTAACCACTCCGCCATGGGGCCGGCCCAAGGCTGTATTTTGAGGCAGCACAAAGAAAGCCCCACCATAAGAGAGGTAGAGAACTAGGAGGGCTGCCTGAAGGAGGAGGCCACAGAGATCAGACCGATTTACCAGGAGCAGTGGGAAGGGGCTGCCCCCTGGTGCCCGGACACTTCCTGCAACCAGGAGATGCCCCTCTGGGCAGAGGAAATCCTTGGAGGGAAGGTAGATACACTACATTGTTAGCTGGTTTCTCAGGGGCAGAGGGGTGTCATGAGTAGAACTGGCTTCTCTTTACCTTGCACAGGGGTCCAGGGATACCAGGAAATGGGCCTGGCCAGGCGCAGCAGGGCAGGAATCTTTCCATCCCTGACTCAGAAAAGCAGCCATTACACACCCTAAGAGCAGGTCCTGTGCTGGAAGGGGCTCGGGGTCTGATGGGCTACGCGATGTGCATGCCTCCCTCCCCAAGCAGACGCCTTGCCTGGGACAAACAGCCCCCGTGCCTGGTGAAAGGAGAACGTCGAGGGCGGTGGCATCTTACTCTGCCCCCTTGGAGACAGTAGCTCCGTAGTCACCCCAGGCTTGGCGCTCTGGGCTCCGCAGGACACTCCCTCAACGCCTGGGAGATCCCCGTGGACCTGCAGCTCTGCCCCGTGAGCCGGGCCGCCTTGACAAATCACTCAGCCCTTCCACTCCAGGCTCAGCTGCCTCCTTGGGAAATTGGGAATGAAAACGCCTCCCTTGCAGACTCATTGTTGGAATTAGAGAAAAAATATATAAAGGGCCTGGCCAGTGGTGAGCATTCAACAAAGGGGAGTTGCTGTCATTAGGCCCCGTGACCCCTACGGGTTCTCCCTGGGCTTTGTGTCAGAAATGTGTCTTCCTAGGTGAGTAAAAGAATCTCGCAAAGATTTAGGCTTTTGTTGGAGGGGTGTGTATGTGTGTGTGTGTGTGTGTGTGTGTGTGTGTGTCTGTGGTTGTTTGGGGCATTGTCTAAGTTGCATCCAAGTCGCTCTCAACTGTTAAGACGTGTGTTGACCCCTGAGGCACAAGGGTCAGCCTCAGGTGTCTGCTGCTATGCAGGTGTTACTTCAGAATTAGGTCACTTCAGTGCTTTGAGATGGCTCTTGTCCCAAGCCTCTCCCCTCCCCACTCAGCCCCATCATTTGCCCCGGGGCTGGCTCCGGACAGAAGCCCCAGTTGAGGATCAGGATTTGCTATATGACCTTGGGCAAGTCACCGCACCTCTCTGACCTCCATGGTGCTTCTCAGCAGAGGGCATGCATCAAAACCTCTGAGATGGGAATCCAGGGGCAGGAGGTGTGGGAAGGTGGGCTGGACCACCTGGAGGAGAGACTTGTGTGCCTGGAGCTGCACAGTAAGATAGCCCCCTATGCATACCCCTCCCCACCTCGAGCTTTGGGGCCCACTCAGGGCGGCCTCATTGCCACTACAGGCTGAAGCTGGAGCATCTGTGGGAGGCGGCTGCCCTCTGCTGGCTGTAAAGGCAAGCCACATGGCAGGTGGCCTGGGCCTGCTGTTGAAGGATCTTTGGGCCCTGGGGACCCAGAGGTTAGATGGCTGCCCAGGGAAGGGCAAAGTGGAGGAGAGTGTGCACCTGGCCCAGCAAACCCGCTGCCCTGGCTTGCCTGCAACACCCACCCCCTGCAGAGCCCTGCCACCACACTGCCTCCTATCTACACCTGCCCCTGCCTCAGGCCTCCTCCCTTCCCCAGGAGAATGAAGCTCCATCCCACCCATCCCCCCTGCTCCAGCCCGTGCCCCCCATACACCCCTCCCTGCCCGTCTCCTAATCCTCCAGAAAATCCTCTCTCTCCACCCCCAGCCTCTCCTCGACCCTGTGTCCCCAGCTACCTCTGTCCCTTCTCAACCTCGCTGTCCCCCTCAATTCTCTCCCTCCTGCACCTTGGCCTTCAGAGCACTGGCCAGGGTCACCAGGGGCCAGATCCTCGAGGCCACACTCAGAGGCTCCCTCTGCAGGTTTAGAAGCTATTGAGCCTTCTGTCCTCTTTTCAAAAACTTTTTTAGATTGTGAAATGTAACCCACATGGAGAAAATTGCATTGAACGTAAACATAAAACACAAGCAAATTATTACAAAGCAAATGCCCGTGAAGAAATAGAACATCACCAGCTCCCAGAAGCCCCTCGCACACTCCTCTCCTAGGTGTGACCACCGTGCCCGCGCACTGTCTTGCTTTTATTCTTTATGCAGATCTTCCTCAACTTACGGTGGGTTATAACCTGATAAACTCATCCTAAGTTCAACATTTCATCAGCTGAAAATGCATTTAATACACCTAACCGACCGGACATCATAGCTTGGCGTAGCCTAGCCTACCTGAAACACTCACATTAGCCTACAGTTGGGCAAAATCACCTAACACAAAGCCTATTTTATGATAAAATGTTGACTATCTCATGTAATTTATTGCCTACTGGACTGACAGTGACAAACAGAATGGTTGTCTGGGACAGCACGGCTGTCAGTGTGTCGGTCACTCACCCTCGTGATCACGTGGCTGACTGGGAGCTGCGGCTCGCTGCCACTGCCCAGCAGCTCGAGAGAGGACCGTACCGCACATCACTAGCCTGGGAAAAGATCAAAATTCAAAGTATAGTTTCTACTGAATGCGTATCGCTTTCACACCGTTGTGAAGTCTACAGATCGTAAGTCGAACCGCCGTAAGTCAAAGACCATCTAGTGCGCCTCTCCCATCACTATCGCCTGATAGTCCCTGATTGAACCTTCTCTGAAGGGCATCCCACCCACGTGTTATTTTGTGAGTGGTTCTTTTGCTCAACTCTGTGTGAGAGACTCGTCTGCGCGGTTGCTTGGTGCTGTGGTTTTTGTCTCATTGCTGTGTAGTAGTCCTCTGTCTGGGTCCTCTCTTGTCCCTTATCTCTGTCCAATAATTCCTCACTGTCTTGCCGGCTCTTTAATGCTTTTAAGAAGGTGGTTTTACTTGTATCAGGTTTTTAGGTTACCTGCAGGGGTGGGGTGGGTCTCTGTTACTCAATGTGCCGTCACCCGAAGCGGAAGATCATCGCTGTCCTTTCTGTGGTCTTGGCTTTGGCAGCCTGCTTCCACCCTTTTTCTCCCCACCGCCCTGGCAGTCCCCCTGAACTTGAGGGCTCCTCTCCCACCACCACCCCTCCCTTTGTCCTGAACACCCCCACTCTGCACTTCCCCTGACTCTGGAAAATCCCCTCCTTCCAGGGCTTCCCTCACACCTCCTGGGCTGCCGCTCACCCTCTACAGCCGAGACTCTGTCCAAGCCGGACACCTCACACCCAGCATGTCCCTCCCTCCCTAGGTCGGCTCCTCCTTCCCCCTAGACCCCAGATTCCGGCTCCTCCTCCTTGCTCTCCTCCCTCCTGCAGCTCCTGCCCTCATCTCCATGCCCACTGCATCCACCTGGCACAGGTCCCACTGAGAGTCACCTGGCTCACTGCTCTTGGCCTCCACTCCCTGCTTTCGTCCCCTGTGCTGGGCAGCCAGAGGGGTTCTGCCGCATGTACCCCAGCCCCCAAGCTTCGGCCTTTTGGCGGCCTGTGGACAGTGACAGAGCCCAAGCTCCTGAGACTGGCCTTGAGAGCCCTCTTCCATCTGCCCTGCCGCCTCTCCAGCCACATGCCCCAGCCCCTGCACCCTGCTCTCCAGAAACTCGCCAACTTTGTCCCTCGGCACACACTCTCTCACCACCCTGCCTTTGCCACAGTGTCTCCTCTGCCCAGAGAGCCCTCTCCCCACCCCCAGATAATACCTCCTCATCCTCAAGAGTCAGCTCAGATTATCACCTCTGCTAAGAAGCCTTCTCAGACCCCCAGGCTCAGTTAAGAGCCTCCTCTGTGCTCCCCTCTGGCATGGGCACTTCCTGCCATCCCCTCCACGTAGATAGGAGACTGCTGCAGGCAGGGGCAGTCTGGGCTTCTCTGTGCTCTTTTGCCCCAGCATGGCACAGACCTGGCACACCGTGGTGCTCAGCAAGTGTTGTTTGACTGGCTGTTTACTGCTTCCAGCCTATGCTTTATAACTAGTCTCTGTGACCTTGGGCACACTGCTGTTCTTCCTGGCCTCAGTTTCCCCATCTGTGCAATGGGGGTCTAGGGGCCCTTCTGATTAACAGAGTTGGTAGTGGCTGCAGGTATGTTTGCACTTCCCCGCTGGGATGAGGTGCCTTGGATTCCACCATAAGAACTTCCTGAGGGAGACAGGAGTAAGCACTGCCCTCTCCAGGGTTCTGAGGAAGATCACCACCACCCCTCGCCCTTAATCCATGGTAAGGAGGCAAGAGCGTGCTGGCCTCTGTTTCTGTAAAATGGGAACAGTCAGATAATCATACTTTCTGTACATGGTATCCACGGCTATTGTGAAAATAATTTTTTTTTAAAAAAGCCTCCAAAGGGGGCTGGCCCCGTGGCCGAGTGGTTAAGTTCGCGCACTCTGCTGCAGGCGGCCCAGTGTTTCGTTGGTTCGAATCCTGGGCGCGGACATGACACTGCTCATCAAACCACGCTGAGGCAGCGTCCCACATACCACAACTAGAAGGACCCACAACGAAGAATATACAACTATGTACCGGGGGTGCTTTGGGGAGAAAAAGGAAAAAATAAAATCTTTAAAAAAAAAAAAAAAAGCCTCCAAAGGTGGTGCAGGGACAGGAGTTGGCATCTCCAGGCACGCTATGTGCCAGGGCCCGGGCTGGCCCTCCCCACCCCCTCGCTCCATAGTCACCCCTGAGGTGGGGCTATTTTCCCATCCCACGGATGAGGACAGAGGCTCTCAGCACAGATGCCACCCTTTCAGAGCCAGAGAAGAGGTGTTGGTGTGGCAAAGGCCACCAGCGATCAGTGGCAGGGGGCTGATTCAAACCTAGGGCCACCTGACGCTTCTCACCTCAGCAGACTAAGAGTGAGGGTCCTGGTGGGGGTGTCAGTGGGTGAGAGAGGTGTAGTGGGCACTCAGGGTCAGGCACAGGTGGAGTCAATGTCCCCAGAGGATATGCTAGCCCAGAGAGGAGGGGGAAGAGGCTGACATCCTGCTCGTCCACCCCCACAATGGGCTGGCAACTGGGGAGAAGGGGGGGCAGGTGTGCAGGAATCTGGAGCATGGTGTCCTGTGTGTTCTCAAGGCTGGACTGTGACGCAGAGTGTGGCCCTGAGTGGGGAACCCAGCCCAGGCTGCGGGGAGAGGTCAGGGCTGCAGCCTGCCTGCCCAGCTGTGTTGCCCAAGGTCACTGCTCAGCTGGGGTGGTGGGTGAAGCTGAGGAGTGTGATCAGGCCTGCCACCTTTCTGGGTCTCATGGACAGAGGGTGCTGTCCAGAGTAGAGACTGAGGGGGGTAAGCTAGAGCCAGAGTCCCTCTCCATCCCTCGGGGAGACCTCACCCTTGGAGAGCAGCCAGGCTGGGGGTGGTGGAAGGGCCTGTGGAAGGTGTAGAGAGCTAATGCTCATGGGTAGAGTCCTGATGAAGCACTCTTCCTTTGTCCAGCAGGGACCCTGGCTGAGGCAAGGTCACCCCATTTCGTCTGGAGCCACGCTCTCCCTCCGTCTCTTTTCTCTTGCTCTGGGCCTCGGCTTTCTTTATCTGTCAAGGGAGGGATGTTAAGAACAGAGCTTTGCTCCCACCTAGGACTGCTGAGATGAAGAACAATGGGATCTTAGAAAGGATGAACCCCTGAATGAGAAGAGGGGGTAATCAGACCCATGGGGTAAGCCAAGGGTCTCGTAGCCCCTTCCCTGGGACTCCCTCAATGCATGCGTACACACGTGCACACTCATGCACACATGCATTGTCAGTACTCATGCAATTAAAAATTGCTGAGTGGACTATAAAAGGACAAAGTTTAGGTAGTAGGAGTGTGGGGGGCATTATCTGCAGATAGTTCGGCGTGAGCGGAGGTGTGAAGAGGGGAGTAGGAGTGTGAGCTGGAGGGGAAGGGCTGGGTCCACGTGCGTGAGGAGGTGGCTTGCAAGAGGCCTTGAATGCAGGCTTCAGACCTTGCCTCTGAGTTGATGCCGAGCCTAGAGGAAGCTGGTCCAAGGTGCTCACTCTGACCATGGCCATGAAGCACTCAACCCTCTGCCTGCACACGCACAGACACCAGCATCCAGCAGGCTTCTTCCCTGCAAGAAGGAGAAGCTGGTGAGCCAGCAATGGAATCAGGCCTGCTCTTTCAAATATGCTTTCTCACTGCACTGGGCCAGGTGTAGCTGGGGACAGTGAGACGAGTCTACACACCCACCTCTCCTGACACAGGGAGACCTGGGCATGTCTGGCTCCCTGAGGAGCAGACAGGGGAACCCCTTCTTCTACCGCCACCTCAAGGCAGCCTTGGCCTCAGGGATGAAGGGAGAATGGCACCTTGGGACATCAGATGGACATTGCTACCTATGCTGGCCACCTCCTCCAGCAGTGCCCTTCAATTTCTTTAGACAGGTTTAGCTCAAAGGCAAGGCAGGACCTCATTCTTCTTCCCTCTAGCTGAAGCCCCCAGCCTTCCTCAATCATGTAAGTGCAAAGAGCACAGGTTTTAAGGCACAAAGGTTTAGAGCACAAAGAGCGCAGGTTTAGAGTCTGTGTTCGGATGCTAGCTCCATGTTTGCGGCAGTGTGTGACCTTGGGCACGTCACTGAACCACTTTGGGTCTTTTAGGGTATTCTGAGGCATCAAAGGTCATTGACAAGGATGAGTGTGTGTGCCTGCTCATTCTCAGAGGGCCCTGCTGGGGAGGCAGAGCAGAATCCACACAGCCCTCCAGGACAGGGCTGGAGCAGGCTCCCAGAAGGAAGAGGCTGTGAGGAAGGCCCGGGAGCAGTGGGAGCATCCAAAACTCAGGGCCAAAAAGAACCTATTATTGCTGAGAGCTGGGAGGGTCCCCAGAGAAGAATGGCAGTGTGGAGGCTTCATGCACTTAACCAAACTTGAGCCAGGATTTCAGGGTTTTTAAAAATTCTTTAAATGTTTTAAACTCGTTTGTGTGAAGTGCAGCACCCATTCAGGCAAACGCACAAAACATAAATGTATTCACTGCGATGAGCTACCACAACGCGAACACACACGGGTAACCCTGACAGGTCCACAGGTCAAGAGGTGCAGCATTTCCAGCACCCCAGAAGCTCCCTCATGTCTCCCCATCACTCCCCCACCTCCAAAATGGATCTTGTACTCTGACTTCTGACTCTATTGCTTAATTTTACCTGTTTTGTTGGGTTTTTTTTAAAGATTGGCACCTGAGCTAACAACTGTTGCCAGTCTTCTTTTTTGTTTTTATTGCTTTTTCTCCCCAAATCCCTCCAGTAAGTAGTTGTATATTTTAGTTGTGGGTCCTTCTAGTTGTGCTATGTGGGACGCCGCCTCAGCATGGCCTGACATGCGGTGCCATGTCCACACCCAGGATCTGAACTGGCGAAACCCTGGGCTGCCACAGCAGAGCGCACAAACGACCACCCAGCCACGGGGCCAGCCCCATAAGTTTGCCTGTTTTTGAAGCAAATCTATATTGCATCATAGAGCAGGTATTTTGTGTCAGATTCTTTTGCTTACTATTTGAGTGATTCCTCCGTGTGGTTTCACGTAGCTGTTGATTCCTTTTTACTGCTGTCTGGTATTCCATTGTATGAGTGGATCTCATCATTCTATTGTAGTGGGCATTTGTGTTATTTCCAGTTGGGGATTATTGCAAATAATGCTGCTAAGAATGTTCTTGTACCTGCTTCTTGGTGCATTCACACATGCATTTTTGTTGGATATCTACTCAGGAGTATAATTGCTAGGTCATAGGCTCTGTATACATTCCACTTTAATAGCATCCAGCATCCAAGCAGTTCTGCAAAGTGATGGTGACACTTCCCTTGCCCCTGGCAGTGAATAAGTGTGCTGCTTATCCCACACCCTCACCAGCATTTGGTATGGTCAGGATGGTTTTGTTTCTGTTTTAGTCATTCTAATGGGTGTATCACGATTTCATTGTGGTTTTAAATGACTGGTGAGAGTGGACATCAATTCAGATGCTTATTGACTTATTTCGTCAAGTGCCCAGTTCATATGTCCTGTGTGGCCTCTCTTTTTCTTGTTGATTTGTCAGAGTTTTTATATCTGCATATGAGTCCACCTCTGTTGTGTGTATTACAAATATCTGCTCCTACTCGTTTTGTCCATTCAGCCCCGTAATGATGTCTTTTCATGAACAGAAGTTCTTCATTTAAATGTACCCAATTTATCGATTCTTTCTATTCTGGTTTGTGCTTTTTTGTGTTCTGTTTTTAAAAACCTTTCCCAACAGCAAGTTCATAAAGATGTTCTTATCCTTGTCTTCTAGAAGCCTTATTGTTTTACCTTTTACATTCAGATCTACAATCCATTGGAATTTATTTTTAGTTGTGGTATTTGGTAGAAGTCCTTCCCTTTTTTCTGTATAGATATAAAAACAATGCAGCACCGTTTATTAAGTTAGTCCTTTCCCTGCTGCCCTGTAACCGTCTTTGTCATAAATTGCCTGTGTGTGTGTGGGTGTGTTTCAGGGCTATCTGTTCTGTTTCTTTGATCTGTTTATCAATCTTTGCACCAATATCACCCTGTCTTAATTACTGTAGCTTTATCGGAAGTCTTGATGGCTGATAGAGAAAGTCATCCCACCTGTTTCTCTTCAAAATTATTTTGGCTATACTTGCCCTTTTTATTCCTCACACATTATAGAATCAGTTTGTCTATTTTTACACATACACACTAAGTGTCATGATTTTGATTGAGAGTGCCTTGAATCTATAAATCAATTTAGAGAACAACTAACTCGTTAGATATTGTATCTTTCAATCCATGAACATGATATGGCCCTCAATGTATTTATGTTTAAATTATTTTTAATTAGATGACTAATATATAGATACATTCTTATTAAAAATGCAAAAATTATGGGCCAGCCCGGTGGCACAGCAGTTAAGTGCACATGTTCCACTTGGGCAGCCTGGGGTTAGCCGGTTTGGATCCTGGGTGCGGACATGGCACCGCTTGGCAAGCCATGCTGTGGAGGCGTCCCACATATAAAGTAGAGGAAGATGGGCACGGATGTTAGCTTAGCGCCAGTCTTCCTCAGCAAAAAGAGGAAGATTGGCAGCAGATGTTAGCTCAGGGATAATCTTTCTCAAAAAATAAAAAGAATAAATAAAGATTTGTTTAAAAATAAAAAGACAAAAATGCAAAAATTAGAGATGAAACATGTTCCTTTCCCTTCCCAAACTCCACAACAGCCACCGTTACTATATACCCCTATGCATGCACACACACACACATACACGTGCGCATGCACACACACACACCAGTTATAGATGGGATGATATGAACTTGCCACGTGCTTTTTCTATTTGACAATAGAGTGTGAACATCTCTCTGTGTCAGAACAATTGATCTAGGTCGTTCTTTGTGAGTGCCACCTGTAGACCAGAGACTGAGCGTGCCCTAGTATAAGACTACAAACTGTGCTGCTGTCAGTATCCTTGAAGATGTTTTCTTGATTGTGTGTTCCTTTGAAAGATCAACCTAAAGCAAAGAAACTCCTTTCAATAATGCTGTAATTGTTCCGGGCAGACAGATAAGAGCCTGAACTAGGCTGGGGAAGGAAAGAAGGGATGAATTTGCTTGTCTAAAATATCATGTGCTTCCTCTTGACAAACCCCTGTCAGTCATGGGGCTGCCATAAATCTTAAGATTTAGAGCACTGCAGACGAGGGGGCCAGGGAGCCCAGGGTGAGGACAGCAAGGAGGAAGAGGAAGGGGTGTGACCTGTTGACTAAAGCAGCCACTAGGACCTCAGCGGAATGGGACGAAAGCTGCTGCCTCCAGGTCATACCTGCCCCGGGCAGTTGCCTCAGCCAGCCCCTGCACACACAAGACTCTGAGCCTCACAGCAACCCCGGGCTTATCCTAGATGAGGAATCTGAGGCTCAGAAAGGTGAAGGGGCCTGTTTGAGCTCACTCAACAAGTCAGTGGCCAAATTGGGCTTCTGACTGCAGCCTGAGCACAAAGCCCATGTGTGTGCAGTCTCCAGGCTGAGTCTCCTAGTTATCAGTGCTGCATGAGGACACCGGATGGGCAGATCTGGAGGAGCCAAGACCTGGGCCTCTACTGGGGCAGGTGCTGGGGAGATGGACCCAGCATTGGCACCAGTTAGAGGGAGTCTAGCCAAAAGGCTAGACAGTGGCAGGTGACAAGTGGTGTCTGAGGAGCCCCTGCTGTCTGGGAACCCATCCCCAAGAAGTCAGTGGCCCACCATGCAGCAGGTTGGAGGCGGTGGCTGGGAGCCAGGCCACATCTCCAGTCAACTTGGCACCCAGGTGGGAACTGGGGGCAGAGCTCTACTTCCTGAGGATTTGGGAGCCTAGCTGGGGCCATGAGCCCCCACTCCTGTGTGCAAGGCCTCCACAGC
This sequence comes from Equus caballus, assembly GCF_041296265.1. Taxonomy (NCBI): domain Eukaryota; kingdom Metazoa; phylum Chordata; class Mammalia; order Perissodactyla; family Equidae; genus Equus; species Equus caballus. The sequence continues at coordinate 132,422,724 of NC_091684.1, read as the reverse complement.
CATAGGAAGGCCACAAGCCACCGGGCTCAGCAAACTCCTGCTGGCCTCACTTCCCTCCTCCCACTCCTCCCCACAACCTAGCTCCCACCTCCTCCTCCCTTGTGCACCTTCCTAGCTGCACACTTTGGGTCCCTCTTTTATATTTTGTGCTGTGTAGATTTAAGAAACTCCCTTTACAAAACTTTTGGTAAATAACATTAGGGAATTTCTGATTATAAAACAAATGCATATAACTATAGCCTATTAACTCTCCTATGCATACATATGGGCAGACATGAAATTTTTTTTCCCAAATTGAGATCACACTGATAATTCTTTTTTGTAACCTGCCGTTATCACTTGTCAACATATTGTGAAGTTTGTGCGTGTGGGAGCATCATGGTAGGTTTGCACAGCGCTTAAGAACACAGATTCAAGTGCCAGCAGGCCTGGGTTTCAGGTCCTGGCTCTGCCACTCATCAGCTTTGTGACAGAGCACATTATTCACCTTTCTGGGCCTTGGTTTCTGTGTTGATAGAATGAGGTTAGTACCTCCCCTCCTAGGCTTGCTCTGAAGCTTAAATGAGGAAGGCCCTCAGAAGAAGGCCTGACCTAGAACAATGCTCGATGAATACTAGATATTAGGATCACTGTTACTTCTAACCTCATGACAGAGTCTGGCTCCCACCTCACGCCCTAGGTCTTGTAGCTGGACCCCGACTCTGACCCTGGGTCCTTATCTGGGTCCCCCAGGCCTATCTTGGGTCCCTTCATGACCCCTGGGCTGGTCGGGGGGCTAGTGCCTGGGGTCAGCTCCCAAGTGGCATTCAGTGGGATTTATGGGAGGTTCTTCCCTGGGTTCTTAGTGACATGAGAAAGCAGAGGGATTAGAAAAGGAGAAAAGGAAAAGGGAGAGGCAGAGAAGTGGCTCTGATCCAGCCTGGCCCTGGAAAGCTGGCCCTGATCCTTTCAAGTCTCCATTACTCGTGGGGTCCTCACCTGGTATCTGAGCCCTGGGTCCCCCTTAGTTGGCATCAGAGCAGGAGACATGGCCCCTGGAGAAAACATTGCTGTAGCTGCTCTCATGTGGCTGGAGGGGTGAACACAAAGTCATAACCCTCCCCCCACCCCACCACCAAGGAGTTGCTAAGACTTGGGGGCACAGCTTGGGGTCCACTCTGTTTGTTGGCCTTGGGGGTGACCCAGTGACTTTCAAGTGTGAGTACAGGTGTGGGATGGGGCTCCAGTGGGGCTGGGGGCTCAGCTCTGAGCTCTGGGGTCCACAGGAGATGAACAACTACCGGCGGGCCATGCAGAAGATGGCAGAGGACATCCTGTCGCTACGGAAACAGGTCAGCACCCTGGAGGCAGAGAACCGCTTGCTGAGGAGCCACCTGACCCAGGAGGAGGTAGAAGAGGAGCAGGACAATGCTGACAAGGCCCAGAACCTAGGTGAGGGGGTATAGGCCACCAAGGGCTTCAGGGCCCCGCCTGAGCCCAGGCTCTGGATTGCAGGACAGGGTGGTGGGGAGCCTTTCCCAGGTGCGCATGCTACTGGAAACAGGCTGGTGGGAGCTGGCTGGGTCTTCTCCGGGAGGGGAAACAGAGAATCCAGTCCTGTCTCAAGCTCAGGGCTGAGAGACACCTGCTCCCACCCACCAACTGTGCTGATTTGAGCTGGGAGAAGCTCCTCCTTGAGCCAGCTCCCCACCACCACCACCAGTGTTCATGAAGCAGAAACTGCTGCTGAGTGAGCTGGACATGACGAAACTGAGGGACAAGGTGCAGCGTTTGCAGAATGAGCTGATTCGAGTGAGCTGGGGCTTGGGGGACAGGGAGTGTGGGAGCCTAGAGGAAGGGAGATAGAGTGGGAGCATCTGGAGAAGTGTCTGGGAGCAGAAGGGAGAGGGGCATAGAGGGATGGGAGGCCCGCTCAGTGGACGAGTCAGCAGAGGGGCCTGGGGTAGACTTTTGGGTCAAGGGTAACTCCCAGGCACCCCTTCCTCCCCCCTGCCTCCTCCATCCCCCACCATCAGAAGAATGATCGAGAGAAGGAGCTGCTCCTCCTGTACCAGGCTCAGCAACCACAGGCTGTGCTGCTGAAGCGGTACCAGGACAAGCTGCAGAAGATGAAGATGCTGGAGGAGACCGTGCGGCACCAGGAAAAGGTAGGTGCAGAGGGGCCAGACCACCAGGACCTAGCCACAAGTGGGACAGTGCAGAGCCCCCAGGCCAGCCTAACCTCTGTGCTCTCCCTCCAGGTGATCGAGAAGATGGAGCACGTACTGGAGGACAAGCTGCGGGATAAGAACCAGCCCCCGCAGACCAGGCTGCAGGGAAAGCCCAACGTGGGTGAGTCAGTTTCCCTGCATGGGTGAGTCTGCTCCCTGCCTTTTGTCCCATCCCTAGAGGCCTTTCCTTCCTGGAGCCTCCCAGTTTAAGGAGCACCTTCAAATTGGGGCAGAGGGGTGCTATTCCCCTCCTCATTCAGGCACTGAGGGCTCCCAGAGGTCCCTGATACTTTGGTTAAATCAATCATTTGTTTGCTCCATTGATGTTAACCATAGCTACCTAGAACTACCAATCAGAGGTGGCTCTGATCAGCAGGAGAGAACCAGGTCTCACCCTATCAGGCCAGCCCAAGCAGAGGATTTCCCTGAGCCCATCTGTGCAGCCTCACCAGGGGCCCCTATGTGCCCAGCCCTGTGCTCAGCCTTCACTTTGCGGGGGTGTTGGTGGCGGGTGTTTCTGAAGGCCTTTAGAAAACAGCAAAAGCTGGGCTCACCTTTCAGGAACAGTGAGATCATCCTGGAGCCAGATGAGAGATGAGAAGGCAATCTAGGGAGGGGAAACAGGCAAGGTAAAGGCCCAGGGAGTGACAGTGCCAAGAGCAGAGAAGGAAGGAAAGATAGAGAAGTGAAGAGCTGAAATAGACCCGGGACAAATGGTGAGGGAGTAGTCAGGGAGAACACTGGGATCAGACTCTAAAGAGCCTAGAATGACTGCCTGAGGAGTGTGGACCTGATCCCACTGGCAGTAGGCAACCATTGAAGGCTTGGGAGCAGAGGAGGGGCAGAATGGAGCAAAATGCTGGGGCAGATCTGGCCAGGGACATGGAGGCAGGAAAGCCCATCTCAGGAACATCTGTGGCCATGTTCACAGCCTTCCCCATGCTCTCAGCCTCTGGCCTTCCCCCTGGTCCTACGGGAGAGAACCTACCTGCTGACCTTTACTCAGTGCTGCTGGCGGAAAACTCAAGGTTGCGGGCAGAGCTGGATAAGAGCCGCCACCACTCGGCCCCCATTATTCTGCAACAGCAGGCTCTGCCGGTAAGAGCCACCAGCACAGGCCTGGCTTGGGCCTGCGTGCACAGGCCACCGGGGGCCCAGCAATCACTCACAGCACAATCCGAGCTGAAGACCAAGACTAGGAGTTAGGCTTCCCAGGGTCTCCAGTGTGCCTCGAGTCTCCTGGAGTGCCAGCTCTCAGCCTTGCTCTTTTCTCCTGGGGCACTCACATGGGTCTGAAAGCTTTACCCTCATCTAGCATCCTGGGAGAAAGCAAGCCCTTAACTGGCCTTTGACCCTTGAACCCTGGCCCTTTTTGCCACCTGGCTGGCCTGCACTTGGAGTCCATACGGGCCTCTCAGAACTCCCTTCTGGAGCATCCCCTGGGATTGGTACAGCCTTGGAGAGCCCCTTTCCCCCATCCCAGGTGGACCCCAGGGAGTTGGGAGCAGGAGGAGGCCTGGCAGAGAGGCTACAGGAGACAGATGGTCCAGCCCAGTCCACGTGCACAGGGACCCTGCCTGCGCAGGTGGGTGCCCCAGGCCCCAGAAATGCCCTGGCCCCACTCCACTTCCAAGGCTGCTACAGGCGTTCCTGCTTTATGCAAACCCCAAGACAGGACACATGGAATTACAGAAGAGGGGTGAGCAGGGCCTCAGGAGCTCTTCTCTTCACCCCAGGACTCCCAGGAGGTGAGTTCTGTTTGAAAGCACACCTGATGCATGGACATCCAGGTAAAGTGTGGGGCATGGGGAGACCCTTGCTTCACAAACAGATTCTTCACTTTACAAGAAGACTCCCAGTTCAAGATTCTTTTCTGTGCACTTATGAGTGTTCCCTAGTACATTTTACATTTAAAAATTGATGTGCAAAAACTTCATATACCCCAAATCTGTGGGGAGGACAGCTGTGAAGAAAGCACACGCCGTGCCAGGGGTGAACTCCTTCGGGAAGAGGGTTCCGCCCTGGGTCTGAAGCTCTGTATCAAGGAGCTAAGTCTGGAACTCAGACCGGGTTGGTTTCTGCTCAGCATCTCGTGGCCTCCTGAGCTCACACAGCCGCAGCCCCCAGCTGGGCCCATGTGTGAGTTTCTGCTCTGCCCACAGGATCTCCTTGCAAGCACTTCAGACAAGTTTAACCTCCTGGCCAAGCTGGAACGAGCTCAGAGCCGGATCCTGTCCCTGGAGAGCCAGGTAGGTGAGATGAAGGAATAATCAGGCTGGACAGGCTCACCATGCAACCCATGACCAGGGTCAGAGCTCAGAGTGTGGCCAGGGTCAGGCTCAGTGTGTGAGCAGGGTCGGGGCTCAGTGTGTGAGCAGGGTCGAGACTCAGTGTGTGAGCAGGGTTGAGGCTCTGTGTGTGAGCAGGGTCGGGGCTCAGTGTGTGAGCAGGGTCAGGGCTCAGTGTGTGAGCAGGGTCGGGGCTCTGTGTGTGAGCAGAATCATGGCTCAGTGTGTGAGCAGGATTGGGACTCAGTGTGTGGGCAGGGTCATGGCTCACTGTGTGAGCAGGCTCAGGGCTCAGTGTGTGAGCAGCGTCGGGGCTCAGTGTGTGAGCAGGGTCATGGCTCAGTGTATGAGCAGGCTCGGGGCTCTGTGTGAGCAGGCTCAGGGCTCAGTGTGTGAGCAGCGTCGGGGCTCAGTGTGTGAGCAGGGTCATGGCTCAGTGTATGAGCAGGCTCAGGGCTCTGTGTGAGCAGGGTCATGGCTCAGTGTGTGAGCAGGGTTGGGGCTCAGTGTGTGAGCAGGGTTGGGGCTCAGTGTGTGAGCAGGGTCGGGGCTCAGTGTATGAGCAGGCTCAGGGCTCTGTGTGAGCAGGGTCATGGCTCAGTGTGTGAGCAGCGTTGGGGCTCAGTGTGTGAGCAGGGTCACGGCTCAGTATGGGAGCAGGGTCGGGGTTCAGCGTGGACTCAGGGTCGGGGCTCAGTATGTTGTTGGAACTCAGAGAAAGTCCGTCTGTGTCCTCATCAGACTGTCACTTGTCTCTTCGCCACCCACCCCTGCCACCCCTCAGGTCTCTTGGGGAGGCAGCAAGCCCACATTGCCCAGGGTTTTCCTTTCTGCCCCAAGAGTAGGCTCAGGCTCTGGTCATCCCGGCTTTCAGGGATGGGCCCTGCTGCCCTGCCATTCCTCCTCTGTCCCTTCCTGTGTCTGCAGTTAGAGGACTCAGCTCGACGCTGGGGACGAGAGAAGCAGGACTTGGCCACACGGCTGCAGGAGCAAGAGTATGGCTTGGGACACCCCTCAAACCCCAGCATCACAGGCCTTCCCGTAAGTGATCCCTTTGTAGGGCTGACAGCCGCCCCACCCCCAAGTCCCAGGGCCTTGAGAAAAACTGTCCAGGGAGGCCAGCTCCTCTACTGGAAGTCAGGAGTCCTGGGCTCAGCTTCCATTCTGTTTCCAACAGAAGCCTTTGTCCTGCCTCAATTCCCCACCTGTCTAAGGAGAATAGAAAACCCTGCCAAGATCACCTCTTCCCCATGGGTAGGCCTGAGAATCAAGGAGGAGAAGCTGGGGATGAAGGGTTGTCCACACGGGCATTTCTGGAACACTCTGGCACTGGTTGTACTTTAGGATTGGATTTGCTCATGGGCAGAGTAGCTGTGGCCCCCACCCAACTCCTCAGTGCCTAAAATTCTCCCTTGAGCACACTCTTCTTGGGCAACTGCGATGCTGCAGACCTGCTGGGAATAGGAGCATGTTGCCAGAGAGAAACATTGCCAGCTTCCCAGAAACAAACAGGCCTGTTCACAACTGCCCTTCAGCTCAGCCCCAGGTCACCCAGCCCCTCAAAACAAAAACCCTGATTGCTCTTGAGCCATCAGTCCTCTGCTCCTCTCCAGGCTCCTGGAAAGGCCTGAGAAGGATGGGGGACTGACGGGGAACACAGGGCTGCCTTTGCAAACTCACCTGCTGAGCCCTGGGGACTCTTAGAGAAGCTGGGTATGACCTGCTGTGGTTAAATGGGTTTGGAAATCTTTGAGAAGTTGCCCCCTGGGGTTTGGATCCTCTGAGGCATGGCTTGCTAGGCAAGATGCACTTCAATGGGTCACCCCTGGGGGCAGGGACGTACTCACCTCACCTTGCTTTGGACACCACAGAACCCCTCGACCCACTCTAAGGACAACAGGCGACCCTCAAAGCTGGACCCCTTGATGCCCAGCTCAGAGACCAAGTTCAACACGCCCTCGAACTCCCGGAAGACCTGAGTCCCAGCAGACCTGAGTACTGCAACAGGCCTCTCTCTGTGTGTTGGAGTCTCATCCCCACCCTCTAAGATGACTTTATTAAATGCTGTAGGTCAGTGAGCACTCGCCTCTTTCCTGGAGCAGGGCAGCCTGGGGGGCCCAGCTTCTCCTTCCAGACCCTACTCTAGGCCTGGGCCCTCTGCTGCAGCCCTATAGCCTCCTGCCTGGAGGAGCTATCATCTTTGGAGAGCCAAAGGCCATAGTGGACCCAGGAAGGAGGGGAGAAGAGGCCTCCCAAAGCAGAAGCCAGGGAGACAAGCCCCTTCCGGATCTCTGGAAAAAATGAGACCACCCAAGGCCAACTCTGGTGGGAGCCTGAGAGGCTTTCCACCTGCCCCCAAATCTATCACATCTGAAATCCATTCTTTCAAATTTGGTTTATCTGTTTCTTGAGAAGGGGAAGACTTGAAGCCTGCCTGTGGCAATCAGTTGCATATTAGTGTGAAGTGCCCCGTTAACCAGGGCTAGGCTGAGCTGGCAGTGTTGTGTCCAAATGTAGCCAGGGACAGGAAAGCAGATGGGGCCAGGAGAAGGACCCTCCACTGAGAGTCAGGTTGCCTGGGTTCTAGCTATAGGCATGCTGTGTGACCTTGGGTGACTCAAATAACTTCTCTGGGCTTCAGTTTCCCCATCTGTTCCATGCAGAGCTTGACTTCTTTGATGGTAAGGCCCTTTCCAGCTCTAAAATTTCTGAGTCAAAGATGACTCAGGCCTGAAGAAGAGAAGGGAAGCAGGAAGGAGAGAGAAAGATGACAAGGAAGAGGATTGTGTGATAGGGAAAAGCAGAAAGGCTCCAAGAGTGAACTCAGAACCTGCTGATCCTGGTTGAAGAGGCCAAGCTGGCTGGGTGGGCCTAGATCCCTGTCTGCCTGCAGGACGTGGACTTGGGTAGCCGAGGACCAGGAAGGACCAGGCACCTGATTGAGACAGGAGTTATGGGGTTCAGAGGGGATTAAGGGGGCTTAAATTGGGATGGGTGTGAGGTAGCCAAATAACACACCAGAGACTCTGCCGCAGTCTCCCTGCCTCCTGCCCAGAGCCTGGACAAGGGGGTATCTCCCCTGGGGCAGGAAGCTGAGGACTGGGGAATCCCAGAGAGAAGGGTCCGGCAGGGTGGAGGAAGCATGCTGGCCTCTCGTCCCTGAGTCAGCCACCTCATACCAGCCCCTCACCCACAGGCCCCCGCCCTGGCGGTGCCCGAGACTCTGTCTGGACCTTGGCAGGAAGTCCTCCTGACCCCACAGGGAACTCCCTGCATGAGCCTCACCCCTGATAGGTGGGCCTGCCCAAAAGCCAAGACTGGCCCACCCCTCGCAGGCCGCCCTGTTCTCTCAGCAGAACCCGCCAGGTCCTCTGTCCTTCCACCTGCTGCCTGCTGCACGGTGGCAGTGGCCCCCCTGCTCTGCCTCACCCCCAGCCCCAGCAGCGGGGAGGTCCAGGCTACTGGCTCCGAAGCTGCTGTCGGGGGTGGGGGTCCCAGCAGAAATGGCTTCAATACGACTGCCTCGGGTCCCCTGTGCATGCTCAGATCCCTTGTTGACGCGGCTCAGGGAGCATCTCCACAGGGGCAGTGGAGACCATAGAGGTCAGATGGAAATGAAGATGCTTCACAAAGTTCAGCTGTTTATTGCCGTCATGGGGTGGGCAAAGAGGGGGAAGGGGGAAACGCCTCAGCTGAGTGGGGCAGTTGACCACTGAGGGCCAACTCCACCCGTCAGAGCGGGTCAGAAAGGAGCAGGGAAGAGGGACTGAGGACTGAGGTCACGGACACCTCCACAGGCCCCACCCTCCGGGCCTTCCCACACCACCTCTCTGATCACGCCTGGGGTGGGGCCCGGGTGATGGGCCAGAAGGTGAAGGAGATGGGCTTTTCAGGTATCAGGATGAGGCCGAATGTGCTGTCCACGTCATTGAGATGTTGGATTTCAACTCTGAAGTTCTCCAGAATCTGAGAAAGGGGGAGGTGGGCTTAGGGGAGAGGCAGGGAGGGTCTGTGCCCCCTGGGCCAGGCTCCCTCAGCTGGAGGCCAGGCCTGTGATCTGAGGAGCTCCCAGAGGTCCCGCCAGCTCCTGTGTAGCCTGCACGGTGCCTGAAAACATACCTGAGTGCTTGGCCCCCTTGCTTCAGGCTTTCACTTTAGTGTCTACAGAAACTTATCCCGCCGCACCCCATCCCATCACCACTGTTGGGGAGCAGACGGCTGGGGGCACCAATGGGTGGTGAGCAGATTAGCCCCAAAGAGGAGGCAGCAGAGAATTGTGGGGGAGGGGGAGGGCAAGTACCAGGAGACAGATGTCCCCAGGCCTGCCCTCCCTGGGCTCTGGACAGAGATGGGCGTAGGAGAGTCGGTGCCTTCATTAGGGCCAGGGCCAGCCCAGGTGCCCAGATGTCCCTAGGCTAGACTCACATGGATGAGGAAGAGGGTCATCTCCAGTTCGGCGATCCGCCGGCCCAAACACTGCCGCACACCCCAGCCAAAGCCCAGGTTCCGGAAGTGGGTGAGGTCCTTGTTTTTATCCAGCCATCGGGTCGGGTCAAAACGGCGCGGATTGGAGAAGAAGGTGGGGTCTTGGCCCATGGTATAGATGGACACCTGCACCAGTGTCTGTGGACAAGGTAAGCAAAGGCCTGAGTAGGCCTCACCTCCTCACAGCCCAGAGCATAACCCAGCTTCCCCACTCCCACTCCCCAGCCTGGCTGCCTAGCTATCCAGCACAGGCCGTGGCCTACCCCTTCCTGAGCCTCACCCATCAACTGGGCATGATTGAGGCCGGGGATGGCCCAAGGAACTCTCCTGCTCTTTCCTCAGCCCCAGAGGGCCCCAAAAGACCCAGGAAGCCCATGGGGTCTCCCTCCTTTCACTGGGCTCCAGCCACATTCCAGAGACCATCACCTACTGTGCCCACCACCCCTGTCCTTCATTCACACTTGGACCGCTGCTGCCGAAGACCCAACCAGTCAGCTCCAGGGAGAAAGGCAGGACAGAAAGGTACCCCACTGCCACCACTCCATGCAGTTGCAGTCTGCCCCCAGCCGCCTCTGTCTGCCTGACAGCCGGCGGCCCCCCTGCTGTACCCACCTTGGCAGGAATCATGTAATCTCGAATAACCAAGTCGTTTTGGGGGTATCTCTGCAAAGTCACGGCGATGGGGTGGAGTCTGCCAGAGGAAGGCATTCAGAAGCTGATGCCCTAACGCCTAGACAAGGCCCCCACACCCAGCATGGCCTCTCAGCCCCAGCCGCAACGCCCTGCGGGAATCTGGAGGCAGAACCTGCCTTCTATTTCCTCCCCCCTATTCCCAGCTGCCTCCTCCAGACTTCTCACTTCCTGCTACCAGTCTCCTCCATCAGCCCACCCTTGTAACCCTGTCCCCAGCCACCACCCTGGCCCTGCCCAGGGATCTTGGGGGTGGGGTGGGGCAGGCGTGGCTGGGCAGTGGCTTGCCTCAGGGTCTCCTTGATGCTGGCTTTGAGCAGTGGGACCATCTGCACCATCGTGCTCGTGTCTCCCTGGGCCTGACGCCGGGCAGCCAGGACTTCCTCCCGCAGCATCTCCTGTACCCTTAGGTTGCGTGCTATCTCGTACAGGTGCCACTGCAGCGTCATGGACGTCTGGCAGGCAGTGTGGGAGTGCAGAAGACCAGGAGGGCCTGTCACTCCTGGGGTACCTAGACCCATGCTAAATTTTCATTTCCAAGAACCTCTCCCCACCCTCATCCCAGTAGCCAGAGACTACCATCCACGAAAACAAAACACAATTCAAAAGGCGACTGTCCAAGAAGCCTTTCTTGCTGCCCAGCCAGGAAGTTTTGGGGCAGCACTTGTCCCTCATGTCACCAGAGCCCACCCATCTCCCCAGCCAGTAGAGGGTCACCTACACAGCCAAAGCCGCCTTCCAAAGGACTCCAGAGGCTTTTAGAGGCCAGATGGTACTTCCGTAACGTTTGCGTTCCTGAATGTCTGCCATTCCTTTTGAACAACCAGCCCTCTCCCCCGTAGAACTTCCCTAAACCTTAGCATGAGCCCATCGCAGCATAGCATAAGGTGAGGCACAAAGATACTGAAGCCAGAACAGCCAGACCTGTTTTCCATCAGTGTTGCAATTAGCATGTGGCATACACTGAGACTAACCAGGTAATCTTGGTATCAGCCAGAGGGCGTGACCCTTAGCCCGGGACAGAGGTGTGAGTGACCCCCATCGAGCTTCACAGTCCCCGATTCCTCAGTGTTGGGGCCCCATCTAGAGCAGCCCTCCCTTTGAGGGCTGGGACACAGGTTGCTGACACATCTCACCAAGGATCACATTTGCGTCCAAGACGCTTGGATGCTCTCCTTCTTCCTCCCAGCAGAGGCAATCACGAGAAAATGCCATCCAGTCGCTTCCCAGCTTGAAATCCTTGCCTGGCTCACCGGAGCCCCCAGGTCAAGTCCAGAGGCTCTGGCCTGACCCACAGACCCCCCAACACTTGCCTCCTGCTCCCAGCCCCACCACCACCTCTCTCCAACATGCACCTAACGCTCTAGCTACACTGAGCTACACACAGCTCCTGAAGCCCAGAAATCTGCTTACGCTGTCTCTTCTTCCTAGAGTTCCCTTCCCCTGCCTACTACTCCTGCTGCAAGGCTGGGATCAAATATGTGTATTTGTCTCACTACCTCCAAGGCCTGACAGAGTGGGTGTTCAGGAGATAATTGTTTAATAAGATAGTCCACTAAGATACTAGCTGTGTGACCTTGACCAAGTTACTTAACCTCACTGTGCCCCAGTTTCCTCATCTGAAAAAGGCGGGTAATAGTAACATACCTCATAGTGTTGTTTGTGAATACTAAATGAGTTAACACATGTGAAAAACTTAGGACCTTGCCTGCCATATAGTACATTATTAACAAATGTTACCTAATAATAATAGCTGCTTTGGTACAGGTGAGCATTTTTGGAGAGCTCTTCTACATAACTGACAATGAACTATGTTTAAAATTGCTCACAGGCTCCATGTGCAGCATGTCACAGGGACCAGAGCTCCTCCATTAGCACACAATGTAAATATGACACCTGGGAAAGAAAGGTATTGAGCCGGGGGCTGCCACACGCTTCTCCCTAGTCCTGAAATGTTCCTTCTCCTGTCTCCTCCTGGCAACAGCCTTCAAGACACAAGCTGAATGTCAGCTCCCCTGTGGAGTGCTCTCTGTGCCCTGCAAGGGCACGCTAGTCCCTTCCCTCTTCTCAGCGCTGTCAGTGCCTGGTCCGTGCCCGGTCGTCCAGCCCTGTAGCACAGCATGGTGGTCGTCTGGCACATGTTGCCCCCCGGTCATGGCTGAATTGTGCCCCACCCCCTAAATTCATATTCTGAAGTCCTAACCCCTAGTAACTCACAATGTGACTGTGTTTGGAGAGAGGGCCTTTAAAGAAGTAATGAAGGTAAAATGAGGTCATAGGAGTGGGCTCTAATCCCACAGGGCTGGTGTCCTTATCTGAAGAGGAGCTTAGGACACAGACACACACAGAGGGAAGACCATGTGAAGACAGAGGGAGAAGACGGCAGTCCACGAGCCAAGGAGAGGGGCCTCAGAAGAAACCAACCTTACTGACACTTTGATCTCGGACTTCTAGCTCCAGAACTGTGAGAAAATAAATTTCTGTTGTTTAAGGCCCCCAGTGTATGGTGCTTCATTACGCAGCCCCAGCAAAGTCACACAGTCTTTCTGTCTGAGCCATTTGGGGCATTGAGGTCTGTTGTACTCATCCTTATAGTCTCAGTGCCTTCATAACTAATAATCAATAAACACTAAATAACTAACCCTCACTATCACAGTAGCATGGGGAAGTGTAAGATATTGGAAAAAGGAATGGTACACATGACAGAGACGTTTTGACGTTCAGGAAGAGAAGCTTCTGAGGTATCACACTGGCTGTGGAAAGGGCATGAGGGAGACACCACAGAAGATGGCTTCTGGCATCAGGGGCACCGTGGGGGGCTGAGGTCTGGAGCCAGAGGATGGAAGACAGAATGAAAGCCCCTGGAGGGCAGAGCCCAGGGCAAATTCCACTGGCTCCCAGCTTTGCTGAGGTCCTGCCCGCCTTCCTGAATCAAGTGAGCTGTGTCCCCCACCCCTGACTGGAGGGTATCCCCCTTAAAGACCCCATGCAGAACCTGGGCTCGCCACCCGCACCTAGTCGCTCCTTTCTCACAGGCAAAGCAAAAATGGCGGGTCAGCCTCAAGGCATGCTCCCTGGGTGACCTGACTTGTCCTCACCTTTCGTGGAGATTAGTTTCTAAGAAATGGAGGCAGGAGAGGGAGCTCTACCCCACATGGGCAGGTTTTCGAACAGCGAGGCAGGCTGGTGCGGAAGGGGCACAGGAGCACAGGTAGGGACAGGCTTTCCCCCTCAGCCACCTCACCGTGTCCACGCCCCCCGCCAGCATCTCGGTAACGTTGGCCTGGATGTCCTTAAAGGGCAGCTTGTTGCTTGCTAGGAGGCGGTAGAAGATGCCTGGATAACTGTCGAAGTGTCTTTTCTGTTTCAGGTCCTGGTAGAATTTCTCGGTGTATTGTTCAGCTGTGGGGCAGGAGGAAGGGGAAAGAGTGAGGGCTCTGCAGGTGGGAGGGAAGGAGCGTGACCCTTGGTGAGAGGTTGTACCAAGGGTGTGGGGATTCAGGACCCCTCGGCTTTCTAGGCTGCCACTTTACTGAGCACATACTCTGCTAAGTGCTTCTTATCTTCCGTTTAGTTCTTGACCACAGCTGTATGGGATAAGTGATATCCTCCCGATCTTACAGCTTAGGAGACAGAAGCCCGGAGAGGGTAGAGACTTGCACAAGGTCATGTGGGTGTCAGGGGCAGAGTCTGGATTTGGCTCCAGGTCTGACATAGCCACCACACTCCCATCAGTCCTCCTCACGCTGCCTTACCAATCTCTCTCACCAAAGTCCTACTCTGTCACCAGGCACAGCCATGTCTGAAACACTGGTCCTTAACCCTCTGGGGATCAGGGGCTCCTTGGAAGAATATGATGGAATTTGATCCTCTTTCTCCAGAAAAATCTAATCATTCCCAATAGCTGGCCTTCAGCCCACCATTTCCAGGGGTTCCAGGGCCTTCCTCACACCCATCCCTTCCCACCAGGGGCTGCGTTTCCTACATGGCAAGTCAGTGCTCACTGACATAACTTGGGACAAAGAGGCAGGCTGAGGCCTGGGGCTTCCAGCTGTCTCTCTCTCTCTACCCTCAGCCCCCCGCAGGGCTGGTGTTCCACCCTCTGAGGTACACAGTGCTCTCCTGGCCCCCAGACTTGGCTGCCCAGGGTACAGCCCTCACCTTTACTAAAAACTGTGTCCCATGCGGCCACATGGTCCCTCCAGGTCTTGGTCCTGAACAGACGGAACAGGTCTGGGGGGAGGCTGAGCATGGGGACGCTGGTGTGGAACATCTTGTAGACGGCATCAATGAAGCGCTGGGCCTCAGGGTCCACTATCTCGTCCAGCATCCCCAGGCGCTCCCCAAATATGACGTTGGTGATGGCTGCATGGGGAGGCAGAGGCTGAGGAGCCCCTCCCAACCCAGCCCTCTGAGAGCCACAGCTCCCAGCCCCGCCCTACACCCGTAGGATCTGTGCCCAACCTCATTTCTTCAGTAAAGAAACTGAGGCCTGAGTCCCAAGGGGCTGAAACTGCTGGGCTGAGGAGAACTGCCCTTCTGGCAACCACTCAGGTCCTGCAGAGGAGCATGTGGAAGACCCTGAAAAGGGATCCCTTGGGTGGGAAGCATAGCCTCCAGCAGAGCTGGGAGAGGACACAGGCTGCCTCCCCTTCCACCAGCATCCCAAGCAGCCTCTGGGCTTTCCTCAGGGGAAGAGAGAGTTCTCATCTATCATTGACCAAACGGGCTAAATACTTCCTGATACAGGTCAGATGGGAGACTGGCAGACTAAATCCCCAGTAAATGACCATCTTGGACCCACTGTGGCTGGACGTAAAAAGTCACAACACCTCCAAGTTTTTCCCACATACTGGGTCAGAAATTTGAATGATGATTTCATACAACTCTGGGCATCCTAAATCTCCTGCACTGAACACATGATCCCCATCAAGCCACAGGGCCTTTGCATGTGCTGTCCCCTCCGGCTATACCACCCCACCTCCTTACCCCATCGGGATAACTCCAGACATCCTCAAATACCCAATTCAAATTAACCACCCAATCTACCCCTCCGCTCCCCGACCTCAGAGGGCTATGTCCCAGGAAAGGGAGATGTGTGGAATGAAGGGCTGAGCCAAGCTCTGGGTTTTGGAGATTAGTGACAATGGGGACCTACATTTTGGAGACCCTTGCCCCCACAGCATGAATGCCAGATGAGAGTGTGCAGCTCCTCCCAGGTAGCTGATGGTGGAGAATGTTTCCAGCAGCTCATGCCACAAGCCAATCCTGATAGTTCTTCAGGGTCCATGTTAGGTCTCATTGTGGGACTCTGAGTTCTCCCACCCCTAGGACCTTGGCCAGGTAGGTGCAAGCCCCTTACACTCGAAGGCGAAGCGAAACAGGTCTTCAATGATGGGACCAGAGAACTTTCCGGAGCCCTGCTGCTCCATGCGCCTGTGCAGGAGGCTGACGAAGTCCTGCGACACCGGGTCCAGCAGGGGAATGAAGTTCTTTATGGACTCTAGAGCCATCACCTCCGGGTTCAGAGCTAGCCGGTCTTTCTTCCAGGCGTCTGAGCTCCTGAGAAAACATGGGCCCTCGGGCCCTCATGGTCACAAACCCCAGGCCTGGCAAACACAGGGCTGCCTCGGCCCTCCCAGGAGGCAGAGCCGCAGCTCAGAGTCTAGCACCCACGTCCACTCCTGCCCCCACCTGCTCCCAACACCCTCTGCCTCTCACCTCCTCCCAGCTTCTGCCTGGCCTGGGGGAGGAGACAGGGAGAAAGAAGGTGAAGGAGAGCAAAACCCCTCGAAACTCCCACCTCCCTCCACTCCCTGTGCTGCTGCCGCGAGCCGAGAACTCATATCCTCAGAGTCTGAAGTGACATTCAAGCCTCTGGTCTTTCCCTGGGCTGCAGACATGCCTTCCCCACCTTGTCCCCTTCCTCCTGGCTGATGCTCTCCTCCTGCCATTCAAGGCCCCTCTCTGTCACCTTCTCTGAGCCCTGCACAGACACAGTTGACCAGTCTCTCCCCCTGTGCACTTTGCTCACTTTGGTGGGGGAGCTCAAGTACTCAGAATTGGGTTAACAACAAACCTCAGCTTGCGGCCCATTATTGAAAATAGATCCATGCAAAGCCCTCTTTGTAGTTTTGGGGCTTTGTTTGTTTATAAGAATGTTGTTAGAAACTCACCACCCAACGAGAAAACTAGGAACTTGACAGGAGCTTGCTGTGCCCACCTGCTCCGCGCCCCACAGCCTGCCTCCCCAGCGAGGGGACTGCCAACCTGACCCCCTTGCTTACTTTTGTATATAGCTGTATCTGATCTACATACATTTCTAAAACATACTTTTAGAAAATATACTTGTTTTCAACTTCTTATAAAAGTTGTCATGATTTGCTTTTTCCACTCAGTTTTATATTTCTAAGTCTCATCTGTAGAGCTGTGGGTCACTGAGTCCGATCATTTTGACTGGTGTGTGCCACCGCTCACTCATTTGCGCTCCTGTTGGGCATTTAGGTGGTTTCCTGGTTTTTGCTATTGTGAAAAGCTCTGCTGCAAACATGCCAGTACAGGGCCCCTGGGGCAGTGGATAGTCTTGGGAGTTTATCCCAGAGGGCAGAACTGCTATGTCATATGTGTGAATATTCAGCTGCAGGAGGTGATACTCAATCATCTTCCAAAGTGGTGGCACCAGTTTTCCCTCCCACCAGCAATCTACGAGAGTTCTAGTTGCTCCATATCCTCACCAGCACTTGATAGTGTCACATTGTAAATTTTTGATGAGTAATTTGGTAGAAAACGGTATCCATTACACTTAAATACACTGATTCGTCCATGTTTCTCACTGCCTCTTTACACTGTGAGGGGCCCTGGCCTAATTGTCACTGTACTCCCTCAGCCTAGCACAAGGACTGGCACATGGCAGGTCCCCAGTTAGGTCAGACTCCGTTGATGAAGCAGTCAATGAGAACTTTGCAGGGTCTTTACTTCCTCACTAATGTTTTCAGCCTGGCCATTTCCCTGAGGTTGGCAGGGCAGTTCACCATTGCTGTCATCTGTTTTACGGAGGCAGGAGGATGATGGGGGTTTGCCCATAGGCCCCAGCTAGAACGGGCAAGGTAAGCACGGTCCCAGCCCCTCACTGGGACCAGAGCCCCAGCCTCTGCCTGCCACAGCTGCCCACTGTCTCCCTCCAGCCCTTGGGAGATGGCCCAGGACTCACTTAAACAGGACCCCAACAGGTTTCTGAAAATACTGGTGATAGGCGGTCCAGGGTGGGATGAGAAATCGTTCCGGATGGGGACCCTCGAACTTAAAGAGAAGAGCCACATCTTCAGGGTCCACGATATAAACTGACTCCACGTTGCCAAGCTTCTCCCTGGAAGGGCAGAGGAGAGGGGCTATGACGTAAGGACTCAAGGAGAGCCATGCAGACCCTGGACAGTCAGGACCCAGGGCTCAGCTCATCTGTAAGCGCCTCATGGCCGAGAGCACAGAGCAGACGGGCTGGGAGTGGATCCCCACTCCACAACCTCCTTGCTGTGTGACCCGAGGCAAAGCTGTCACCCCCACTGAGTCTGTTTCCTCTTTTATAAAATGGAGATAAATACAGTGCTGAAGGATAAGATGATATGAAGTCTATGGACAGGACTCCTGTTAGGCATTCTATGACTAACACCTTTATGCTCTTCTTATCATCACAGTGGTTGCTGCCCTACCACAGCACGCCCCCCAGAACCAGGGCCACCCCCACCAGGGCCTTCCATGGACCGTCAGGTCCTCCGTCTGTCCCATGCTCGTTCTTCCTGTACTTCCACACCCTCAGCACCCTCCGCGCTCTCGCCCACCCCAGAGCTCAGACACATGGCCTCTTCACATCACCACTGGAGCGGCCCTGTACTGGAGCGACTCCATGTACATTGCTAGGCAGACCATACACTAAGCCAGTCAATCACTTCTAGGCTCTAGGATTGAAATTCTGGGAGTGGCCACCCTGGCCCTCAAGGGTCAGGCACCGACAAAGCACATTTTCTCTGTTAAAATAAAACCATGGTCAAACAGACCCTAAGGATAGATCTGCCTCACAAACCCTCTGCAGGTCATCTCTGTAAACAACAGCCAGTAGGAAACAACAGAAAATTCCACTGCTCCCTTGCATCGCCTTTTGCATAAGAAAGTTAATCCAAGACACACTTTGAGGTAAAATATCATAACATACAGGTACAAGCTAAGTTCTCTCTCCCTCCCTCCCTCCCTCCGTTCCTCCCCTTATTCCTTCCTCTCAGAAGAGGAGGGGGAGGAGAGGAATGGGGAAGAGGAGGAGGGGGGAGGGGAGGTTGGGGGTGGGGAGAGATCTTGCTTTAACTGCTGGCCCATAAGCCTGGGTCTACCTTCCCTCATGAGTTTCCTGGGCCTCCGTCCCCCACCTCCCAGAAAACCCTCTCAGTGTTTTTCCAGCCACCACGTGTCCTCACACCACTAGCTCCATATCCTTACCCCAGCCCAGCAAAGTCCTTGAACTGCTATTATTATTATCAATTTTCCTTCTGGGAATCTAGCCCAAGGCAATGATCCAACATCAGACAGTGATGCCCGATGGATAAGGATGCGTATCACAGCATCGTGTCTATAGCAAAATGACCCAGAGTGAGCTAAATGTCCACTTTAAAGGCCTGGCTAAAAAAATATTGCTATCTGTACTATGGACTACTATCCTGCCTTTTTAAATTGTATTAAAGAGAGAAAAGAGGAACGAAGTCCTTGATATATTGTTGTGGGACAACACCTAACAGCATATATAACATATTTGCCTTCTTTTTCTTTTTCCCCCCTGCTTTTTCTCCCCCAGTCCCCCCAGTACATAGTTGTATATTTTCAGTTGTGGGTCCTCCTAGCTGTGGCATGTGGGATGTCACCTCAATGTGGCCTGATGAGCAGTGCCGTGTCCGCGCCCAGGATCCAAACCAGTGAAACCCTGGGCCACCAAAGGCGGAGCGCGCGAACTTAACCACTTGGCCACAGGGCCACCCCCCTCTATTTGCATTCTTAACAGCACATAAATATTATCAAAATTGAGATTGCATCTGATTTCAATTTTTCATTTGTGCTTGTCTATATTTTCTAAATTGTTCTATAAAGAACAGGAACAGCCTTTGTATTACTAAAAAAACCCATGAAAGTTATATTTTAAATTCCTCACTTTTAATCAGAAGTTTATCATTTCCAGGCTATAAGTTAGAATATAATGGTGACACAGCAACTGGAAGTCAGACATTTGGGGTTTCAACCCTGACTTTGCCCTGATGAGCTGTGTGAACTTGGCAAGACCCTTCTCCTTCCTGGGCCTCAGTTTCCCTGTCTGTACTGTGGGGATGATAATATCAACTTCAAGGCTCAGATAATAGTGTCTCAGAAAACAGAAAGGGGCTTGACAAAATAAGGAGTTCCTACTGGGGGGACAGGAAGCAGGGAAGGAGGAGGAGGGGAGGAAGCAGGGAATAAAGAGAGCTTTCTGGGCTGGCCCTGTGGCATAGTGGTTAAGTTCACGTGCTCAGCTTCAGAGGCCCAGGATTCATGGTTCAGATCCTCGGCGCAGACCTATGCACGGCTCATCAAGCCATACTGTGGCAGTGTCCCACATAGAAGAACTAGAATGACCTGCAACTAGGACATTCAACTATGTACTGGACTTTGGGGAGAAAAAAAAAAAAAGAGGAAGATTGGCAACAGATGTTAGCTCAGAGCCAATCCTCAAAAAAACAAAAAGTTGTTTTTTTTTTTTTAAAGAGAGTTTTCTGTGAAATGAGGTTGGAGATAGAGGCACTGACAGGCCTAGCAGAGATAGAGACACAGACAGAGACGGGGGTGTAGGGAGGTGGTGGGCAGGAGGGGGTGGAGGATTGGGACAGGATAGGGGACTCAGAGCAGCCACCTCCCAAGCCTGGCACTCAGCCTGGGGGTTCTCCTTGTCTCCACCCAGCTGTAAAAAAGGCACTTTAGACTTCAAAGGGGCTGTGGGAGAGGGAGGGAGTGACTCCGAGGAGTGAGCAGCTGGACCCTACACAAACAAGCCTGCCCTCCCACCACCATCCCACCCGTCAAGCCAGCCAACATGTCAAATGATGCCCTTTGCCCCTCCTGATCCTTCACTTAAAGTAAAAGGCACTGTCCCTCCTGGTGTCCACTCCTTGCCCCCAGTCACTACCTCCACCATCTCCCATCCCCCTCAACTGTGCTCTCAGAAAAGAACCCAGGTGTGGCTTGAAGCCCACCCACCTTAGAACCTGCTAAACCAGAACAAGCAGGGCAGAGGGGGAAGGCCAGCACCCCAGCAGGACAGGGATCCAGGTGGGGGACCAGGGCAAGAATCCTAACCCCTCTGAGCTTCAGGCTCCTCTACCAATGGGGCTGATGAACTTACCTTCCGAGGTGTCCTGAGGATGATGGACGTAGGAAGGCAGTTAACAGGGCTTGTTCTCCTACCACCCCCCTATACAGTTTCAAAGGGTGTAGGACCTGGGGAGGGGTGAGGGCTCAGCGCTAAGAACTGAACCGAACCCCCATTCTGGAAGCCTTATCCCTCCTCCTGCCACATCCCAGGCATGGAGAAATGAAATCATGGTGAACAAGGGCCTGGAACGGGAGAGCAGGCCATTTGGGGAGGGGAACGCTGTAGGGCTGCCTAGACCCCCTGCCCCCTCTCCTGCCAGCCCCACCCTCTGCCAGGCTTACCTGTAAATGGGGCCATACTTCTGGAAATTCTGGAAGTGGTGATAGTGTAATTTCTTTGGGCCCTTCTCCCTCCAGAAATGGTAGAGGTTTATCCAGCCATTGTCACCAGGGGAGGGGATCTCCTTGAAGGGGCGAGGGCTGTGACTGGACATGCCGGCTCCCTCTCCAGTGGGCACCCTGGGGTGCCCCGGGCCCTCCCGAGGAGCACTCAGGAGGGGCTGGCAGCCTTTGACCAAGACTGAGCGCAGAGGAAGCCCCCTGACCAGCATGCTGTCCCCACAACTGCCACTGTCCCTGTTCCCACTGCAGCAAGGGTGACTCTGGCTCTGGGCCCCTCGGCCCCAGCTTATAACCGCCCGCTCAAGGCTAAGCAGAAAGCTGACAAAGCAATCAGCCTCCCTCCTCCTCCTGCTGGCTGCGGCCCACCCACAGCCCCTCCCAGACACGGGGAACCAAGATTCAGTCTGGAATTTCTGCAGCCAGAGAGATTCCCCAAAGCCCAGGAGAGCCCTCTCTCTCCGTCCTGAGTGCCAGCCCCAGCAGGCCCCTGAGAGGGTACAAAAACGGTGCAAGTTTGCGCCTTCGCCTCTGCTGGGACCAACTGTTGACCCCTGCAGTGGGACCTAGCTGCTACAGACATGTGTGAGGATGTGCGGCCAGCCTGGGGTCGGAGGTAACGAGGGGCCCAGAAGGAGGTCGGAGCCATATTGCCGCTTTGGGGCAGCATACATCTTAGTTGCAGCCCTGCTATTTATCTTATACATATACGATTATAAACTGTTTTTGTATAGTTTTCTGATTTTTAAAGTTCTACTTTTTCTGCTTGCAAAAAAAATACCCTATATTTTCTGAAAATGTTGCAATTGGCAGGTGGCTATTATTATTTTTAAAGATACTACTATTTGTAAAAAATAAACTACAGTTTTAGTTTATTTGCTCACTGTAGAGCACTAAGAAAAGGACAAACAAGACAAATTACAATCTACTGAGTATTTTTTTAAATTTTTTTTTTAAGATTGGCACCTGAGCTAACAACTTGCTAATTTTTTTTTTTTTTTTTGCTTTTTCTCCCCAAATCCCCCCAGTATATAGTTGTATATTTTAATTGTGGGTCCTTCTAGTTGTGGCATGTGGGACCCTGCCTCAACATGGCCTGATGAGCAGTGCCATGTCTGCGCCCAGGATCCAAACTGACGAAACCCTGGGCCATCGAAGTGGAGTGTGCAAACTTAACCACTTGGCCACGGGGCCGGCCCCTACTGAGTCTTTAATGTTGAGTGAAAGAAGCCAGACACAAAGGAGCACATACCATTGCATTCCGTTTTGACAAAGTTCCGGAATTAGCAGAATGAATTTATGCTGTTAGAAGTGGTTCTCTTGTGGATAACGACTGGGAGAGGACACGAGAGAACTTCTGGGGTGCTGGAAATGTTCTCTGTCTTGATCTATGTGTTAGCATATGTAAAACTTCACCAGAGCCATACCCTTGTGATTTTTGCATGCTATGGAATATAAGTTACCTCAATAAAACTTTTTTTTAAAAAATGTGTCTTTTTCCTATAAAAGACAATGGACATTTACAAAGAGGACACTGCTTCACTAAGGAGGAGTTAAACCCAAATCAAGTTTTGGTGCAGCTCCCCGCCTCAGATATGATGGGAGGAGAAGCAAGTCCTGACCTCAAGGAGAGTGAACAGTCATGGCGGGCAGAGCATGGCTCTGCTGCCACAGCACAGAGAACAGGGTCGGATCACTGGGAGCCCTGGCCCTGAGAAGCTCTATAGGGCACTGTATCTGGCAGGGAAGGGGCAGCAATTCACTCAGTGGATCCCAGCAAGGGTGACAGCAGCGCCACACCTGAACATCTGTCCTGCTGGCCCAGGCAGCTACCATCAATCGGACTCTCACTTTATGGGGCAGATAAATGTGGTCCTGGCTTTCATCAAAAACTGCTAGGCATCCAGAGTTGAGTTTCCCAGGCCAAAATGCCCACAGATTGCTTTTGCTTTTTTTTGAGACTCTCCATTTAATGACTCCACACCCTCTCAAGGCAAAAGCCAGAAACTCACTTTCCCAGCATCCCTTGCAACTGGGATGCACTCAGATAACTTGGGCTCCACCAATCATATGCCCCCTCATGAAATTTTGGTTGAGGAGATAGTGACATGATGATGTAGGCACCATGTGAAACCCATTCTGGTACATGAGGTGGCAGAGAACTCCAGCCTGCACCAGTCGCGGCACATGAGCCCTGTCAGGGTCAGTGGAGGCCACTAATGCAGCCCTGCGATGTGATGCAGACAATGTTCCTGACATCTTGGCATTCCAGCCTGATTATCTACCCTCCTGGAGATTTTGTGAACTATGTAGCATCCCTTGATAAATTCCTTCCCTGTGAAATATTAGCTACAGTGAATTCTGTTCTTGACAACTAAGAACTCTGAGTGACACAGCAGTAAACAACCAATTACATTGCTGAAAGTCCATCCTACTCCCACCTCACACATCGTTTGCACCTAAATTAATACAGCTAAATTGGATCACCTTGTACCATCCTACTTCTAATTTATGCCCCACAGACTTTACCTCATTAAGGGGACATTCTGGAAACCAAAGAGAGAAACTCTCAAGATAAAGTGGGGTTTGATGGAAAGAGAAGGGAAGAAAGGTTTGTTATGAGGAAGCCGTGGTTCCGCCACCCGGAGATAAACATAAACCCTGGCGAAAACATTTAATGTATTTCCTTCCAGCCCTTTTTCTAATCAGTTCTTTTCTGTTTTCTTCTTTCTTTCTTCTGAGTGGTTGAAGTTTTATTTATTTATTTTTACTTCAATGTCCATGCGGGCGGTTTTACATTTCAGTTAGCTTTTGTATCAGTCAAGGTTTAACCAGAGAAGCAGAACTAGAAGGAGACACGTATTGAGATTTATTGCAAGGAATTGGCTTATGCAATTGTGGGGCTGGCTGGGCAAGTCTGAAATCCAGAGGGCAGCCATCAGGAGGGCGGGCTGGAACTCTCAGACACAAGCGTGTGCCTCAGTCCACAGGTGGAATGTCTTCTTCAGAGAAATCTCAGCTCTGCTCTTAAGACCTTTCAGTTGATTGAATCAGGCCCATCCAGCTTGTCTAGTATAATCTGTTTTACTTAAAGTCACCTGACGATGGACTTTAATCACTTCTAAACTGCCTTCATAGCAATACCTAGATTAGTGTTGGAATGACTGAGGACTGCAGCCTAGCTAAGCTGGCACGTAAACCTGACCATCACAGTGCTACCGACCCTGATATCAGTTTCCCTACATTAAACCCAGCATATATGGGGTTAAAACCAAAACACCCTTTCCCTGCTTACTCCCTGGCTTCCTGGCTCCAAAATCCACTATCCTCCATGGAGACAGACACCACCAAGAACAAGCACCTAGATTCATTATCTCCTCGCTGCAGAGATACAGGCTGGTGGGAAAGCTGCTGACCAGCAAGATCATGGGCTCCCTCCTCTC
This sequence comes from Equus caballus, assembly GCF_041296265.1. Taxonomy (NCBI): domain Eukaryota; kingdom Metazoa; phylum Chordata; class Mammalia; order Perissodactyla; family Equidae; genus Equus; species Equus caballus. The sequence goes on along the minus strand of NC_091684.1, from coordinate 132,398,832 downwards.
TGCAAGTAGTCTCAAGGCCAAAGACAGGCTGGTGGGAAAGCTCTGACCAGTAAGGCCGTACGCTCCCCCTCCCCTACCTAAAACCCCAAATAAAAACCCTTCCTTTTAGCTTTTCAGGGAGTTTAGGATTTCAGCATTAGCTGCCCTCTCTCCTTGCTCAGCGCTGTGCAATAATAAAATTCCTACTTTCTTCCACTACCCCAGGTGTCAGAGATTGGCTTGCTGTGCAACGGGTGAGTGAACTCACTTCAGGTTCGATACCACTACTAAGCTTCTAAGGAAAAATGGCAATCGTCTGCTCCAGTCCTCCTGACTCTTGATGCCGCTTTCCAGAGGGGAATGGAAATCCCTTCTCAACACAGTCAAGCCTATCAGGCTCCTCTCCCTCTCTGTTTCTTCTTAGGAGCATCCCTCTGGGGCCTTCCACCCACTCGCTTTCCCCAGTCCATGCTGCTCACTTCTGAGCCCATGCACGACTGTCATCCAGGGAACTCCTCTCAGCCTCATCTTGGAAATTTCCTTTTTCTTGCTCCTCTTCCTGGATCCCATGTCTCTCCTGTTTTCAGTGTCTTCCTTAGAAAGAGTACATGAAAGGTAAAATCTTGAGACTTTGCTTATCTGACAATGCCTTTATTCTGCCCTCACACTTGATGGAGAGTTTAGCTGGATATAGAATTCTAGGTTGAAAATAAATTACAATTTTTAAAAATAATTTTGAAAGCAGAGCCCCATGGTCTCCGGTTCTGGAACTGCTGCTGAGATGTCCAATGCTGTTCTGACTCCTGAGCCCTCACATTTGTCCCTTTTATTCCCCTCCCATCACACATAGGGCCTTCTCTTTATTTTGGCTGCTTTGAATTTCACAAGACATCCGGTCCTGAGGCTGAATGCTTGGTAAACCCTTTTAATCTGGAAACTCACATCCTCAAATTCCTGGATGTTTTCTTGTGTGACTTATTTCATAATTTCTCCCTTCCATTTTCTCTTTTCTCTATTGCTGGATCTCCTAGTATTCATATGTGAACCTGCCAGATTGACCTTTTATTTATTCTTTTCTTGTCTCTTACATGTTACATTTCTTTGTCTTTTATTCCACCTAATGAGAGATTCCCTACTTCAGCTTCCAACCTTTCTGTTGCAATTTTTATTTCCACTCTCCTTTATTTAGTTCCCTGGGGCCCTTTCCTGTCTCTGGACGTGGACACAATATGGACATGATATTCTCAAAACTCTGAAGATTTTGACCACAAGGCTGTTTTTCATGTTGGTTTTTTGTTGTTGTTGTTTTCAGTTTTCTTTTATGCTCTGAATTGCCTCTGTTTCCTCTGAGTTCTTCTTTCTGTTTGTTCCGGTCCCTGACTCTCACGTTAGAAGTTTCCTCGAATGTCTCCTGTTTTTGGCAGTCCACTAGGAGTCTTGCCTGGACTCCAGATTTAAGAGTCAGGACCCAAAAGGCTGGCCAGTTTGGAGCATGCAAGCAGGGCTTGTCCAGCTGTGGCTTTGGGGCAAGGTCATCAAGGAGGATTCTGATAGATCCCCAATGTCCCTGAGGAAGAATCTTCTACGTTTTCAGTACGGGACCTCTCACTTATCTCACTGTGGCTGGTGTTTCCAGGCCCAGAGCCTTCTTGGTTCAATGAATCCAGAAGGTAACCTCAACGTGTTGACCCAGAAGCCCTCCAGGTGTTCTGTGCACACAGCTATGGTCATCGTGTTCATACAATTTTTTGTGCTGCTGCATTATCACCAAATTGTCATGAGCATTTCATTTATTATTAGGTGCTCCTGAACCACCTCTGGGAAAAGCTGCATCACATTCTGTGAATGAGGTTATCTGTGCCTTATTCTTTTAAGTTCAAAACTCTGAGGTTCAGAGGTCACTTGGGTGGTTAGGTGGGGCCCGACTGTGTGGGGTAACAACGAAGGGGTGGGGGGTCAGGTGCATTTATTTATTCCCACACCTGCGGCATTTGACATCTCTATTCCAGGCACTGGGCTGTGATGGCGTAGCGGGGGGTCCAAGGAACACGCAGGTCCTGCCCTTGGGAAGGGCACAGTTTGGTGAGGCAGCAAGAAGGCCATGAGTCGGGAGATGGTAGAAGGATTCCAGCATCCAAGGGGAGGGATGAAGCGGGATCTGTGGGCTGAGCCTTGGTGGCCCCCTCAGTGGGAATGGGAGAAGGTGAGAATCTTGGAAAGAGATCAAAAGGAGAAGCACTTAGAGAAGGCACGAGAGAGCCCAGAGGACCGAGTTTCAAGAGGAGAGTGGAGAAGGCCATCAGACCGCACCGAGGGAGAGGCCGTGGGTCTGAGTCAGTCAGCGATGGCAGTTTTCATTCCTGTGAGTTACGGGCTGTTTGTGACCTGTACACTGAGCTGCTTTATGGAGGGCCGAATAAGGGCAGGGTTTGCCAAAATTAAGAATGACCATCCACAGCACGCTGGTTTCATGCCAATTTCCTCCTCTCCAAGGCAACCAGTTGAAGGATCAATTCCAGAAAACAAATGAGAAAAAGAGGAGATAATGAAACAGGGAGGAGTTAGATCACAGCTTCGAATCAGACGGACCGAGTTGGCTATGGCTCTGCCTCCTGCCAGCCAGAGACCCTGAGTATTGTATGCATCTTCTCTGGGAGTGAGCGTCCACATCTGTCAAATGAGTTACCCGACAGGGTCCCTGGGAGTCAGAGAACACTGTCCTCGGAACCCTCCGCACAGGCCTTGCACTCCATGAATCGTGAGTGTGGACCTGCCCTTGGAGGAGCTGCGACAGGGAAGGAACCTGGACGGTACCTGGATGGGGCAGACAAGTCATGGTGCCTTTTACTTTCCTTCTTTGGGGCAAAATAAGGGAAACCTATGCAGGGAGAGAGCAGCAGAGGGAAAAGGAGAGGTCAGGTAGGAGACAGGGCCATGAGAACAGGTGAGGCCAGGCCAGAACCCAGGTAGAGAGGATTGAGGGGGTGAGGGCAAGGCCAGTGTGGACAGGACGGAGACCGGCTCCAGAGAAAGTTCTTTCTGGGTCACATTATGCATAGCAATGATGAGCAGGCCTCAGGAAGAGGGAGGGGAGAAACAGACTACAAGAAGGGAAAGGAATCTCTGGGCACTGTTTCTCCATCTGGGACTCTGCCCTTCCTTAACTGTGACCCTGCAAGAATGAAGAACACCGCCCCCAGTGAATAAGACATGACCTTGTCCAGCTGCCTGAAGCTTACCCCACAGGCCACCCCTAAACCTGTCTCATCCCAGCCTCCTGACTCATGGTTCCAGAATCCTCCACAGCCCTGTTCAACACACTGCCAATGGGGGCAAACCAGACCAGCTCCCAACAGACGTAGAGAGGTGTTCTCCCAGGCTACCTTCCTCCCAAGCGTCTGGGTTCAGGAACGTTGAGAAGATCCTGGTTTTCTATTTCCACACCTGGGCAAGCCCCATAACTTTCCATGTCTATATCAATAGAATTTACTGAACGTTAACTCTGTGCAGGGATTTTACATGCATTATTCCACTTAATCTTCCCATGCGCCTTAAGAGGTAGGTTGTAATTTTTTCCTGTTTTACAGATGAGAAAACCAAGGTGTAAAGAGGATGGGTATTTGCCCAAAGTCACAGCACTAACCAGCAACACAGCTGGGATTCAAACTCAAGTGGTCTCTCTTCCCAGGCCTGGGTTCTCAGCTCCCTGACCATGCTGCTGAGAAGTGGGCCTGAGGACACTAAATGAGGGCAGTAACAACGTGATGAAACACCATGCAGACTGTAGAGTGTTGACCGCATTGCCCTACACTGAGCTAGGTCTCACAGGCTGAGAGACCTGGAAAGGCCCTTAGGCATCATTTCTTAGGTCTTCCGTTATACAGATGGGAAGACTGAGGTCCAGAGAGGGGCAGAGACCTACCCTGGGTCACTAGAACAAAACAGGAGCAGAGGCAGGCCTGAAGCCAAGCATGGAGCCCCCCAAAAGGCCACAGGAGCCCAAGTCAAGAGTGGCCATTTGGGAGGCATGGCTGGCTCCTCCCTGCAGCCTGCCCTGTATGAGGATAGCCCAGCAACCACTGCAGACTTCCACAGAGCGGGCACCTAGCTGATGAGAGAGCGGAAGGCCAGAGGAGGCAGCAGAGGTGGGGACAAGGACTCCATCCCCCAGGCCTTGGAGGAACTTGAAGAAACAAAGGAATTTCACCTTGAACTCAAATCCTCATCATCTCTCCCGAGCTGGCCCTGATCTGAGGCCATGATTCAGCATGGCTGACTCAGATGGAGCCCTGAGTCCCTTGAACTGAGGTTTGTGGTCAGGCCACTCTGAACTCATTCCAAGATCTTGGCAAATCAGGCCACCACCCAACCCAGGATATCAGCTCCTCCCTGTCCACACACTGGCTCTCTGATCTACCTCCACAACCCCAGGCCACATCCCCAAACTCATCCTAGGCAAGGTAGATGCATCCACCACCTTCCCAGGCAACAAGGATGGATTATAACAGAGTTTCAACAAAACCATATCCCACTTGATAACAGTGTGTATGTCAGAAAGCACACACATGCCACTAGAACATTTCCTGACAACCAGCTACCCTATACCTTGTTTTACATTGGGCAATATGACTTCTCTCCTTTTTTTTTCAGAATCTTAACTGCTAGCAAATAAGGGATATATTTAAATACACACATAAGAGACAGAAAGTGGTGTGGAGGTTGCTTTGGCTGAGGGGATGATATCTACAGGGTGTGGAGTTTCTTTTTGGGATGACAATTGTGAAAATATTCAAGAACTGATTGCGGTAATGGTTGCACAACTCTGTGAATATACTGAAAACCATTGAATTGTACACTTTAAATGGGTGAATTGTGTGGTATGTGAATTATATCTAAATAAAGCTATTACCACACACACGGTGCACACCAGCTGACGTCCTCCTGACCCCTTCTGTTGTGTTTATCAGCCCAGAGACCACTGGTGATGGTGACAGCTGTCCCCATACAGCCACTTGACCCAGGACTCCCAATACTGTTGGATGACTTCCAACAAATTTAGAGTAGTAGTCTTTTTTAGCAAACAAAGAAACAAACAAATATATATACATATAATTTGCGTTTATCAGGGGTAGTTGTTGTTCTCCCCAGCGGAGTGACCGCTGCCCCATCCAGGCACAGACTTTCTGATAAAGAGACTTTGGAGGGAGTCTGTTTTGCCTCACTGATGACCTCCAGCCTGGAATGACATCGGCGGGGAAGGCCGTGTCTCCCAGGTAGCACTGGGACAATGAGCTTCCACAAAGAAAAGCTGTCAACTTGTTTTTCTTCACAGAATCTCAGAACCAAGGTGAAATTCATAAATTCCTGACTTAACGCCAGTTGGTTTGTTTTAGGCGGCCCCGCCTTCCTCCCTGGAAGGAGCCCTGATTGGCGTGGCGTGGAAGACCTGCGGTCCTCTTCTGGGCAGCACCCCAACTTTGGTCAGCCCTCCGTACCTCCACCTCAGCCCATTTATCTCAGGGCACTGGCCCCCAGGAGTGGCCCAGGCCAGTGGTTATTGGCCTCATCCCAACCACTGGCCAGTCATTAGTTGAAGGAGAAGCCTGTGATTAGCCTGGGCCAACAAGACCAGGGGTTCGCTGGAAGCTTCTGGGAGAGAAGCTTCTTCACTTCTCTGAAAGAGCTTCTAGAAGCGTGTCATTCTCCTGGACAAGGCTGAATATGCTAGTTATCTATTGCTGCTTAACAAATTACCCCAAAGCTTAGTGGTTAAAACAACAAGTGTTTGTTTCTGTGAGCCGGGAGTCCACGAATAGCTTAGCTGGGTGGCTCTAACTCGGGGTTTCTCGTGAGAGGTTGCTGTCACCTGAGGTCTGGCCGGGTTGAGGATCAGCTTCCAGGCTCCCTGGATTACTGGCCCTCCTTCAAGACCTTTCAGTGGCTAGTGGCTGTGGGCAGGGGGACTCAGTTCTCCTTGGCTATTGATCAGAGGCCTCAGTTTCTCACCTCCTGGGCCTCTTCCAGGGCTGCCCGAGTGTCCTCACAACACCGCAGCTGGCTTTCCCCAGAGCGAGTGACCTGAGCGACAGCAGGCAGAAAGCTGCATTCTCTTTCATGCCCTGGTCTCTGAAGCTACAGCCACCTCTGCTTCTTCTGTTTGTTAGAAGTGAGTCACTAAGTCCAGCCCACACTCAAGGGGAAGGGAATTGGGCTCCACCTTTAAAGGAAGTGTCAAGGAATTTGTGGACATATTTTAATCCACTCTGAGGAAGCTGCAGTCCCAGAGATTTGGGGCAGCCATCTTGCAATTACAAAAGGGGAGCCAGTTTTTAGAAAGGTGTGAAGAAACCAGGCTCTTGATGCCACTGTAGAGACGCTGGGTTAAACCAGCCCTAAACTCGGCCTAATTTGAGACGTTCCAGTTACATGAGCCGAGGAATCCTCTTTATAGATTCAGCTAGTTTGAGTTAGGATTTCTGCTGCTTGGAATTGAATGTCCACCGATCCCCTTGTAGGAAGAAGATGACACAGTCACATGGTCCGATCTCTCATGGTGTATTAGAAGGGCAATCCCACCCACTGCCTGGCAGGGGATCCAGGACACTGCCCACCCACTCCCTGGGCTGCCCTGTGCAGAAGGGCCAGTGGGCTCCTACCTAAGTGACAATCAGCCTAGGAGCGCCTTCCATCTGATGAGGAGACTAGGTTAAGAAGAAACTCCAGGGCAGTCACACACCTGGCACTTTCTCCATTTGTTTCCCAGACAGAATGCTCAAACACTAGATTTTTGAGATCAAAACCAAACTCCAGGAGACTCATTACTTGGGTCCCAGCAACAAGATCTGGTCCATAGGCTCAGGCCTTGATGGGTCCTACACTACACCCTCCAAACCTCAAAAGATCATTCCAGATATGCCTCCCCACACCTTCAACCTCCAATGCAGACAGTTAAACACCCGTGTACATGTACAGTCTGACAAATACGTGGTCGAGTTTCAGATCCACCAGCCCCCCCCAGCTGTGGGGCCCTTGCTGAATGCTCAGTTTCCTTGTCTGCTCATGGAAAAATTAGTACCTACCTCACCGGACTATTGCAGGAAGTAATGAACTCACATATTTCATATATATATATATATATATATATATATATTATATATACATACGTATATTACATAATTTTTCCTCCCTTTCGCTCTGTTCCTGCCAGTGCCCAAACTGAAAGTTTCACCCTCTCAAAAGTGATAGAAAGTTAGGGTCCACTTTCACTGAGCCCTTCACGATGGGAAGATGACTCCTCTGACGGGTGAGGTTGGACAGTGAGCGGGCACGCCTGAGCCTTTCTGGCTCCCTCAGGAGGGCTGGCCGGTGCTTACAAAGCCAGAGTTCTCCCTCCCCCTCCTGCCTCCTGCATTCTGCAACCACCCTGCAGCTCTCAGAGCACAGGTAGTACACATTTAGATCCACCTAAAATGTTGCCTCTGAGCGAGAAGGTGATTATATATGACTGGGATCAGATTTGGATGGATAAACAGAAAATCCAAATCACAGGCTTACACGAGATAGGAACATACTCTCTCGCACATGAAGGGAGCCCAGAGCTGGGCAGTCCAGGACTAGCGTGTCGGTCCTATGGAGAACCCAGTCTCCGTCTTCCTGCCCCATGCATGCTAGCACTTGGTTTGCATCCCCATGACCATGTCATGGTCCAAGATGCTGCTAGAGCTCTAACCGCGTTGCTGGCCAGAAGAAGGAGGAAGAACTAAAGAAGATAAAAAGGGTCATCCCTGCTGAGCCAGCTCCATTTAAGCAGCCTTTCTCAAGGTCCCACACAAGTCCAATCACATCTCATTGGCCAGAACTTAACTGCATGATTGCACCTAGCCACAGCGGGGATGGGAAATGCAGTCTTCATTTTGTTGCCAACACACCCAGCTAGCAGTTTTGGCCACAGTAAGTTAGCCCAAGTCAGGAAAGGATGGGAAGAAAGCCTGGTTCCTGGAAGGAAGGAAGCCCAAGAATAAAGCTGAAAATCAGACCCTGTCTGACATCTGAGTCTACTGCTCAACCACTGCAGAACTTGCAGGGAGCAGGAACGAGCCCGGAAACTCAGAGATCCCCAGCATCCAGCACAGTGCCGGGCACAGAACATGACCAGGACTTTCATTTCTGTGGTCGACACTTTGTGGGGTAATTCCCTATCTCATGATTACCGCCTCTTGTCTGGAGGCCCTAAAACAGAGGTGGATCCCAAGTAACTCTATACTCTGGCCACAGATGACAGTTCTACTTGAGTGTCAGCTGACCCAGACTGGGCCATTTGTCCTTCCCAGAACCTTCTGAAGTTCATGTGAGGAAAGAGCAACAGTCTTTCTCCAGTGGCCAAGTGGGGAGATGTAAGGCTGTGTTCTGTCCCCTTGGAGACAGGAAGCCAACGGAGAGAAGTAAGCCTGAGCCAGAGGAACTCAGAGAGAGCACACTGATCATAGCCAGCACCCGGTATCTGTTCCTGGAGCCCCGGAGGCCCAGCTACAATCCTGTCCTTCTGGTAAACCCCTAGTCTGTGTCACCCAGCTCCAGCTAGGTTTCTGTCACTTGACATCAAGAACTGTGACTACTCCAGTTACCTTTCCCTTTCCAATAGGGAAGAGCTTCCATGTTTATAACACATTTAATTATAGAATAGAATTAGTCAAAATTCTTTCAGTAGCAATTGGCAGAAATCCAGCTCAAATTGGCTTAAACAAAAATAAATACATAAATAAATAAAAACTCATTGACATAAGTTTGAAAAGTCAGGGTAGAAGCTGGTGATCCAATGGTGTTTCAGGTTCTCATGCTCTCTTTGTAACTCTCTCCCTGTAACTCTCTCCCTGTCTCTTGATCTCTTTTCTCCCACGTTGCCTGTACCCTCCTGCAGCCACCTGCACACGGCAGAAAAGAAGCCGGGGCAGCTCCAGACTCCATGGTTCTGGCAATTCACCTGCCCAAAGGTAGAGGGACCCCCCTCTCCAGCATCCACAGATCTCACAGAGGAACTCTGATTGGCCAGCCTGGGTCACTTGCCCAGCCCTTAGTCCAATCACAGTAGACAGGACCACTATGCTAGGCCTGATAGGCAGGCCTGTGTCATCGTGCAGCCCTGCAGCTAGGGATCAGCAGGCTGTGTGGTTGAGGGAGCCTCAGGACCCACACAGGATGGGGGAAAGTAGTCTCCAAATGCAGGGAGGTGCTGGGCAGACCACAGACGTAATAATACAGTTTTGCACTGTGAAACAAGCAAAGGCTTTGAAGGCAGACAGACGGTTGTGGGTTCAAATCCTGGGTCAAACTGAGTGGTCCTGTGGCCTTGGGAGGGCTCCTTGACCCTTAATTTTTGCATCTTTAAAATAGGGATAATCATACCTGTGTGGACAGATTTTTGGGACCTCTCTCCCTGGTCTAACAGGCGAATCCAGCAAGCAAGCTGCACAGGCTTCGCGTCAGTACAATAAAATCCATGCCGTGCTGTGAAGCAGCCGGGCAGGCCTCCTAAGCCAGTGTCAAAATGACCCTGTAACCCCTTGTCTCATGACTGAAGACGCCAGCTGGAGACATCGGCTACAGGGAAAGATAAAGGCTATCTAGCCCCTAAATCCACAGCTGCATTTCTTAGAGATTAAGGAAATCATTAACGTCCCTGGTCCTTGCGTCCCTCCACACAAAGATAACGTCAGCATTCCTGAACTTGTTTGATGTATAACCAAGGAATTCTTATGTTTCTTTACTGTATAATCTAGAGAAAAGCCCCGATGCACTCTATCCCTTTTGACATATTTGAAATCTAGTTGTGAGTTTTTTCTTTTCTTCTTCCCTGCACGTACACTGTGCTGTGAAAGAGATAAAAGCTGCACGTAACCTCACAGCCCTCGGAGCAGTTCCATCAGAGCGCTCTGTTGAACTGTTTTCCCAGAGTTCAAACTCCTGATTATTGAATAAACTCCTTCACTGATATCACCCAGAGGATTTATTTCAGACGACACCTGCTTTTCAGGATTGTTGCAAGGATTGAGTAAGATAATAAAGCGCTTAGAAAATGTGTAGGTTCTCAAAATAGCCCACCTAACTTCACTGCACTTAACACCACCCTTTTGTAGGCCAGCTTCAGGTATGGATACCATACACGCAAACCACGTGTTTCTTTTCACATGCACAACTCCAGGCTCAGGACCCACACCTCTCACTAAGCGAACTGTGCTTCCGCCCCTACTCTGTTCCGTCCTCAGGGTGAGTTTCTTCTATGCTCTCATCCTGACCCTAAGAGCTTAAAGAGTCTGGGGGCAGCAGGGGCAGGGGACCTAGAGACCTTTGGAGAGAAACCAGCCTTGGAGACAGGCCCCAAGGTTGTGGCATTTCCAACTTTAAGTAGCAGAATGTGACTCTTAGAACATTTTTTAAATTAAATTAACACAAAATTCCTTTTACTGTTCACTACTCTTCCCTTTCTTTCGTTCTTTTTTTTTTTTTCTTTTTTTTTTTGGCCTTGGGAGGGATGGTGTGGCCATTTGAGGGTCAGGAGACCTTCCCAGGAAGGAATGACCTCTGTCCTCCTTGCCCAGGCTAGCCCACAAAGCCAGAGTTTATAAAGACTGAGCGTTCCTGTCCTGGAGGAAAGGGGACCCGGCTTTGGGAACTGCTTCTTTTAACGGGTCCTGGGCTGTTCCTTCCGGCCAGAGAGAGTGAAATGAAGGAAAACATGAGATGGAGTTGACAGAACTTTTGGGGCAGGAGGCAAACAGGGTGGGGGCGGGGAGAAGATGGACCTGGAAGGCGTGGGCCCAAGCCTTCATAAGAGGAGCGCTCCCAGCATGGGAGGCCCTGCAAAGGGCGCCACCGAGGCCCCAGGCACCCCCATCATGGCCCTCTTGTGAGAATTTACTCCACGTGGCCAGGCACCCACCTGGACTTCCCATGGTGAGCACAAGCCCAGCCCCAACATTCACTCAGCTACCCTGAGCCCCTCCCTGCTCCCATAAGACCCCACGACCCCTGTAAGTCCAGAGGAGCCCCTGCACCCCAACTTGAGGGGTGAATGCTTGGATGCAGGAAGGGGACACTACACCTCCCTCTCCCCATCACCACCACTGTCCCCACTCCGTCCCCAAGGTGTCTTGTGTCCCATCCCAGCAGCCTCACTGCCTCTTGCCTCTTGCCTCATGCTGAGACAAAGGGCTGTTTTTGGACCTCTGTAAGCCCCGGCATTTTTATTTTTGACAGTTTCACTCCACATCAATGCAAACATATTAAAATATTAAAAATCTGCTCTAAAATTTTTGAAAGGATATTTATAATTTTGCTCTTGAAACCATTTGGCTAGAAGTAATTGATTTAAATTACAAGTGGGAATTCTTGTAAAATGAGAGAAACCTAAGCCACACATTCTTTCAAATGTAATGAAATTTTTATGAATACTAAATTTAACAATTAATGAGGTTGATATAATGTTACAGTTGGACATTTGATTAAGAATTATTGATTTCAATTTTGCAGTGTTCTTATTTTAGAGCCAACAATTTTTTTTGTGGCCGTCAAAGATTCCAAGGGGCCCTCGTGAAGACCCCAGGCTATGGGCTCCTCTAGTGGGCAGCACATAAGTAACCTGGGCCAGTGATCTTCCCCATCCCCGCTCCACACACACACACACACACACACACACACACGCACATTAAGGAGAAACATTGCTCGGCTGGACTGTGGAAGCAGAGTCAAGCTCCAGAAGAGGAAGACGATGGTTCCGGTTAAAAGCAGGGACAGAAGCAACATCATGGCACGTCATGTCAGAAAGGGCTTCCTCACTGCAACCAGCGGCTGGAGCCGCTAAGGGCACAGAGGCTGACACAAGCCAGCCAGGGTGGCACAGACAATTTCCCCTCCCCGGCAGGGCGGTGGGTGCTGGGGGCAGGAGGGGAAGGGACCACATGCCCTGTTTTCACAGTCAGCCACAGAGCAGTTGCCCAAACCTACCTGGGGACCATAGCCTCTGTGTTCCAGGCAGGTGGACATCAGAGCCAGGCGGCTGAGAGGCTTCCCTGTGGCACAAGTGCCCCACAGGGGGACGTGGAAAGGCTGACACAGTGACACAGAGAGACACAGGGTAAACGGACCAAGGGGTTGGGGATGGGCAGAGAGGACAGGGGAAAACAGGCGGGGAGAGCAAATGGCTGAGAAGGAGCTGGAATGAGGGCAGGGAGAAAGGCAGGATGAGAGCTGGCTTGGGTGTCCATACTCAGGGGAAGGGAAGCAGGATCTCCCAGGATTGTGGTGGCCCTGGGACCGCAGCAGCAGCTGGGTGTCAGAGCCAGCCTGGGGATCGGGGTGGCAGGGGCACCAGTTCCTCTGAGAGTCCTTGTGATGTCACCTCAGCCTTCTGGAGGCAGAGGTAGAGGGGTCTGGAGGGGCATCTGTACTTGGTAAGAACTCCCCCTCAGTGCCCCAGCCTCCTCTCGGAACCAGAGGGAGGGGCTGGGCTGAGGTGGCCCTCAGCCAGCTCTGCGGCAAGGGCTGACGCAGAGAAATGCCACTTTGTCCTCGCTCCAATCTCTGAGGTGACCAGGTCTCCGCTGCACACCAGCCGCCTCCTTCGTCCCGGAGTTAAACATCGTGCCACTAGGTGGAGCCAAAGCCCACGGCAACAGCGTTGGGGCTGGGACGCAGCCGCCCGGGTTTAAGAGGGCGGCGACATCGGGAGGCAGGGAACTGGGGAAGAGGGGCTGAGCCTGGGTCCTACCGAGGGGCCCGGAACAACGGGCCCCAGCCCAGAGTGGATTCACCCGGCCTACAAAGGCCGCCCTAGCAGGAAAAGCTAAATGGTCGCAGAGTGGACCCTAACAGCCGCAAACCCCCATTTATCAGATGAGGAACCCAAGGCCCTAAGAGGGACTCAAGGGGAGCCAAAACTGGGCTGAGGCCAGCGTCCGCAGCCCAGCTCCTTGCCCTGCGCGAGCGCATGGAATCCATGCCCTGCCCGTGGGGAGGGCGCACGTGAAGAAGGTACTGCCTCCAGAAAGGGCGATCCCAGGAACGGGTACTCCCCGGGTACACGCTTGGCCCCGGGCCTACGACTGGCACAGGCACCGACTGCCGTCCCCTCCCGCACCCGCAGGGGCGGGGCAGAGGGCCGGGCTTCCGACAACCAGCGCAGGTGACCGAGCGTCGGAAGGCGTCCCCGCGCGCTGGCTGCAGGTGGCGGCGGGGGCTGGGAGCGGGCCGCCAGGCTGGGTGTGGGACGGGGGCGTTGCTGCGGTTCTCCGATTGGCTGGGGGTGAGGGGGCGGGAGCAAGGCCCGGGCTGAGAGCCGTAAAAATCTGGAGAAGAAATCCGTGGGCAAGAGGCGTGGGTGCTGCACCTCCCCCTGAGGCGAAAGCCTGAGCTGCAGAGCTGATCCGGGGTCGGCCATGTTGTCCCCAGGCGCAGGTGTGCTGCGGGAGACCAAGCGCCAGGTTCCCCCAGGTAGCTTTGTCACTCAGAACTCAGACGCCCCAGTCGGGAGCCCCGGGACAACCTGAATCCCGGGCTCGTGCCTGCCCCTCGAGTGGTCTCACCGACCTCGCACCAGCCGAACGAGGCGGGTGCCCGCCCCTTCTCACCAGCAACCACGCCCACCCTTTACCATCGTCTTTCCCTTTAAAAAAAAAAAAAAAAAAATCTGTCTCCAGAGTCCACGGTCACGTCACGCTTAGCTTTGCGCAGGCAGCGCTCAGCAGAGCCTCCCAGCCTCGGCAGACCTGCCTTCTGAGGTTGCCGTTTCACTTCCCACAGTGTCTGCAGAGGGGAGGGCGGGGCAGGGGGCAGCAAGGCCACCTGGTTGCTATGAGTGCATTGCTCGTTCCACAGACATGTACTGAGCACCCTGAGGTGGGCACCAAGACAGAGCTGTGACTAAACAGACACCGTCTCTACCGCTTCCCAGCTTTCACAGCAAACGGTAGGACGAAGAGAGAGAGAGAGAGAGAGAGAATTTGAGTAAACGGAGAGGGTGCCCCACGCTGGGGATGTGGGTGGGCAATGTTTGGATTAAACGGTAGGGTAAGGAGGTTTGCGGAAATGTGTTGGGATTAAAGGTCATCACACCTGTAAAAACTGAAAATGGTCAATTACCATCAATGTCAAGAAGAAAAATTGCTCCCCAATTGCTTTTCTGCTATAGCAGGGTGCTGCTTCGAGCAAACCAATATACAAAAGCCAAGGCACAGGCGAGCTCTATTTGGGAGCAAGGGGAAGAAATCAGTTATGTAACTCTATCCAAGAACTGACCACAAAGTTTCCTTAAATGGCAAACTTCCTTTGAAATCTGAAGGAAGAAATTACCTCTCCGGACACACCAAGTTCACCGTGTCCCCTCAGGACAGTGCAGCCAGGCTCCTCTAGAAGGCAGCAGAGAGACGGGGATGGTAGAGAGAACAGGAGCCATGGGTGAGTGCCCAGCTGCTCCAAGGGTTTGAGGAGCCTAATAAAAGTAATACCAGTAATAGGTCACATTTATTGAGTGGTTACTCTAGTCAGGCATCCTTCTAAGTGCTTAATTAAAAATTACCTCATTTGGTCCTCCCATCAACCCTATAAAGTGGATACAATTGTGTTAACCTCATTCAACAGCTGAGGAAACAGGCACAGAGAAGTTTAGTAGCTTGGCTAAGGCCACACAGACAGTAAGGAGTATATCCAGGATATGAACCCTCGAGCGGAGCTGTAGAGCCTGCATGCCACACACTATACAATTCTGCTTCCTGTGAAGAGGGCAGGGTGGAGGGAGAACAGAGGAGACAGCTGAGGTCCCCACAGACAAAACCCGGCTCGGCTCTCCAAGGCCACTTCCAGACACAGGCACCAGACAAGGGCTTCTACCTAATCAAAGACCTTGGGTCATGCATCAAAGGTAAGTTCAGAAAATCTGAGCTCCCTCCACAAACACTCTACATGCCTCTCAGGGGTAAGGCCATGGAGGAGGCGGCACCAGCCCACCCCGTCACCTCCTGCAGCTGGACCCAGTCCTCTGGGGCCCACCGCCGTGCTGTGCCCTTCCTACCACTGTGGCCTTGCTGGCTTAGATGTGTGAGGTTGGCTTCCACCCTCCACTCCCTTGTCCCCTGGGCAGCCCTGCCCACTCCCACCATCAGCCTGGCTCGGGCCTCCTCTCTGCAACCGAGAAAGGGCTGGTCAGGAGCGGCGACTGCTGCCGAGAGGTGGGGTCCGACAAGGGTGAAGAGGACACTGGAGGGATCCTGCCCAGGGCAACCTGGAGAGGAGGTGCAGGCAAGAGCTCACTCCTTTCTTGGTTTTCTTCCCAACTTAACTATTTCCTGAGCTGCTGCTGCGTGCAGGCGCCAGGCTGACTGCGCAGGTCCAGGGAACTTGATGGGCAACCTTGACAAGCTGTTTACCCACCTGCCCTCGGCTCGTTCCCCTTCTGTAAATTAAGAGTTTGGAGACCAGGGCCTCTTACCTCAGGACGGAAGGGCCCTGAAATTGGAGGTGTGTGTGTGTGCGTGTCCCCAGGTGCCTCTTTCTAGGTCAGGGTTTCTCAACCTTGGCACTGTTGGTGTTTTGGCCTGGATCATTCTTTCTTGTGGGGGCCTGTCCTGTACCACGTAGGATGTTTAACAACATCCATGCCCTTTACCCACTAGATGCCAGTAGCACCCCCGTCCCAGATGGGACAGTAAAAAATGTCTCCAGACATCGCAAAATGTGCCCTGGGGAGTAGAAGCGCCCCCGTGGAGAAGGATTGTGGAAGAGCTACAGGAAGTGCCTGGCTGGTGAGCTGCAGGTTCATCGGCACGCCCCTCTGTCGAGTGAGGTAGAGAGGGGTTGCCTTGCAAGGGTGACTGTCACGTGAGGCACTGGGTAACTAGTGCTCAGCTGCCTCAACTGTCCTTCCTCGTCCCTGACCTCCTGGGATTCCCAAGGGTCTGCTACCCAAAGACAGAGGGTGCCACTTTTAAGAAAGAACCTAAAAGGGCTAATTCTTATCCAGAGGTCTACAGGAGGGGGGCCTTCAGGCACCCGGTTCTCTGAGCCAGCCCAGCCAAACGGCCTTTCTCCCGCCCCTCCTGCTGGGCTGGGAGGGGTGCAGGGTGGTGGCACACTGCCACGGACCATTTGGGAGAAGCAGCAGGACCCCCTCGGGGCCCAGTTCTCCGTGTACCCTGCCAAGGCCGCCCACACCTGCCGACTCTCTGGGGCCCCTCAGCCTTGGCCTGGGAAAGGTAGTCCCCCTGAACTGTGGGTTCAGTGCCCACAGATGCAGGCCCCAGCCGTAGGCCTCACCCATGTCCCCATGGGAGCCAGGGCATAGGGCGGGGGAAGCAGGAAAATGGGGCACGGGCCAGAGCCAGCACTGGTGGTGGATAATCCCACTTTCCAAGGCAAAGCCTGCATCCTTTCTCTCCTCTTGTTGGGCAGCTCTTCACTGAAGACGTATAGGGCCAGAGGGCAGAGCTGAATTCAATGGTCACCAAAAGCTGTTTTAGCAGCCAGCTCTCTGGGGTGCAGCAAGGAGCCCTGATCTGCAGCATTTGCCCATTTCTGTGGTGCCAGTATTCCTACCACAGCAGATATCAAGCCACCAACGCGATGTCCCTGAACACCATTATATAGTGTGTCTCCACCACCAGAAACGGTGGGCGTAAACAAACTCATGGGCATAGATAATAGTAAAATAATTAGGAAATGATGAGTTTTTGGTGTGCATTTCCCTTTTTCACAAAATGTATTTAATTGTAAGTTTATGTAATTTAATTATTAACAATGGCTGCATTTAATAACCAGTTCATAAAACTCCTGAAAGTTTAATCAACTCTCAAAAGTTAGTACAAGCCAGCTCCAGCCCCCTACTGGGAGTTGAATGTGGTTCCCACCCTCAAGGCCACACTCCCTGAGAGAGACAGGCCCCGCCAGGTCGGGTCACTGGTGAGGGACAGAGGGACACACTGGGGCCATGGAGAACCTGAGGAGGCACAGACCCCATGCAGGCACAGTTCAGGGAAGGCTTCCTGGAGGAGGTGGTATCACAGAGACCTGAGGGGAGAGTAAGAACATCCCAGGGCAGGTGGGGAGTGCGCCAGGCTGAAGGGAGTACTGGGAGAGACCAGGAGAGGAGAAAATGCTGGGCATGGGCCCAGAAACAAAATTACAGGTGTGGTCTGGCTGAGGGAAGGCTGGGTTCCAGTGCAGCTCTGCTGTTGACACGTCCGTCACTTGGGGAAAGTCCCTCCCTTCTTCAGGCTTCTCCCTCCTGTCACATTGGGGCCTTGAGCCGGACGAGCCCCAGGGGTCTGAGGAGGGGCCTTGTGGGTAAGTAAAGCTCGTGATGGGGTCTGGACCATCAGGCCCTCCACAACCAAGTCTTCACCTCTCCCCTCCCCCTTTCACCCCCAGGGGATCCCCGAAACTCCTGGTTTGGCTGCAGAAAGTAACCATAATTACAGTCATTTCTAGAACAGTGAACTGCTTCTCCTAATTACCAAGCCGTGCAATTCCAATTCTAGGTCTAAGGAAGCATGTCAGAGCCCCTTCCCCAGGGCCAGCCCGTCAACTGCAGCCCCCAGGCAACCCGAATGCAGTGGGACGGCTGCTGGGCCTCCCCCCTGGGAAAGCCTGGTTCAGAGGCCTGCCCTAGAGAGGGTGTTGGGTGAAGGGAGGCAGGGGAAGCGCCCCAAGAAGAGGGGCTTGAGACCCGGGGAGGGCCAGGCTCTCGCTGGTGATGCAGGAGGCCTCCATTCACACAGCAGCTACGCTGAGGCCATCACAGCACTGAGTCAGAGCCGTTGGCCAGAGAAGGGGGCTTTTGCACGTCTAGGAAGCAATGCTGATTCTCAGGCCTCCTATCTAGCCCCATCACCGCAAAACTCCCTGTAGAGACAGCCTCACCTGGCAGAGGGGCCATCCAGCCCTGCCTCACACACCTCCTCTGACGGAGAGCTCAGGACCCCAAAGGACCCCGAGAGGAAGCCACTGTATCTTTGGGGCTCTGTTGATGAGAAACCTCTCTCTGTGTAGTTCCTACCCACAAGTGCATCTCAACCCCCGGGGCTACTGATCCCACTGTCCTGGGAGAGCTGGATGGACCCTGCTGCCCACTGGCCCTCTCCTGAGCAGGCGTCTGGCTCCCAAACGGTGCCTGGTTCCTCAGCCCCACTGGTTTCTGAGAGGACCCTGATTTATGGCTCCCTGGGGCTTTTCCCTGCACACACGCTCCTGGGTGCCCTCATCCAGTCCTGCCGAGCTGGGCTGGGAACTCCCAAGTGGCTCGACTCCCAGGCCAGACCATTGCCTCCTCCCCACTCCATGGCCCAGCCCACCTGGGCAGCCCGGCCCCCACCATTCCCAGACAGCCCCGCCCGCTTCCTCACCCTGGCCCCCCTCCTCCAGTCTTCAAAGCCTCCAGTTCCAGGACCTCCTCCTCCTCCTCCCCAGGGCAGCCAGACCCTGTCCCTCCCTTCCAGGACCCTGCCCCACTCAGGACCCCAGCCCTGTCAGCTAGACACTGCAGAGCCCCTCGCTGGGCTCCCTACCTGAGTGCCAAGAGGCAGCAGACGAGGTGCATGGTTACAGTGGATTCCGTTCCCAGCTCCTCCACTCAGCTGGGCTCACAGGCCTTGAACAATTACTTAACGTCTTTGTGCTTCATTTTCTTAATATTGGTACCTGTCTCCTAGGGTCACCTGTGAACAGTATGGTTACCAAGGAATCCAGAGTGGCTGATAGGGAATATGGGAAAGGGGGATAAATTGAGGCAGGAAGCGGCACAGGGGCCAGGTCCTGAGACCTGCAGTGTTCAACTAAGGTCCTTGACCTTGCTCCTGAGGTGAGTGGAGAGCCCTCAGGATGAAGTCTCTGATCAATTCTGTATCTTAGGTGGTACCCAGGGGACAACCTGTCTTCCCTCCTGCAGAGCTGAGAGCCTGCCCCGTGCAGCTCCAGGCCCCGCCTACTCCAGGAGCAGTGAGTAACAGAGCTATGGCAGCACAGTCCTCTCCTCTCACAGACGTCAGGCCTCTCACCACGAGGGACCAGGACTGGACAACAGGGATCCAACCTGAGTTTCAGCCCCGGGAGGGTGCGCTTAAGGCCACCCAGTACCACTTGTGCTGGTGTGGCCCTGCAGGCAGGGGTCTGGGGAAGAGTGATCTCAGGGACCCACCAGAGCAGCCTCCCAGAGTTACTCACTGCCCCTCCCCAGACGCAGATCCACCACCTACGAGGCTCTTCCACAAACATATTATTAGCTTGTTTAATCCCCATAACAGTTCTGGAGTTGGGGGTTATTATCCCATTTTACTACAGGCAAACTGAATAATGTTATGGTCCCATTATGTACCCATCAGGAGCCTGCTCAGAACGTTCAGTGCCTGGGTGGGAGGGCAGACGAAGCCGTGCTCCTTAAGCCCACCGGGCCAGCCAGGCCCAGAGTAGAGGGAGGACCAAGTGTGGAGGGCTGCTGGACGGGAAGGGGAACGATGTCACCGGGAGGCGGGAGGCGGAGGGGAGGTGGGGAGGCGCCTCTAGCAAGGGCTCCCGGGAGACAGATAGGGGAGAGAGGAATGGGGATGGGGACGAGAGGTAGGCTGAGAGAGGGCTCTAAAGCCAAGATCTGAGGGAGACCTCCTTGAGTCACCCTGCTCCTTGTATAGATGGGGAAACTAAGGCCCAGGCAGGAACAGAAACTTGCCTGAGGTCACTCAGCCTGCCAGAGGCCAAGCTGGGACCTGTCTCCCAGGCTGGGGCTCAACCTCTGCTCTCAGTATGTCTTGAGCTGGCCTGGGGCCTGGTGGGGAGGGAGCCCAGGGTAAGGCTGAGTTCCAGGGTGCACCCAGCCTGGCCTTGGGGAGAAACAAAGATCCAGCTTCTCTGGGGCCCCAGCAGCTTGCACTGGGCTGACCAACAGGGGGACTGGGTGAAACTTCCAGCCCCTTGGGCCTCTCTGGGTAGCCAACAGGGAGTGGTGCTGCCCCAGGAGTGAAAGCTTCCAGGCTCCCAGCCACCTCCCAAGGGTCCATCCCAAGGTCCCAGGGCAGGTCGAGGGGTTGGGGGTACAACAGGGTTCCCAGGGGTGTAAGGGCACTCAGGGCTGAATGTCAGCACTCCTGGGCCCCATCCTGATGCCAGTCCCTCCCCTCAGGGTCCAGTTTCCCCACCTGAATGCTGGAGAAGATAAGCCCTTTCCCCATCCTTACATGCCCACCAGCTTAGAGAACGTTTTGGAAATGCACCCAGCTCTGTCCAACCTCTGCTCTCTGGAGAAGAGCATGTGTCCTAGGCTGCAGCCCTGCACTGAAATTGTCTTGCAGAGGAGGCTAGACCTAAGGTGGAACTTCTCGGGGTCTCCACACAGTGCCCCTCAGGGGTTCTGGGGGTGTCCTTTTACCGAAATCCCACCCATGGGGCGAGGAGAATGGTCAGACTACTGTGGGGAGAGAGGGAGCGTATGTCTCTGCTGCTCTCTCAGGCCTCCCTTGGCAGAGGAGAGAGAATTTTCCCCAGGGCAGCCAAGGGACGGGGTGGGGGATCAGCCGCTCCAGGACCCAGGAGAGATGCCAGGACAGGGCAGCCAGCCTCCCCAGGTGAGGGCTCCGTGTCACCTGCAGCCTTAAGGGCTTTCCTGCTGGTGAGGCTCCTGTGACCCATCTTCTACACCTGGTGGCAGCAGGAATCCCTGCCCTGACCTGTCCTGAGGCCCCTCCTCCCTTTACAGTCCCAGAGGTCCAACTTCTAGAGGCGAAAGTTCCAGGACAGGAGGCAATGGACGATCTGGGGCATTGAGGCTATTGGGAGTCCTCAGGCCAGAAAGACCCTGCCGCCCTGCCTCCCCTGAGGTCTGAATGCCCAGATGTGCTGTGCCGTGCTGTCGTAAGTCTCACCTTCCCTGGTCTCAGCACCCAACCTGGCTGTGACCTATAGGGACCGGACCAGATGGTCTCCCAGGGGCCCCTTTCAACATCCCCTCCTTCGGTTCCCGTCAATGTCTCCGTATACCCAAGTCTAGGGTCTTTCTGTGGGGAAGCCCCCTGTAAGGGCCAGTTGCCCCACAGTTAACCCTTCAGTTCTCACAAGCTGACTGGCTCCTCTGCCCAGAGAGCAGACAAGGAGGGGCGGGCGGCAGGGGAGTCACAGCAGGCACCCTGGGGACAGAGGGGCAAGGAAAATGGAGATAGGGACAGGTGGGGGGGCAGCATCCTGGCAGGTCCCTGGTGTGCACTGTCTGGAGGGGCCAGTGACTCATAGGGACTGACAGAGGGGCATTTCCTCCCGGAGCCGAGACTAGACAGCCCGCCCTGCAGCCTTTGTTCTCCCAGGTGCACTTCCAGGCCAGCGTTTCTGTGAGTCACTGTGACCCCTCCTGCGCCTCACACCGACGGGTGACGGTGACGGTGACGGTGACGCTTCTGAGTCTGGTTCACGACCTGTGCTTTTGATTTTACAGTCTGAATACCTCACCCTGCCCCATCGACCCCCCAGCCCCCGTCTACTGCCATCCCCTCTGGCCTGGACCACAGGAAGAGCTTCTACAAATCTCCCCTTTCTGGAGCTTTCATCACGTTGATGATGTGAAGGCAGGCCTCCTGGGGTCCCCGTCTCCACTCCAGCCACCCCAGCTCTTCCTCAGCTCCTTCCACTCATCTGCTTACCAGTCTTTGCTCCTCTGTTCCCTCTGCCTGGAATTCCCCTCCCACCCCCTACTTTGCCTAGTCATTACCTACTTTTCAGGTTTCAACTCATGTCACCTCCTCTGGGAAGCCTTCCTGGACCTCTCAACTAAGTCAAATCCCCCATTACATGTGCCCTGGCACCATGCACCCATCTCTGTAGCCCTTGTGAGAGCCACATGTACTTCGTGAGGTTTAGCTATGTGGTTAGTCGTGAGTGCCTGCCTCTCCCACTAGACCAGAACCAGGTCTGATTGCCCGGCATTGTCTCCGCAGCAGGCGGCACAGTGCCAGGTGCATAGTAGGCCTCAGTAAACATGCACTGAATGGATGGATTCCCAGCCAGCTGATGTCTCACGGTGGGTCTGGAGCCCCTCTCCTCCCACCCCTGCAGGCTCCAGCTCCTCTCTCTCTGTGACCCTTCTTGTCTACGATCTCCAGAGCCTCCCAATGTTTGGGCTCTGTGGTGGGGACAGGGCAGCCTGCTCCCAGATACCAAGATCAAGGCCAGACTCAAGACCCTGTAAATTCCACAATAAGTGCCAAGGATAGGCTCAGTGACACCAATTGCCCTGACCTAGTGACTCAGATGAACCCAGTCCCCGAGAACCCAGGCCCAGAAAGGAAGACCCCTCCTCCCTGAGTTTGCATCTGGCTCCTGTTTCCACCTAGAACCAGATTCCCAGAGAAGGTCAGGGCTCAGCCCAAGATCACACAGCAAGGCTGCCACAGAGCTGCACTAAGAATCCAGGGCGCCAGCTCCAGCTTAGGGTTCTCCCGGAGCTAAAATAAATGTGGCTATTTTTAGGACTAATTAGCAAGTCGAATATGACTCCTGCTAATAATAATGCCGCCTTTACGCTTTTCAGGCTCTGCATCACCCCATTTGCTCCTGCAACATCCAGGTGGGTCAGGAAGTGAAGTAAGAGGTGATCTCATTTAGAAAGGTGTGGTCCAGAAAGAGGAAGTGACTGGTCCTCCATCCTGCCAGCCTCGTTCAGTGATGCTCCCAGAAGGACCCAGTGTCCCAGAGGCTCCCCTCCCGGGCACCTGGCTTGAAGTCTCTCAGGTGGCCTGCTCTCCTCAGAGGGCCCCTTACCCTTCCCACCCAGCTGAAGTCAACCTCCTGCTGCTCCTTGTCCCTGGCAGCCCCCACTACATGCTGGCTGCAGCCCCAAACCTGCCTGAGCCTTGGGTGGCCTTGAGGTCTGGCATCCACTGGTGTTTTTTCCACTGCAAATATCCAGCACATGCCAGGGATAGTTCTGGACACGGAGGCATGGGAAGCCTAGCTGTGTAGCCTGGGTTGCCTCTCAACTAGGGACCCCAGTAAGAATGGAGGACAGCTTTGTCCCAAGAGGGGTTGGGGTCAGGTCCAGAACCTCATCCTGCAGCGCCATCTCCTGCCCACTCCCTCCTCCCCTGCAGAAGTTCCTGGGACATCTGGTGGCACCAGAGAGGGCCGGATGGACGCAGACATGAGGTCAGATCCTCAATTGCTTCCTGAGCCCTTCCTGGAGGAGGAGGGCGCTTCCCACCAGGATGCAGCCGGGCCGTTCTGTCAGAGAAATGGGACAGGGCAGGGTGTGACAGAGCCCCTGTTTCTCAGATGGGCAACTGAGGCATAGGCCAGAGTGCTGTGAGCATCGGGAGCCCCTCACCTCTCGCAAGAGCCGGTGCTGAACCCCCAGGGCCCAGCATGTGCTGAGGAGTGTGGTGGGGTAAGATCAAGAGGGTATCTGGGCCACTTCCCAGTCTCGACTCCCAGAACAAGGACCACTTAGGATGGGTCGCTCACCCAGACTCAGGCTGAGGAGCTGCACGGCCGGAGGGCTTCTCAGAAAGGGGGCTCTGTGGGGCTCACGGGCAGCAATCAGGGAAGGCGGCATTGAGACAGGGGCACGGCAGGTGCAAAAGTGTGGAGGAGAGGATGGCCCGGTGATTCCCCTCTCAGACTAATGCCCCTGGCCATGTCCCACCTCAGCCGGGTAGGCTGGCCTGTGGGGGAAGAATCTGAGTGGTTCTCCACAATTTTGGCATGAATGGGCCCCCACATGTGGTAACTGCCCCGAGCACTGCCCCCCATCCCAGAGTCTCTTCACTGACAGGTCAGGCGACTGGTCCCTGTTGGACCAGGAGGGAGACAAGGGCCATCTCAATGGCCATCTCAATGAGGAAGGAGGAGAGGCCTCCCAGGGTGGCCCACAGCTGCCCAGGATGGGACGGGTGGCTCTCCCTCCCTCCTCTACCTGCTAGGATGTGCAGTCCTCACCCGGTACCTAGTCCCAAGCAACAGGGAGCCCCTGCCCTAGGAGAGCTGTGTTGGCTGCAGGACAGCAGCCACGCCTGGCAGCGGACAGTGGTGATGCTGACACAGCAAGAACGAGGCCCTGAGTGAACAAAGAGAGATGGAAAGGGGGGTTGTGTCTGCAGGAGTCGTTCCTGAGGTGGCTGCCGGCACCAGGGGCTACGTGGCTGAGGGAGGAGGCACAAGGTCATCTGTCCCCAAGGGTTCAGTCCAGCGGGTTCCTGATCACATACTTATCAACAGGGCTGGTACAGGCCCCTCCTGGCCACAGTTTAAGGCACACTTCAGCCTTCCCGGGAAATCCCTGTCACCCCCCAACCCCCGCAGGGCCCAGGGTCCTCCTCTCCCCACGGCGAAGGTCTCTGAATTGCCTCTCAATGCTGACAGCGGGGTCTGTTCACCGCCCCCATTTCCCCCTTGTCCTCCCCCCACCGCCCCCTCCAGGGTGGGAGGGGGAATGTACAGTAACAAGGGAGCCCAGAAAGGGCCATGCTGAGCCCCAAGACAGGCAGCACCAGTGGAGGAGGGGGGTTAGACACCAATAGCCTTGTGGCAGATGCTGTGCCCCCGTGAGGGAGGAGCAGGGCGGCAGCACAGGTGTGGGAGCCCTGCTGTCAGGCCTGTCACACAGCATCAGGGAAGGAGCTGCTGGGGCCCAGTGAGGGTTAGGAGCCTCGGGGGAGCTGTGGCTTTTCAGCTGAGTGAGCGAGAAACATTGGCTAGAGTCGGTGTCCCACTTTCCTGGCACGAACTAGGGAGGGCTCCGCACTGCCCGCAGGGCCCGGGACTGAGTGGTCCTCAGAGCCAGACTAGGCAGGATAAGAGAAGGGTCCCGGAGAGGTGGGGGCAGGTGCCAGCAGACACCCCTCCCGACTCCGGCATGAGGAAAGTGAGGTACACTGGGTAGGAAGGAAGGGGCTGGCTCCGGAGAGGAGCACTGGTGTCCACGGAGACAGAGGGCCAGCTCCCTGGACTGTGAACTCAGCAAGAAACAGGGACCTGCATCACCCCGGTTCAGTGGGGCCCCAGGATGCCTCAAGTGCTGGGATACAAACAGGGCAGGGACATTCATTCCAGGGCCAGGTCCTGGGAGTGCCCTGGAAGGGACATGAACCCCAGACTCCCAGGCTAGACCATCAGTCCCATGAAGCAGGGGGCCAAGTCCTAAATCTCCACTCCTTGTTTCCTTTCAGAGCTGACTCAGTCCTGGCACCTAGCAGCTGACAGTGGGTGTTGTCCCCGGGGGCTGGGGTCCTGCGGGAAGGAAGTAGTACTGACTGAGCACCTTTGGTGAGCCAGGCTCTGGAACAAGCTCCCCTAATCCCCAGAACCCTCTGGGAACAGTGTCATGGTTAGCACCCCCGTTTTCCAGGTGAGGAAATGAAGGTTCAGAGAGCTTACAGGCCTTGCCCAAGGTCACACAAGTGGCTTTGAAGCCTCATCTCTGAGCCCAGAATGTGTGCTCTTTGCACTCGAGTAGGGGGAGAAGTGTGGTGCATTTGTGGGCAGGATGTTTGTAGGGGGCTGGGGACAAGCAGAGAGCAGGCCTCTGTGCGTCACAACTGAGGAGACAGGTTCAGCCACCATTCATGGATCCTAAGCCCCAGCCAACAGCCCCCTCAGGGGCCAATCTGAGTCCCCAGTGGGGTGCCCTAGGGACTGAGGGGCGTCCTGAAGCAAGCTGTGCCAGGTGCCCCTCGGAGCCCTCTCAGGCCCTGAGTGGCCATCGTGAGAGATGGAGGAACTCTCATATGTCCGTGAGAGCCACAGGAAACCCAGGCATCCGGGAAACCAGCGCCCAAGATAGGAGGGGAGATTAGAAATTATCTGGCCACATGAAGCATCTGGCCGGCCATGTGCAGGGGACAGGCCTCTCCCGGCTCACCTCCCTGCCAGAGACCTCACTAGACCCACTCCACAGTGCAGCCTTGGGTGAGTCACCGTGCCTCCCCCAGCCTCAGTTTCCCCACCTGTCAAGTGGGGAGAACAACAGTGTCCTCTCCACGTGGTCTATATGAGGCTCACACCCAGTAGGAAATATCAGGCGTCTGCTCACACTGTGAGGGGGAGGGGAAGGTGCTATAACAAAGGTTAGTTCCTTTTCCCTGACGTTACAAGACTTTCAGAGAAGAGGAAGTAGGTGGATTCCTGAGAAACCTTAGACCAGAGGGGAAAGATCCGCCCGTGGGGAGAGTGTCTCTGATGATTCAGTAGGTGAAGTCCAGGTGTGCCCAGAAAGGGAAGGGGTGGCCAGACGCCAGCAGTCAAAGCCAGCGCCTCTCCCCTGGCCCCACCTCCAGATGTCCATTCCCTCCTGGGACCTCTGGCCCAGGCCCTGGAGAGGGCGGTGAGCACCCGGAGGCCCTCCCAGGCCGGGGGTGGCAGGTAGATGCAGGGCCAGGGGGCATCTCCCATCAGGTCATGCTCAGCAAAGACTCCGCAGCACCCGAGCCCGGCTGAGCAGTGAGTGCCCAGTCACCCCTGCCGGGCAGGCTGGTCTCCACACTCAGGCCTCAGCCTCCCTGCCCAGCAGTCCCTCCCATCCTGCTTCCCAGACGCCACAAGTCTTCCCTCCCTCCATGACTTAAGGCCGCCCTCCCGCCCTGCCCTCCCACCTGTCCCACCTCTGTCTGCAGGATTGCCCCACCTGGAAGCCCTTCTGCTGGGGACCCGCTGAGGGGAGCCAGGTTCAGGACTGGGGGCAGGTGAAGCTGGGAGGGGGCCTGCGTGTGCACACTCAGGAAATTTTTTCAAAAGACGCCCCTGCTTTCATGGGGTTTCCTTTACGGTCTTCTTACCACAGTGGAAACAACCACCATGTTATCTGTAACAGATGTTGACACTTCCCTCCACTCCTGCCTCTGTCCCTCGCTTCACTCTGACCACGTTGGCCCTCCCATAACCTCCTTAGCATCCCTCTCCTCCCTCCTTGGGACTCAGGAGCCAGAGGGAAGCAGGAGGAGGTCACCTCAGCCATGTCCCAGAGAGGCTCCAGCAAACTTGTTGACATTCGCCTTGTCTGCCTGCCCCCCAACCTCCCCCCACCTCCTGCTGCTGCCTCTTGGCATCAAACTGCTGCTTGAATCTTTCCATCCTACAGGAACCCTCTCTCAGCAGTCCCCTCACCCCCATCTCCAGCCTCTGCCTGCAGCTCTGAAAAGCATCCTCTCCACTCACTGCCTCCATTGCCACCCACCTTTCACCTCCTCTTAACCTCTGAGATCTGACTCCCGCCCCAACACTCCACCAAGGTCACTGGTACCCTCTCAGTTGTTACTCCGTGGCCCCTTCTCTGCCCACATCTGACTCGACTTCTCAGCATTGTTCCACTGCTGATCTCTCACTCTCTCTGCTTGAATCCTGCGGCTGTCTCAGCTCCTGAGACCACACCACACCTCCTCCCACCTCCTGTTAGTCCCTTCTTGGTTCTCCCTCCTCCTTCTCCTCAGAGCTCCACCCAGAGCTCTGTCCTGGGCCTTTTCCTCTCCCTCCCCCTCCCAAGGAGACAGACCTCTCCCACCCCCAGCTTGCCCTCCTCCTGCAGACTCAAGGCACCGGCCCTCCGGCTCCTCCCCTGAACTCCAGACCAGATAATTCCACTGCCTGCTGGACACCACCTCTAGGATGTCTCTCAGGAACTCACAGCTTGTCATCTCCCGAAAACCTGTCCTCCCTTCTCTCTCTCATTGTTGTCCCAGATGCTGAGACCAAGCACCAGCTTCACTCTCCCTCCTGATCTCATCCAGTCTCAAGACATTAAATGTCTTCTGTGCTGTCGACACCCAGACACCCAAACATGCACCCCGCCATCCCCCATCCAGACCTCTCCCCAGTTGCCCACTCTGCACTCCACTGATGCCTGAAACATCTCAGATGTCCCAGCTCCTGCTCCTCTGCCTGGAACGCCCTTCCCCCACGTGCCTGCAAGGCTCACTCCCTTACTTTCTTGTCTTCATTCAAATGTCACCTTCTTGGTGAGACTTACCCTGACCAGCCCATTTAAAACCAGAAGCCTCCTTGACAAGGACTGGCAATCCCCTTACCCTTATTTTATTTTTTCCACAGTTCTAACAGACTATGTAATTTACATACCTATTACCAGTAATACGTATTGTCTGCAAAGGCAGTAAAGGCAGAGATATTTGCCTGTTTTGGTGACTGAGTGAGCCCAGTTCCTAAGACAGCCCTGGCACCCAGGGGGCACTCCATCCGCCCCTCTACAGCCCTACACCCTACTCAACCACCAGGCCTTGTTTCTGCCTCCTTAAAAACTTCTAAATCTACACCTGGGTCCTCATCCCAAAAGCCACTCTCCCCCGCCACCCCACACACACACACACACACATACTCGTCCCACCTCCTCACCGCCCCCCCTCACCTCCCCCCCCCCACCCCGCATTGTGTCTTGCCTGGGTTCTTATAAGATCCTCCATCCAGCCCCCTCCAGTCCAGCCACCACTCTGAGAGGCAGGATAGCAAAGTGACGTGGGCTTGGGCTCAGGGCCAGACTGGCTGGGTTCTTTCTCTGGCTCTGCCATTTATCAGCTGTGTGACTTTGGGCTGGTTCCCTAGCCTCTCTGTGCTCCATTCCCTCATTTGTAAAATGAAGATGATGATAATAGAGACTTTCTCATGGGGTTTGGAGTTGTTGAGAAATTTAAATGAGACAACATGTGCGTAAAGCATGTTATACATGTGGGTTACTGCTTTGCAGTTGCCAGATCTCCTTGCCACACAGAGCGGATCAGCACCTACTGAAAACTGTCCCGTGGCTCCTGGTAGTTTTCAGTTTCTTTTCTGAGCCCAGGGGCCCTCCCAAGCTAGTCTCCATGTCACTTGCCCGGCACTGTCCTTTCGTTCCAGTCACACTGAACTCCCCACATCTCCTGAGCAGGTCATGCTGCTTCCTGCTCCCCGCCTGGGCATGAGCCACTTCTCTGCTTTTTACTGACTTGTACTTGCTTTTTCACTTGACAAAAATCCCAGAGCTTTTTTGCACATTCATACATAGAAAGCTTCTACATTCTTTTTTATAGCCGCATAGTATTCCATCATGGGGACATACCATAGTCCAAGCCAGTCCCACGTTGATGGGCATTGAAGGTGTTTCCAATCTTCTGCTGTCACACAGTGCTGCTGTGAATAATCTCGTGCATATGTCATATACGTGCAAGTGTCTCTGTGGGACAAAATCCCAGAAGTGGGATTACTGGGTCAAAGGTAACTAGCATATATGACCTGCTGTTTCCCCACTCTGTCGCCGCCTCGGCACACACCCCAGCAGAGCCTGAATCTGGATCCAGGACTGGGTGACTCCAAATTCATGCCCTCCCCTCTGCACCAACCTGCCTTCCCCAGAAGTAGGGCCTGGGCCCAGGGCGGGACTGAGGGCCAGCTCTGCTTTCTGCCTCTGTCAGTGTCGGCCTATTTGAGCCTGTATGTGGGGGTGCTGGGGGCCCAGCTGAGGGACATTAGAGAGGCCAGCCCCCAGACTCTTACAGAACACTCTGAACCTTCAGGCACCCCGGGGGAGGGCGTGTGGATTCCTGCCCAGGTTCTCCTCACGTGAGTCTCTTCTCTCCTGACCGCCTGCCTCTGGTGCCCCCGTCAATGCACAACAGTGTCCCGTGTGGGGCCCTCAGAGATAGAGCAGGGTGGGAGCCAGGGAGCAGGTCCCAGGGCCGGTTCCCAGCTGGGCCTTGGTGGTCAGCCAGACCCCTGGAGGAGGGAATGGCAGAACCCTGAGACATTGGGTCGAGGGCAGCCCCGAGGAGCCAGCCCAGCCCATGCCATGGCTCAGATGGCTCATGAGAGCAGCCTCTCGCAGGCCCTCACAGAGGCAGGGCTGAGTCAGCTGCCATCTGCCATGGGGTGGGGGCTGCCCATGCCAGCCTTGAGCAGGAGGCCTCTTTGCACAGATGTGAGGGGCTCAGGAGGGTCCCCACTCTCCATCCCACTACTGGCTTCCGGGAAAGTTCCCGCTCCGTGGCCAAGCCCTCAGGGTCCTTTCTGAGCCTCCCTGCCCACTCTCTGCCCTCCTGTTCCTATGCGTCTACTCCACTCCAGGCAGTCATGTGGAAACACTTGCTTTCCCCCAAGTAGGTCATTCTGCTCCCTACCTCTGGGCCTCTGACCACACAGTCCCCCTCAGCTCCTTCTTTGCCCAGCTAACACCTACTTTTCCAAAAAGACAGAATTCAAGAATCACTTTGAGCAGCCTAGGGTAGTGCCTGCTGTGCTAACATGGTGCCTCGGTTTTCATGCCCCCGGCCCTGGGTTCACTGCTGTCAGAGCTCTGGCACCCCATACCACTCGTCCCAATGGCACAGACGATGTCCCGATTTCTGTCCTCACAGAGGCCCAGGCCTGGTGGGGCAGCAGAGAGGCTCATCCTTAGGCAGGTAAGCCATCCGGGGAGTTTCAGCCATACTGAGCCCGTGGTGTTGCCAAATTCCCCACCCCACAACGCCACGACACCAGGGCAGCCCCAAGGAAAACCCAGCCCCTCAGAGGCCCTTCCTTTACTAAAGATCCAAAAATTGCCCCCGAAGCCCCAAGGGAGCTCCGTGATGGGGAACTGAGGCCTTCAGGAGGCTGGGGTGGCAGGAGGTGCTTGGAGATCATCTTCTGGACTTCCCCCAATGACGTGCGTTTCTTCACAGCAGCCACTGGGACAGGCGTGGGGGCTGCCAGGGACCAAAATCAAAAGATGTCAGCCTGAGTGAGCAGAGCCCCAGATGAGGAAATGGGATGTGGGGGAGGGGGCAAGAGGGCAGGTAGTGGGCTTGTGAGACACATGGCCCCCTCTCAGCTCCCAGAGCCCCCAACTCCCAGAGCCAGCTGCCTGCGGAGGCCTCTGGAAGGAGGCTTCTGGGCAAGGATGTGGGGGAAGGGACAGTCAAGGCAGGCCTGAGGCCTCTCTGCCAGTGCCCAAAGCCCCTGAAGGATGCACCCCAACCCTGGAAAGACCCCAGAGAACCAAAGACATGGAAGCAGCCCCAGACACCTCCCCACAGGGCCACGAAGGCCCCTGACATGACCAAGGGTGGTACAAGACCTCAAATTGGGATCATCTTTGGTAAATCTAGGGCATGGTTCTGAGCTCACATCACCGTGGTGGGATAGAAAGTGTTCCTCCAGGCTCAGGCAGGGTCTGGGGCAGCCAACACACCCGCCTGAGCGCCCAGGTCAGGCTGGTCCCACCTGTCTGCAGCCCCATCAGCGCCACACCACCACCTCTTCCAGTGCCCTGAGCATGCTGGTGGGGGGACAAAGGCCTCTCCTGCTGTCCAGGAGGACAGGGGGCTGGCTGCATCCCACCCTGTCCCCACACACCCAAAACACCTGACATGACCAGGGACTTACCTGGGGCCCTGCAAGTCATTCAGGGCGTGTGAGTAAAGGGGTGAGCACCCCTATAAAGTATGAGTTCACTGAACAGACATTCCCCAAGCCTCACTTCGGGGGCCAGTCACTACCCACTGGAGACTCCAAGCTCCAAGATGGGAAAGCAGGAGAGGCCATTGACATTGTAGGCCAGCCAAGCCGGACCCTAGCTCACCTCTACCTGCTGAGGATGGACCCAGCCAGGCCTCCAGCCTCCTCCCTCAGACTGCGGGACCTGGTGGGGCCCCCACCCCGGGATCAAGATGTCCTTGACTAAGAGTCGTCCCACCCCTAACCCCAGGGTCTCAGGGGGAGAGTGAAGCAGAACTGAAACTGGGCACAGGAGAAACTGGTCTGAGCAGGCCCCAAGGGCCTCTATTGCTCACCCCTCAGCCACACACACCCTGCCCAGAGCCCCTTCCCTCCAACCTGGGAAAATCTTTGAAGCTTGGCTTCCTCCTACCTGGGCCCCCTTGCAGCCTTCTGCCACCTGCCCGTCTGTACCCCGAGCCTCATGCTACCCCAGGCCTCACCCAGTCAGAGCTACAAGGACCCCAGGCTGGGGGTCTAGAGACCAGGGCTCTGGTCTCCCCTCTGCACTGCCTTCTAGGATGACTTTGGCAGACCATTCCCCCTCTGAGACTCAGTTTCCTCGTCTGGCCTGGGCCGCTGGCATGTGATCTGGAGAACAGGATTCCACACAAAAGAGCAGGCTCTAGGGGTGGATGCCAGGTGAGGACAGGGCTTTTCAGATGGCAATGCAGAGGTGCTTGCACCGTGACCACCACCCTTCCCTGGGACATGGGTGCTGAGAAGGGGACAAGGGCAGGGACGGGGGACCATGGCATAGACGTTGCCTCCTCTGAAGCCTGCCCTGCTTGTCCCTTGCAGGTAGGTCCCCCGTCACTCTTCTTCTCTCTTCTCTCATCAGCAGCTGCCACTGTTTCGGGTCCCTGTCCCCTTGAGCAGCCTGAGCCTCGGTGCCCCTGCATCCCCTCCCCCAAGCACAGCCCGGCACAAATAGTGCTCAACAAAATATGTGCTGAAAGAATAAAGGCCCAGAAAATAACAAGTTTTGGTGAGGATGCAGAGAAATTGGATGGAACCACACGTTGCGAGTGGGACTGTAAAATGGTATAACCTCTGTGGAAAGCAGTTGGCGGTTCTCCGAAAGTTAAACATAGAATTACCATATGATTCTGCAATTCCACTTCCAGGTAGATAGATACCCAAAAGAACTGAAAACATATGTCCACACAAAAACTTGTACACCAATGTTCACACAGCATTATTCATAACAGCCAAAAAGTGGAAACAATGCAAATGTCTGTGAACTGATGAATGGATAAACAAAATAAGGCATATCCACACAATGGAACATTATTTGGCAATGAAAAGATGTGAACTACTGACCTATACTACAACATGGATGAGCCTTGAAGACATTACGGTGAGTGAAAGAAAACCAGACACAGAGGTCACACACTGTATGATTCCATTTATATGAGATGTCCAGTATGAGCAAACCCATAGAGACAGTAAACTGTTGGGGGCAGGGCAAGAGGAAGTGGCTGCTAACACGGAAGGAGTTTCTTTTGGGGTGATGGAATTTTCTAGTTGGGTGATGGTCACACAACATTGTGAATATACTGAAAACCACTGGATTATACACTTTAAAATGGTGATTTTAATCTCAAGAAAAAAATGAAGAAATAAAGGCCAACAACCTCCCTAAGGAGGAGTAGGAAGGCCGAACCTGTCTGTCCGGCTGGTTTGCTTGCCTGTGGTGTCTGTCTGGAAATTCCATCCCACAGGAGACATTCTTTGCCCTGGGAAGGCCCCACCCTCTCACCCCATCCCTGTCCCCAGAGTCAGCCTGTGAGGAGTAGGTGGGAGGGGAGAGCCTGTCCCCTCCTTCAGCTTCCCCATCAGCAGCCTGCCTCACAGGGCTGGATGTATGTATGACAGAACCTGAGAGCTGGGGCACCCTCCCAAAGGCCTCTCCTTTGGCATGCATTCCAGCAGTATATGGACAAACAGTTAGGAAGTTTCTCCTTCGGTCTGATTGCAGTATCTGGCTTGGAGACAGCAGAGGGCGGAGTTTTCCGCTGAGTAAACCTGATTCAGCTTTACTCAGCTTAGGGCTCCCATGGAGGTCCTCACCCCAGATGCTCACTTCATAATGATGGAGCAGGATGTGGGATCCCTCTAGCCCCCAAAGCAGCTGCTCCCTGAGATGGTTGTGGTGGGAGTCAGCAAAGGAGAAGGCTGGTCCCTCCCCCACCCTGCGGCAGCCCCAGCCAGAGCAGAGGCTCTAGGCCCCTACATAGACCACCTCTGCTGCCTCAGAGGATAGACTGGCAGGTGACCCTCCCCTCTCTGAGCCTCTTGGAACAGGTAGTCCCATCACCTTCCTCTGATGTTCAAGTATCTCAGGTCCAAGAGGATGGTGGATGAGGTGCCCTGGTCCAGGGCCACTGGCTCTGCCCCAGGCCTGACCTTTTTCCTTGCCAGAGTGACCCCATCTGTCTGCTCGCCTCCACTGTGCCTATCCCCCATGTCAACACCAAGCCCAGCAAAGAAGGGGATCTTAATAAATAACCACAGAATGAATGAACGAGATCAGATAAAATGGTCTAAAACCTCAGTTTCTTGAGGACAAAGATTAGATGCATCTTTTTGCTGTGATGTTTTGGTAAACTGCTTACAGTCTCTGTGCCTCGGTTCCTTTAACTATAAAATGGAGATAATAATAGTATCAACCTCATAGGGCTGGTGAGAAAATTAAGATAATTCACGTAAAACTTCTAGAACAGTGCCAGGCATATGGGTGATATATAGTGTACCATCACCACCATCACTATTTGTAATACTGTCCTCATCATCTTGCCTGTTGAAGCTGAGCAAGGCAGCTGGCTGAACAATGCCTCTTTCTGGCAAAGAGGTGGATGAGTGACACCTTTCAGAAAGGTCTGTAGGCTCCTGTGAGGTCAGCCCCTGGCCCTGCAGGGCTTTAACTCCTGCCCCAGAAGTGAGAGGTGCCCGGGTGCCCAGCCCCGGCTCCTCCTGCCCCTCGCCAGCCTCCTCCACGCAGAGCCTGCACTTAATAGGGTTCACTAAGTGGGTGGCTCTGAACTGAGAGCAGACCCACGAGCTGTAGGTGGTGGATGGAGACAGGCTCTGGGGACCACCCCAACCCAGATGCCAGGAGGGCAGGTCCTTGGTGACTCCAGGGGCTTCCTGCCTGCACAACCACCACCCTTACCCCGACATCACCCTAGTGGGATCACTTCGACACTGGGAGACCAGGAAGGTGGGGCATTCCAGGAAGCCCTGACCCACTCAGGAAATCCAAGTGCCTGGTAGGCCTTATCTGGCCCATTGTCCTGAAAGGACGGAGGCCTTTGTCACCATGACCCCCCCCCCCCCCACCCTGCCCCGCCGGGACGTCCAGTCCCCTGCTTTATTTGGGCAAGGCACACTTTCAGTCAGCCTTCCTCCCTGCAGCCACCACACCCTGGGGCTTCCTATGGTCCAGTCATCCTCTGTCCCCAGCTCCCAGGTGAGTCATAGGGTATCTCAGCAAGACCACAGGGAAAGGGCATCAAATGGGACAGGGGCTAAAGACCCTCTGGGCCAGTGCATCATCAACACCGCATTGCATCTTCACATTCCGCTCTCCTCTACTCCCTTCCAGGCAGGTCTCTCTCTCTGCAGGTCATGTTGGCCCAGGGATCCCCACTAGAGTCCCCAGGTATCAATGGGGGTCCAAGCCTAGGTCTTCCAGCTCCCAGATGCCAGTGCCAGGGAGGCAGGGACAGCCTGGAAATTAGATGTGGGTTTGCCCTGTGCCTGCTGACACAGGAAAAGAGAGCTTCATGGCGCCCCTTCTCTGAATATGTGGACAGAGCCTGTGGAGGGAGGGTTCTGTGGGTGGGTGCACATGCACACAGGTGTGCATACCTCCACGTGTGTACATGCGAGCAGGTAATGTGCGTGGTCCCGTGTGCCTGTGTGTAATGTGTGTACATGCTTATTCCATGTGAGTGAACACAGGAGAATACGTCACAGAGAGAATCAGAAAGGACATGAAGAGACAGAGAAACCAAGAGAGCAGGAAAAAGACTGAGACACAGAGAGACCAACAGAAAGGCACAGAGGTAGAGAACCCTACAATTCCATCTTCTGTGGCTCGGGCTGCCAGGGCAAACGGGTCTCCTCTCCTTACACCGATGCCCTGCCTATTTCCACCCACAATTGAAGCGGGTCTCCAGAGGAGGTGAGTAGGCAGCAGGTGGAGTTTAGGAAGGGAGGTATCAGGGCTAGGATGTCAAGAGTCCCAGACCTCCTCACTCACAGGGCCTTCTCTAGGAGCTGCAGTTTCCTCAACCTGAGAAAAGTGTCTAGGGTCCCAAGGATGCTATCCAGGGTGCAGAAGAGCTGTAGGTGGCTCTCGGCTTTTAAGGTGGCTGGGGGAAGGGAGCACCTCTGACAGGCCCCAGAGCCAGGGACAAACGTCCTAGGACTGTCTGACATCTAATGGTGGACGATGTGCACACAGAGCAGGGCTTCCAATGCTGAGAAATCAGGGGAGCTATAGGGGTGAGAAAACCTCAAGAGTCTAGAAACCTCCCCCAACAGCTTCGCCTTGGCCAAGAAGCACCTGGATCACACCCACCCCTGCTTCCTTGGGGGAGGGTGCTGTGTGGGGGCGGGAAGAGGGCAGAGCCCTGGGTTTTAGCCCAGGTTCTCATGGGCCAGAGAGCTCTGGGCAAGAAGCTCCCTCCCCCTGGCCTCATCCCCCGGTCCATCTCCTGGAGGAACAGTGAGGCCCACACTGACACTCGGCCTCCGAGTGCTGTGGCCAGCCTAGCAGGAGATGTTGGGGCAAGAAGGGGCTTTGGTAATAGGATTCTCAGCACGGGCTGTGGGAAGAACCACTGCATGAGCTCAGCATTTCCCCTCAAGTCGCCCCCCAGAAGAGGAAGTTGTGATGTCTGCTGCGCCCACTTCCTGCAGGTGGGACCCTGCTCAGCTCAGAATGGGGAAACCATCATGGGCCAACAGTGTCACCTGCACACTCACTCTTGCCACCAGGAAGGCTCTCCACAGAGTGGGCCCTCCAACCCCATTCTTCAGACTCAGACTAGAACACGCCCCCAACAGTGATAGCCCAACCTCAGAGTGAGTTCCCGGCTGGGCATCAGGATACCTGGAGGATCCAGGATACCCAGGAACACAGAGGTTCTGGTCCCAGCTCTGCCAGATGCTCCAGGTTGCCTTGAGTACCTCTTCTCGCTGGGCCTCATGGGAAGCCCTGTCTGCCCACCTGCAGCCCTCATGAGCAGGCAGGAACCCCAGAAGCTCAGACCTGGAAGGCACCAGGGTGTCCCACAAATCAGAGATGTGGAAGGCCCAGAGTGGGGAGATGGACCCTGGCACCGAGGGTCCCCCTGGGCTCTACACGTGGAGAGGACAGAATGACAGTAGCCCTACCCTGGGCTGCCAGATCCAAGTGGGGCAGGACAGAGACACCTGGAGGACACATGCATGGGAGGTTGGAGCCAGCAGACCTGCCCACTGCCTTCCAGCCTGTGCCTGGCCCCACCGCTCCATCTTGTTCAACCAGCCTTGTAAATGGCTAACCCTTTCTCACGTGCCCTGGTCTCTCACACCACTTGGTTTTGCACATGCTGGTTCCACTCCCTGGAACACCCTCAGCCTACCTCTGTGTCTGGCTAATATCTCCCAAGAGCAGGAGAGTGGACAGAGCGTGGGCTTTGGAGGTCCGGGGAGTCAGGGTCCAGTTGGCTTGGGAGGGCAGAGCAGTAGGCAGACCCTTAACAGGCCTTACAGTGGGAGCGCTGAGCTCAGGGTCCCCAGGGGCTAGGGTGGGACGGAGGCCAAGCAGACAGGGGTGGGAGTCAGTGGCTGGGGCAGACCATGCAGACAGTCTGGCTGCGGAGGAGCTGACGGGCCCACAGCTCCACTCAGCAAGGGTGACTGCAGGGGAAGCTGGAACTGCAGCCTATTTTTAGGTTCCTGCTGGGTTGGAGACACAAGGATGCTCCCGGTTACAGCCCTTGCTTGCTGGGGAAACACTAAGGTGGTCCCGGTTCGCCCTGAAACTCAAAGTCTCCAGAGCTTCCTCTTTTGTCCCTAGGGACCAGGGGCTGGGCCAGGAAGTGAACCAGCAGCACCCGCAGACATGCAAACACCCATGAGAGGTGACTTCCTTAGCTGCACGCTGCTCTGCTTCCTTATCAGAAGGAACTGAAAAGTTCCCTTTCAGAGGACGCAGCACATTCACCAGAGTGCCCCCGCACTGCCCCTCCTGGGTATTGGGAAAGTCCGGAGGCAGTGATACAAGTTTTAAAATCAGAAAGCGTAAACGGGGGGTTTCAGCCCTGTACTGGAGCTCCTGCGCAGCCTCTGCGTAGCAAATACGGTCCATCTGCTCAACTGGGGGTGGTTCCCTGGAGGGCAGTGTTGATCAGGATTCATTCGTTCATTCCACAAATAGCTATTGAGTACCTACTGTATGCCAGGCCCTATTCTAAGTGCTGGAGATTTAGCATGAATAGAAAAGACAACATTCCCTGCGAATATTCTACGGTAGTGCTGTCCAATGGAAATCTAATGTGAGCCACACAGGTCATTTTAAATTTTCTAGTAGCCACATTAAATAGAAGTAAAAGAATCAGGTGAGATTAACTTTTACAATATATTTTATTGAACCCAATATATCAAAACATTTTCACTTCACGTGTAATCAATGTAATAATTTATTAATAAGGTAAATTCTCCTTTTCATATGACATCTTCAAAATCCAGTGTGTCCTTTATACTTACAGCATATCTCAGTTCAAATGAGCCACATTTCAAGTGCTCAGTAGCCCTAGGAGAATGCAGTTCCAGAGGAAATGGCCATGTGAGCTCAGAAGAAAGGAATGCCACAATTGATTGGTGATGTCTGCTATGGACATGAGCAGGCCTCACAAGCTGGATAAAGTTGCAGGTCATGTGTCTGCCCAGGTGGTACAGGCCCAGCCCTAAGCACGTGTTCACCTCCACGTAAGCCCTTCTGAGCCCACTCATTTTGCTCAACCTGAAAAAACTGCCAGTCTGACTTCTGAGACTTTAATCAGCTGTGCGTCCAGCAGCTCAGGCATGGGCACTGCCCTACAGAAAGGCACCAGCACACTAACAGGGCAAGTGCCTCCTGGGTGTAGTCCTGCTCTTTCCTCGTGTGGCCACTGGTGACCTTGGGAATGTGGGCTTTGTTTTTGTTTTTTCCCAAGGCCTCTTCCTCCCACAGTTAACCAATACCAACATAAAAGTATTTCCTGAGACTGAATTAGCCATTTCAGTCCCACTCCACCAGCCCGCGCCCGCAGACGTCCTGGCCCGAGCCCTAGCTGGGATGGCCCAACCCAGACTCTCCACTTGCTTCTCTAAACAATGAGAGCCTAAAATTGGAGGCAGCTGGAAATGCCTGGCGACGCAGGGGTGAGCATGGAGGGAGGTATGCAGGGATGAAGTGTGAGAAGAACTGGGTCTCAGGTCCCCATCATCCTTACCATTGCTACCAAAATCACTCATTCCACCCCTGCTCAAAATCCTTCAGTGGCTCCCTAGAACCTGCAGGTTACAGATCTGGGGCCCTAGCTCCCAGGAGCTGGCCCTAACGGAGTCACTCAATCTCTCTTCCAGACATTCTCCCCTTTCATCTCATTCAGTCGATAAGAATGTGTTGGAGGCACTGTTCTGGGTGCCAGAGATGCAGCTGCGACCGACCGCAACTGACAAGATTCTCTCCACCTTCCTGGAGCTCACATTACTGCAGCCAAGCCCATAACACCCCAGGCCCTTGCACGCCCCCAGGCCTTTGTAAATGCTATTCTCTCTTCCATTGCTCAGACTTCTCCACCTAGGGGACTTCTACTCATCCCCTGAGGCCCATCCACAGCTTTCCCTGACCCCTGCAAAGGGTTGGGTACCCTCGCTCTTAGGATAATCACATGCACGCTCACCATCCAGCCCCACATCCACCTCCCCTACCAGGCTGCGACGGTCTTGAGGGCAGGGCCTGTGCCTTCCTGTGCCAGGACCCCAGGGCCTGATTCCAGGCACACCCACCTTCAGGCTCCATCTCCCCCACTGAGCAGGCAGAGGCATTAGTGGTAGTGGTGGAGGGGATGGTCAGGATTCCTCTGAATTCTGAATTCTTGAATTCTGAAGAATTCAAGGTCATTCTGAAACCTCTGCCTGGGATCATCCTACTCCTGGCATTCCAGGGGAGAGACTCACAGGAGCAAAGGTATGGAGTATTTCCAGCAAAAGTCGGTAGAAGACTTAGGGGAGAAAAGGATAGAGAAGACAGGGGTGTGCGGGGCTGTGAATGGCAGTCAGGACATCAGGCAGTGGAGAGATGAGAAGGCTGTGGCCTTCCCCCAAGAGAGACAGGATGGCGGGACACAGACTGACTGTGGCCCTTTAGATTTATGAAGCGGAGGGAGGCATATAGGAGTCTCCGGTTCCCTATTGGCTTCCCCAGGAGAGCTGAGCTTTGGTCTTTCACAGCTTTGGTCTCCCCACTCCCGTGAGAGGCGGGGATGTACAAGACAGAGGGCAGAAAGATGGGCCTTGCACCTGGCTGCAGCCTGGTCTCCAAGAGTCTGATGTTGGCATCAGAATATAGCGCAACTCTCCGCGCCGTCCAGGGCCCAGCTTAACAGTCCTGCCACCCACCGCTGTCTGAGGCCTGCTGTACTGCTTGCCCATCAGGGAAAAACAGGGCAGGAGCCTGTGCCCAGCCTGTCCCCTCCCCACCAGCTCATTTACATGGGATTTACACGGGCTCATTTCATGCATCAATGCACACGGCTTCCTCCTGCCCGGCCTCTCCTGGTGCCTCCATAGAGACAAAGGAGTGTGTTCCATCCCTCAAGTCACCTCCTGGAGGCCATCAGGGCACCAAGAGCATCCCCACAGGAAAAAGGGAGCCTGCTGAGGTCCAGAGAGGGCAGGGACCTCACTGGAGGTCACCTAGCAATCTAGGCGGGGCCAGAGCTTGAGCTCACACTTTCTGCACTAGCCGCTCCTGGAACCTGCTGCATCCATCCTTTCCCCTACTCTCGAGGCCTTGCTGAGGGGAGCCCTGAAGCCCCTGTGCTGCTGCTGCTGCTTGGCTGTGAGCTGGGAAGACAGACGGACGGAGCCGGGACATAGACTCTGAGCTCCTCCAGGACAAAGCATATTGGTCTTAGAACCCAGAACAGTGTGCAAGAAGGCGGGTGCCCCACAGAAGCCCTGGTCCAGCCCCTTCCTCTTACACGAGGAGACCGAGGCTAAAGGAAGGCAAGGTCTGCCCGGGATCAGGAAGGGTGATGGTGGCCCAAGTCTCTGCCCCCAGCCCAAAGTTCTCCCGGGTCCCCCAAACTCCAAGACTCCTGACCCAGAGCCCCTTGGCCACCCTGGGAAGCTGGGTGTGGGAAAGGAAAGAACCAGGCAGCATCTTCAGTGCAGGGCTGGCCCAGGAGAGACAGGGCAGACTGAGGTGGGAGGGAGTGCCCTGGGTAGGTGCTATGCCAGCCCTGTGGGGTCTGTGAGAGCCGCCCAGAAGCTGGGCTCAGGCTCAGAGAGGGGAGCTGTCTCAAGTCTGCCACATCCCCCTCTCCAGCAGTTACGGCTCAGGAAAAACTCCCAGCAAACCCCAAAAGGCCTGGGTCCCTGTAGCAAGTGGCAGGTGAAAAGGGAACAAAGGGAGGACAGAGGAGAAGATGGGAGAGGCCTCTGGGAGACATCCGGGGTCCTCTCCACATCCCCCAGCGGGCCTCCCCTCCATCCCTGTCCTGCCCCCAGCCCCCTGAACAGCCTCTAACTCACCTCCCCAAGTCCCACCCCAGCCTTGAGAGCCCTTCTCCCATGTCCTTCTGGGTTCTAAAACCTATTTGCTTTATCTTGGAGGAGTTTCTAAGGCATAAATCCCACTCTAGGCCTTGTCACTGCCCTGGGGGTTGAAAAGCCAAGCTCTGGGGCTAGCACTCAAACCCTGCCCACTAGTCCCACCTTGTTCTCCCGCCCATCCCCTCTGCATGCAGCCCTCATCCAGACCCTTGCGCTGCCTGGCAGCCCAGCCTGGAGTGAGTACCTCATCTGCACTCAGGCACCACCTCCAGGGTCCCCTAGCCTCTTGCACACACACACTTCGATCACCACACGTTTATCCCACCAGGTTCTATTTCATCAGCTTTCCCTCCCAGAATGGGCCCCTTGAAGGGAGGGAGGCCAGAGGCTGTTTTTAGCACAGCTGGCAGGCCAGGCCTCCCAAGGGAAGTTGGGGGAGGTACAGGCGGGGAAGGGGGAAAGGCCAGCTCCCCAGGTGTGCGGCGGGGAGGTGGGGTGCAGGAGCTGCCTGGGCTCCGGGGTCAAAGGCTCAGCAGGCTGTGCACTGCTCAGGAGCCATGGGTTCAGATCTCATTCCTGCCTCTCACTGGCTTGGAGCCCTGCTGAGTGTCTCCTCAGCTCTAAGGCTCCAAGGAGAGGGCCAGTGATGCTCACACAGGCAGGAGGTGCTGAGTCCTAAACAGGAGCCCCCACCCTCACCCTCTGACTAGAATGGCTTTGAAGGCAAGGAGCAGGCACAGGTAAATAAATAGCTTGTTTATTAGTAATATGTTACATTATTAAAGTGCATTGAGAAGAGATGCAGGGACCGAAGCTGGAAGGCCGCTAGCCCCAGGCTCTGCCCCGGGCTGGCCTGACACAGCCAGAGAGGGGCCCAGCTCTCTGCTGAAATCCCTGGACAGGGCCGGGGGCAGAGCCGCCCACCTGGAGAGTTTGGCCCAGGCCGTCCCCACCGGAATTCACAGTTTAGCCTAAGTTATAACATGTCCTGAGCTGAAGGTGGGAGGCTAGGAGCATGGAAGCACAGCCCCTGGGGAAGGGGGCTGAGGGGAGGGGAGAGGCCCCCCCACCCCCCAACCCCCAATGCCAAGGGCAGAGTCCTGGAACCTCCCCGAGGACCTGGCTCCTCCTTCTAAATGAACTTGGTGAACCTAGGGCTCAGTTTTCTCCTTCATTTTCCCCTGTCTCCCTCACCCCACCCCCTCCCATAACCACCCTCACACCAGGGTTTGGACGATGTCCCCTCAGACTGGGCTCCAGGGCAGAGTCAGCTCATGCCGTTCTCCCTGAAACCATGCCCATCCCTGGCCTCTTATCCCATCCCCAGGAGCCTCCAACTGGGACCCCCCACAATCCATCCCTTTCCCAGCCCCTCCCTCTCCCACCCCACCCCCAGTATGTAGTTTTGGTATTTTCATACAGATGCAGTCAGAGTAGCTATACATGAAATAAGCCTAACATAAAAATAGAGCCTTTTCCGTCCTTCTGTCCGGAAAGCAAACATCCTTCAATAAACATGCAAGGCGGCTGCCTAGTGGGCTCAGGGCTGGCGAGGTGGCCGCAGAGGGCGGCCCTGGGCCTGCAGGAACACCAGCCACCCCCAGCCATGGCAGGAGGGAGGGTGAGGGGGCAATTTGGGTATAGCGAGTCCGGAAGGACTCAGGTCTCGGTCCCAAGGTCCAGAGATGGGGTCCCAGCTCTCCTTTCCAAATTGGCTCTTGGGCCAGGAGCATCACTGCATTTAGTCAAGTTTGAGGAGGAGTTTTTGAAAAATAGTTTCAGGAGGATAAAGTCTTGGGTCACCGATGCCCCAGCTTCACAGTCAGTGCCTTCGTTCTCCAGCTCCCACACCCCCACCCGACCCAGGCCCAGCAGCCGCCCGCGGCTGGCCATCTCCAGGCCTGGTGACCCATCGGGTTATGCAGTCCCCCTGGAAGAAGTGGTGGCTAAGGAGCTCCCAGGCCCGGACAGCTCTGGGTGTGAGACTTTTCTAGTGCCCTTGGCACTAGAAGCCTGCAGCATGCCCAGCCCCATGAGGCCCTAATGGACAAAGAGGGCAAGAACAAGCATGGGCAGGGCACCTAGCCACAGGGAAGCCGCTAGGGTGCGGGCGTGGCCCAGCAGGTGCTCAGCAGTGGCACCGTCCTCACGCAGCAGCTCCCAGTGCTGAGCCTCGTGGAAGAAGGAGCCCTCCTGGGCCTCGCAGTGGTAGTGGCCATACTGGTCGGTTGTGAGGTTCTCAATGAACAGGATGCAGTTGGGGCTCTGGTGGCCGGGCTCACAGCTCTGCTCCACATTCTTCCCATGGCGCCATGAGTAGATGGCATGGCGGGACTCCATGGGGCAGCTCAGGTAGTAGCGAGAGTTCGGGGCCAGGGAAACCTTCTGCAGTGGGGCCTCATCTGGGGAGGGATGGGAGGCCACTGTGAGGAGGGGCCAAGGGCTCTCAGGGCAGGCTGTGTCCTCCCCTACTGACTGGCCTCCAAGGCCAAGGCTTCTAAATGAACATGGGGAAACTGGCGCCCAGTGTCATCCTTACTCTCCCCACCTCCCTCACCCCACCCGTCTCCCAACCACGCCCACACCAAGGGGGCTCCCTCCACAGGACCGTCCTGTCCCACTGCCTGAGGCTGCCAGGACCAGACCATGTCTCCCTCAGACAGGGCAATGGGACATGGCTGTACCACCCTCCTTGGACTGGGGCCCCAGCAGGGCCAGATCAGGTACCTGGCTTTGGGTTGGGGCACTCTTTGTGTGGCTCAGCTGGATTAATGGACTGCAGCACCGGCCTGGAGTTGGAAGGAGGAGAGAGGCTAAGCAGACAGGAAGCTGCAGGTCTGGCCCCTCCTCTGTCCTCACCCCCCACCCAGTATCAGCAGTTGTGTCCACCAGAGGAGGGTCTGGCCAGAAGGGTCCAGAGGGCTGCCTCCTGCAGCCCGTCAACACCACCCACACTCCCGTCTACCTTCTCCCGGGAACAAGGGATCCTGGGGAACGTACTCTTGGGAGCTGTAGATGGAAACACAGCGGCCCTGGTCCCAGCCGCAGTAGGGGTCTCGGGCCATGAGGCAGCCGTGGCAGCCACCACCATAGACCTCACATAGGTCGAGAGGCACCTGGCTCACCTCCCACTGGGAGCTCACATACAGCTTCCGCTGAAAAGGGAATAGGACTCAGTCAGGCCAGGGCTCCCATGCCGACACTGAGCTCTATGCCCCAGGACACAGTTCCAAATGTTTGGCAGGCCCTGGGGCCCAGAGGCTCTGGAAAGGACATGCAAATCACATGCAAAGTATCTCTGTCCTCGGCTGGCCATCACTGGGTAGCCCTAAGGGGTGGAGGTGGGGATGGGGAAGCTCACCCGGTCAGCGTCCAGTGACATGGCCTGGATGGCAGCTGCGTGGCGGAAGGGCTGGATCTCCACAATGTTGAAGACGAGGCTACGTTCCCGCTCCCCTGACTCCACCACCTTGTGGATGGTGCCCCTGTCTGTGGGCGGGAGGCAGAGGGTCAGTGGGCAGGAGTCCCACCACGGAGCCAGGCAGCCTGTCTCTAGGCTGGGCTGGCCCAGGAAAGACACGGGTGAGGGAGGCTGGGA
This sequence comes from Equus caballus, assembly GCF_041296265.1. NCBI lineage: Eukaryota > Metazoa > Chordata > Mammalia > Perissodactyla > Equidae > Equus > Equus caballus. The sequence goes on along the minus strand of NC_091684.1, from coordinate 132,353,972 downwards.
AGTCATGGCTCAGATGAGGGTCACAGGACTGGGGTGGGGTGTGGAAAAGAGGGCGTGACTGGGGAGGGACATGGGTGCCCGAGGGCAACCCAGGAAGTTTCTAAGGCTGGGCCAGGGAGGCCCTCCCAAGAGGCCCAGGGCTCCCCAAGGCCACAGGGGAAGCTGGAGCATGAAGAACAGAACCCCAGCAGTCCCAAGCGCCCCACATCTGCCCTACACATTAGCATTACCTCCTTTAATCCTCCACACTCTGGAGGTCTTATCTTCCCCAATTCGAAGACACGTAAATGCGGCTCAGAAAGGCTAAGCAACTTGCTCAAGGTCACACAGCTGGTGACTGGAACCCACAGGCATCAAAATGCCACCCCTCAGCTTCTTCTCTGACTCCCCTGCCTCCTGGACTCTCTGAGGATTACTTAAACAACCTTTTTATTTTGGAACAATTTCAAATTTACAGAAAAGTTGCAAAGATAGTACAGAGTTCCCAGATACCCTTCACCCAGTTTCTCCTCACATCACCATCTTATGTAACTGTGGCACATTTGTCACAACCAAACAATTGACAAGGCACATTTAACTCAACTACACACTTTACTGGGATATCACGGGTTTTTCCACTAATGCCTTTTGTCTGTTCCAGGATCCAATCCAGGACCCCACATTGCATTTAGTCTTAGGGGATTTTTTAATTTTTATAAAATCTTGGATCTGAAAAGGACCTTAGATTCCACATAGGGATTCCCAGGTTCACATATTAGGCTGCTGCCTCCCAAACCAGTGCTCTCTCCATTCACACCTGTGGGGGACCAGTAGGCATCCTGACCCCTGCATTTTCCCAATCCCACCTCACCCGCTGTCCCAGTTTCTAGAATAGCCTACCTCCCTCTTCCTCCCTCCCAATTTCCCAGGGCATCACTTGCCCCAAAAAAGCAGTCAGATGAGCAGATGATCGCCTGCCTAAGAGTTTCCTCTAGTGTCTGTGAGCCCCGCTCTGCAGCTCTGGGAGGGGCCCGATGCTCCTTTGGCCTAGCTAGCTCCCAGCCCAGTCACTGCCTTTATACACACAATGCCCTTCTCCTCCTTCCACAACAGCCCCATGACAGACTGCCATGGCTTTTCCCAGCTATGAGAGCCTCCCATTCTCTGCAAATGGCCTAGAAAGTTCTATTTCTTCTCTGGCCCCAATTCTTCTTGCTACAGGCTCCAAAATGGTGTCTCTCTGATGGCCCTCAGGGAGAATTGAGACAGCTGCCTTCGTCACTCAAGTGTGCTGGCCTCCCAGGTCTGGAGGAAGGGAGCCCACGGTTCCCTCAGCCCAAGCCCAGCTCCCAGTCCTGCATGTGTGACCCCTCCTCTCCTGTATCCCAGTGCCCCAACGTCCCCCTGGCTGACCACAACAGCTAGGCCAGCCGCTGCTGGAGGTGAGCAAGGACAGGGGCCAGTGAGTGCAGCGAGGATGAATGGAGGAGTAAAGAGGTGGGGTCTCAGGACCCAGAAGCCAGGCCCTGCTCAGTGGGAAATTACTGTCCCAGAGGCTTCCAGGAACCAAACAAATGAGGCCACTTAGAAACAAATGACCCTTAGAAAACCCCAAGGTGAAGCAACAGGAGGAAGTCACATGGTGGGTGGGGGTAGCTGGCGTGAGCAAATGAGGAGCATACCTGAGGCCTGGACTGTGTGGCCCCAGAGGTGCTAGGCACCTGAGGGAGACACTGCCCTTTCTGATGGCACCACCACCCAGTCTCAAGGAAGGCCTGCAGCCCTGCCAACACTCACCTCCAGGCCTGCTGCCAGGAGCCCCCTTTGCCCATGGCCTGGGACCAGGAAGCTGCCATAAACCCAGCTCAGGGCTGCCTCCTCCATGGCTGGAAGCTTCCCAGAATGCAAGGGCATCTCTCACAGCATCCCACCCAGCTGCTGGGGTCAGCAAGACCCTGCTTCCCCAGGGAAGCCTCCTCCAGAGAAGAGGAGGTGCCTCTGCAGTCCTCTGCAAGACTGCAAAGGCTCTGTCATCTGGAAGTCCTTCCTCACATCTCACTACACTCTTTGCACCCCACATCAAATGCTTCCTCACACTTGCATAATCCCAAAGACAGGAAGAGGGTCTGACTTCCTTATTCTCCGTGGCAGAGACCCACAGGATACCCAGTGACCAGGTCCTTTTCCCTGACTTTCCATAGCTCTTCCTACCATCTTCATGAGTAAGACATTTGGACCAAATCTGCACTGGCTTTGCTCAGACTCGCCACATTTCTGCCTCTGAATCCCGGCACCTGCTCTTCTCCCATCTTAGGATGCCTTCCCCTTTTCCCTCTGCCCCCACCTCCTCCAGGAAGTCCTACCTGCCTGATTCTTCCACTAACCCCTGACAGCGCTTAGTCACTGAATTCTTCTTTCCAGGTAGAAAGATCCAACCTGATGTTAACTGCATTATTCTTTATACCTTTCATATCGATTTTTACAAAGCAGACCCAGGGGATTGCAGGTGGCCCCTCACCTGTGGTTAGGTAAAGCACGCGGAAGGTCTCCCCACGGCTGGCGTGCATGCGGTGGACGACCACTTTCTGGTAGTGGTACTTAGAGTGGAACAATGGTGTCTTCAGAGGCCCCATGGGCTCCACCCTCTGCGCCACCTCAGGGTGACTGTCGGCCACCTGGAAGGTCTCTGTGGGTATCGGCTGCCGGTCTGGGAGGCACTGGGCAAGAAGAACAGGTCCAGGTCAGTGGGGTCGCGGGGAGGTGGGGCTGGGGCCTGGGTCATGGCGGGTGTCACAGCTCACCTTGCCAGGCCGAGGGTTGGGAAGGCCCGTGTGGTAGCCCTTGAGCGAGGAAGTGCGGAAGACCTTGTCAATGTCACCAAGGGAATACACACAAACAGCCGAGTAGTTCCTGCGGGGACACAGAGCCCACCTCAGGGGAGGCCCAAGACCCACCCACCTCCACTCACCCAGGCCAGCCTAGCACCAGACAGGGTGCTGCAGACAAACGCAGCCTTCCCACCAAGCTCCCTGGCCTGAGAGTTCCATGAGGGCAGGGACTATCCTGGGGGCCAAACACCATTGAGGGAGAGAGGGAAGGAAGTTCAACCTAATTCCTTTTTGCTGCCATCTAAAACTACAACCTGTGTTCTGTCACAGAATCACTGAGTTCAGAGGCCAACCCCAGGGCAGGAGGACTCCCAACCTGTGCATCCCTGGGGGTGATTCTCCAACCTCTCTGGGCACAGTTGCAGGACACTGACACCCAAGGAGGCCAGAACCATGTCTCCTTCTCAGCCCGGCCGGGTCCACCCACACAGGAGCCACAGGGCCTTGGCTTCCCCACCCTTTCCCCCACCTCTCCCCACACACACTCAACACTTTTGCCTGCCTTGTTTTCAATCAATAAGAGTGATTAAGAGGTGTGAATTCTCAGACGCAGGCAGTGCCCAAGCAGGTGTGATAGCACCCAGCACCCCGAGAGGCCTCAGCAGACTTTTCCCAGGGCCCAGCCCCTGCTCTGAGCACACAACTGGTGGGCACACAGACACAGGTGCAGCCATGAATGTGCATACGGCATGTGCACGCACGCCCATGTGTACAGACTCACAACCATACCAGCACACACATCTCCCTGAGCACTGACTGTCTCCTGCCCCAGGCCCAGCAACAGCCCTGTCGATTGAGCCTGGAGTCCCTATTCATGCTACGTCAGCCATCCCCTCAGCAGGGCCCACGCCCTCCAACCCCTACTGGACATTTAACCAATGCCAGCCCCAGGACGAGGGTCACTCACCAGGGGTTGGAGAAAACACCATAGACCCTGGTATCCCTCCACTGGCCATTAGGATCAGGGAGCAGGAAGACGTCCTGTAGCCTGTTGAAGTTTCTATTGGTGGCGGTGTCACTGCACACCAGCATGGCTTTCAGGAAAGTGTTCCACTTGGAGACCGACAATGAGCTCTCACCACCCTGGTCCCCCTGGAAGGGGAGAGGGGAAAGGAGGCCACTCAGCACTCCCACGGGCTATCCCACACCTGAGGCACCTGCTGCCAGGGATGCCAGCACCCAGGCTTCAGAGGAGGAAGGGAGGCTCTGAAAGGGGCCAGGACCTGCCAGGGACAAGGCAGAGATGCCCCATGACTCAGGCCAGGTTTTTGGGTCAGGCTCCAGCCGGCAGGCCTGGCTGACCCAGAGCACACGGCCAGCAGTGGGGACCTGCAGGGTAAGGGTATCAGGTCCCCACAGAGCAGAGCAGCTCAGAAACACATTTGCCCACTCTCACACATGCACACTCACACACGTGACATGGACTCACAATCCCAGCACCTTCATGCAAGTGAAACACACACACACTTAAGCACATTTTCATACTCATGCACACACCCATATACACTCATACGAATATACACATTTGTACACTATCACACATGCACAGGAGCCTAACCATCTTTACCCACCCAAAGATGCACACTCTTGTACACACACATTTACTTCCACAATCCCACAGACTCACACGTTTCACACACTCCTTTACACAAACATGCACATTTGCACACAGGCACTCACACACTCACTCACTCCCATTCAGGCACAGACACACAGTCTTGCCCACTCAGCCACTCGCTCACCCTGCACAGCTGGGCCACGCGGGACACGTTGAGAGGGGCCTCGGGATTCTTGTCAGGGTTGTCCTCTCGAAAGAAGTAGTAGATCTTGTCATCGTAGGCTTGGTCTTGGTGCACGATGGTAGCCTTGATGAACTGAGGGTCTGCCAGGGATGCAGGCGAACGGGTGTGAGGCTGGGGAGCCTGCTCAGAGCACCCACCCCAACCCTGCACAAGCCCCAAGTCTGTGGGGCAAATCAGATCTGGGATAAAACTCAGAACATCAGATCCAACACCCCAAGGGCCCTGAGACTCTGCACCCCGAACCCACACCTGTTTTGCTCTCTCATACAAAGGTGTCATCGGCCCAGGAGCAATGACTTCATGCCTGGGGATTGTAAGGAGGTCCCTGGGGCCCCCTATGTCACTTCTGCCTAATTGGCAGAGCCCTAATGAGGATGGTGGGGGTGTTACTCCCACATGAGCTCAGCAGAGGGATATACTATGGCTCCCAGGGACCCCACACTGGGCCTGGGTCTTCCTGCATTTTGTTCCCAGAGTGTGTTGGGCCCATCCTGTCTTCACATCATTGTCTCTGCTGTTCCCCTGCTCCCTGCCAGGCTAACTCCTCAGCTCTGGCTACTCAGGCCTGTACCAAGCTCCTGCTTTCCTGATGGCCTGTGGCCCCAGCAGCCTTCCAGGAGCCCTCCCAGGGAACATGAAGATCTCATCTGCCGCCCTGCACATTCACACCCCTTTGTCCACCTCAGCCCAGCAGAGCCTGACTCACTCTGCATGACAGTATCACTGGTGTACAGCTCGATCTCGCCCTGGATGCGACGGAACCGAGGGATCTTCCCATTGTATTCCTGCTTCCGGATTGTGGAGTACACCTCGTCCCCTGGGTATGGTGGGAGAGGCATGGGTAAGAGCAGATAGCTCCTAGAAGTCCCACCCCAGGGCCTGGGCCACGGGACACGGAGCTGACCACCCTCCCCCAGGCTAGGGCAGCAGCCCTCCGGGGCTCCAGTCACAGCCCTACCATCAAATAGAACCAGGGAGTTCTCATCTGGACTGAAGGGGGCATAGCCTCTCCTCTCACCAAGCGACTCCACGGTGCCGTTCACCTGGGAGAGACCAAGGGGGTCAGACAGCCACATGATCCCATGGCCACTGCCTCCCCTGGGTGCCAGCTTCCCAGCCAGGGTCCCCATCCTCCCAGGGACTCTATACAAGGTGAAGTCAGCCTCAAAGTTCCCCCACCTCCTTCCCACCATCAGGGGCAGAAGCCCCCCCAGACGAGGGTGAGCTGAAGGCACATGGGGAGGGGCCTTCTCACCAGGTTCCAGCAGCTGGGGCGCCGGGCATTGGTGCCACAGACCAGCAGCCCCTCGCCCTGCCTCTCCAGGAGCGTGATGTAGTTCTCACAGTCCTGCAGGGGGAAGGAAAAGGAGACAGGTCGGTTGGAGGCCCTGGCAGGCCTAGCACCAGGACCCTCAGACTTAGGAAAAAAGGCATCAGAAGTCTGTGCACAGGAGGCAGCCCCCAAGAAGAGCCCAGAGGGGGTGCAGCTGAGTCCAGCCCCCCAGGAACAGAGGAAGGACACAGATGCCCCAGAGAAGAAGTGTGTCTCCCTCTCAGACTGGGAACCCTGGAGCAGGGCTGCCTCTCAACTCCCAGACTAGGGCTCCCAAGGCAGGGCCAAGACTCCTTCCTTAGATTCTCAGGGACTCCCATACCTTTTCCAAGGAACTCAGCCTCCCCTCTGCACTCCCTCCCCTGACTCACCAACTTGTCCAAGCAGGACCCCTTCGTGGAGCCAATGTTCACCTAGGAGGAAGGCGGAAAGCATTAGTCCACTGTGCCAGGGCAAGCTGCCCCTGTAAGTGCTTTCCATGCATCCCTAGGACAAGCTCACTTTACAGATGAGAAACTAGGGCTCTGAGAGGGTGAGTGATTTACCCAAGATCACACAGGCTGCTCAGCCTGATGCCTGGAGCCAAAGCTTGAAGCTCAGGGCCAGCCTGAGATCTCAGAAGACAGGGGCCATGGGGTGTTAGCTCCAGGCTTTTCTCCATACCACCCCAACACCCATCCCAATCTGGACTACCTTTAGGGAGCCTCCCAAGGACTATTTACAGGATACAACGAAGGGAGGACCAGCTTAGGAAGAGATGCCAGCTCCTTCAGATTCCCCGAGGCCCCTCACCAAGGCCAGGAGGGAGATCAGAAAAGAGATGGGGGTGGGCTCAGCTGTGTCCCCAGGGCTGGCAGAGAGGTCCAGGCTTACCGTGTGTACCGAGGCGTTCTTGCCCTCAGGGAAGTCGAAGAGATAGACCTTGCCGCGTCCACCCACCCACACGGAAGAGCTGCCTGGCTCATGGAAAAGCACCGTGTGAGGCTCGGCTGAGCCAAAGTCCACCCGGTCCTGCCCTGCGCGGCCTGAGGAGGAGGCAATTGATAGAAATGTTGAGACTAGGCCCTGGGCAGGAAGATCCTGGCCCCACCTCCACCCCCAGGCACACCAGTACCTGCCTGGCAACTAGTGCTTGGGTCTGGGCTAGGACGATGCCAGGACTTAGAGCCATGGGAGGGAGAAGTGAGAGGTCGCATGGTGGGGTCCAGCAACTAGCTGTCCTCACCCCAAAGCCATGGCCCCTACCCTATAATATGTGTGACCTCAGGGTAGTGGCAGGATTTAGGGACCCCTGGGAAGAACAGACCCCACACATACACACACAGATGCACTCTACTGTTCCTAAAGGGCTGGGCTTGGGCAGGAGGGACCAGGGCTCCCTGGCTCTGCTCTGTGAGGTGCTCTGCTTCCCAGGGCATAGCAAGAGCCACCTTCACCCCCTGCAGGTAGCAGGGCCTCTGAGCACCCCACTTAGAGCTCAGGTTCCCAGGAATCACTTTGCTCAGAACCCCATCCCACCCTTCAGGAAGCCTTCTCCAACCCCTCCCAGCCTACTGCAGCCCCTTAGTGAGCCAGTCAGCTTAGATCAGAGCTGGAGAGGAATTTTAACGTCCACTCCTTCCAATTTTACATGGGAAAACAGAGGTCCAGAATGGGGCAGCTCAAGGTCACACGGTCAGTAGCAGGCCCTGAATCAGAACCCATGCTCCTGCCCCCAGCTGGACTCTGCGGCCTGACCTGCTGTGGCCTGGTTTCACAGAAATGCCAGCCTGCTGTGGGGGTAAAGATCAGCCCTCCCTCCCCAGCAACTCTGGGACAGGGAGCCCTTCACAGAGCACAGCCTGGGCCTTTAAGTAGAAGGGCTGACCAGGACAATTTTACCCAAAAAAGAAACTATCTGCAGCCACCGCCTCCGGGGAGAAGATGTCTCATCTCCGGTGACATTGCTGAGGTTGTCCTGGTTGCAGGACTAAATTATAGGGACAGGACGGCCTGTGGCTGTGCCCCCAGCAATCAGCCACAGATAGCATCTTCCTACTTCTGACCAGCCTGGGGCCTCACCCAGGAACTCGGCCTGACCACTGCTTATTCAGCTGCAGCAAACTCAGGGGCAGCCAGCCTAGCAATGACACCCAAGCAGGACACACTCCAGCCCAGACAAAAAAGAACTGCCATTTCCTCAAGTCTTCCCCAAATCCATCTTGCTGCCATTGAGCCATTCCTACCGATTCTGCATTCAACAAGGGGCAAGGAGCACTACACCCCATGTTACCCACACCTGCATTCCCTTTCCTTAAGATACACCTCTGCAAGGCCAAGTCATCCCTGGAAGTGGGATACTGTCAGTCTTCACCTCAGCTGCGGCCTGGCTCACTGTACAGAGGCCGGAACTGAGGGTCCCTAGAGGACACACTAGTCCAAGGTCATACTAGGAGGCAGGGTAGACTGGCTCGTTCAGACTGAGTATCAGTTCTCAGGAGTGTTCAGGGAGATGCCAGCACCATGAGCCATAGAGAAGTGCTGAGCTCACTGCCCTGGGGTTCACCTGGCTCTCCTCGGGCACTCCACAGACAGCCTGAGCAGCTCAGGATGTCAGGGCTCCTCACCCCGAGGCTCAATCCCCCTCATCCCCAGCTGTGCAGGGAAGGGGCTGAGAGCCCAGCTCCATGCTGGGTGGGAGGAGGAGTACTGCCCAAGGCTCAGGCAGGGCTGGCAGGTCTCAGGCCCCCAGGCCTTTCCAGCCAGAAAATCAGAGTGCTGGGGTCAGCAGGCCACAGACAGGCGAACTTCCTGACTCAGCTCCCATGGCTCCCCTTCCACCTGCAGCCTGAGCAGTAGCCACTGTCCCCAAGGCCCAGCCAGGGATCCAAACAGTCTGCAGCCCCAGCTCCCCGCCCACTCCCCCAGCCAGCTAGGTGGCCAAGAAAAGCTTCATGTCCGCATCTGGAGATGCTGGGCTAGAGCCTAAGATCTGAAGTCCCCCCACGCTCAGGCCAAAGGGAGCCGCACCCCTCAGTCCTTGCTGGCCACCTCTACCAGTCACCTCAGCCCAGGCCTCAGAGGAGGGGCCTGCACAGCCAACACAGAGCTCCAGTCATGGGGAAAGAGGCACCGGAGTGGGCCCTGAGACAGATCTCGTGTGGGGGTTGCAGTGCTGTCAAAGGGAGGTGATGCATTTCCTGCCCTGAGGAGTCTAGTCCAATGGGGGAGACAGAGTCTTGCCCTGGGGAGTCAAGCCTGATGGAAGAGGCATGGCCTAGCCCTGGAGAACAAGGTCTGAGGGGGAGGCCCGGCCCGACCCTAGAATCCAGTCAGAGGGGTGAGACAGGCACACCAAAGCAAGCCTCCACAACTCTCAAGCAAAACCATCTTGGCAAAGAACTCTGCTGCTCACAAAGTGTTTCCAAGGACACAAAGGGCAGGTGAGGGCTGCCTGCTGCTGGGTGGGGTGCAGGGGGGCTGCAGTGCCAGGGCCAGGACAGTTCTGCACTGATCTGCAAGCCTGAGCCCAGGTCCCCTCACATCCTGGGTGCAGCTGCCGGGAGGCAGGGAGGCAGGGACTGCTCCCCCCATTTTGCAGAAGGACAAAGAGGAGCCCAGGAGCATTGCCTCCCTTGACCCTCAAGCTCCCACCCCACCTCACCCCCGGCTCTGTGCCTGGTGATGTGTATGGGGGGATGGCACCAGCTCGGGCCCAGGACGAGGCCTTGGCCCATTCTCCACCCCAGCCCCAGCCCGGCTCCCGCACTGCCTGAGGCCCTCAAAGGGCCTGATTGTGCCGGGGAAGTGTCTGAGCGGCAGCAGCTCCATGAATACATGAAAGGAAGCTTTGTTCAGGTCGCAGGAGCGGGGGGCTGGGGGCTCAGGAGCAGGAGGGCTGCCTGGAAGTGAAGGCAGCACCAAGCCTTCGTGGCCAGGATCCATGGCCCCATGGCACCGACACAGAGAGGGCTGGGCCAGGGAGGGGGTGGCCTTCAAGGCCCTGCCCATGCAGGAGCTGAGCAGGCCAGGGGCTGCCCCTACAAAGGCCCAGCCACAGGAGAAAGTGCCGCATCCCTAAATCCGCCTTTTTGCTTGCTTATGAATCCAAAGGGATGGGGAAGGCAGATCAAAACTAGATGGGTCAGGAACAGGCAGGAAGAGAATTCCAGGCATGGCGAGCAGCCTGAGCAAAGGTGGGAAAGCTGACTATATGGTAGGTACAGAGACCTAATGAGAGAAGAATCAGGAAGGTGGGCTGAGGCCCTGAGTGTGATGGGGGAGGAGAGGTGCGGCAGGCCAAGGATACACCAACCCACTGTCCGTCAGTCTCCAGTGTTGCCCATTCCTCCATTCCAGCAAGGCCAGCATCAAGCTTGGCCAGGTTGGGAGAGCCTCCCCTCCTCCAGCATCCCCCCACCACCCCACTCCCCCTGCCTGACCAGTCCCCTCTGCTTCCCCTTCTGGATGTCTAAAAGGAGCACCGTCTGGCACCGTGTCTCCCCCCTCACTCCCCGGCCTGACGCATTAGTGGCTGACTAAGTGGTAGCTAAAAGCTCCCAGAATAACCAGGGGTTCAGGCAGGGGAGGGGGCTAGGGACACCCAGGGTGGGCCTGGCCCCAGAAGCAGGCTGGGCACAAAACCCCCCACCCCCATGTGATTCTGAACCAGTTCTTGCTCCTTCTGGACCGAAAAAGAGAACACTCAGGCTGCCTTCTACCTGGCCAGACTCCATGGCCCGCTCTGAGTCCCCCAGCTCCTCACATGGCAGGACCAGCAAGGCCCAGGCCCAGCTCCAGCTGGAGATGAAGATCAAGAAGATGGCTGGGTGTGAGAGGCAGTCCCCTCTAGTCACAGCCCCCAGCCAGGTTGGCCATGGGGCTCTGATACTGCTAGAACGAATAGGATCAGATTCCTCTCATGGCCCCACCCTCCCACCACTGTCCCAGCAGCCGAGTCTGCACGTCTTTAGGGTGGGTTTTCCTAATGCAGGCCTGCCTGGTGGAACATCATTCCTTTCATTCACTCTTGGTGCTGTCACCTTCTGGTCCCTGTCATCCCCATATCCTCATTGCTTTTGAAAGAGTTGCTCAAGGGGAGGGTGGAGTAGGGGCTGGAATACAGGGTTGTTGTTGTCCTCATATGAAGGGAGCAACAAGATATAGGCCCCACAGTCTGGTCTCGGCAGGGACAGCCTTCCAACCTGACCCACTGATCAGACAGGCCTGGAATGCTAACCTCAAGGAGCCCTTGAAAGTGGGCATTGAGGCAGGCTCTGAGAACAGCAGGAACACGGGAACCCGGCAGGGAATGGCTGAGTCAGGCAGCCAGAGAGGCCCAGGGCACAGAGCAGGGACCAGTCAGACCAACCTCCACATCTGGCAGGAACCTCCTCCCACAGCTGCACTCCACCCGGCATGGCCCAGCCCACTTCACACCCTTGCCTACCACATACCTGGCCGAGAGAGAAGAGGGACGGTCCATGTGGAAGCCAGGAATTAGCCTGCAGCCTTTCCAGCCTTTGGAACCCACACCCCACAGGTCAAGGTGGAAAGGAGAAGATCTAACAGTCATTGAGCTGAGGGGGCACAGAGGCCAGAGAGGCTGTGCCACTGGCCCAAGGTACACAGCAAGGGAGGTAGGGGTAATGCCTGGCCAAAGCTCAGGGTTTCTGGTACCCATCACCCAGCTCCAGCCCTCCAGGACCACATCCCTCTTGACCTGCAAAAAGCTATAGTATATCACCTTCTCTCTACTTCTCTGTATCATATCCTGCTCTCTACCTTTCCCTCCTTTGCCCACTAGGTGATGTCATCAACCTGATAACTGAAGGGAATCACCCACCCACCTACCTTCCATGGGGGGCCCTGATCTCCCAGGGGTTTTCAGCAATTAAAGCCTCAAATCCAAAGGAGTGACTAATGATGGAACTCTGCTCCATCAGAGCCGAGCGGCAGAGGAAATCTTTCCACCGGGGTGGGGGCAAAGGAGCAAATGTTTCAGTGACTTCGTCTCTCCCCATATAGCCAGGGACGAGGATGTGAGAAACTGCTCCTCATACACCAAAACCTGGTTTCCAGAGTGGCTCTGACCCATGCTAAGGAGGGGTTATGGTTGCTGTCAGGGTGCTGGTGACACTCGGCAGGGCAAGGTCCCAGACGGCTGCGGGCAGGGCCAGGGCCGTGTGCTGGGGCAGGTGGCGTACCCTCAAGGCAGTACTAGGGGGGAGCGGGGGCGTCTGCCTCTCTTTATCAGCCAGGGAAGAACAAGCTGTGTGCTGGACTGAGGGGGAGTGTGCTCCCACCCACAAGGTCAGTGATGCGTAGAAGGGGAGCATATCTCACGTGTGGCCTGAGCCCTGGCTCCAAGAAGCCTTGTGCTCCAGTTGGCTGGTTGGCTGTGACTGTGCCCAGGGGCTGGGCCTTCTTGAGTTCACTGTCCTCCCTTATGGATTGGAGGGGCTGGTACTTGCTAAGGTCTAGGTTTTATGACCCACCGTGATTCCGGGAACAAATCACAAAAGAATCAGGGTTAAGTTCATGGGTCATTTTGGGAAAGCGTGGGATTTTGAGCGCTGGAGAAGTCAGAGACGGCTTTCTGGAGGTGGAGGGAGCAGAAGAGGCCACATCTTCACCTGCCCCTACCGACTAGCCCACCAAATCCCCCAACCACCCTGCAAAGAAGGCAGGACAAGAGTCTACATCCCTGTTTTATAGACAAGAAAACAAGAGCCCTCTGAGCCAGCAAGGGCTGTGTGCTCTCTGCACTGCATCATGTGCTCCAAGGACCAGAGGCTTGGTGGGTGGAGAGACCAGCTGTGGCAAACACTTGGGGGGAGAACAAGTTATGGGGAGGCTGAGCCGAGCCGGATTTGGGGGCTCAGGGAGGGAAGGCTGGCACTGAGGCCTAACTGGAGCAAGGAGGAGGCTCCAAGCCCAGGGACGGCAGGAAGCCCAGGATGAACACCATGTCCTGTCCACCTTCCGCCCGTTCTTCAGCCCAGCAGGTTCCAAAAGCCCCAAAGTGAGGCCAAGGTCAGCTGGTGGCTCCTTCAAAGGAGAGGATGGGCAGAGTACAGGGCCTGCCCGTGGGCCCAGAGCCAGGGCAGAGGATGGCCAGACCACCCCAAGCAGAGGGAGGCAGGCAGGACGGGAAGACTGTTGAGAAACAAACGGTTCCCCAGCTCCCTTAGCCTGGGCCACTGGCAAGGGTGGGCGGAGGCCCAGAGCAAGGGCAGCCAGCCAGATCAGCCACTTAGGGAGAGCTGGCAGGGGCTGGGCTGCCAGGGCTGCATTTTTTCAGAAATCAGAGATGTTGAAGAAGAAGGAAGATGCTGATGACTGTGATGATATCCCCACCACCTAGCCACTCCATAGCATTTGCCATGTGCCAGGCATTATTCCAAGTGATTTTTAGATATAGTAACTCATTTCATCATCACTGAACTCTTATGAGGTGGGTTCTCTCATTATCCCCATTTTACAGATGAGGACAGCAAGACACAGAGAAGTTGAGTAACTTGTCCAGGATCACTCAGCTACTAAGTGGTAGAGTAGAGGTTGAAATTAGGCAGGCTGACTCTGGAATCTGTGCTTACAACACTGTGATCCACAGACAGGCCCTTAGAAGCTTCCAGGCCAGCCCCTCCCATAGAAATGAGGAAACTGAGGCTCAGAGAGGGTAGAGCCTGGTCAGAGGCCACTTGGTCAATGAAGGCCTGACCTCCATCCATGATGCCCTAAAGAAAGCATGTGTCAGCGAGGTGCGTGTGCAGGCCCAAGGTGGGAGGGTGCAGGGGAGGGATATGGGGGTGCAGCAGGGCACTGAGTGCTGATCAGCATGACTAATTGGGAAGATAAGTCTGCCTGAGATCTCTGCCCACAATGGAAAAAATGGTATGGTCCAGGACGGACCACAGCAAAGGACAGGGTATGCTCATGAATCCTTCTTCACTATCTGCCCAGCCAGGTTCCCACCCAGCCAGCACTGGCCAGAAACACTCACCTCCACCCCTGGCTCCTCAGCTCAAGAACCTACCATGGCTCCCAACTGCTCATCTCAGCAGGACCCAACTCGCCTCCCAGACAGTCCAGGCCCACCCATCTCTGCTCACCTCTGCCACGGCTCCCTGCCACTTCCACACCTTTGCTCATGCTCTCCCTTCCCCTGGGTTGCCCCGTCTCCTTCTCTTTGTGCACATGGTCTTACCTGTCCTTGAAGATCTAGCCTCAACCCCCTGAGCCCCAGGAAGTATTCCAGACCACTCCAGCCCTCACAGCTCCGTCCTTCCTGTGACCTTGTGCTACACACCATCTGGCACACACCCTCTTCTCTCAGATTACACTGTCTGGTGGGATTTCACCTGGACTGTGGGATCCTCAAGGTGAAGGCCAGGCCTCCTCTCATTCCACGGTCCCTGAGCCAAGCTGAGGCCAGGGCTGGCCAAGTGGAGGCAGCTCAGAAAGTAGAGACAGGCAGGACTGGAGTAGGCCAAACTCAAATGTCAGACAAGGAGACACCCTAGACCAGGTTCCTGGGCAGCTGACAGGGTGCCGAGCTGATCACGGTGACCTTTCTTCCTCACTAGGCTGGCCCAGAGCTTGGGGTTCAGAAGACAAACAACATGAGCGGCTCCCTGTGTCACACTCTGCCCCTACCACACGTTCCTGCCCCTTGCTCTAGCCTGGCTCTTCCCTCTCCCCCAGGAAGTCTTCCCTGGTTGCACCACCCCACTCTAACCTTTCCTGCTCTCACATTCTGTCACAGTCCTTGGCTATACCTACAGGTTCCTGATGTCCTCAAGTGCCCGCCCCCCCCCCCCCAGCCCCAGTCACAGGCAGCAGGCACCTCTCCAGGCACCTGTGTGCTCCCTGAGGGCAAACCTAGGGGTTTCTCCTCCTCTCTCCCCAAGAAGAGCTGAACACAGACCTAGGGCCCGGCATGGGGGTGGCTGCCCTCCACCACGAGGGCTGCCCCTGGGTGTGCTGGCACAGAGCCCAGCCCCTGTCTGGAAGTAGGGGGTGCAGGAGGCACAGCAGGATCAGCCTAATCCCAGGCTGCCGTGATGGTTAAACCCAGATTAGCCCAAACTGTGACACAGATCGACCTGCCCTGGAGACCCGAGGCCCAGCTGCCCCGAGGAAAAGACCAGAAGAGGTGTGTTGAGCTGGCCCAAATCTAAGATCCTGAAGGGAGGACAGTCATGAAGAGTGGGGCTCCTGGGAGCAGACAGTGCCGGGGCAAGAAGATCTTAGGCTCAGCTGAGCTGGCCAAGGAGGAAAGGGAGCTCCAAGCCTGGGAACAGAGCATGAAGACAAGCAGACAAGTCGGGGGAGCCAAAAGCTGAGGCCAGGAGTAGGCTCGGGGCAGAAGACAGAGCCCTGGTCCCAGCACTACCAGTCTCACTGGGTAACCTGGGGTCAGTCCCTGTCATCTATGGCCTCAGTTTCCCCATCTGTGGAACGTGTGATTGGCCCAGCTCATCTCTGACATTTGTTTGCTGACGTGCTCTGTCCATCAGGCTGTGTGGGCTGGAGTCATCCAAAAAAGTCCCTTGGAGGAAGTGAGATAGAACTGGGAGAAAGGAGGAGGAGGGTGAATGGGGTGCAGGGCGGCCGAGCAGGGCAAGGCCCTGAGGCAGAAAAATGTAGGGAGCTGGGGAGTGGTGAGGGGAAAAGTGTGGGAGATAAGGTGGGAGTGGGGCCTGGCTACCACGCAGGACCGGGGACGGCAGCAGCTCTGTCATCGTGTGTTCTAGGAGAATCGCTCAGCACAGCGACACGGAGGGACAGAGGGGCCTTGAGGAGGCCAGAGCACAGTCCTGGAGACACAGCAGGGCCTGGGCCCCGGTCGGGGGCAGGAAAGGGCTTAGAGGCTGACTAGCGGGGAGCCCAGTACCATGGGGCAGGGAGGAGATGGATCTCCTGGTCCCTCAGGACCTGCACTGGTTGGGAAGGGGGAAGCTCATGTTCTCTGAGGAAGGGGCCAACAAGGGGCAACAGTCCTCCATGCTCCAGGAGGGTCCCCTCCTCCCCGATCCTGAGAGAGAGGAGACTTCTGGGGCAGCCAGTCCTGGCCAAAAAAGGAAACCAAGAGAAGGGGAAGCTTTCTGGCCCCCAAGCCGCCAACCAGAGGAGAGGAAGTGTAGTCAGTCTCTTATGACACAGCCAGACGGCCCTGCAGTGGCTAAAATGACGGACATAGGGCTGGGGGTGGAGGACAGGACATCAGCTGGGGCCCCAGAGGCCAACCAAGAGTCACCCACTCCCACCACTGCCCCCTGTAGTTCACTGGACCCCTTCCCCTGGGCTGAGCCTCAGCTTCTCTCCTGCACATTAAGAGCCCTGGCCTGGCCTTCCTCAAAGAAGGGTGCCCAGCCCTCCCTGCTGCTGTCCGCCCAGGGAGTGATCCCCACCCCCACTAAGGAGGTAAAGGTTCCTGGAAGGGAAGCTGCTCAGAGAAAGGGCATCTGCCCCTCCCCTGCCAGCAGGGCCTGGCTGGTGCTGGAGGAGCTCCTGCCCCCATGGAGAGTCTCTGCTGAGGGACAGGCCTCCTCACCTGGAGAACCCCTATGGTCAGGAGTAAGGCGGAAAGCCCTATTCTCTCTGGACCCAGTCCCAGCTTCCTGTCAGGGAGCTGTGACACAGGAGGCCCTCCCTGCCTGCCATGGTCCTTCTTTCCCACTGCTGGGCTGGCTGTGGAAGGTCAGGTGGCCCAGCTCAGATGTTCCCTCCTGCAAGAAACCTTCCGGGAGCCCCCAGAACCAGGCTGACTCAACATCTCCCTCTTTGAGGCCCCCACTTGGCTCCTCTCCTCTCCCTGGTCCTAGATGAAGTTTTTGGATCTGAAATCCTGTCACACCAGGTGCTTCCTCCTGTCCCTCTCTTCCCCCAGCCCATCCTGACTCACCACTTCTTCTAGGAAGCCCTCCTTGATTGAGCAGACTGGGTTACGTACCTCCTCAACTCCCACAGCTGCCCTCTGTTACAGGCCCTGCCACATTTCATCGTAACTGCAGGCTGACCTGCCAGCTTGTCTCCCCACCTACAATGAGAAGTCTACAGACTTGTCTAGTTTCTCATCCCTGGATCCCCAAGCCCAGCGCTGGGACCAGCATAGGGCTGGCCCCAGCAAATGTCAAAAATGCTGAATTACTATGTCCATCCTTAAGGCCACAAATCAATGATCAGCTTTCTCCAGTTGATCCTCAGCCTTCGGCTCAGGAGAGAAAAAGATAGGAAAGAACACACAACTCAAGGATTTCCCCTGACTTCCCAGGTTTCAATTTCTCCTCAAGCTAATATTTGCACAGGCCACCAGAGCCTCTGCCCATCCCAGAGAGTCAGGAATCCCAGAAGGTTAGTGCTCTGATAAGCATATGCTTCTCCCTCCACCTGCTTTGGACATTTGAGGAAACTGAGGCTCAGAAAAAGGCAAGAACTTGCTCAGAGTCACACAGAAAATCAGGCCAGAGCTGAGACCAGAACCAGGCTCCCGCCTTCCCATCTCTCCCCACACCATGGTCATCGCAGGCCTGGGCCAACATCTACCCCACTCCAGACTGCTCTCAGAATCTTCACTAGCCAGGACTGAGAGGCCACAGAGCTTGACAGGAAGCTTCTGGTGACATCACTGGGCATCTCTCCCATTTCTCCCAGCTTAGGAAACACCCCCTCTCCTCCTGGGAATTGCCTTCCTTCCCTGTTCTGCACGGGGAGTTCACCTTGAAGGTGATGAGCACATCTAAGTCCCCAAGGGGGCAAGGATTTCCACTGGAAATGCTGATGCTTGGGGAGCCCCAGCTGTGACCTCATCCCCTGGAGAAGGTGACAACAACCCCTGCCCTAGGGAGAGGCCCCATAATGGCTCCCCCAGCAGCAGGCAAGTCAACAATAACATCCTGTTGTTTAACAAGACAAGGAAGAGGGCAAAGCCAGCTAGGCGGGTGGAGACTGGGCTCTTTTTCTCGCTGTGGACAGGCTGGCTCACCTCTGACATTGGGGGTCAGGACCTTCCCGGGCTTCTTCATCTCCCCCAAACAAGGATGGAACGCAAGAGGAGTGTACAGCTTACATAGGCAAGCCAACCTCCTGCCCTCACCTGCAACCCGCTCCCCTCCAGCCCCTGCTTACAGGGAGGTTAGGCCCACACATTCACATTCTTGACTGGCCCATGTGTCAGTGACAGCCCCTGGAGGACAACCTCCAGAGCCTTTCCTGCTCTGGTGAGCTCTGAGGGTCAGAGACAGGTGCGGAGCTCAAGGGCACCCAGCAGGTCAGCGCTGGCACATCCCTCTCTGTGTTCAGAGCTGCTCTGGGCCAGGACTCATCAGGCTGGAGAGGCATCGAGATTCAGACAAGTGCAGGCTGGGACCCTCCCAGAACTCCCTGATCTAATCTTTCTCTAGGGATTAGGGGTCCAAGCAGCAGAAAATAAATGACAAAGAAGAACCCTCCATACCTATTCCGGTCCCCACACCTGTCCTGCCTTAAAACTAAAACCCCCATCTATGCCTCAAACAGAAGTGGCACCAGAATCACCATTATCCTTGATCTAGTTGTTCCTGGAGGCCAGCTCCTCCTGTACTCCCCACCCACTGGTATACAAGGACCTAGGCCTATACTACAGCAAGGCTGGAGGGTCCTCCTCTCACTCTACTCCTGGGTTTGCCCTGCCCAAACCCATTCGTGTCCGACTGCCATGTGCCATCCCACAGGAAATAGAAGACAGCTGTCAGCCAGGCATACCATCACCAGCTGGTGGTCCTGGGGGACAGGCTGATGGCAGAGTCTGTCCGGTCAGTGGGGCGTTTGGCACTGGCAAAGAAGACCACAGACTGCCCTTGGACAAGATAGGTGAGGGGCTGGCGGACTCCAGTGGGCCATTACCAAGCAGAGGGCACAGCCAGTGTGGCTACAGCAGTGAACAGTGTGCAGGGGAAAGAGAGGTGGAGCTGGGTTGGGAGCTTTGAAAGTGGGTAAGAGGACTGAAAACAGCTTTAAATAGCCTCAGTGTGGGGACTAAGTGCCCATGATGGAGAGGTGCACATTAACTGCTAAGAGGTGGGTGTGCATTATGTGGGGGGAGGGATCTGGTGAAGACTAGGGGATAGGGGTAAGCAGAGCCAAATGCAAGGGGATTGGTGCAGGGGGAGATTCCAGAACACTCAGACATAGCCATTTGTCCTCTTCAGAATGCCCAAATGTTGTGCTGCCCAGGACAGCCAAGAGGACTGAGGCAAGGCAAAGATGCTGGGAAGGCAGAGGAAGCCTGGGCTGGAGCTGGTATGACTGAGGGGTGTGCAGGTGTCCACCAGGACTAGATGGCCAGAGGTCCAGCTGCCCTGTTCCACTCCCACCAGGAATATCTGCCTCTGGGTAGCAGAGCTGGCGCCCAGAGTCTCTCCTTCTTGGCCAAAAAACTGCCTAAATCCTTCTCTCCTCCCTAACCCAGAACCAGCGCTGGTCCTGTGCCAGATCAGAGACCTCTGTCTGCACTGTGAGCTCACTCGCTGCCCAGTGACCTTGGACAAGTCACATTTCCTCCACTGCAGCCGCAGTTTGGGCCACTCATTTTATGTGTGGGTTTTTTTTTTTTTTTACCCTCTCTCTGCTAAGAATACCTGCCCCAGATAATGCTCAGGCTCAGGCAATCCCTGCCAACCGCCTCAGGCATCAAAGGGCTCCAGCAGGGCCAGACCAGACCAGTCTCTTCAACCCCCACCGACAGTCCACCACCACCACAGGGCGACCACCAGGCTGCCAAATTTGGGGACAGAGCCCAGTCGGCCTAGGGGCAGGGAGGCATTTGTGTGTGATGTAGAGGAGGGGAGCTCAGTCCCTCGCAGCAGAAAGCCTCAAATCCCCACCTAGCTGGCTTTCTGTCCCATTGTACAGGAGTCTAAACTGAGGCGCCCCTGGGGGAGAGACAGGTCCCCCAGGTTAACATATCCACCGCGGCCTAAAAGCTGCACCCCTGCCCCAGCTCCACCGCCTGGGGGTCCCAGCGGCCGCCCCCCATGCAATGGGCACTGCCCCCTACGCTGGCACCCATTCCTGGTGACAAGTGCCACGTGCGGACAAGGGGGGAGCGGCCGGTCCTGGCATTGCAGAGGCAGCGCCCGGGTGCCCCAAGCCTCCGCACCGCATCGTGTCCCGGCTCGCCATAGGGTGCCTACCCCTTTACCCGGCCCGCGCTCGGGGCCGGGGCGAGGGCGGGGGCAGGCAGCGGGGTCTTTGTTTCCGCAGCCGGAGCGCAGCGGCGGCGGCAAGGGGTCCGCGCCCCACTTGCCGGCCCAGCCTGGGCCGGGCGCTACAGCAGAGCCCGCAGCTCAGGAAGAGGAGACCTGAGTGGGGGTCCCAGCAGGAGAAAGGCTCCTGCACAGAGGCCCCGGCCCTGGAGAACCGAGAGCGGCTCTGAGCCGAGACAGGGGCCCGCTCCCTCCCCCTGCGCCCCGGCGCTGCGGCTCCCGGCTGCGCGCGGACTTGGAGCGACTTAGCCGGGGCTCCGGGCCCCGCCGCTCGCTCGGCACCGCGCTGCAGCCCGCTCCCGCGTGCCAGCTCACACAGACACACTCACCCACACCCGCACGCTCCCCGCGGGGACAGCCCGAGACCCGCAGAGCCGCGCTCACGCACTCCCTCCGGTGCCGCACACTCCGCACCCGCCCCGCACGGCGTCCGATCCCGCGCGCCGCCGGCCGCGCGGCGCCACCTACCTTTCCAGACAGCCGAGATGCGGGGTCCGCTCCTCGGGTGGCCTTGGGTGGTGGCGGCCGTCCAGACCAGCAGCAGCAGCAGCCGCAGCGGGAACCCGGACCGAGCTAGCGGACCGGGGACGCGGGCGCGCGGGGCGCCGAGGGCGGCGCATCGGGGCGGAGGCGGTGTCATCCCGCGGCCCGGGAGCGACAGCGGCGAGCAGCCTAGACTGAGCCAGCGCCCGACCGCAGGCTGAGCCCAGCGCGAGGAGGCGGAGTCAAACGCCTGACCCCACCCCGCCCCTCCCCCGCCCCGACAGCCCTGCTAGCCTCCCGGCTGCGCAAAGGGGCGCGAAGTGCCTGCTGCCCCGGGAACCTTCGCCGTCCCCTCCCCGGCACCTCCGCGGGGAGAACCCGGGCGGGCGGGGACAGGACAGACTTGTGGTCTTCTGTGCAGGCCGCGTCCCCTCAGGGCCTTAGATCCGCTCTCCCCAGCGGATGGACTAGAAGTCAGGGAGGATCTCTTGGAGGGCACACACAAGTCTACTACCTGGCAACCTCGAATTGCCAGCTAAGTGGGTTGGACTCGAGGGCTGTGGTTCTCAGAAGATGGGCTGGCCTGAGTGGACACGCTCCCTCTGAGCCTACAAGCAGGAACAAGATACTTTCCCCTAAGGGGATGAGGGGGTGGGGCAGAGGGTCGACCATCTGTGGGGAGCACTCAGGACCCCATCACTGTTCTACTGTGAGAACACTGGGGATTTTCATCTTGGCCTGGCTCCCTCCCCTCCCTTCTCCCTTCTCCCCCTTCCCCACCCAGCAGTCTTCTGGGCTGCCTCCCCCCAGCCAGCTGGTGTATGCTCAGAAAATCCAAACTCATTTCCATGTGAGTGGAGGGGGATATAATTAAGAAGGCCCCTTCCCCAAGTAGAAGGAGAGGGAGCATCCTGCATACCCAGGACTCACTGTCCAGGAGGCAGGGTCAGACCAGCTTTAGGGGATCTCTGCCTACCAGGTGCACAGGGCTCAGCTAGGCAGGCAACCTGATGATCCACTGGTGACCCCCTGCAGGGTACAGACCCAGTCCCTCTGCAGTCACCTGAGCAGGCCTGGCAGCTCTGCCATCAGCTCATCCTCTCAGAGCCACATGCCTACCCTTTGTAAATGGGTCTCCTCTCCCTCAGGTCAGCGAGGGCCCAGACCCTCCACCTCTGCTTATGCCCGAGGGAACCGTGGATGGGAAATCCACTTATTCAGTGCTTACTGGATGCCTATCCCCAGGTGGGCTGCACTCAGAGGAGGCAAAGTGAGGAGGAGGTAGCAGAGGTGTGTGGGGGCCTCTAGGACCCACACAGCTAGCTGGACTTGATTCGCGCACTGCAGACACCAGCAAAGACAGGGAGCAGACTGCCCTTGCCCCAGCCCCAGCTCTGGCCCTTTGCCCTGCTCCTCCACCAGGGAAGTTTTGTTACCAGGAAGTTTTGCTTTACCATTCCATATTTTATTTCCAGCTATCCCATCCTGCTGCCCTCAGAGCCCAAGACACCCCCAAAGGTCAAAAGGTGAAATCAAGATGCTTCCAGAAATAGTGCAGAGCTAGGTTCCTGGTCCACTGAGTGGGGCCAACAGTTTCATGATGCCCAGAGATACACTGCCCCAAAGACAGGGAGGCTGTGGACAGTCAAACAGCCCCTCCCCAGGCATGCACCCAAGCCTGCAGCCCTGAAGCCAGCAGTATGGCCAGGCCTAGGGTAGCCTCCAAGACGGACACTCCGTTTTCAGCCCAAGGCCGCATCTGCTGAGCTGTATGGCCCCCAGTGTCTGTCTTCTCTGCAAAGGTAAGCAAATTAAGAAATCACCTGC
This sequence comes from Equus caballus, assembly GCF_041296265.1. Classification (NCBI taxonomy): domain Eukaryota; kingdom Metazoa; phylum Chordata; class Mammalia; order Perissodactyla; family Equidae; genus Equus; species Equus caballus. Next base: position 132,331,432 of record NC_091684.1, on the reverse strand, counting down.
CCCTGCCTTTAAGAACTGAGAATTCAGATTTAATGATAACACTACCCACGTGCACAGGAACTCAAAACACACAACCCGCTTCCACCCACCTTATCCCTTTCAGTCCTACATTCTCTCCCACACTGAGGGAGAGAACATAACCCCATATTAGAGAAGGAAACTAAGGCACAGGGGAGAGGGATTTTCCCAAGGTCAGCTGGGGAAGCCAAGAAGCTGGGCTCTCTGATCGCAATAGCAATAGCTAATGCTGAGGTTACTATGTGCTGTGCACGTATTATAGCCTTATTTTAGCTGATTTCATCTTCACAATCTTATGAGGTAGCTGCTATTTTTGGCTCCTTTTGCAAATAAGGAAACCAAGGTACAGAGAGGGAATGTGATGTGCCCAAGGTCACACAGCTAGTTAGAGAAGGGCTGAGATTGAAGCTCAGGCAGTCTCTCTGTGCCCACAGCTTTATCTTCTGTAGCATAATACTCTCAATGCAACATACCCTTTTGCCGCTGCCTCCTGTGTGTGGCTGGAATCTGGATACAAATGATCCTCAGAAACCCCAGAGAGGGCCCAGGTTACCAGGTGCTCGACAAGAAGACAGACTAGGAGCCAAGTTCAGCCTCCTGAGCAAGAGGAGAGCAGATGGACACTGGGGCAGATGCCAGGGGATTTTTTTCCCAGGCTGGGGCGGGGTGAGGGGGAAGTGCTGAAGACTGTCCCACCTCATGTCCCAGAGCAGCCTCTGCTGAGCTCCTCCATGCCCACTTCAGCACCTGCTTCACCCGCAATGGGCACCCCTGAGGCAGCCAATCTAGTGGCAAAGGGCCAGGGCCAGACAGCAGCCCCTCTTGGTTGGCTACAGGCAGCCAGGGGAGGGAGCACTGGGCCCATGACTGGGGTAGTAGCTCTATGGAGGGAGAGGGAAGCTAGACTCTAGGCATAGAGAGGAGTAGGTACTCAGTGTTTGGGCCTGGACTTCCCAAACACTGCACGGCAGCACAGGGAAATCCCACTGGAGTGGTATAGGTGGTGACAGGAGCCTGACTCTCTCATTGGAGGCCAATCCTGGCTTTTGGGCCTGAACCAGAGAAAGGAGCACAACACCCACTCAGAGCCAATGAAGAGAAATGGACCAGCAGAGGAAGGAACAGATGTGGATGCTGACAGGTCTGAGGGAGAGGCACATTCCTGCCCTCCCCTTCCCCTCGACTCCACATATGGGGGAGTGAGAGGAGGAGGCTGGGAGAAAGAAATGATGCGGGGGCTCCTATCTAGGAGAAAAATACCTTGAAGAGGTCTTCCTTGTGGGCAGCTGAGGCACAGCCAAATCCAAGGAGGCCCCTTAGGAATCAGAGAAATAGACACACACAGACCTGAGGTTCATAGCCCCGAAGCAGCAGCAGAGGCCTTGGGAGCCTTCCCAGCCTTCCAAGCAGTCTTTCAGGGCCCTACTCGGAGCATCCCTCCACTCCCCAAGGTTCCTCTGACCTGCTCCTCAGCCCTCATCCCATGGCTGCACTTGGTCTTCAAAGGAGTGACCCATCCCTAACAAGAGGCCTGAGGGTGTGTAAGGACAGGCTCCTTATAAGAAGCCCAAGCCCACAACAGCCCCTTCAAGCTAGACTCACCCCTGATATAAGGCATCAGAGCTTGGTGCCTACCTAGGCCTTCTGGCTCCTAACAACAGCAACTCTTACTGCACCCCCCCACCCACCCATTGCAGGGAGATCCTGAGAATAGTGAATCAGGCTGAGGGGGTGTGGGGCTGGGGAACACTGGGAGGGCACATGGCCTGTCTACAGGGCAGTTGCTACTCAGCTCCAGTCCATGGGGGCCATGGCAAAGTACACCCAGTGACAGACAGACTGATTTTTCAAGAGAAGCTAAAAACATATTTTTTGTTGAAACTCCCAGTTTTAAAATATTGGCAAATAATTCAAAAATAAGAAGTTTATGGTGACATAGGCCACATCTGGGAATTCTTACTTACTGTTTGCTCACTGTGCGCAGAGGCATGACATTCTCACAAGCACAGGCACGGACACAACAGCTTTAGTGTACTTGACCCAACTTTCAGAAGACCATGTCAGGGCTGAGGGCTGGACCAGGCAAGGCACACAGAGGAAAGCCGCCTCAGCTTTCACGGGCCCTGGTACCACACCTCACCATCTCCTTAGTGCTCTGCCTAGCCCTAAACATCCACCAGGACATTCCCCTCAAGTGCCTGCCCTCCCTACCTATCCATGCCTGCCTCTTCCTTCCAGGCCAGCTCAGAACCACCACCTCCTGGATGTCTGCTCAGCCCACAGTAATGGAGAACTAATTGCCACCACCCTTCTTAGTCCTGAGAGTCAACACTTCCCAGCAGCATCCCATTGCTGCATCTCTGTTCTCTGTCCTAGTCATTATAGATGCATTTTTATTTGATTGGCCCTACCCTCAACTGCTAAGGTCAGAGTCTGGCCAGCCAAATTGAGAGACAAAAAGTAACAATCCACACGGGGATATTCAGTGATGGAAGGAGACTGGCAGAGAAGAGACAGACCTTTCCTCCTTCCATCAGGGCACGCAGCTCCCCTAAAAAGATGACACATGCCTTCCAGGGCCAGCCCAGTCTCTAAGCCCCAAAACTCTGCCCACATGGCACTGGGCTTGTGGTGGGAGTGCCACCTGGTGGCTGCTCCAGAACAGTGGCATCTTAGCGGAGACTAAATGTGTACCCATATACTACACTCCCAAGCCTTTCTGGAGACAAATTCCACCCTCCCCCGCACCCTACCCCTACCCCGCAAATCCCTCTCTGAGCCTCCATTCTCAGCGCCGAGGGCCTGAGGCAGAGCAGGATCTCGTGGGAGTCATGTGGAACCCATCTAGACTGTCAGTCTCCTGACTAGATATGGTTGGGAGGCCGAAGACCAAGTCCCAGGTAGGCCACTGAGCCAAGTTAAGCAAGGCCCTGCCCCAGCCCAGGCCTCTATTTCTTTGTTTACAAAATAAGAAAGAGGAGCTCAAACATCAGCTCTTCTTCTGGTCTATCTCTTATCAAGACCAGAGATGGACAAAGCTTTCTCATTCTATCTTGTGCATTTGTTTGTTTGTGGGTTGAAATAAATATGCTTTTAAAACTCGAGTCTCTGCAGGATGGAAGGTGTCCCGGGACCCTTCCAGCTCTGATGTAATCCTTCTTTCATGGACACAGTGATCCAAGAATCCCATTTCTTGGAATTAGAAGTAACTCTCAGAGGTCATCCAGTCCAACCTGAGAGCCCCTTACCACAGCCCTCATGGCAGTCATGCAGCCTCTGCTTACATACCTCCAATGCCGATGTGCTCACCCCCAAGGCAGCCGTGCCCATCTCCTTTAGCTCTGACACAGAGCGTTCTTCCCCAGGGGAAGACCCCACCCAGTGGTCCTAAATCTGTCCTCCAAGGCCACGCAGACCAAATCTAATTACTCTTCCTGGAATAGAGCCCTTCAGGGATTTCAACACAGAGGTCATGCCCTTCTAAATCTACTCTTTTTTGAGGGTAAATAACCCCAGGTCCAACTAGTTCCCTCATGGGGCTTTGACTGGTCTCTTTAATCCTGGTTGATTCCTAGGACATCATTAGTCAGTCATTTAATAAACCTCTCCTGAGGCCTTCCTAGGGGCTAGGCAATCCAGTTTGTGTCCATCTGCTTCAAAGATCAGGTGTCAGATCAGAACACAACACCTAGAGCAGAAGCTGAGCAGCAGAGGGCTGGAAAGACCAACTTCTTCTCTCCTGATTACAACCCCTCCAAGGCACCGCCTCACTGGGCTGAGACACCAGGCTGTTAAATCCTGTTGGTTTCAGTCCAGGGTCATCCTCAGACCAATTCCCATCTATCAGTAACTGGCTTTCTGGGACGCTGGTTGAGAAAGATTTGAGTTCGAATCTGGGCCCAGGAGGGGAAGAAATGAGACCCCATCTTGCATGAAAGCAATCGGTTTTCTAGTCTCCACCACAAAACCTTAGATTGTCCCTGCTCCTGTCTCTCTTATTAAGGTTGCCTCGTTAGGATCCTGACTCCATCAGTCATCTAGAACATTCACCAGTCCAGCTCTGAGTGCCCTGCAATCTCTGATATACACATTGTCAATATCCACTTATATAAATTGAGGGAAAATGTCAAACAGGACACAACTGAGGCTCCAAGAGGTTAGGCTGTCTGTGGAAGAGACCTAAACCTCGGTCAGTCTGACTTAGAAGCCTGATTCCCCTCCAAGGCTCAGGCTGCCACTTCTAGGCAGGCTAAGTGGTAAGCAGACCCTTCAGCCCCTCTGAGTGGCTTCCAGGTCTGCCAGCCACAGACTAGGCCCCAGGTGGGTACACTGATGGAATCGTGTTGAAACAATCCCACCCAAACCCTGGAATGGCCCGTTTCCCAGCACAGTCACGTCCTGTTAACAGGAAGCACTCACCTATAAATGGGGATAATAATATCTACTTTTCAGGATTGTTACGAGGATCACTAAGATGGCACACGTGACTGCCTAGCTCAATGACTGGCACAGAGAGGGTGTTTGATAAGTGAGCACTATTGTACTGCATTGCTGTTAGCCACTTAGCCAGAGTTGGGTAGGGCAGTGCCTGGGTCTCTGCAAAAGGCATTTCAAGCACAGAGGAAGCCGAATTCTGTTGCCAGCAACTGCACAGCCTACTGGAGCCAGAGAGGGTAGGGCCCAGGGAAACCAGGGGAACAGCCAAGCTGACCTAACCCCAGCCCAGGGCCAGAGGGGTCTTGGAGAGGCAGGGTAAGCAGAGAGAGGGAGACCTAAATAAATCCCCCAACATCCTCACCAAACATTCACTGCCAAGGCCTGTGGCAGAGGCAACAAGAGGCCACCTCCGGGCAGGGCTCTGAGAGCTTGGTCTGGGGCCCAGGCCAGATGGGGCTGAGGCAAGGAGCAGAACTGGGGCCCATGTGCCCAGCAAGCTGTGCCAGCCCAGCCCATGCCAGCCCAGATAAATTTGAGTTATATCAGGAGAAAGGATCTGTTCAGAAAACTCACCCGTCTCAGCATATTTGCATATTCTATTTCGGGGTCTCTCCGTTTTTTTTTTTTCCTTAGCTTCCTAGAAAAGTTCTCGTGATCAATTCCAACTTCACCTCTGCTGAACTGCAACAGCTCACTTTCAATTCCATCTCCCCTCTAACCACCAACTATATCCCCTCCAACTACCCTCTCACCAGCAAGGTTCTCCAGAGTTCTCTGTCCTCCCTGCCTCCACTTCCCCCACCTATTCAGGCCTCAACCCCTGTAATTGGGCTCTGGTTCCACTGTAACATCTGCCTGAGGTCACCATGGCTCAAGTCAGCAAGACCAAGGTCAGCCATTCTGTTACTAGGTTTCTCTGCGGAATCTCACACCAATGACCATGCCCTCTTTGTCCAGTTCCTTTTACTCCACAGCGTAGATGACTCCTGCTCTTGCCTTCTTCCCAGAAGCAGCAGATCCCACCCGCTTCCATGTTCCACGTCCATCAGTCACCATTCCCTATAAAGTCTAACTCCTTAGTGGGTGTCCCTTTTCCTCTACCTTTCCCTGAAAAGCTGAATTCCCTTCTCAAATGACACAGTCTTCAACTCAAAACTTCCTGAACATTATCTCCAGCCTAGAAACATCTATCTACAAGACATCCCCAACTGGCTGTCCCATGGCACCTCAAGCTTAATGTGTCCAAAACTGGTCTAGCATTCTAAAGCCCAAGCCCAATCCCTTATTCTTGCTGCACCATCATGTACCCGCTCACATCCTGCCTGCCTCCTCCCTCTCCCTTGCCCCCCAGATCTAGTCTGTCTTTCACATCCCTCCCTTCTCCTAGCCCCTCTGCTGCAGCTCTAGTCAAGGCCCCAATCACGTCCATCTGGAGGTAGTGAGCCTCCAAGCTGGTCTCCCCCTCCCAATCTCACTTCCTACGAATCCGGCCTCCAGGCAGCTGTTAGATTAGCTCACACACAGTCTGGTCCCCACTGCCCTGCCTAAAGCCATCCAAGGGGTGCTCTTTGCCCTCAGGATAAAGCCCAAGCTTCTCAGCCTGATCAGACCCACCACCTCCCACTCCTCCACATTCAGAAGCCACAGGCAGCAGGGCAAAGGGTGCCAGCTTTGGAGTAAAACAAACCTGAGTTTCTAAGACCAACTTGTCTACCACCTAACCATGAGATTATGGACAGATGATATCACCTCTCAACCTCGGTGTCCTCATCTGATCAATGGAGCTAATAATAGTACACTCACCTTTCCCAAGATGTGGCATCCACACGAATTCCTGAAGTCTCTCTCCATCCACCCTCTCCTCTCCTCCCGCACTGCCACACTGCCAGGTCAGCCCACTATCAGCTCCAAGTGGATCACAGCTTCCTCACTGGTCTCCCTTCAAGCTTGTCCCACTCCCCGTCTCTTCATACACAGCAGCCAGTGACCTTTCTAAAATGCAAAACTGACTCTCTCTGACTCCCCATTGTCCTGAGGCTAAGTCCAAACTGCTTATGTGGCTTCAAACAATCTAGCCCCTGCCTACCTCAAAATCCATCCTGACATATGAGGCTACAGGAGCTGTGTTCTCCCTGCTCCCAGCCCACTCAGCCCGGAAACCTTCCTGCCCAATTCCTCCTCACCCTTCAGGTCTCAGCTTAGCTGCCACTTCCCCCAAGAAGCCCTCCCTTGCACACACACACCCACCCTAACCCAAGTGAGCTCCCCTTCCTATGAGCCCCTAGCCCACGATACCTGCCTGGCCTGCTGCTCATGAGGTTTTAGTGTAAACCTGTCTGTCTTACCAACGACATCAGGTTTTAGTGTAGACCTGTCTTACCAACGACACGGCTCTGTGAGAGCAAGGACCACATCATGTGTACCTGGCACAGACTAGAGGCTGAATGAATATCTGTCAAAAGGGTGAAGGGGACAATGGTGAGGAAGGAGTTCTTGGCCCATGGAAAGCCCCAGGCTCAGCCGGGGAACTTATCAGACTCAACATATATTATTTAAAACATGGCCACAGGAAGCAAAGCCAACTTGCCAAGGCCCTGGAGGAAAGAGCTGACAAAGAAGGGAAAGGGAAGTCGTGGGGATGGCTCAATTCTGGGAAGCAGTGTAGCTGGTATTTGGGTATCAGTTCCAGGGACAGGGCAAGGTCACCCAAATGTTCCGCAGCATAATGGGGTGGGGAAGTTAAGGAGCCCCAGCGCCTCTGAAGTCGGTCTCTGGGGGCAGGGTGCAAGTTGCCTCAGAATGGAAACCAGCTTTAGGTGGGCTGTATCATGGGGACAGGAAGGGCTGTGTCAGCCCCATTTGACCAAGGCAGGCCCATGAGGATGGAACTGGTCTTTGTTTCCACCACAAACAAGCCAGAGACATCGGGTTCAAGACAGAGCTTCCTGGTCTTTGCTCCCAACCACAAGAAGGCAGCTGGGCTCCTGGCAGACTACTGAGGCACAAAGAGGCCTGGGACCAAGAAGCCTGGTGAGTTAAGTCATTTCAGCCAATACAAACACCTCTCAGCATTAACTCTAGGATGAAGAGAGAAGTATGGAGAGACCTCATATTTTCTGGAGGAAGGAAAGAACAATGTGCTGTTCAGGCCATGTCTGGACTCATGGGTCCTCCTGCGAACCTCCCTTTAGGAGTATCACTGATGAGCTGGAGGTCATCCAGAGAGAAGAACAGGATGTGCTGGGGACCAAAACCAGGCAGACGGGTCAGAGGGGCAAGTCTCCCTAACTGAACCCTCGCCAATGGAGCAGCGGGAACAGGCTTGATCTGTGTTCCCTTTGGAGCAGAAAGGGGACTAAGAGGTCAACACTGTGGGGAACAAAGGACAGAGAAGTTTGTCCTTATAAATGGTAAACCTTTTGTCCCAGGAGGTGACAAGCAAAAGCCAAGTGACCATGATCACGGATGCTGCAGATGGAACATTCACCAAAGGCTCAGGGCAGGAGTGGACCTCTGATCTCCTTTCCACCGAAACACCATCTGAGGGGAAGGATTTTTCCCTGATGAAGTATTCAAAGCACATGAAACCCACCCGCTCAACTTGGCCATGTCTGTGACGCAGCAGGGAACGGTGTGCCAAGGAGAACGAGAGCTTAGGCAGATGGAGTAGCAGCTTGGGGGTTGGTGCCCTCTCTTCAATATGAAAGCTGAGCCCTGTTCGTGTTGGTGTTGTTGTTTGGTATTGTTATTTAACTGCTCTTGTATTTATGCCTTCAGGACAGAGAAGAGGGCCCTGCTTCCTGGCACAGCTCTGAGGCCTGGATTCTGGCATCATTACAGAATAGGCATCAAAGAATGCCTGGTGAGACTAGGCCAGGGGAAGGACAAGAAAACTTTTGGAAGCCTTTGGGAGAGGGAGCAATGTGGAGGGTAAGCTGCCCCTCCTTGCTCCCCCTGAAAGTCCACCTAGCCACTCCCCAGACTGTGGTCATCTCAGAATCACAGGTCTCTTCTGGCCAAAGCTGTAACACAGTGGTCACCCTGGAGACTGGGCAGCAGCCTCGGGCACATCCTGAGGATGCCACAGCCCACAGCACCAAAGGTCTGGGGGCTATCACTGGAAACTTCTCCCAAAAGAGAATGTGGGCATCACACAGCATCCCATGACATGGGTCTAAAATTCTCCACCCAGGGCCCAGAAGCAGGGGCCAGCCCTGCTCCCTGATGCCACGGTACCAAGACCCACACACTATGCTTGCCCCATTGCCTCCACCAGCTCAGATTAGCCAGAAAGGCCAAGCACCGGACAAAGCAGAAGGTTGACCATCACGTGTATTGGGGAGAGGAGAGCTGGGGCACCTTCAGGAGTGCTTCCCGTGGGCAGCTGCCTTAGCAGTTTGTTGGGGCTCAGGAGGAGCAGAGAATTCACGGGGCTCCTCCAGCAAAGATGAGCTCCAGGGCTGCTTGGATGTCTCCGCCAGTGGCCTGCAGGGCCCGAAGGCTCAGCTCATCGTCCTGGATGCCCATGTCACGCAGCTGCTGCAGCTGCGGCTGCCACTGGCTCTGCAGAAAGAGAGGACCAGGCAGAAGCTGTTAGTTGGAACCCTATGGAGACTCACTTAGGTCTATCCTTTCAGGAGGAGAGAGGAAGGTAGGTTCCTAGAGCAAAGCTGCTGACATGAAGTTCCACAGAACACAAGGCTTCTAGGAAGACTACAACAGAGGCCTGAGGGTAGAGAACAAATTAAAAGTTTGTTCAATAAAAAAGGGGAAATTTTAACATAAGAATCAAAAGAGAAAGCACAAGTTACTCAATGTCTAAATTTCAAAAGATTAAATTACTTGCTTTCTCTTGCAATGTATAGACACAAACACACACACACAAATGGGGAAGAGGGATAAATTTTAAAACTAGTTTTGGTTTGAGCATGATACGTAGTAAAAAGTCTTACTTACTCTTACCCACTTCTATCCCCACTATAGATATCCTATTTTATTTTCTTTGAGGAAATATAAATATATACTCCTATATTTACCCTTCTCTTTACTCCTGTTCTATATCCACCCTTTTTTTTAAACATAATTAATGTATCCTGAAGATCTCTCTAAGCCAGTACATAAAGAACTTTTTAATAACTGTCTAATATTCCAACTTGTGGATGTCCTGAAATGTACCATAACTGAGCTGTTTCCAATCTTTTGCCCTTACAAACAATGCTGCAGTGACTGATTCGGTACAAACGTCATTTTCTACATGCACATACATCTCCAGGATAAATTCTGAGAAATGTGACTGCAAGGAATTACATGGCTTTAAGGGCCATCTGGATTTCCTTTTCCATGAATAGTCTATATATATTCTTTGCTCATTTTCCTATGGAGCTGTGGTCCTACATTACTAGAACTTCCACCTACAGGGATGTTTTGTCCTTTGTCTGATGTGTGTTACAGATTTTTTTCCTAGTTTGTTGTTAGTCTTCAGACTACTTGGGGTTTTTTTGCTGGTTTGGTTTGCTATGCAGAAATTTTCAATTTTACAAACCGAAAATTTATCACTCTTTATATAATGGCTCCTGGATTTTGACTTTCAACTATGAAAGGCCTTCTCTACTATAAGAGTTTAAAGAAATTAACCCACATTTTCCTTTAGTACTTTCAAACCTTCACTAATATCTACGTCATGAAGGAGGGAAGTGCACAACTTAGGGAAAACGATGTGTTCACACGTGGGAAGGAGAAGGCTGTGGGGAAGAGATGCAAATTCAGAGATAGGCAGGCAAGGGCAAGGATGTGGAGGGCTTTTAAAAACCCACACAAACCAACTCGGATCCAGTTTACAGACCAGGTGGAGCCAGTGAAAGCTCCTGAGCTGTAAACAGGCCTCTAGCTGGGGCAGGCAAACAAACGGAAAAGACAAGCTGTCCACGGGTCCTGCTCCTGTGCCCCTCACTGTCCACCAGGGCCACATGGGGTAGCGAAAGCCACATGGGCTGGAACACTGTCTCTACCACTTAAAGGCTTTATGACCCTCGATAAGTTCCAGAAATGATGCTCACCCCCCAAGGCTTACTGTGAGGAGCAAAGGAAAGAGAGTAGAGCAGACAGCTTGTGCAGAGGCATGCAAGAAATCACTGAACCCTTGAGTCTTCCACTTAGCTGCTAGGGTGACCATTCCATGAAGCAGAGCAGATGGCGTCACTCCCTGCTTAAAACCTTCCATGGCTCCCTGGTGACTGCAGGATCAAGGCTAACCTCCTCACCCAGGCACTCAAGGCCCTCCACTCAGGCTCCTGCTCTCTGTTTCTCTGACTCCATCTCAGGATCTTCTACACCAGGACACTGCCTGCTGGCCTTGCAGTTCTGAGTATGTCACACAGACCTCCACACATTCACTCAAACATGTAGCTGCCTCTGCCTGGCCACCATTCTCCCACCTCCAACACTGACTTCCCTACCTGGCTAACCTCTAACTAATTCTTTGACAATCAGCTTAAACACTCTTTCCTCAGAAGAGTTTTGCCTGAACTCAGGCCTCAGCTCAAGCCTGGGCTGGGCTTGACGCCCTGCTGCTCCCCCACTTCAGTAACTCCCTGGTGCTCCTCCATGGCAGGGATGAGGACTGGCTCGTCTCTACCACGGGAGCTGGACCCAGGCCTGGTATACACCTGTTCAACACTCAGTCCATGCTCACAGAATGAATGACTCTTTGACTAAGACTGCCATAAGTATCTAAGCCAGATGGTCAGTGGAGTCAGGTGATGGTCACTGGGTGCAGGAATGGAAGCATCCTCTCCTGTCACTCTGCCACGCCCCAGCTGTTCTAAGAGTGAAGTGTGCCAAGTGGGAAGGTCCTCCAGAGAGCAGAAAAAAGCTCAGTACCCAAAGTAACTAAGAAGCTGCATGGACAGGAGCAGTGGGCAGACTGACCTGAAGGCTGGGCTGCCCAGAGGCCTGCAGGGCATGCTGTAGGGCTTGGCTGAAGAGATCATTGGTGATGGGCGTCCCTGACTGGACACCAGACGACATGGGTGAGGTCCCTGAGGAATGGCCCTAGACATAAATCAACGGTTAGTGCCACCCTCAGAGCCATCTCAATCTCCCAGCACACACCCACTGCTGTCACATCACCCCATCATGACCCTAGGGTGCCCAACTTCTGCCTCCCAACAGGGGCCTGCATGAGACAACCACACAGAGGTACCTAATAGCTCACTATGTGGGCAGAAAAGGTTCCATTCTCTTCTGCTCAATGGAAATGGAACTGAGCACCTGACCTAGCTTAGGACCCAGCACTGGGAGAGATGGCCTTGGAAGCTGGAGTGACCGTCACCAGGAATGCTTAAGCCAGTAATGGCTGGGCCCTGTGAGGATGAGGAAGTGTACATTATGTAGGGGGAGGTCCTTCTGAACTACCAGGAGGAGGAATCAATCAGGACTGTGCTGAACCCCAGACTCCCGAGACCTAAAGGCAAGTGAGGGGGGTATAAACTGAGAAAACCACCAGGGCTCCAAGCAGAGTTCATCTCAAACCAGACTAGCACCAGACCCAGAAAAGGTTAACCCATTCTACTGCTAGGGAGCTTCTCCCTTGGGGGCCCAGCCTCCATCTTCTGGCTCTCTCTCCATACCTGGGTGCCAGGGGTTGGCGTGTGAGAGCTGCTCTCCGGAGTGCTGGCCAGGGCCAAGGCGGTGGCCAGCTCACTCTGGGTGATGGGCCGGGGTCCAGCAGCTCCACTGTAGCCCAGGGAGGCTGGGCGGGAGCTGGGTGTGCTGCTAGAGGGCGTGGACCTGGCACTCTGGAGATAGGAGGCACCAGAATCAGGGAAGCAGCACTGTGACACTCCCAGGTGAACCCCACCCCACTCCAGGAACCGTTCTTGGGGAAGACTCCCCAAGCTGCCAGGTTCAGAGAGGAACAGTATGACAGAGACTTGGCCACCAAATGGCCTATGCCAACCTCCCAGCTTGGGTGTGCCAGGTCCCAGGGAGGGGCCCATCTTCAGCACCATCTCCCGCAAAGGGCAGGCAGCCAGGCCACTTACAGGGTGAAAGTCGTCCTCATCATCAGAGAGCCCTTCAAAGAGGAAGCCACCTGGAGGAGGGAGAACAGATTTCCGGAGGAAGAACAGAAAGGCACAGGCGTAGCTCCAGAATCTCAGTTCACATACTCTCCAAATTCATATTTTCCTCTCTCCCCTTGGAAAATTACAGGACAGATGCACTCCCTGACTCAAACCGAGAGTTCCCAAGGAACACCCTCTGCCAGTGCTATACATAGCTGCTGAGTAAAGCAAATCCCTGGGCCACTGCCCACTCTAGGAGACGGCAATTTTTGCTCTCCTGAGGCTCACCTGGCATATCCCGGTATGAGCTGGAGGGCATGCTCCGGGAAGAGGAGTCAGCCCCTGGCAGCGGAGTGCTGCCTGCCACTGAGTGCAGAACCAGGACGATGGCATTGACCAGGGCTGGGTGAGCAGGCACCAACCTGGAACAGGGGCAGAAAGAAACCCAATGGTGACTAAGCGGGAAAGAGTACTCTTGGCCCTGACAGGATTTCCGGTGCCAATCACAACGATCAAGTGCCTATGTCTGCCCTTAAATTCTTCAGTCTTGGGGCCGGCCCGGTGGCATAGTGGTTAAGTTTGTGCGCTCTACTCTGGCGGCCCAGGGTTCACCAGTTCGGATCCTGGGTGCAGACCTATGCACCGCTCATCAAGCCACGCTGTGGCAGCATCCCACATACAAGAACTAGAAGGACTCACAACTAGGATATACAGCTATGTACGGGGAATTTGGGGAAGAAAAAAAAAAGAGGAAGATTGGCAACAGATGTTAGCTCAGAGTCAATATAAAAAAAAATTGTTAAAAGAAAAATTCCCGTCTTTAGCATCTCCCTCCAGTTGGCTTTGCCCTCCTGCTCCTCTGCCCCCAGCAATAGCGGCAAGGCCTTCAGTCCTGGAATCCACTGCAGATGCTTCACCTTCTCCTCCACAAGGCATGATGGGACACGTACAGCCAGGGAAGCTCAGGGGTCAAGTCTCTGGTCTTGACTCCATCACTACTTCCCTGGGCAATCTTTGACAGGTCCCTTCTCTTCCCAGGGTCTGGTTGTTTTCTTCACTTGCAAAATCTCTACTGTCCCTTCCAGCTCTAAAATTTTATGGATCTATGCATCTGCTTCTTTCCTTAGCTTAAAATCCTTCAAAGGCTCCCTAATATCTACTGAATGAGGTCTAAACTGAACCTGGCCTGCAGAGCCACCTCCCTCAGAACCCTGCTTCATCTTGGCATTTCCACCTGCCCCTGCCCCTGGGCTTGTCATTCCCCCAGAACCTCCTGCTCTTTCTTACCTCCTGACACATTTAGAAGGTAGACTTCGGGGTAGACCAGGGATAGGCTCCAAGAGCAGAATCCAGGCTGACAATTAGGTTTCTGGCCTAACCGTATGAGGAGAGACAGATGGGTATACTTACGTATCAAGCATGTTGGGATCAGCGAAGACAGAGAAAAGGTCCTTATCCTGGAGAACCCCTGAAGGAGAATGGGGCGCACCTCAGAGACTAGAAATCTAGCCAGATCCAGGAGGGAGAAGAGGCTTTAGGCCTCAGAGCAACCAGCTCAACAGGGACACTGGACCCCAAAGCAGCCCTCATGAGTAGAGGAAACCAAGTACCACCAGCACAAGCTAGATACTCTCCATCTTGTTCCCTACCCACCACCTCCCCCTGCACTGAGGTCACATACTGAGTACTGACACGCCAGCCTCCTTTCCCCACATCTCTGGGTTCTTCCCTCATCCATCAAGGTATGCCAGAAGACTTCCTTGATTGCTATGGTTTGAGCTAATCGCTACCCTCATTTGGCATCCTCATAGTCTCATTTATGATGTTAGTTAGGCCATGATTTCTCTTTGAGACTGCCAGAGGGCTGGGTAGAGTTCTTGGAGGGCTGGGTATATGGTTGCTTACTCCCCCTCCCCTACAAGACCAGTGATTCTTTAAAAGATGGTCAAAGTCTCTTTAGGGTAATTGGCTTCTCCTGGTTTCTCCTTCTCTAACACCTATTTCCTCAAGTTCAATCCTGCGCTTACCAAGAGCAATGGGATCGCTGCTGAGGCCTGGGGTGGCCACAATGATCTGATCCAAAGATTCCTTGTTGCTGAGCATCTTAAAGACCTGCAGGAGAGATGGAGAGGGCTGAGCACTCCAACCAGCTTGATCCACTCAGCAAATACCCACACTCTGCTGAAGTATTTCCTCCCACCAAGTGCTTGCACATACATTGCCACAGTGGAACAATGGCCCCATGAAACAGAGGAACCTGTTTTTTCTCTGAGATCATGGCTTACTGGAGGGGAAACAAACAATAAAAAAGCAAGACCACAGTAAACCTTCAATCTCTGGTCCTTCCCCTCATCTACAGTTTCAATGCTTCCAAAATAAAGGCTCTCATTAGAAGCCTTTCACAAAGGTTTCTCTAGGTCCCAAAAGTCCTTTTGAATCTCCATACAATTATCGTTTCACCTTCAGATATATTGGGAAGTTCACAGCTGTATTAATTTTGCTTATCAACTCTCCTACAGAAATACATCAGTGTGCTTTCCCAATGAGGAAATCTAGGTAAGGAGCAGTGGGCAGGCAATTCAGCCAAAGTCAAAGGATGAGGCCCAGCAGAAACAGTATGTAGATCCTTTGGCTGTCACCATATTCATTCCACGAGGCCAGTGTCAGGAGAGGTTGTATCATTATCATTAGAAGGAATTAACAATGCCTAGCTGAGAGCCTCTTTGGGAGAAGACAGGGTTCTACTGAGACCCACAGACACGGCAAAAAGTCCCCGAGGAACTCTTGGTAGCCATGGCAACAGGCTTCCAGCTCCCACTCTACACCACTCGCCAGCGTTCACACCCTCTCCTGCAGGCCTGGCAAGAGTCTCGGGCAGGGGGCCCTGGCACACACTCACCGCCTCCCTGTAGGAGGAGCTGCTGTGCAGGGCAGTGTGCAGCACGCGGAACTCCCTCAGGGCAGCCACTTTGTCCACAGGTTCTGGGGACAAGACACTCAGTTACCCTACAGCCCAGGTCCTGCCCCTGCTGCAGACACAGAACATCATTTCAGCATGCGCCCAGATGTAGCTTGGTCTGCAGGTTCCCTTCCCTCATCACCCCACTAAGAATGTGAGTGCCCATTCAGAAAAACCCATTAATGCCACAGATGTGAAAACTGCACTCTCTTTTAAGCATCTTCAGGAGATAAACAAATTCAAGTTCCAGCAGGGGGGACTCTTACCACATGAAAGAGACTGCTCTGATCAATATCTCACTGCAGGAATTCTAGACTTCTTACATTTGAAAAAAGGAAGCTATAATCAACTCAGAAGACTTTTATGCAGTGATTTATAAGAAGTGCTGCAAGCCATCTGAACAATATGGAATTACACTGACACAATACGTTAAGGGAAAGAAATAGAACACAAAGGTGGATGTGCATTCTCTAGGAAAACTACACGAAACGTGTCAGTGCACATGTGGCCCGAGGCTGGAAGGGGACAAGTGGAAGAACAGCACTTAGGTAGGTGACAGGATCAGGGTAATTATTTCCTCTTTGATATTTCCTTTCACGCTTCTGTAATATTATTTTCAATTAAAAAAAAAAAGAAAAAACAAGAAGGACCAAGAAAACACACTAGGGTTCTTAAACTTTCCTCACTCATCTGACAGCAAGTGTTTTACTGGAACTCAAAGCTTCTTTTTGATCTTTGGACACTATGACTCATATATATGGGAAAGTTTAGTCATTGTCTTAATTTTACTTGGTTAGTTTACTATTTAGGAAATTATCGCTTTCATAAGTGAAGAAATTTGGATAAAAGGAGGGGGTGTAAGTAGGAAGTTCACCACGGGTCACACTTTTAAAAGTGTGGTTACCCTCGCCTAGGATGGCTACTTGTGATTGTACAGACTGTGTACTGGCCAACCCAGGAGCACCATTCCCAAAGCAAGATGAATGGGACACCTGGTCCCAACCATATTCCTACCTATAGTTCTAATTATACGGGTTGTCACTTTCGAAAAAGATTCATCTTAAGTAAATTACCTAATTTATTAATTCAATAAATATGTACTAAGTATTTACTCCACACTTGGTTTTGGGCAAGGCACAGGAATACAAGAAATAAGAGTCCCTGCCATCAAGGAACTCTGAAGACAGTAGGAGAAACAAGACTCAATCAAACACGCAAACACACAATTACAAGGTACCAGGCTGAGGACCTCAGCAGAGATGTGGATCCCAGCCAGGGTGTAGGGAACATGGAGGCCGATAGCCATCCCTGAGGGAGGGCCACACAAAGCTGCCTCCCAGAGGAGACCATCTGGGAGGATATTTAAGTTAGAGCAGATGTCTACTAGGAAAAGGTATTCCAGGCCTAAGCAAGAACACGTGCAAAGGCAGGTAAGGACAAAAGAGCGAGGTGCTTCAAAGGAACGGTAAGTCATTCTTGTGGCTGGAGCTCGAGGTACACATCGCTGCTCAAACAGCAGGCTAAGAGATCCTGAAGGGATTTGTAACCGTCCATGGAGAGCCACCAAAGGGATCCAGGTGGGCAAAGAGGAACTGACAGGTTCTTCCTCCTACCGGCGCTAATCTAGTGAGAGATCAAGAAATGTGCTTCCTTTTGGAAGAGCACTCAAAGATAAAATATCTAAAATTCCATCACAAAACAGTTTCTTTTCAGATCTAAGTTTCCTTTCACTTCCCAATAAAAAACCCACTTGTTTTAAAAATAAATCTCTAGGCAGAAGGGGGGAAGAAAAGGACTCCTAGTATCTTAAGTTGATAGCCAGCTAAGAGTTATAGTTGTCTCCATAATATCTCTGAGGTAATCTCACCCTTTGGAAGTAGGAGGCAGCCAGCCCAGTGGAAAGAACATGGGCTCTTGAGCCAAGAAAACCTGGATTCACATCCCAGCTCTTGCATTCACTCTCTAAGGAGGTAACCTTGAATAAATACGTTTCTAACTCTCTTTTTCTTCATCTATAAAATGCCAATACTGTTACCTACCCTGTGGGGCCACTATAATGAACAAATGAAACAATCTGGCTCAAAGAAGCAATGAATGTTACTTTCCTCCTGTCAATGCCCTCCAGCCAAGACCAGAGGGCCACACATGCAGGTGAACAAGTTGGGTTTGCTGCTCCTTCCAGAGAGGAGAAAGCACACCACGGAAGTGTGGGGCATCTCAGTAAGAGGGTGTTAGAAAGGACTTATTACAGGATTTGGAATTTGACTGGTGATTTGGGGGGAAGTTTAAGGAAGCAGGGCTTTGCTCTGGACTAGGTGCTGTCAGGAAGTGGGGGTGATTTTACGATTGGGTATCTTAATAATTCTTATCTAGATGGAAGAAAAACTAGAGCAAAGCAAAAGCTGTGATTGGCAAAGAAGCAACGGTCATTCATAATAGCCAGGACAGAGGGACAGTTCGTCACTTTTGTGGTCTGGACAACATCCAGGTTTTTGTCTCTGTTCAGAAATGAGAGGGATCTTATTTTGTCTTGATCCATCATGGTCTCAGAGTGAGGAGCCTTGTAGACGTTGGTGACCTGTGAAATTGTTCATGTTCCATAGACTGGCTGAGGGCCAGGCCAACTCCCGGGTGTCAGAGACTCTCTGCCTTTCTCTTTCTCACTTCCCATCAGGGTATAAAAGAAAATCTTTCTTTCCTTTATGTTTAGAATTGAAAAAAGGGAAAATTTCAAGCTGATAACCAGTCACAGCAATCATGAACATTATAAAAATATGTCAAACTGCCAGTTTAACATAGCTAACCTCTTGTAGACAGCTTAGCTTTACCCTTGAGGATGCTTTTAAAACACAGATGCAAAACTTAAACTATGAATTCCAAGCAGCACCCTTTATTAATAAATCAAAATGGCATTAGAGGCTTTGTATGTATTCTCCAAGAGCTACATTAATACTGTTTGAATATTTTCAAGCTTCAGGAAACTAAATGACCAGTATAGCAGGAGAAGCGAGCTGAGCGAGCACACCATCACCTGGGGCAGTTCGATGGAAGACCTGCTAAGAAGAGAACCAACTACAGCATTAGAGGGGTTTCAGCTTTTTTCTAAAGAGAACAGTAACAACAGTAACAAAAAGATACCAAGTTCATTGCGAAATAAACTGTTAACCTACAGGAATTTAAATAGACACACACTCCCCACCACGTTAAAACAGTGGGTAATGAACTGAAAAAGTAGAGAAACACATCCCCTTCTGTCAGTGGTGCTGGCAGCAAGAAGGTCAAAACTGCACCCTGTTTATTAATGTGGTCTAATCCAATCAGTAAGGAAGATATCATCGTCTCAGTAAATCATCCTCTGTCACCCCCAGGCCCATGCCTCAAGAATACACAGACCCTTCCCTTGTAGATATTCCATAAGCTCTTCCTGTTTGACTAATGGCTAACCCTCACTCACCTGGTTTCTGATCAGGCTCAGGCCAGGACTTGCGCAGAACATGCACTGTGGACCCAGGTTGAATGCCGTAGAAGTCAAGGGTCTGGTCATCTTTTAGCTTCCGGCCACAGTAGATCAGATCTAAAAAGAACTGTCCACTTATACTTTGCTCCTCAAAACAATTTAGATGGTTTCTGTCCCCTAAGAACCTTATCTTGATTGGCCAGATAGCTGGAGAATGCTATATGCTTTAAAAAGTGCTCTTATTTAACAAACACACATTAATAACAACTGCTAGCAAGTGCAAACCCATAAAATGTAGATTCCATGCACAGGAAAGCTCTAGAGCTTAACATCATGGACACAGCTCGATTCAAATGAAGGGGAAAATGCAACAACAAAAAAGGATGAATCCAGTGTTTTTATGACTGAAAACGTACTTTTTGCGAGTTTATACCATTTTGCCAGTTTATTCACCATTATATTTATAATCTAACTTATGTGGTATTTAAATTCCTCCTTCCTCCAGCTAGACTGCGCTTGTCTAGGAAAGGATCCTTTTTCACTGCCTTCCCCCTAATCAACCAACAAACGTTCTTCTAACCACCCCCTAGTACCCACCCCAAATGCCATATACTGGGGCGCTTTCCCTGACGAGCTCATCTTTCCCTAGCCCACTCCAAATTCTTGCTCTTTCGAAGAATTTAACAAACTCATAGTTAAGGAAATCTGTGCTAAAGTACTTCAATATAACACACAACTGAAATGACAACCAATAGTTTTATTATGTGATTTCTGTTTCTATTTACCTAACAACACTCTCTTCCCTGGAGTGTTAACATTATGAGGCAACGAATCCGAAACTCTCAATTTACCCTTGTAATTTCAGAAGTATCCTCCCCAAAAAGAGATCAGAGCAGCAGCCCATCCCCAGTCCACAGAGACTCACCAATCAGCTCAGGGTCTGGAACAGACTCCTGGAGTTTGCCAGCAATGAGCTGCTTCAGAAATGAAATACTGTAGCTCCCCAGTGAGTATTCTCCCAGCTCTGTCTCTGGCAACCGAAGAATAGACTTTGGGGCAAGTGGCTGGTCAGCCAGCTTCACCGCTAGGTGCCAATCTGAGAGAGACATCCTCTCTCTTTCGCGCTCTCTCTTTCTCCCTGTAAAGGAACAAAGCCTTAGTGGTTAAAAGGCAGACTACCACCCCACCAAGGGGTTGAATGAGTGATAATTCAGTGTGACACTGTTGGAAAGCACAGGATACAGCACCAGGAGGCCAGAACGAGAACGTGGGGGTCCTCTCTTTACTCATCCTATGATGGACAGCAAGGAACTTCCGTTCTCTAGACCTCAGTTTCTTCATCTTTAAAGTGGACATAAAAAATCATCCCATCTAATAGGAATGTTGTGAGGTTCAAATGAGATCATCCAACTCTCTCCCCTACATACACTCCTTATTTCCAGTTTCTTCATCAACTCTTGCTTGAACTACTACAACAGCTTTCTATAAGCTCCCTGCCTCTTACGTCTCCCTATCAAATATCCATGCTGCCACCCAACTCATCGTTTTAAAATACAGATCTGATCAAGTCACTCCTCTGTTTAAAAGTCCTCCAATAACTCCAAACCACCTCTATGAATAAGTCTAAACTCCACAGCCCGGCTTACAAAAACATTCACATCTGTTCTCTCTTGCCAGCTTTCTTCCCGAAGAGCCCTGTGCCACCCCACCCTCCCCAACACTTAAGTCCACCCCCACCAAGCCTCCATTCATAACAAAGCTCTCTCCCACTTTACACCTCTGCTCATCTGCTAACACCGTATGTAATGCCTCTTCCTTCCTTGGTCTCTTAGCAAACTCCTATCAAGACCAACCCAAATCCAACCTCCTCTGTCCCCTCTCCCTTTCCTCTGTTGTCCCCATATTCCCTCAGGGCAAAGTGTTACAAATATCTATTTACTTCTCAATTTCTCCCGCACCCCATTCATGGAGGCCCTTGAAAGCAAAGACTAGATATTTTTCGGACTTACTGTCCCTATGCCTGGCACACATGGGTCCCCAGAAAATGAATCAGAAACTCTGAGAGTGGAAGAATCTTGTAAGGAAAGACAAGCCCTTGTTATAATCGCTATTGCTTCCAAACAGGCTTCTTTGGAAAAGAAAAGAAAAAAGGCTGTGAAGGAAGGCTTTGAGGCTGCCCGGCAGATCTTAAGGCATCCTCAAGGTACCTTCCATCTCCAGGTTTATGACAGGGAAGGGAAGAGATCTCTTTATAGGCCGTATCTCATTTAATTCTCACAACTGTGACCTGAGGCAGACATTATCATCCACATGTTACAGACGAGGAACTGAAACTCACAAAGGTGAAGTCACTGGCCCAAGGTCAGAGATAGCCAGTCGTGAGGCAGGGACATTATCTCTTTGGTGACGACCCCACTGCTCCCATGGGACCAGGTAACTAGTCAACAGACGACGAGCCCGCGCGCCCCGGAACCCAGCGCCCTCACCCGTCCCGCGGAAGGAATCCGGCCGCAGAGCCGCCGGTGTAAACACTCACTCCGGTCCTCTCGCCGGAAACCGGAAGCTCCGCGCTGCATTCTGGGAGTTGCAGTTCCTGCTGCAGCCCCGCCCTTTATAAATAGCCGACCGGCAAGGGGCGCTAGTTGCAAAACTTCCGGTTCCGGGAAGGGCGTGGCTTCTGGGCCGTTTGAAATTTCCGGCGCGAGCGTCCTGTTGTTGTTCTAAGGCGCAAGTCGCGAGAGGGATGCCTGTTGTGGGGTTTACAGCCCCGTGATTCCCACGCCGTCCTGGGAAGCATACGGAGACTAGCGGGTTGCTACAGCGCAGCAGGAGGGAGCGCGCTGCCAGGCCCTGGGCCGGTTCGCGGACACTGATCCCCTCCCGCTCCGACCCTTCCCTCCGCGAGGGCTCTTAGCCGAGCGGCTTCTCCAGACACGCCCCAGCGGTTCCTCGCAGCCTCACTATGAAAACGGCTTGCCCTCCGGTGAAGTCAGCCTATTTTGTGCTCCTCTCCTCCTCTTGCTTCTCGCGGCGAACCTTCCTGTGGGGGCATTCTGGGATCTGAACGATGACTGGTCTAAAAGTTGATTCAAGAGGGGAGTTAACTACGTCGGGTTCCCGGCACGCCACAACATGCAGTGGTGGGGTTTATATAACAGCCATTCATCCAGTCAGTTTGGCAAGGGGAATTTCCACTGAACTCTCTTAGAGAAACTGCATATTTTAGTTGCACAATTAGAATTGGATTGTGCTTGCGCAGAAGTTAGGATTAGCTAAAATAGAAAGAGGGGCTACTTCTGATTGGACTCTACTCAAGGAATTAATTGAAGGACTAAGGTGAATATAAAAAAATGAGGTTGATCACAGCCAGTGTGCACAAACATAAAAGCATCACTCTGGAACTTCCCAATGTAGGCCTGGGACTAGGGCAGCGACTGAGCAGAACAACTCGACTGAAGCAGACCAACTGCAGGGTCTGGGAGGGCCTAACAGTGGAGGTTAATCACCCCTCTGCTGCTCCGATAAGATAATGTGAGAGATTTTCACAGTCTCTCACTCTGCCTTTCAGGCTGAAGCCCAGGTCCCTCATGGCTGTCCCCAAAGTCCCCCTTCCCCCAGCTACCCCTTCTCTAGATGTAACCTCTCTTTCAGAAATCCTTCCTACCTATCCAGTCTTCTTTAGGCTCCTTCCTCTCCTATCTACTAAAGCTTGCACTTGAACCACATAATTTAGTGTTTTATTAAATTTTGTTCAGTGCTGTGCCTTAACCGCCTGCAGGAGAAGACAAGGACCCTGTCTTCATTTTGTTTTCCTCAAAGTGGAGCTGAATACACTAGATACTCATGAATTTCTTGTTTCAGTTGATTTCATTATAATCTCCCCAGGGAAATGGACAATGACTGTCTGGCACTCCACTTTATCTTCAGCAGGGCCTGACATGTAGTATTTGAGCAATAAATACTTGTTGAATGAATAATTCAGGCCAAAGCTTCTTCCAAATGTGGCTGTCTTGCTGTAGCTTGTTGATCCCAGGAAAGAAAGTAAGCCTCTCTGAGTTCTGATTCATTGCACTGTTCAAAAACATTGTAATAATAAATTATTAAATCAGCAGATGAATGAAGGCATAACCCAGGGCCAAACAGGTTCTTTGGGAACCAATTTACCAAGTAGGTGCTGTACACAGAAGCAAGGGTCAGATTCTAGATAAAATTAGAAGAACCTGGACACAAGACAAAGATGCATGACCAGACGTGGTAAAAAGGAAAGTGTTGGGGCCCAGTCCCTTGGCCAGTCCATATTTGGAGACATTGATACCCTCATTAGTTCTCTCTGAGAAAGTGGTGGACAGTTACTCATTAAACCTTCAAGAGATTGTTTGGCCCAATCATTTAACTATTGTAAAACAAATTAAAAGAATGCACATTTGCATTCTTAACTTTTTTCCGTTTATAAAATTAACATGGGGATTTCTGGGTCTGGCAAGGTAGCAAATAAAAATCGTCTGTAGGGGCCGGCCTGGTGGCACAGCAGTTAAGTGTGCACAGCGGCCCGGGGTTCACTGGTTCACATCCCAGGTGTAGACATGGCACCACTTGGCACGCCATGCTGTGGCAGGTGTCCCACATACAAAGTAGAGGAAAATGGGCATTGATGTTAGCTCAGGGCCAGTCTTCCTCAGCAAAAGGAGGATTGGCAGCAGATGTTAGCTCAGGGCTAATCTTCCTCAAAAAAAAAAAGAAAAGAAAAAATCATCTGTAAATACTCCTGCTACAAATAAATGTATAAAATAATACACTTATTATTATATCACATAGCTGTGGTCACAAGAGAAATGGGAAATCCTCAGATGGCAGAAATGAAAGGGGAATTGGAAACAAGGCAATGAGCTTGAGAGCTGATAGGTACCTCTCCGGAGAGATTAGCGGTCCTAGAAACCTTGCTTGGAGATTTTTGTGTGAATACTAAAGTACTGGGCCCCTCCAAGATCGAAACTGACACGACTGCACAAAGTTGAAACCCTTAAAAGATTTGCACCCTAAGCGAAAGGGCAGACTACAAAAACAAACAAACAAAAAACCGTGTATCAGCACTAAGAGAGGGCAAGACAAGTTCTGTCTCTGCTTCTCTCTGAGGACAGGGCAACTGATATGTGAAAGAATAATCCTCCCTGAGAATTTAAAACACTAGTCCTGTCCTTTGTGCAAGTTTGTGGTCAAACTTTTCCAGAAACATCCAAAATTGCTCCTGGGGTCTGCAGTTTGACATACAGTAACAGTACTATATAATGTCCAATGAATGGATACACAATGAATGGATACACAAACTGAGGCACTCTATTGAGAGATTAAAGATTCAATGGCAGAAAAAATATGTAGTTGGGTGGGTTTTGTGTGAGTGAACTTGACTAGACTGAGGTGTGCTATTTAATAAGAAGAAAAAAGGCAAATAACCTGTCATTTGAGTGTCTACAAATTTCAACTTTTAATCCAGTTTATTCTTTTACAGAAAGCAACAAAACCTAGATCTATATGAATAAAAAGTACAAAGACTTAAGACATGAAATTAAAATAAAGTTAGGATGTTCAAAGTGTTATCTTGATTAAGTATTACCTCTAGTTTTATAAGTCAACTTTATTTAGAAATAATTTACATTCAACAAAATGTACACTTTCTTTTTTTTTGCTTGGTCCTGGGGCTCTTGGTAAAGCAAATATAAGTCCTCTTTGGAGCAACACTATCAGAACCCATGCCATCCAACAGGAAAGGAGAAGGCTAAGCTGCAGACTTTACACAAAGAATTAGCAAATATTCATGGAAATAAGCCATTGTAAGAGCAAAGAACAAGCAAGAGTCACAACACCAAAAATGTCAGATATTACAAAGTCAATAAAAAATAAAATAAGCATGATAAAATTTGTTAAAAATACTAAAGAAGATATCAAGCCTTTGAGAAAGAACAAGACATGATGAAAAAAGAACAGGCATATATAAGAAGAACCAAAAAGAATTTTTAGAAATAAGTATTGTCACGGAAATGAAGAATTCAACAGATGCACTTTCTTCTCAAAAATGTATATTGTGTTGGGGCCACCCCCATGGCCAAGTGGTCAAGTTCGCACACTCCACTTTGGCGGCCCAGGGTTTTGCTGGTTCAGATCCTGGGCGCGGACCTAGCACCACTCATCAGGCCACGCTGAGGCAGGTCCCACATAGCACAACCAGAAGGACCCACAACTAGAATATACAACTATGTACAGGAGAGCTTTGGGGAGGACGAGGAGGGGGAGGAGGGGGAAGAGGAGAAGAAGAAGAAGAAAGATTGGCAACAGATGTTAGCTCAGGTGCCAAAAAAAAAAATGTGTATTGTGAATATCTTCTCCCAGTTGGTTGCTTGCTTTTTAACTCTTTTAATAGTATTTTTTAAGAATTTCTTAAAAGTCCAATTTATGAAATTTTATTTTGATGAAAAGTGCTTTTTGCATCCTATTTAAGAAATCTTTACCTGCCCTAATTATGAAGATATTTTCCTATGTTTTCTTCTGTAAATTTTATCTTTCACATTTAAGTCTATGATTAATTTCAAATTAATTTTTATGTATAAAGTGAGATAGGAATCAAGGTTCTTATTTTCATATGGGTATCAATTGATCCAGCACTGTTTTGGCTTTTAATCCTGTCCCTGCTGAATTTCAGTGGTAGCTTTGTCATAAATAAGGTGACTATTATGTATGGGTCAATTTCTGACTCTATTCTGTCCGGTTGATGTATTTTTGTATCCTTGTGCCAATAACCATACAACTTGATGTCTGTAGTTTTAGTGTAGTTCTTGATGCTGGTAGAATAAGCCCTCCAACTTTGTTTTACTTTAGGATGGATCTATCACCAATAGATGACAATTGTTAGCTTTTTTTATGCTTCTAAAAATATAATTATATTGAATTAAATAAATACAAGTATTCAACAAAATTTAGATTATCCTGCACATGTATTTAGTAATCTACATATTTCACTGAACTTGTTATTTCCCCATGTGCTCAATTTGTCTTCAAGAACATGATATTTTTACTTTTTATTTTAAAATAATTTCAAGTTTACAGTAAAGATGCAAAAATAGTACAAAATAACTCCCTCATAACCTTCACTCAAAGCACCCAACTGTTAACATTTTACAACATTTACCTTATCATTCTTTCTTACTCTCTCTGTATACATATTATTCTTCTCCTACCCCCATTTCTGAGCCTTTTGAAAGCAAGTGGCACATATGATGCCCCACTACCCTTAAATATTTCAGTGGGTATTTCCTGAAAACAAGGACACAGTCTCCTACATAGCCACAGTACAAGCCATAAGAATCAAGAAATTAATATTAATACAGTCCAACCATCT
This sequence comes from Equus caballus, assembly GCF_041296265.1. Lineage (NCBI taxonomy): Eukaryota > Metazoa > Chordata > Mammalia > Perissodactyla > Equidae > Equus > Equus caballus. The sequence goes on along the minus strand of NC_091684.1, from coordinate 132,305,108 downwards.
AATCCATAGTCAGAATTCAAATTTCATCAACTGTCCCAGGTAGGTGGAGGCTGATCACCTCACGGCTGTTTTCATCGGTTATGTGGGAGACTTTCACAAAGTCTGTCATATCAGTCATTAATCCCAGCAGGCTTGGTTCCTTTTAATGGAGAATGGCATTTAGAATCCAAGTCTGGATGCCAGATGTGCTTATTGCCACTGGGATGTCATCATTTCGAGTTCTCAGTGGATAGATCTAGGAAATATGTGAATATTTACCCACACAAACTCATTCATCTCTATTTCTATTTCATATATATGTTTTAACACCAATACTTCAAATTCCAATCCAATATCATGTATTTTTTTCTAGACTTCCCCTCTATAATTTTACCTCTCTTCTTCAAAATGCCTCCCGTTTTCCACAGTATATTTACTTGCATTTGCTCATGTTGAAATCCATGGTTCTATCATAGTGGAGCCTCTTCAACTTGAGGTCTTAGTCCTTTCGACATATGACCCTAGAAGTTTTTGATAGTTTCCTTGCTATCTGCCATAACAAGAGTTCCAGGTTCATCTTGTACATTTCCTGGCCCAGACACGAGAATGAGCCATTTCTTCAAGAAACTCAGATGGTTTTTAGTGAGAAATTGTATTTCAAGACCTCAGTCTGGGCCCTGGGGATGCTTGTTGCTACTGGATTGGTCATTATTTCTAAGCTGCTTTAATGGAGCCGGGGAGAGATGGAGAGCTAGATTTATAGTCAGAGAGAGAGAATTTATACTGCTACTTCAAATTCAAGACTACTTTTTTTTCGCATATATTCTTTTCATTCTACTCCCTCTGCTCCTTTCCGTTTTAACAGATGTATTACATATTATCAGAATCTATACTCATTAAATACTTTACCTTCTTCCTTTTAACTCTTTTCATTCTCCAAAGAATTCTATGTTTAATGTTCACCACTAGTTTTTTAAAATTGGAACACCTTCACGACTAGATTTCTGAGGAAGGGCCACAATATTCCCTGAACCTTTTCATATTAATAGCAGTTTGTCTGTGGCCTTTACTCTTGAAAATCAGTTTTCTGAATGTAAAATCCTTGGCTCGGATTTTTTCCCTTGAGATATTTCATTTTCTTTTGATGATGAAAACCTAATTTTCTTTCCCTTATAATTTACTTGCTCTTGTCACCTAGTTACCCAATGAATTTTTTCCCTTTTTCTATAAGTTTCAGTAATTTTACCAGACTATATCTTAGTGTTGTTTGTTCTAGGTCGATAGTCTCAGACATGTGGTATGCTGTTTCAAAATGAGGTTTCAAATACTCTTTATTTCAGGAAAGCTTTCTTGAATTAGAAGTTTCAGAATAGTTCTGCTCTCTTGCTTTAGTTTGCTTCTTAAGAGTACTCTTGCTATCCATATGTTGGATCTTCATTATCTCTCTTCAATGTTTATCATTTTTTCTCAAGTCTTTTATCTCTTTCTTCATTTCTTTTTATTTTTAAGATGTTCCTCCTTTTCAAACACTTTATATTTCTCTTATAGCATAATCTGTTGCATTTATTCTTTCTTGCATTCCTTTTGGTTTAGACTACCTATTGTATTGATTTTTTTTTCCTTTTATTTGTAATTTTGTTTCCTGAGATCTGTCACCTCATTTCTGAGTTTTCCTAGTTCTAATTGATGTTCTGCTTTCATGTCTTATGCCATTTTCTTAAGCTCTTTCAGTTAATTTTGCAATAGATGATTATAGTTTTTATCTGTTTCTTGCTCATGTCTTATTGGTATGCTTTTATTGTCCATTGGAATGTAATTCTGCTCCTTCTCTAGACAATTGCACTGGCAGAATCTGACATAATTATTTTGATCTCTGGAGTTTACTGAAAGCTTCAAGTTCAAGGGGAAGGCTTGGAGGGTAAATTGCAGTTAATATCAGTGAATTTCAGCTCCTAGCACAGTAGCAGCTATCCATCCCCAACCAGCCCCTTAGCAGGCAGTTGTGCATGTATTTCAGGAACAGCTTGCAGACAGCTTGCAGGAGCCAGGGTGGGCAAAAAGGACCCTGTCCTCCAAATATTGGGGATCTGTGCTCTGATCACTGATTGTTGCTTCTGATCAGACAGGTGCAGACAAAGAGGAGGATAGCCATTGTTGTGGCACCACCCCCATTGTTGCAGGTCCCTCCACCTCTGACAGAAGGGGCTTTCAGAGGATTTAGAAAGCCAGCACCCTTTCCCTCTCTCTTTCATTTTTCTCTTTTTCCCCATTTGGAAGCCAAACATTAAAGACTGGGACATTCAAAAACAACTGCATACATAGGGAAAATTAGAAAGTGACCATGCATGCTCAGGGAAAGGTACAGGCTCAGAAAAGACCTGAGAAGACCTTAAGTTTATACCTCATGTTAAGCCTTAGCAAAGAGACAGTCTACAAGAAGAAAAAAGTAAACAAAAATTTAAAAATAACAAAAAACAGAAAGTGCTAGGGAAGGGGGAGAATCTGATTTGAAGAGATACAACATTATTAGATTCAAATGTCCCATTTTCAACAAAAAATCCTGAGGCATACAAAGAAACAGGAAAGTATGGCCCATCCAAAGGAAAAAATAAATCAACATAAACTACCCCTGAAAAAGACCTGATAGCAGACCTACCAGACAAAGATACTAAAGCAACTGTCTTAAAGATGCTCAAAAAACTAAAGGAATATGTAGAGAAAGTCAAAAAAATGATGTATGACCAAAATAGAAATATCAATAAAGAGATAGAAAACCTAAAAAGAAACCAAAGAGAAATTCTGGACCTCAAAAGTACAATAACTAAAGTGAAAAATTCACTAAAGAGGGGCCAGCCCCATGGCCGAGTGGTTAAAGTTCTGTATGCTCTGCTTTGGCAGCCCAGGTTTGTGGGTTCAGATCCTGGGTGTGGACCTACTCCACTCATCAGTGATGCTGTGGAGGCATCCCACATGCAAAATAGAGGAAGAATGGCACAGATGTCAGCTCAGAGGTAATCTTCCTCAAGCCAAAAAAACAAAAGGAAGGTTGGCAATAAATGTTAGCTTGGGGCAAATCTTCCTCACCAAATAAATAAATTAATTCATGAGAGACATTCAAAGGCAGATTTGAGAGGGCAAAAGAAAGAATCAACAAACTTGAAGATAGGACATTGGAAATCATTGAGTCTCGGGAACAGAAAGAAAAAAGATTAAAGAAAAGTGAACAGAGCCTAAGGGACCTGTGGGAAACTATCAGCAGGACCCACATACACATTTTGGGAGGCCCAGAGGAGAAGAGAAAGAGAAAGGGACAGAGAGAATATTTGAAGCAATAATAGCTAAAAACTTACCAAATTTGATCAAATACATGAATGTTAACATCCAAGAAGCACAACAAACTCCAAGTAAGATAATCTCAAAGAGACCCACACCAAGGAGCATTATAATCAAACTTTCAAAAGACAAAGACAAAAGAAGGAATTTTCAAAACAATAGGAGAGAAGTGATTCATCACATACAAGTGATCTTCAATAAGACTGTCAGATTTCTCATCAGAAACATGGGAGGCCAGAAGGCAATGGGCTGATATATTTAAAGTGCTAAAAGAAAAAACTGTCTACCAAGAATCCTATATCTGGTAAAACTGTCCATTAAAAATGAGGGAGAAATTAAGAGATTCCCAGATTTAAAAAGGTAAAAAAAAGCTGAGGGGGTTTGTTACCACTAGACTCGCCCTTCAAGAAATGCTCAAGGGAGTCCTTCAGGGTGGAATGAAGGGACACTAAACACTAACACAAGGCCATTTAAAGAAATAAAGATCTCAGTAAAGGTAAATACATGTGCAATTTTAACAGCTGGTATTATAGTAACAATGGTTTGTAACTCCACTTTTTGTTTCCTACATCATTTAAGAGACTAATACGCTTTTTAAAAAATTATTAGGCTAAAAGGTAGTATTATTGTAAGTTTGATTTATAACTCTACATGTTGTTTTCTACATAACTTAAGAGACTAATTCATTTGAAAGAATTATTACTTTATGTTTTGGGACACATAATGTATAAAGACGTAATTTTGTGACATCAACAACTGAAAGGGGTGGGGAAATACCTATAAAGGAGCAGAGTTTTTGTATGTTAAGTAAGTCAAGCTGCTATAAATACAAATGAGAGTTTGTATTAAGAGTTTGAATTAAGAGATTCCCAGATTTAAAAAGGTAAAAAAAAGCTGAGGGGGTTTGTTCCACTAGACTCGCCCTTCAAGAAATGCTCAAGGGAGTCCTATACAGCTATAGGATGTTAAATGTAATCCCTGTGGTAACCACAAAGAAAATAGCTACAGACTATAAAAGAAGGAAATGAGAAATAGTTGAAATGTTTTACTACAAAAAATCAACTAAACACATAAGAAAACAGTAAAGCAGTAAATGAAGGACCAAAAAAAGCTATAGGACATATATAAAACAAATAGCACAATGACAGAAGTAGGTCCCTCCTTATCAGTCATTACCATAAATGTAAATGGGTTAAACTCTCCAATCAAAAGACGGAGATTCTTAGAATGGATAAAAACACATGATCCAGAGTGATGTCAGCATCATGGCAGAGTGAATTTTTCCCTTTGTCTCTCCCCTCTAAGTTACAACTAAACAGACATTCATTAACTAACAGAAGATTCCCTACACAACCCAACAGGATGCCTGAGAGATCCATGCAGCTGTGTGTCTAAAGGTGGGTGGACTGGATCCCCTGGAAGCAGTGGAACTAGGTGAGCAGACCCCTCGCCCTCCTCAGAGACAGTGATCTAGGTCATGGATCCTTACACAGCTGCCAGCACAACTGTGAGTGGACGCGTGGGCAGCCCAGCCCACATGCAAATGCTTTTAGAGTGGTAGCCAGGCCCACAGGAGCACCTACCTACTGAGGCAGTCCACCCACATGAACACTCCCCACCAGCTCAGCCCATGCAAAGGTGCCCCACCCACCAAGAGCAGCGGCTCAGCTGTCCTGCCTGAAAGCACAGCGGCCCCACCCATGGGAGCACAACCTGCCTGCTAAGCACAATGCCTGGCCACAACCAGCCTGCCAAGCTCAGAGTCCTTGTCCACATGAGCACAACACACTGAGCTGCGATGGCCAGGCCACATGAACACAGAGTGGCTCAACTGGCACAACTACCAGCAGACAGGGCAGGATCAGAAAACACAGCTCCTGCCCACTCCCAGTGGTGGCAGGTGGAATCTGCAATCTGATACTACAATTCATCAAACACTGTGAAGAACTACAGTAACACTGCAGAGCAGAAGGAAAATGACGAGTCTCCAGAAACCAATCCTGAAGTCACAGAACATTACAATCTAAATGACACATATTCAGAATAGTTGTTATAAAGAAACTCAATGAGTTACAAGGAAACACAGAAAGACAGTTCAATGAACTCAGGAACAAAATTAATGAACAGAAGAAATACTTCACCAAAGAGATTGAAGCCCTTAAAAAGAACTATGCAGAAATTCTGGATATGAAGAACACAATTAATGAGGTAAAAAATAATGTAGAAACCATAAAAAATACAGTAGACCTTATGGAGGACAGAATTTGTGAATTAGAAGATAGAAATACAGAAATGCTTCAGGTGGAATAGGAGAGAGAACTAAGGTTTTTTTTAAATGAACAAATCTTTGACAAATATCCAACTCAACTAGGAAAAGTAACATAAGGATTATAGATATTCCACAGTGAAAAGGGAGGGATAAAGGAGCAGAGAGGTTGATCAAAGAAATAATAGCTGAGAACTTTTCAAACCTGGGGAAGGAACTGGATTTACAAGTACATGGAGCCAATAGAACTCCTAATTACATCAATGCAAAAAGACCTTCTCCAAGGCATATATTAAAACTGGCAAAAGTAAATGACAAAGCAAAAATGTTAAGGGCATCAAGGCAGAAGAAAATAACCTAGAAATGAACCCCTATCAGGCTTCCAGTGGATTTGTCAGCAGAAAACTTACAGGCTAGGAGAGAATGGAATGATATATTCAAAACACTAAAAGACAAAAGCTTTCATCCAAGAACACCCTATCCAGCAAAATTATCCTTCAGATGTAATGGAAAAATAAATGCTTTCCCAAATAAACAAAAAGTGAGGGAGTTCATCACTACTAGAACTGCCTTACAAGAAATGGTAAAGGGAGCCCTCATACCTAAAACAAAAGGGCAAAGATTTACAAAGCTTTGAGCAAGAAGAAAAACAGACAAAATCAGAAAACTGCAGTTCTATATCAGAATATGCTAGCAGACAACTATAACATGAAATATAAAGAGAAAGCATCAAAAATAACTATAAACACTTCAATTTAGCCACAAACTCACAACACAAAAATGAATGATTTGTGACAAGAATAACTCAGAAGGGGAAGAGTAAAGGGACGGAATCTGCTTAGGCTAATAGAGATAAGAGGCTAACAGAAAAGGGACAATCTTATCTGAGATCTTTTATGTGAACCTCATGGTAACTACTAAAAAAACCAGAGCAGAGCCACAAATCATAAAGAGAAAATTGAGAAAACCACCAAACTGAAATGGCACTCAGAAATATAAGGGAAAAGAAACAATGGAAGTATAGAACAACTGGAAAACAAGAGTTAAAATGGCAGCATTAAGTACTCATATATCAATAATCACTCTAACTGTAAATGGACTGAATTCCCCAATCAGAAGACACACTGTGGGGTCCAGCCATGGCACACTGGTTAAGTTTGGCACACTCTGCTTTGGTGGCCCAGTTTCGCAGGTTCAGATCCCAGGTGCAGACCTACACTACTCATCAGCCATGCTGTGGTGGCCACCCACATAAAAAGTAAAGGAAGACTGGCACAGACATTAGCTCAGGGCTACTCTTCCTCAAGCAAAAAAAAAAAAAAAAAAAGACATAAAGTGGCTGGATGGATTGAACAACAAGACTCAACCATATGCCGCCTCCAGGAAACACATCTCAACTCTAAGATAAACATAGGCTCAGAGTGAAGAGATGGATGATGATACTCCAAGCAAATGGCAAGGAAAAGAAAGCAGGTGTTGCCATACTTATATCAGACAAAGCAGATTTCAAGATAAAAAAGACAATGAGAGACAAAATCAGCAGTATAAAATGATAAAAGGGACATATTACCAAGAGAACATAACACTTATGAATATATATGCACCTAACACAGGAGCACCAAAGTGTATAAAGCAACTATTAACAGACCTAAAGGGAGAAATTGACAGCAACACAGTAATAGCAGAGGATCGCAACACCCCACTTACATCAATGGATAGATCATCCAGACAGAAAGTCTACAAGGAAACAGTGGCCTTAAATGAAACACTACCCCAGATAGACTTAATATATATACAACATTTCATCCAAAAATGGCACAATACATTTTCTTCTCAAGTGCACATGGAACATTCTCAAAGATAGGCCATATGTTGGGAGACAAGGCAAGCCTCAATAAATTTAAGAAGATTAAAATCATATCAAGCATCTTTCTGACCACAATGCTATGAAACTAGAAATAAACTACAAGAAAAAACGCCGGAAAAGTAACAAATATGTGGAGACTAACCAACATGCTACTGTACAACCATTGGATCAATGAAGAAATCAAAGGAGAAATAAAAAAAATACCTGAAGACAAATGAAAATGGAAACACTACATACGAAGTCTTATGGGATGCAGCAAATGTGGTACTAAGAGGGAAATTCATAGCAATACAGGCCCTCCTCAACAAACAAGAGAAATCTCAAATAAGTAATCTTAAACCACACCTAACAGAACTAGAAAAAGAACAAAGTCCAAAGTCAGCAGAAGGAGGGAAATAATAAAAATTAGAGAAAGACAAATGAAATAGAGACTAAAAATACAATAGAAAGGATCAATGAAACTAAGAGCTGGTTCTTTGAGAAGATAAAATTGACAAACCCTTAGCCAGACTCACCAACAAAAAAGAGAGAAGTCTCAAATAAATAAAACTGGAAATGAAAGAGGAGAAAATACAATGGATACCACAGAAATACAAAGGATTATAAGAGAATACTATGAAAAACTATATGCCAACAAATTGATAACCTAGAAGAAATGAAGAAATTCTTAGACTCATACAACCTCCCAAAACTCAATCAAGAAGAGACAGAAAATCTGAATAGACCAATCACAAGTAAAAAGATCAAGACAGTCATCAAAAACCTCCCAAAAAACAGATGTCCAGGACCAGATGGCTTCTCTGGAGAATTCTACCAAAGATTCGAAGATTTAATACCTATCCTTCTCAAATTATTCCAAAAAATTGAAGAAGATGGGATGCTTCCTAATTCATTCTACAAGGCAAACACTACCCTGATACCAAAACCAGACAAGGACAACACAAAAAACGAAAATTACAGGCCAATATCGCTGATGAACATGGATGCAAAAATCTTCAACACAATATTAGCAAATCAAATACAGCAATATATTGAAAGGATCATACATTATGATCAAAATAGGATTTATTACAGGGACGCAGGGCTGGTTCAACATCTGAAAATCAATCAACGTGATATACCACATTAACAAAATGAGAAATAAAAATCACATGAACATCTCAATAGATATAGAGAAAGCATTTGACAACATCCAACATCCATTTATGATAAAAACTCTCCATAAAATGGGTATGGGGCCAGCCCTGGTGGCCTAACGATTAAGTTCAGTGCACTCTGCTTCGGCAGTCCAGGTTCGGTTCCCAGGCGTGGATATACACCACTCATTTATTGGTGGCCTTGTTGTGACAGTGGCTCACACACAAAATAGAGGAAGATTGGCAACAGACATTAGTGCAGGGTAAACCTTCCTCAGGAAAAAAAATGGGTATAAAAAGAAGGTCTCTCAACATAATGAAGGCCGTATATGACAAACTTACAGCAACATCATACTCAACAGTGAAAAACTGAAAGCCATCCCTCTGAGGACAGGAAAAAGACAAGGGTGCCCACTCTCACCACTCTTATTCACCATAGTACTGGAGGTTTTGGCCAGAGCAATTAGGCAAAAGAAAGGAATAAAAGGAATCCAAACAGGGAGTGAAGAAGTGAAACTCTTGCTGTTTGCAGACAACATGATCTTATATATATAGAAAACCCTAAAGAATCCATTGGAAAACTATTAGAAATAATTAACAACTACAGTAAAGTTGCAGGGTACAAAATCAACTTACAAAAATCAGTTGCATTTCTATACTCTAAAAACAAACTTACAGAAAGAGAACTCAAGAATACAATTCCCTTTACAGTTGCAACAAAAAGAAGAAAATATCTAGGAATAAATTTAACCAGGGAGGTGAAGGACTTATAGAATGAAAACTATAAGACATTATTGAAAGAAACAGAAGACGACATAAAGAGATGGAAAGAGATTCCACATGTATTGCACATGGATTGGAAGAATAAACATAGTTAAAATGTCCATACTACCCAAAGCAATCTGCAGATTCAATGCAATCCCAATCAGAATCCCAATGACGTTCTTCATGGAAATAGAACAAAGAACCCTAAAATTCATATGGGGCAACCAAAGACCCTGAATTGCTAAAGCAATCCTGAGAAAAAAGAACAAAGCTGGAGGCGTCACAATCCCTGACTTCAAAATACACTGCAAAGCTATAGTGATCAAAACCACATGCTACTAGCACAAAACCAGACACAGATTAATAGAACAGAATGGAAAGCCCAGAAACAAAACCACACATCTGTGGTCAGCTAATCTTCAACAAAGGAGCCAAGAACATACAATGGAGAAAGGAAAATCTCTTCAATAAATGACTTTGGGAAAACTGGACAGCCACATGCAAAAGAATGAAAGTACACCATTATCTTACACCATACATAAAAATTAACTCAAAATGGATTAAAGACCTGAATGTAAGACCTGAACCCATGAAACTCCCAGAAGGAAACACAGGCAGTACACTCTTTGACATTGATCTTAGCAGCATCTTTTCAAATACCATGTCTACTCAGGCAAGAGAAACAAAAGAAAAAATAAACAAAGGGACTACATCAGACTAAAAAGCTTCCGCGAGGTAAAGGAAACCGTGAACAAAACGAAAAGACAACTCACCAACTGGGAGAAAATATTCGCGAATCACATATCTGACAAGGGGTTAATTTCTAAAATATATAAAGAACTCATACAACTCAACAACAAAAAAACAAACATCCCTATTTAAAAATAGGCAGAGGAGCGGGCCACCGACGCACAGTGGTGCGCAGGTTGAGAGGCCTGCTGTCTCTCCTCCGCCCCAGCCTGGATTGGGCTCCAGACTGGCGAGCCCAGGCGGGTGGCGTGGGTAGTTGGGCCCGCGCTCGGCACTGGAGTGCAACCAGGGATTTAGATGGAGGTCCGGAGCCGCGAAAGCCCGCTCGTGTCTCTCAGCTTGCTGCGCCCTGGGGCCGCCGGACAGCGCCGGGGAGAGGCGGGAATAGCTTCTCCGGGCTTTGGTGTCTACCTCTCGTTTCTCGGCTCTTTGGTTTTGGGTCTCACACGCTGCCGGCCTCCCTCCGTGTCCCGCGCGCCCTGCAGGGCATAAATAACTTGTGGGGCGCAAGTTATGCGAGGAGGACCACTAGCGGAGGGACGCGGGGCGGGAGTGCAAACGCGGGAGCAGCCCTCCTTTGCGGTTCTGCATCGCCAAGGTGAATGCTGCGCGCTACACGTGGTCCTTTCCCCGCCCCGCGCCCCCGCCTCCTCCTTCCCCCCACCCCAGGAAGCATAAACTGGGCTCTTCTTCTGGGGCTCGTTTCCGAGGGCTCGGAGACTCCTGCATCTCTATGTTGTGTCTTCTACGGAAAGGAGAACTTCCGAAGACTTGGAAGCCGCCTGAGATCAGCAAATTGCTTTTGCGTTCGCAGGGAACCGTGTGCACATTTGTGAAACCAGTGAGCTGTAGAAGTAGTTTAGCGTTGGTTAGGTTGTGGTTAGCATCAGGTCTTAGTGGCCATCTTGAGCGGGTCATTTAATCGTTTTTTGCTTTGAGTTTTTCATCTCGAGCACGGTATTGAAAGTAGTAGGTACTGCCCAAAGGAGTTGTTAAGCTGTTTGATGGAGATGTAAGTTTTGTGACACTTAAAGGTTCTAGGGACTGTTCATCTTAAAGAGTATGATTATAACTTGATTATTAGGAAGTTTACGGTAGACGGGGCAAGTCTTGCGTTTTCAGTTCTGAGAAGCATAACTCGTTTTATACTTGCTTTCTCAGTTTCTAATAAGTCATAATTTATTTATTTATTTATTTATTTTATTAGTATTATTTTGTGTGTGTGTGTGAGGAAGGTTGGCCCTGAGTTAACTTTCATTGCCAATCTTCATCTTTTTGCTTGAGGAAGATTGTTGCTGAGCTAACATCTGTGCTAGTCTTCCTCTACTTTTTTGTGTGGGATGCCTCTGCAGCATGGCTTGAGCAGTGTGTATGTCCTCAGAGGGGATCCGAACCCCGACCCCCAGGCTGCCAAGTGGAGCGGGCGAACCTAACAACTACCCCAGCAGCTGGCTCCAATAAATCATAATTTTTTTTCTTTTTATTAAGATTATGATAGTTTACAACCTTGTGAAATTTCACTTGTACATTGTTAGTCATGTTGTAGGTGCACCCCTTCACCCTTTGTGCCCTCCCCTCACCCCCCCTTTCCCCTGGTAACCACCAATCAGTTCTCTTTGTCTAAATGTTAACTTCCACCTATGAGTGGAGTCATACAGAGTTTGTCTTTCTCTATCTGGCTTATTTCACTTAACATAATACCCTCAAGGTCCATCCATGTTGTTGTGAATGGGATGATTTTATCCTTTTTTACAGCTGAGTAGTATTCCATTGTATAGATATTTCATATCTTCTTTATCCAATCATCAGTTGCTGGGCACTTAGGTTGCTTCCATGTCTTGGCTATTGTAAATAATGCTGCGATGAACATAGGGGTGCATGGGACTTTTGGAATTGCTGATTTCAAAGTTCTTAGGATAGATACCCAGTAATGGGATGGCTGGGTCATAAGGTATTTCTATTTTTAATTTTTTGAGAAATCTCCATACTGTTTTCCATAGTGGCTGCACCAGTTTGCATTCCCACCAACAGTGTATGAGGGTTCCTTTTTCTCCACAACCTCTCCAACATTTGTCACTTTTTGTTTTGGATATTTTTGCCATTCTAACAGGTGTAAGGTGATATCTTAGTGTAGTTTTGATTTGCATTTCCCTGATGACTAGTGATGATGAGCATCTTTTCATGTGTCTAACAGCCATCCGTATATCTTCTTTGGAGAAATGTCTGTTCATGTCTCCTGCCCATTTTGTTATTGGGTTGTTTAATTTTTTGGTGTTGAGCTGTGTGAGTTCTTTATATATTATGGAGATTAACCCTTTGTCGGATAAATAACTTGTAAATATTTTTTCCCAATTAGTGGGTTGTTTTTTTGTTTCAGTCCTGTTTTCCCTTGCCTTGAAGAAGCTCTTTAGTCTGATGATGTCCCATTTGTTTATTCTTTCTATTGTTTCACTCGTCTGAGGAGTTATGGTGTCCGAAAAGATTCTTTTGAAACTGACGTCAAAGAGTGTACTGCCTATATTCTCTTCTGGAAGATTTATTGTTTCAGGCCTAATCTTTAGGTCTTTGATCCATTTTGAGTTTATTTTTGTGAATGGTGAAAAAGAATGGTCAATTTTCATTCTTTTACATGTGGCTTTCCAGTTTTCCCAGCACCATTTGTGGAAGAGACTTTCTTTTCTCCATTGTAGGTCCTCAGCTCCTTTGTCGAAGATTAGCTGTCCATAGATGTATGGTTTTATTTCTGGGCTTTCAATTCTATTCCATTGATCTGTGTGCCTGTTTTTGTACCAGTACCATGCTGTTTTGATTACCGTAGCTTTGTAGTATGCTTTGAGGTCAGGGATTGTGATGCCTCCGGCTTTGTTCTTTTTTCTCAGGATTGCTATAGCAATTCAGGGTCTTTGGTTGCCCCATATGAATTTTAGGATTCTTTGGTCAATTTCTGCAAAGAATGTCATTGGGATTCTGACTGGGATAGCATTGAATCTGTAGATTGCTTTAGGTAGTATGGACATTTTAACTATGTTTATTCTTCCAATCCATGTGCATGGAATGTCTTTCCGTCTCTTTATGTCATCATCAATTTCTTTCAGGAAAGTCTTGTAGTTTTCGTTGTATAGATCTTTCACTTCCTTGGTTAAATTTATCCCAAGGTATTTTATTCTTTTTGTTGTGAGTTCTTGAGTTCTTTTTCTGTTAGTTCATTGTTAGCATGTAGAAATGCTACTGATTTGTGTATGTTGATTTTATACCCTGCAACTTTGCTGTAGCTGTTTATTATTTCTAATAGTTTTCCTATGGATTCTTTGGGGTTTTCTATATAGAAAATCATGTTGTCTGCAAAACAGCAAGAGTTTTACTTCTTTGTTGCCTATTTGGATTCCTTTTATTTCTTTTTCCTGCCAAATTGCTCTGGCCAACACCTCCAGTACTATGTTGAATAAGAGTGGTGAAAGTGGGCACCCTTGTCTTGTTCCTGTTCTCAGAGGAATGGCTTTCAGTTTTTCACTGTTGAGTATGATGTTGGCTGTGGGTTTGTCATATATGGCCTTTATTATGTTGAGGTACTGTCCTTCTATACCTATTTTATTGAGGGTTTTTATCATAAATGGATGTTGGATCTTGTCGAATGCTTTCTGTGCATCTATTGAGATGATCATGTGGTTTTTGTTTCTCATTTTGTTAATGTAGCGTATCACGTTGATTAACTTGCAGATGTTGAACCATCCCTGTGTCCCTGGTATAAATCCCACTTGATCATGGTGTATAATCTTTTTGATGTATCGCTGTATTTGGTTTGCCAAAATTTTGTTGAGGATTTTTGCATCTATGTTCATCAGTGATATCGGCCTGTAGTTTTCCTTCTTTGTGTTGTCCTTGTCAGGTTTTGGGATCAGGGTGATGTTGGCTTCATAGAATGTGTTAGGGAGTGTTCCATCTTCCTCAATTTTCTGGAATAGTTTGAGTAGGATAGGTATTAAATCTTCTTTGAATGTTTGGTAGAATTCTCCAGAGAAGCTGTCTGGTCCTGGACTTTTATTTTTGGGAGGTTGTAAGAGTCTAGGAATTTATCCATTTCTTCTAGGTTGTTCAATTTGTTGGCATATAGTTTTTCATAGTATTCTCTTATGATCCTTTGTATTTCTTTGGTATCTGTTGTGATTTCTCCTCTCTCATTTCTAATTTTATTTGTTTGAGTCTTCTGTCTTTTTTTCTTAGTGAGTCTGGCTAAGGTTTTGTCAATTTTGTTAATTTTTTCAAAGAACCAACTCTTTGTTTCATTGATCTTTTCTACTGTCTTTTTTGTTTCAATATCATTTATTTCTGCTCTAATTTTTATTATTTCCCTCCTTCTACTGACTTTGACTTTGGGCTTTGTTCTTCTTTTTCTAATTCTGTTGGGTGTTGTTTGAGGTTGCTTATCTGAGATTTTTCTTGTTTGTTGAGGTGAGCCTGTATTCCAATGAATTTCCCTCTTAGGACTGCTTTTGCTGCATCCCAAATGAGTTGGTGTGGCGTGTTTTCATTTTCACTTGTCTCCAGATAATATTTAATTTCTTCTTTAATTTCTTCAATAATCCATTGTTTGTTCAGTAGCAAGTTGTTTAGTCTCCACATTTTTTAAATCATAATTTTTAAGCCATTTGGTGAATGATGTCCACAATTAGTTTGCAATTAGTAATGCCTTTACTGGACATCCTTTAGCTATGTAGAAACTATGGTACAGGGCCAGTTTGGGCTGCTTTGCCTCCTTTGTTTACTCTGTTAGTTTCCTCGCTCCCCAGGACCTTTCCCCTTGATGAGGAGGGAAATAGTGGGATACCTCTCCTTGCCCACTTCCCCTCAGCAGACTCATGACAAAAACAGCCCGCTTACTATTAGGGAACTGCTACGAAAGCTACCTTCATCCATAATAATTGATGCATAAGCTTCACGATTTTTGTTTCTTCTCCAAGTAATATTTTAAGTATCTCCTATTTGAGGCCTTGGATACATTGAAAATATTTTAATGTACATGTTCAGTTTTCCTTCTTTAGTACTTCTCATGGTTGTGCATGGTTGTTCCTATAAGTAAATTGTTGGATCTTCCAGTAATAAATGTTTTCAGTTTATATTGCTTTAGAGTATCATCAGTTGATGCTATTGAGAGATTTGCTACTGATGTCTGTATAAAGAATCAGAATATCTCAGGACTCAAGTGGTATTGATGTGATTTTCTCCAATAACACGGAGGATGCATGATGTGGTGGGAAGATTATGATTTTGATAATGAACAAAAGAGATTTGAATTCAAATTCTGACTTGGTAATTAATTATATTTGTGATATTAAGGCAAATTGCTTAAACTCAAGCCTCAGTTTCCTCATTTGTAATATGGATATAATTTCTTTTTTACAGGTTGATGTAATATTAAATGAGTTAATGTCTGTAAAGTACATAATAAATCTTAGTTTCTTTCCCCTCTCCTTTTTTTTTAGAAGAAATAAAAAAAAGTACTTACTTTTCAAAATGTCAGGATAAATTCTAATCTTGAGATTGATAATCTAAGTCATCAACTATCATAATGACTGCCCAGACTGTTGTTTTTTGTTTTTAACCCAAGTCCAGAAATTATTGGAGAGAGTCTAAAATCATTTTGACTAACACCACAGTGTTTGGAATTTCTAGCCTTTGATCTCTGTGGTTTGATTTCCCTTCCTCTGGGGAGAGCAGATGAGCGATATATTCTATAGTACAGATGGAGTGAACAGGTTCTAAAAAAAAAAAAATAGGCAGAGGATATGAACAAACATGTTTCCAAAGAAGATATACAGATGGCCAACAGGCACATGAAAAGATGTTCAACATCGCTAATTATTAGGGAAATGCAAATCAAAACTACAATGAGATATCACCTTACACTTGTCAGAATGGCTGTAATTACCAAGACAAAAATAAGAAATATTGGAGAGGATGTGGAGAAAAGGGAACCTTCGTACACTGCTGGTGGGAAAGCAGTACAGACAAAATGGAAGACAGTATTGAGATTTCTCAAAAAATTAAAAATAGAAATACCATACAATCCAGCTAGCCCACTACTGGCTATTTATCCAAAGAACATGAAATCAACAATACAAAGAGATTTATGCATCCACATGTACATTGCAGCATTATTCATAATAGCTGAGTTGTGGAAGCAACCCAAGAGCTCATCAACTCACAATTGGATAAATTGTGTATATATACACTGGAATACCACTTAGCCATAAAAAAAGACAGAATCATCCCATTTGCAACAACATGAATGGACTTTGAGGGTATTATATTAAGCAAAAGAAGCCAGACAGAGAAAGACAAACACTGTATGATTTCATTCATATGTGGAAGATAAACAAACACATGGACAAGGAGAACAGATTAGTGGTTACCAGAGGGGAAGTGAGTGGGTGAGGGGCGTGCAAAAGGGCTAAAGGGGCACATTTGTATGGTCATGGATAATAAGTAGACTATTGGGGGTGAGCAAGATGCAGTCTATACAGAAACTGATATATAATGTACACTTGAAAATACACAATGTTATAAACCAATATGATATCAGTAAAATAATTTTGTAAAAAACTACACAAGGGGCCAGCCCTGTGGCCTGGTGGTTAGGTTTGGGCATTCTGCTTCAGCAGCCTGAGTTCATGCATTCAGATCCCAGGCACAGACCTACATCACTTGTCAGCCATGCTGTGGCGGCAACCCACATACAAAACAGAGGAAGATTAGCATGGATGTTGGCTCAGGGCAAATCTTCCTCAAGCAAAAAGAGGAAGATTGGCAACAGATATTAGCTCAGAGTGAATCTTCCTCTGCAAAAAAAAAAAAAGCCACATGACCCAACAATATACTGCCTATAAGAGATTTAGTTTAGATCCAAAGACACAAATAGATTGAAAGTGACAGGATGGAAAAATATATTTCATACAAGTAGTAATCAATAGAGAGCAGAGATGGTTATACTAATATCAGACAAAATAGACTTTAAATCAAAAAAGTTTACAAAAGACAAAGAAGGGCATTAAATATTAATAAAGAGGTCAACACAGCAAAATACAACAATTATCATTGTAAACATTTATGTACCTAATGATAGACCATCAAAAATATATGACACAAATTGACAAAATCAAAGGGAGAAATAGTTCTATGGTAATAGTTGGAGACGTCAATGCCTGACTCTCAATAATGGATAGAACATTCAGACAAAAGATAAGGAAATAGAGGATGAAAACAGCACAATAAACCAACTAGATCTAACAGACATATACAGAAGGCTCCACCCAACAACAGCAGCAGGCACATTTTTTTCAAGTGCACATGTGACATTTTCCAGTATAGAAAGTACATTAGGCCACAGATTCTCAATAGATTTTTTTTTTTTTTTAAAGCTTGGCACCTGAGCTAACAACTGTTGCCAATCTTCTTTTTTTTTTTTTTCTGCTTTATCTTCCCAAACCCCCCACACATAGTTGTATATCTTAGTTGCAGGTCTTTCTAGTTGTGGGATGTGGGACGCTGCCTCAACGTGGCCTGACAAGCGGTGCCATGTCCACGCCCAGGATCCAAACCCTGGGCCACCACAACGGAGCACGCGAACTTAACCACTCAGCCACGCAGCCAGCCCCTCAATAGATTTTAAATGATACATTATCATACAGAGTATCTTCTCTAACCACAACAAGATGAAGTTTGAAATCAATAACATAAAGAAAAATGGAAAATACACAAAATTATGGAAACTAAAGAACATCCTTTTAAACAACAAATGGATCAAAGAAGAAATCACAACAGAAATTAGAAAATACTTGGAAACAAATGAAACAAAAACAGAAATACCAAAATTTATGGAATGCAGCGAAAGTGATGCCAAGGGGGAAATTTATGGCTATAAATCCTCACATTGCTTGTCAGTGCAATTGAGTTGATGCTGACTCCTAATGACCCTGTGTACAGCAAAGCAGAAGCCTGCCTGGTCTTTTTTGTGCCATCCTCTCACCTTCCAGCACCAGAACAGACAATGCTCTGCTGCTGTTCATATGGTTTTCATGGCCAATTTTTTCGGAAGTGGGTGGCCCCAACTTTCTTAGTCTGTCTTAATCTGGAAGCTCTGCTGAAACCAGTCCACCATTGGTGACCCTGCCGGTATTTGAAATACCAGTGACGTAGCTTTCAGCATCACAGCAACACGCAGCCACCACAGTATGACAACCAACAGATGCATGGTGTGGTTCCCTGACTGGGAAAAGAACATTGGCTGAGGTGATGAGAGCACCGAATCTTAACCACTAGACCAACAGGGCTGCCTAATCCTTATGTTAAAAATCAAGAAAGTTCTCAAATCAAAAACCTAACTTTACAACTTAAGGAACTAGTAAATGAAGAACAAACTAAAGTCAAAGCTAGCAGAAGGAAGGAAATAATAAAAATTACAGCAGAGATAAATGAAATAGAGAAGAGAAAAACAATAAGGAAAATCAATGTAACCAAAAGTTGGTTCTTTGAAAAGATCAGCAAAATTGGCAAACCTTTAGCTAGATGAACTAACAAAAAAGGGAGAAGACTCAAATTACTAAAATGAGAAATGAAAGTGGGGACATTACTACCAGTTCTAGAGAAATAAAAAGAATTATAAGAGAGTACTATGAACAATCGTACAGCAACTAACTGGATAACCTGGTAGGGATGGACAAATTCCTAGAAACACAAAACCTACCAAGACTAAATGACAATAAAATAGAAAATCTGAACAGACCTATAACTAGTAAGGAGATTGAATCAGTAATCAAAAATCTCCCAATGAAGAAAAGCCCTGGATCTAATGGCTTCACTGGTGAAATCTCCCAAACATTTAAAAAGAACTAAGACCAATCCTTCTCAAACTTTTCCAAAAAACTGAAGAGGAGGAAACACTTACTAACTCATTTTACAAGGGCAGCATTACCCTGATACCAAAGTCAGACAAAGGGCTTCACGAAAAAATTACAGGCCAAAATCCCTTATCCACACTGATGCAAAAATTCTCAACAAAATCCTAGCAAACTAATTTCAGCAGCACATTAAAAGAATTATACACCATGACCAAGTGGGATTTATTACTGGAATACAAGGATGGTTCAACATATGAAAAATGATCAATACAGTAATACACCACATCAACAAAATGAAAGAAAAAAACCACATGAGCATCTCGATATAGAAAATGCATTGATAAAATCTGACACTCAAGATAAAAACACTCAACAGACTAGAAATAGAAGGAAACTACCTCAACATAATAAAGGGGCCTTCTTAATGAGTTTGGATTTTCTGAGCATACACCAGCTGGCTGGGGGGACGCAGCCGGGGGAAGGGGGAGAAGGGAGAAGGGAGGGGAGGGAGCCAGGCCAAGATGAAAATCCCCAGTGTTCTCACAGTAGAACAGTGATGGGGTGCTGAGTGCTCCTCACAGATGGTCGACCCTCCGCCCTCCTCCTTAAGGGATAGCATCTTGCTCCTGCTTGTAGGCTCAGAGGGAGTAGTGTCCACTCAGGTCAGCCCATCTTCTGAGAACCACAGAACTTGTTCTAAACCACTTTGCGGGCCATTCGAGGTTTTCTGGTATCAGGCTTTTCTGTGCCCTCGGAGAGATCCTCCCCGACTTGTAGGCCAATCCTTTCATGGGCTTGGAGGAGTGGATCTGAGGCCCTGAGAGGGAACCACAAGTCTGTCCTGTCCCCGCCCGCCCGGGTTCTCCCCGCGGAAGTACCGGGGAGGGGACGGCGAAGGTTCCTGGGGCAGCAGGCACTTCGCGCCCCTTTGCGCAGCCGGGAGGCTAGCAGGGCTGTCGGGGCGGGGGAGGGGCGGGGTGGGGTCAGGCGTTTGACTCCGCCTCCTCGCGCTGGGCTCAGCCTGCGGTCGGGCGCTGGCTCAGTCTAGGCTGCTCTCCGCTGTCGCTCCCGGGCCGCGGGATGACACCGCCTCCGCCCCGATGCGCCGCCCTCGGCGCCCCGCGCGCCCGCGTCCCCGGTCCGCTAGCTCGGTCCGGGTTCCCGCTGCGGCTGCTGCTGCTACTGGTCTGGACGGCCGCCACCACCCAAGGCCACCCGAGGAGCGGACCCCGCATCTCGGCTGTCTGGAAAGGTAGGTGGCGCCGCGCGGCCGGCGGCGCGCGGGATCGGACGCCGTGCGGGGCGGGTGCGGAGTGTGCGGCACCGGAGGGAGTGCGTGAGCGCGGCTCTGCGGGTCTCGGGCTGTCCCCGCGGGGAGCGTGCGGGTGTGGGTGAGTGTGTCTGTGTGAGCTGGCACGCGGGAGCGGGCTGCAGCGCGGCGCCGAGCGAGCGGCGGGGCCCGGAGCCCCGGCTAAGTCGCTCCAAGTCCGCGCGCAGCCGGGAGCCGCAGCGCCGGGGCGCAGGGGAAGGGAGCGGGCCCCTGTCTCGGCTCAGAGCCGCTCTCGGTTCTCCAGGGCCGGGGCTTCTGTGCAGGGCCCTTTCTCCTTATGCATCTCACTCAGAGCCTCGCTCTGCTGCGTCCCGGCCCGGTGGCTCGGTTGGAGCTCCTGCTGTGGCTACTGCTGCTGCTCTGTGCTGCCACCACCACTGAGGCCACCCGAGGAGCGGCCCCCGCATCTCCGCTGTCTGGAAAGATAGCTGGCGCTGCGCGGCGGGCAGAGCGTGGCTCTATGTCCCAGGCTGTCCCCGCGGGGAGCTTGCGGGTCTGGGTCCGCCCGCAGCCCGGAGCCGCACGGCGGGGACTGACTTCTCCTCCAGGAGCATGCCCTCCAACTGGTACAGGGAAGTATCAGGTGAGCCCCAGGAGAGGTAATGCAGGTCCCCTCAGGAACCTGCAATGGCCCAGGGATTTACTTTACTCAGCAGCCATGTGTAGCGCTGGCAGGGGGTGTTCCTTTCGAACTCAGAGTCAAGGAGAGAGGAAAATATGAATTTGGAGAGTATGTGAGCTGAGATTCTGGAGCTACACCTGTGCCTTTCTGTTCTTCCTCCGGAAATCTGTTCTCCCTCCTCCAGGTGGCTTCCTCTTTGAAGGGCTCTCTGATGATGAGGACGTCTTTCACCCTGTAAGTGGCCTGGCTGCCTGCCCTTTGCGGGAGATGGTGCTGAAGATGGGCCCCTCCCTGGGACCTGGCACGCCCAAGCTGGGAGGTTGGCATAGGCCATTTGGTGGCCAAGTCTCTGTCATACTGTTCCTCTCTGAACCTGGCAGCTTGGGGAGTCTTCCCCAAGAACGGTTCCTGGAGTGGGGTGGGGTTCACATGGGAGTGTCACAGTGCCGCTTCCCTGATTCTGGTGCCTCCTATCTCCAGAGTGCCAGGTCCACGCCCTCTAGCAGCACACCCAGCTCCCGCCCAGCCTCCCTGGGCTACAGTGGAGCTGCTGGACCCCGGCCCATCACCCAGAGTGAGCTGGCCACCGCCTTGGCCCTGGCCAGCACTCCGGAGAGCAGCTCTCACACGCCAACCCCTGGCACCCAGGTATGGAGAGAGAGCCAGAGGATGGAGGCTGGGCCCCCAAGGGAGAAGCTCCCTAGCAGTAGAATGGGTTAACTTTTGCTGGCCCTGGTGCTAGATCTGGTTTGAGCTGAACTAACCTGTGTGGTTTCTGCTACCCTATGTGGCCCTGGTAGACAATGAGGGGAATAGGAACAGGACCTATGGACAGCTTGTTTTTTCCTTTCCCTCATCTTCCCCAGCTAGAGGCCTGTTCGCTCTGCTCTCTAGCTCAGGAGCTTTCACTGGCTCCACCTGGCCTGTAAAGTGAATCTGAGTTGGTTTCTGTAGTTTTTTTAAAAGCCCTCCACATCCTCACCGTTGCCTTCCTGCCTCTCTGAATTTGCATCTCTTCCCCACAGCCTTCTCCTTTTCACAGTGTGAGGCCCTACCATGCAAGAAAGAAGCCCCAACAGGTTAGTATTAGAGTTCATACTGACTAGACTGCTCCAGTCCCTTCAGACCTTGAAACGGACCCCTTGCACTTAGCCGCTATTGCAGTGGGCAAAAAAACCTCCCAGTTTCGGCTGCCGTTCTCAAAATGGTCAAGCTTTCCAGTAAATTTCTCTATTTATAAGAATTCCTATTCTGAGAACTGTTAGATGCCTCATTATTTCCCTCTGCTTCTTTCTGCATAGATGCTGATACCATGCAAGTCCTGTGGTTGCCAATAGTTTGCCCTCAGCAACTTGTATTTTGGAGTTCGTGGAAATAGCTTGTCACCTAGTATATTATTCTGCTCATGCTGCCATAAAAAAAATACCACAGACTGAGTGGCTTAAACAAAAGAAATTCATTTCTCACATTCTAGGGGCTGGAAGTTCCAAGATAAGAAGGTCCAGCAGGGTTGGTTTCTGGTATGATGAAAGTCGTCCTCATCATCAGAGAGCCCTTCAAAGAGGAAGCCACCCGGAGGAGGGAGAGCAGATTTCCAGAGGAAGAACAGAAAGACACAGGCGTAGCTCCAGAATCTTGGCTCACATACTCTCCAAATTCATATTTTCAACTCCCTTTGGTTCTAACTGAGAGTTCCCGAGGAATGCCCTCTGCCAGCGCTACACATGGCTGCTGAGTAAAGCAAATCTCTAGGCTATTGCAGGCTCCTGAGGGGGCCTGCATTACCCCTCCTCCAGCTCACCTGGCACTTCCCTGTACCAGTTGGAGGGCATGCTCCTGGAGGAGAAGTCAGCCCCCTGCCGTGCGGCTCTGGACTGAAGGCAAACTAGGAGCCACTTAGCCTGGTTCTGGCCCCACCACTCACTCGCCTCAGCGTTCCAGCCCTCTCCACCATGCCAGCTCACACATACACTCTCACATATCTCCAGACCCACACGCTCCCCGCGGGGACAGCCTGGGACATAGAGCCACGCTCTGCCTGCCACACAGCGCCACCTACGTTTCCAGACAGCAGAGATGCGGGGTCGCTTCTCAGGTGGCCTCAGTGGTGATGGCAGCCCAGAGGTGCAGCAGCAGCCACGGCAGGAGCTCCAATCAAGCCGTCGGGCTGGGATATAGCGGAGCTGGGCTCTGAGTGAGACGCATCCTGGCGAAGACAGTGTTATCCCGCAGCCCAGCAGTGACAGTGGCGAGCAGCCTAGACTGAGCCAGCAACTGCTGGCTGGTCCCAGCAGAAGGAGGCGGAGTCAATTTAATAAATATGCAAGACATTATGCCAGGAGCTGTGGAAATGTAAAATGAAGTACACACAAGAAGTTCATAGTCTGGGAGGGGACGTGTCTGTGCATTAATTATTCCATGAATTTTTTTTTTTTTTTTTGGTGGGGAAGATTTGCTCTGGGCTAACATCTGTGCCAGTCTTCCTCTATTTTGTGTATGGGACACCATCACAGCATGGCTTGACAAATAGGGTAGGTCCATGCCTGGGATCTGAACAACAATCCCAGCACCTAAGCAGAGCAGGTGGGGCTTAACCACTATGCCAGGGGGCCGGCCCCTCCAAGAATAATTTTAGATATAAAATATGAAATTTACCCTTTTCTGTGCCACTAAAGCACCCTGTGCTTCTCTCAATTATTGTATGTGTTTCCCTATATTGTCATTAACTTCATTTTCTTTCTCCCACACAGTGGTAGATTGTGTTGGTGGCCCAAGTCCTCACCCTCCCTGTATCCATGCCATTGTCTAACTTTTCAGTGCCCATCCTCCGTGAGTGGAGTAACCTGCCCCGCCCCTTGAGTCTAGCTTGGCCATGTGACTTGCTTTGGCCAATGGAATGTTAGCAGATATGGTGGAAGCAGAGGCTTGAAATGGACTTGAGCTTTGGGAGCTACCGCTTTGCACTTCTGCCATCACCATGAGATCAGGCCTGGACTGGCCTGCTGGAGGATGACAGACACATGCTACTGAGCTGAGTCTTCTGAATTGCTCCCGCCTAAGCCAGCCTAGGTTCTCTGCCTGTCAGACAACCTACAGACATATGAGCAAGCCCAGCCAAGAAAAGTATACGAGTTATAACTGTACAACTTGATGAATTTTCACAAAGTGAACACATCTGTTTAATCACTGCCCAGATCGAGAACAAGAATATTAACAACACCTTTGCAGCACCTCTCATGCCCCTTCCCGGTCATTACCCACCTCCTCCTCCAAAGGTACCTATTATCTTGACTTCTAGCATCATGGATTCGTTTTTACCTGCTCTTGAACTTCTAAATGGAATGATGCCACATATAGTCTTTTGTGTCTGGCTTCTTTCATTCAACATTATGCTAAGGAGATTCTTCCAGGTTGTTGTGGATAGCAGTAGTTTCTTCGTTTTCATTGCTTTACAATATACCAAGGTATGGATATAACAGAATGCATTTATTAATTCTGCTGTTGATGTACATTTGGGTTATTTCCTATTTAGAGCTATTATGAGTGATGCTGCAATGAATATTCTTGCACGTGTCTTTTGTTGAGCATATGAATGCATTTCTGTTGTATACATAGCTGGGAGTAGAATTATTGAGATATAGGGTAAATGTATGTTCAGCTTTGGTACATATTGCCAAAAAGACTTCCCAAGTAGCTGTACCAGTTTACACTCCAAGCGGAAATATATAAGACTCCTGGTTTCTCTACCTCTTTGTCAACACTTGGTATTGTCAGTCTTTTTAATTTTAGCCATTCTGCTTGGTATATAGTAGTATCTTATTTCGGCTTTAATGTAGATATCCCTTATGACTTCTGAGCATGACTACATTTTCACACAAACATTTGAATATCCTCTTTTGTGAAGTGTCTGTTCATGTAAGATTCAAATTTGTGCCTTATAGACTCTTCTACTGTAAGATCAGAAGGGCAGCTAGGCAGGTCATGAGGCTCACAGCAACAGATCCTGAAGGTAAAAAAGAATTTTGCATCAGCTCAGACCCAGCCATATCAACATCAAGAATGACGCAGTGGGGTTCCAGCATAAGAGCCTGAACTCTGAGGCCTCAAATCAATATCTAAGAAGTAGGTGATGGGTTGGACACATGGCAATGTGGGAGTCTTCAAGGGAAACCCGTTTGCTGGTTACTCTTAGCTTCAGAGGTTGCTAGAGGTCTTGGAAACACCAGGGCTTCAAGGTCTGGTTCTCAGCCATGCAGCCTCAGAAAAGAGCTTTTGCAAGACACGAGTCAGAAATTAATGTAAAAATCAGAATGCTGATTTATTAATTTACACTATGAACCAGATGACCAAGAATTCCAGTCTCTGATTAGGACACTCTCTCCCTATAAGAAAACACATTGGGATGTCAAATATAATCAGAAGGCTGCATGGTGAGCTGGAATCAGCACCAGAATGAGAGAGGAGCATTGGGAATAACAGGAGTGGGCTTCCAAGACCCTCATAGTGAAGATGGATCTGCCACTGGAACTGGACGGGTGTGATCTCGAGCCTGGCCTCCCTCTCCCCAGTCAGTGCTCCGAGGAACACTGTCAATGTCACTTCAGAGGCTGTCCTTTTGTCAGTGTTTCCAGTGCTAACTAATCCTCTCTCTGATTGACTCTTTCTTTCTTCAGATGTCCTGGAGGACATTTGTTGGTTGTCTTCCTATCGTCCATTTCCCCACCTCACCCTCCAGAGGTCCCTGGCCCCTTTTCAACAGACCATACTTTCCATCTGGGGATCCATGGTTTTCCTGGGATAGTTCCATCCTAGATCTCGGTTTGGAGCTGACCACCTAGGCCAAGTCAATCAGCACATTCCATCGTCTGAGCCCAGTGATGAGTTAAGCATGTTAGCCACAAGCGCTGGCGTCCTGATACTCTGTATTTCCTACTAGGCACGAATGAGAAAGCTTGTAGCCCTAGGAGCCATCTGAGGACCACAAGAGGAGTCAGCTTCAGATTATTCTGACACAGAGAAAGGCAGAGTGAAGAGCTGAAGAGAAACTGATTCCTGGTGATTTTAGTAAGCTGTTGAGTCAAGCAAGCACAACCTCTGGACTTTTCAGCTCTTTGAGCCAAGAAATTCCTTCTCATGTGCAAAACAATTTGCTTTGGTCTGGCAGACCTAGTTGACTATCCAATAGCTGTTCTCCTCTTCTTCCTTACTTAAGGAACCTCAATTTTATTGATATTTTAAAAATATTCATCTCCCCATACTCCCCTGGAGCTAAGGGTGGCAATGTGGCCAATAAGGCACAAGTGAAAGTCACTGGGTGGTGCATCTGGGAAAGTGATTGATTTCCTCATTTAAAAAAAAGAAGAGTGCAGACTCAACTGGCGCGTGCATTCTGCCTTCCCTCACTCCCTTCTTCCTGCCTGCAAAGCAGACACCATACCTAGAAGAGTGACAGCCAACTTGTGATCACGAGGCCAAAAGACACACACTAGGGATGGACAAAGAAGACAGAAGGAGCTGGGTTCCTTGATCAGCTGCATGAATCCCGGACTGCCTATCCCAGACTCCTCATAACATGAGAAAAGTAAACCTCTTATTGGTTTAGTCACTTTGTTAGGTTTCTGTTAAATGTAGCAAAATGCAATCCTACCAGATAGAGAACTCAGTACACTAACGTGGGAGGCTGCAAGTAATAGAAGCTGAAACATGGACTTTGTTTAGTGGTGGAGATGGAGTTTGGGGCCGTGAGGGTACAGACTTTGCAGACTGGAATGCCGATAACCTTGTCATGCAGTGGTGAAACGTTTGGTCCACTGCTGTTCTGTGGGAGACACCGCACATGCCAACCAAGTCTGTAGTGTTAGGGGAAGTGTTAGAGTAATTCAGAATGGCACATGCTAGTGACTTCTCTCCACTTCAAAAAGTCCTGAAGGAGACTGATGAACTAAAGTTATCCAGGCTAAAGAAAAAAGGGAAGGAAGTACCACTTCACTAAGGAAAACACTCTCCCTGGGGCCTGCAAAACTCCTTTGAATGAGCATCTCATCACCTGGAGACTTGCAGGGCTGAAAAAGATCCTTGCTTCTGTTCTCCAAATAGGAGTGGTGGCTGTCAAGCAATAGCTAGAAGAAGAAAAGACTGTTGTCCTGGGTCTTTCTTGAGTTCTTCCTTTAAGAATCACCATTAGGGGCCAACCTGTGGCTGAGTGGTTAAGTTTGCATGCTCCACTTTGGTGGCCCAGGATTTGTGGGTTCGGATCCTGGGCGCAGACCTACACACCACTCATCAAGCCATGCTGTGGTGGCATCCCACACAGAAGAACTAGAATGACGTACAACTAGCATATACAACTATTTACTGGGGCTTTGGGGAGAAAAAAAAGAATCACCATTAACAGAGGAAGTAAGGTCTGCAAAGTGTTCTTTATCCACCAGAGCTTTTTGTTTCCAATTGTCTCAAGTCAGTAAACATTAAGTTGAAGGCTATAGGGATGGGCAGAGCACAGAGACCAATAGGTAATAGAGGAGGATTTTCAGGTTTTAAGACAGGCCGTATAGGAGCTTTGGCTGTGGTTACTCACACATAAGACTGAAGAAGAAGCAAATAGACTGGAAGCCTATAACATTTTTGGGGGAATCACATCACCAAAATGAAAATTTAAGAACCTGGCCAGCCAAAGCTTATCATTTTTCTACCCCAGGCCCCTGAGCACACCAACAGAAAGGGCATCCTCCCCAAAGTTCACTTCAGATATGGCTAAAGAGGATAATGAACAAGAAGTCATGTTAAAAGAAGATGGAACTTGAACCATGGAGCACAATAGGAAAGAGAGTTCCTTCCCGAGAGGAGGTCAGCGGAGGAAGGAATTCCTGTCGGGGAGGGAGTCCTAGCTGCTGCTGTCTAGCAGAATCTGGTATTTGCTGTAGATCTGATGTTCGTTATACTTTGACGTGCTTCCCATTCTTCCCTTTCCCGTGTGGGAGTTTTATTTTGTTCCTTCTCCACTATTATAAATACTATATGTTGAGGGAAGATAACTCATCTTTTAGTTTATAGGCTACTGGACTATAAGGACTCACATCAGGACTAAATGGAGAAAACTGCGTTTGGGCTAGATATTCTGGCTTTTTTTTTTTTTTTTAAGAATGGCATCTG
This sequence comes from Equus caballus, assembly GCF_041296265.1. Taxonomy (NCBI): domain Eukaryota; kingdom Metazoa; phylum Chordata; class Mammalia; order Perissodactyla; family Equidae; genus Equus; species Equus caballus. The sequence continues at coordinate 132,277,014 of NC_091684.1, read as the reverse complement.
AGCTATCATCTGTTGCCAATCTTTTTTTTTTTTTCTTCTCCCCAAAGCCCCCCAGTACATAGTTGTATATGCTAGTTGCAGGTCCTTCTAGTTGTGGCATGTGATGCCACCTCAGTATGGCCTGATGAGTGGTGCCATGTCCACACCCAGGATCCGAACAGGCGAAACCCTGGGCCACTGAAGCTGGAGCTCGTGAACTTAACCACCCCGCCACGGGGCCAGCCCCTATATTCAGGCTTTGAGGTGGATGCAGCATCTGGATGAGACTTTGAAACGGTCCCGAGTAGAGAGAGTGTATGTTCTGCCTGTGGCAGGATGGATAGCCAAAAGTGTGGATGGTGGCAATCACTGCTTTCTTTCTACCCAACGGCCATTCTTCTTTTGTTCTTTACTAGCAGAGCCCTGAATTTGTTTGGGAAAGCAATTTGCCCAGCTAAAAATGACCAGAGTTTTTTCGCCAGTGAGACATAAGCAAGACTCTGCTGAGGATGTCCGGGAAAGCTTTGCTTTCTGATTATAGGTGTCACTCTTCTCCTTTTCACTTCTCTCGTCTTTTCTTGCCTGAACCAGGTAGAAATTGAATCTTCATGAAAGAATGAAGAGCATTGGAAATGGTAAATATATGAGTGTCAAAGACTGCTTTTTCCTCTTGGTTTCTTTCTTTCTTTCTTTTTTTAAATTCCTTTTTTTTTTTTTAAGATTGGCACCTAAGCTAACATCTGTTGCCAATCTTCTTCTTCTTCTTCTCCCCGAAGCCCCCACAGCACACAACTGAGTATTCTAGTTGTAGGTCGTTATGGCTGTGCTGTGTGTGCTGTGTGGGATGGCGCCTCAGCGTGGCTTGATGAACACCCAGGATCCAAACTGGTGAAACCCCGAGCCGCTGAAGCAGAGCGTGCGAACTTAACCACTCAGCCACAGGGCCAGTCTTCTTGGTTTCTTTAAATGCATGTGGCTATTTAAAAATAATGTAGGAGTTTCCTTTTTCCATGCTCTGGAACATTTTAAATAGCTTTGAAGGTTTGGTAGATTCTCCTCTGAGTCCTTCTGGGCCTTGTGACTTTTCGAGGAGTGACTTTTTAATTTGTTTAAATTTTTTATGTTTACTAAGGTCGATTTTAGTAAATAATATTTTCCTAGGAAATTGTCTATCTAATCAGGTTTTCAAATGTGTTTGTCTAGACTTGTGAAAAGTACTATCTTAAGATTTTTCATTTTTCTTCTGTTTCAATGGTTATTTCCTCCTTATTGTTTCTTATCTTGCATATTTTTGCCTTTTCTTTTTTGTTCCTGATTAGGGTAGCTGGTGGTTTGTCTATTGATTGATTTTTTTCCTGAGAACCAGCAGTTGGATTTATTTTTTTTTTTTAGATTTTTTTCTGTTTCTAACTCATTAACTTCTGCTCATATCTTTAACAGTTCCTTCATTCTGCTTTCTTTGGATTTACTTCCTTTTTTTAAAAAAAAAAGATTGACACCTGGGCTAACATCTGTTGCCAATCTTCTTTCTTCTTCTTCTTCTTCTTCTCCCTAAAGCCCCCAGAACATAGTTGCATATTCTAGTTGTGAGTGCCTCTGGTTGTGCCATGTGGGACACCACCTCGGCGTGGCCTGATGAGCGGTGCCGTGTCCACACCCAGGATCTGAACTGGTGAAACGCTGGGCCACTGAAGCAGAGCGCGAGGACTTAACCACTGGGCCATGGGGCCGGCTCCTGCTTTTTTTTTTTTTTTTTTTTAGCTTTTTAATAGATGTTTAATTTTACTGCTACAGGTACTTATTTTTTATTTTGTTGAGAAAGATTAGCCCAGAGCTAACATCTGCCACGAAACCTCCTCTTTTTTGCTGAGGAAGATTGTCCCTGAGCTAACATCTATGCCCATCTTCCTCTATTTTTTTTTTATATGTGGGACCCCTGCCATAGCATGGCTTGATAAGCTGTGAGTAGGTCTGCACCTGGAATCTGAACCAGTGAAGCCTGGTGTGTGGAAGCAGAACTTGCAAACTTAACTGCTGCGCTACTGGGCCGGCCCCCGGTACAGGTATTCAAGGTAATACATTTCCTTCTAACAGCTGCTTTTACAGTATCTCATAGATTCTGATAAGCTGTGTTTTCATTATTGCTATTTCATAAAATTCTGCGATTTTGGTTTGTATTACCTTGTTGACCTAAGAGTTGCTTAATACAGAATTTTTAAAATTTCTAGGTCGAAGTCTTTTTGTTTTTAATTTTGTTGTTATTTTATTGCATTGTGATGCAAGAATGTTACTTATACTATTGCTATTTTTAAAGTTTTTGAGATTTTCTTTTGCAACCTAATATATCATCAATTTTCACGAATGTTTCTTCTGATTACTCAGTAGCTGGTGGTCTGATCCACCAGGCTCAGCCCTGTCCTCAGTGTTTGCCCTCTCAGGACAGGATCCTCTTCTTCTGGGGATAATCCGAACAGATGTTGTTGGTCTCTGGCCTCCTCTAGGACCTGGCTGCGCTCTCCTCTCCTCCACACGGCTTCCCTCCCCCACTCTCCCTCGGTTCAGATGTGAGCTCTGGAGCTGGCTCTGTGGGCTTCAGGTGCTTATCTCCCATTTACATGGCAATTGAAGTTTAAGGTCTTCTCGTCTCCTGGGGTCATTTAATTTGCTTTCATTGTTGATCCGTGTGGTTTTGGGGGGATTGTGAAGGGATTGAGGCATCAGGAAGCTTTGTACTTTCTTTTTATCACATCTTTACTGCTTTTTCTTCATTCCTGCCTTCCAATGGCTTAACCAAATTTTCTTTTTTGCCCTTTCCCTCCCATCAACATTGAAGTCACAGATCTGTGTCTGTCCTCTGTGCGGTAACCCTGAAAAGTGTAGCATGTACATTTAGCTTAGCAAAGGCTAAAGTTAGTTAATATCACTACCTTCCCTCCCAACAAGATAAGGCCCTTGAATGCTTTCACTCCCGCCATCTTCCTCTCATGTTAGTATTCCTTCACCAAAAAATTTTGAGTGCTTGCTCTGAGCCAGGTTGATACAGTAATGAACAAAAGGTGGAGGGGAGAGAATCCCTCTTCTAATGGATTTACATTTTAGTGCAGAAGAAAAACAAGGTACAGATTCGAAATATGTAGCATGTTATACAGTGAAAAGTACTAAGGAGCAAAAAATAAAGTAAGGTACGGGAACATGGAATCTCCCATGTATGTGCGTGTTGTATGTAGCTAAGCATTCAGATATCTTGGGAAAAACATTCTGGGCAAAGAGAATAGCAAGTGCAAAACCTAAAGGACTTTTTGATGTGTTTAAGGAATAGCAAGGAGGCCTGTGAGGCTACAGTGAAGTGAAAGAGGGAAGAGTGGTAGGATTTGAAGTCACAGAGCTGATGAGACCAAAGTAGAACCTTACAAGAACTACAATATGGACTACAATCCATATTAAGGATTTTGGCTTTTATTCCAAGACAGGCACCCATTGAAGGATGCTGAACAGAGGAGTGACATGGCCTGGCGTATGTATGTATGGTTCCAGGACCACTCTGGTTCCTGTGTTGAGAACAGATTGCCGAGGGCAAGCCACTTAGGAGGTTACTGCAGTAATCCCTGTGAGAGATGGTGATGCTGGCCCAAGATAGGGAGTGGGAGGTGAGAAGAAGTGGTTGAATACTGTGTGTATTTTGAAAGCTGAGCTGACAGAATTTACTGACTGACCAGTGAGGTGTGAGGAAAAGCAGGAGGACAACGATGACATCCATAATGTTGACCTGAGCAAGAAGAGAGTTGCCATTAACTTCCTGTTGACTAGAAGTTAGTCACGTAGTATCATAGGCTGAATTCTGAGAATGCCCCCAATGCCCTTCCCCTTGCATAATCCCTTCCCCTTTGAATATGGGTATGATCTAATTCCTGTGATTATGGTATAGCATATGGCAAAAGGAAGACTATCAAGGCGGGCCTAATCTAATCATGAGCCCTTTGAGAGCACAGTATTTTGCGGCTGGTGGGCAGAAGGGAAAGTCAGAGAGATTCAAAGCATGACAAGGACTTGCTGTAAAGGTGGAGGAGACCACGTGAGAAGGAGCACAGGCAGCCCCCAGGAACAGAGAGCAGCCCCCAACCAACAGCCGGCAAGGAAATGGAACTTCAGAACCATAGCTACAGGGAACTGGATTCTGCCATCAACCTGAATAAGTTTCGAAGCAGGCTCTTCCCCAGAAGCTCCAGACAAGAGCTCAACCCAGCAGACACTTGATTTTGGCCTTGTGGGACCCTGAGCAGAAAACTCAGTCAAGCCCAGACTTCCGACCTACAGAACTCTGAGATAAAAAGTGGGTGCTATTTTAAGCTGCTGCATTTCTGGTGTCTTGTTACTCTGCAGTAGAAAACAAATACACAGGCCACATGTAGCTCTCAGGGAGACGGGGAAACGGCAGCTCCAGCTGGGCATTCGTGTGCATGGGAAACTTGGCGGAGTGGGGGAAGTTCTACAAGGAAAGAAAGAGAAGAATGAGTATGGGGGGCGGGGAGCGGGGGCGATTGGGTGTTCTTCCACACAGTAAACCTGCACTGTCCAGGACAGCGCCACCAGCCACGTGTGGGTACTGAGCACTTGAAATGTGGCCAGTCCAAACTGAGATGTGCTATAAGTATAAAAACCCACTAGATTTTGAAGACCCTGTATGACACAAAGGAAGGTAAAATATCTTAGTAAGTATACTTTATATTGATTACATTATGAAATAATATTTTTGATATATTAGATTAAACAAGATGCATTATTAAACTTAATTCCAACTTGTTTCTTTTTATTTTTAAAAAATTTGGTTACGTATGTAACTTAAAATTTAAAACTACATATGTGTCAGAGCTGGCCTGGTGGTGTAGTGGTTAAGTTCCCACTCTCTGCTTAGGCAGCAGCCTGGGGTTCGCAGGTTCAGATCCCAGGTGCTGAGGACCTAGCGCCACTTGTCAAGCCATGCTGTGGTGGCATCCCACATAAAAAATAGAGGAAGATTGGCACAGATGTTAGCTCAGTGACAATCTTCCTCAAGCAAAAAGAAGAAGATTGGCCACAGAGTTGGCTCAGGGCCAATCTTCCTCACACACACAAATTACATATGTGAGTCACATTATAGTTTTATTGGACAGTGCTGCTGTAAACTCTTTTGTACACATCACGGTTTTTTTACATGTACATGAATTGAATTTTTTTAAATGTTATTTTGTTTTTTCATTCAACACCACAGGTTTAAAAAGGCAATGTTCCCATAAGAAATAAGGGCAAAGAAGGGAGTTCCTAGTCACACTCAGCAAACATGTTTTCCCAGACTATCTTAATACACTAGGCAATGCATGGATGTATATAGGAGGAGAGGCTGATGGAGAGATTGGAGGGTCTCGGAAGGAAGGAAAAGTTATGACATTAGATGACCACTATCACGGAGATGGAGACGGTGCTTATACCATCATAATTCATCCCTTGAGGGTGGGCACACCACAGTCTCAAATAAAATCTAAGTTCTAGTAGCAAAGGGCAAGGGGCGGCTGTTATGTAGGTAGATTTCACACCTGTCTTTAGGGGAGGATGAAGAAAGGAGTCTGTCACAGCTCAGCCTCACCAAGACACATGTACTGCCCTCTGGTGGACTCTGGTGGCACTTCAGCTGAGCCGACCAGAATCCCCCACTTACCACCTCCACCACCCCTATCCAAGCCACCTTCATCTCAGGCAAGGATTATTCTAAGAGGTTCTTAATTGGTCTCCCTCCTTCCATTCCTGTCCACCAGTATGATCGTTTAAAACCTTCATCAGATCTTGTTACTCCTTTGCTCAAAACTCACAAGTACCTTCCCTTCCCAGGTAAAGGCAAACTCCTCACCAGCCCTGTCCCCTACCCATGTACCACTCACTCACTCCGCTGTAGCCACACTGGGCTGCCTGCTCTTCGTCTGCCAGCATAACACGCCAAGCGTGCTCCCACCCTTGCATTTGCTGTCTCCTCTGCCCAGAGTGTGTGGAGTGCTCCTTCATAGCTGTGCTCAAATGTCACCACACCAGCTTATCACCCTAAGTAAAAAAACAGCCCTCCTCCCGCTGTTTTATATCCCCCTCAACTAGATTCATTTTTTTTGTCATAGCATTTAACACCCTGTGACATAATGCATATTTCCTTATTATGTATATTATATATTTATTACCTGTCTCCCCTGTTAGTATGCATATATCAGAAAGGCAGGAGCCTTGTCTGTTTTCTTCACAGTTGTATCCCCAGCACCATGAACAGTCCTTAGCATGTAGTAGGTATTCAAAAATATTTGTTGAATAAATAAATGAAACAAGATCTGAACAATGAAGAGGCATTGTATGGCCTTCGCTGTTTATTCTCAAATATGAAGACCATGTCACAAAAAGGCCAGCTCCAAAAATTTGTATAAAATTAAGAAAATTCTAATCCCCACAGATTTCTTTTTAATTGGATTAAATTACTTTAGAATTCATTTGGAAAGAATAAAGCATCTGTGAATAGCCAATAAATGTAGGGGGAAGTACACTAAGGATGCACTTGGCTTCCAGATATCAGAAGACACTGTAAAGCTACCATAATAAATTCCACATGAGACTGGCGAAGGAATAGACAAATAAACCAGTGTAACAGACTAGAAAATCCAGGTATAGGTGTCTGTTGATAAGAATATAACACAGGAAAGGTGAAATTTTAATTCAGTGGGAAAAGGATGATTATATAATAAATGGTGCTGATATTATCTACCAGGAAGAAAATCAGACCTTCATTTTATACCATTTATAAAAATAATCTCTAAGTAGATCAAATGCTGAAGTATAGCTGGAACTTTTATTTTATTTTATTTTTGAGTAAGATTGCCTCTGAGCCAACACCTGTACGAGTCTTCCTCTGTTTTACAGTCTCCACTGTGTAGCTTGACAAGAGGCACCAGGTCCACACCAAGGATCCTGGCCTCTGGACCCTGGGCCACCAAAAGAGAAGACACGAAGTTAACCACTATGCCACCAGACTAGCCCTCTGTAGCTGGTACTTTTAGAAGCCTAACGTAAGTTCAGAATATTGTTAATTTTGTCCTTATGCCTATATAAAGACATATAACTGATTTCATCACAGTTGCAATTTATAATGCACATTCTTGATCTCTTTGCTTTAAAAAAATCACATTGCATGGCTGGGCTCAGAGTGTTGAAGCCCAAGCAGTGAGGAGGGAGTTGGTGTTGGGGAGCGGGGGATCGGTGGGGTCGGGAGGGAGGTGTTGGAGCCCAAGCGTGAGGAGGGTTTCCACAGGGCAGCGAGGAGGTACAGCAGCCACCCAGCTGGGAAAGTCGGAGTCGGAGCCAGGTGAGGAGAGGGTTCATGAAGAGGCGGGACAGTGGTGATACAGAAGATGCAAAGGGATTGATCAAAGAAGTAAATATTTTGAGAACAATGGGATGATGGGAGCCAAGTTTTCCATTGTCAAAAATGAAAGGACAGATATAGTAATGGAGAAACCAGACAAACCCTATGGTGTTGGATTGGAATTGGAATGGTTTTTGTTTAATATAAATAGATATAATGTATGTGTAAGCGTATTATGTATGTATATGAAAAACATATATTCCCTATATCTGCCCACAGAGAGCAAATGGGAGCAGAGACATTCTAAAGCAAGGAGCCCATTTAGCACTCAGATCTTAGATTCTTAGTGCTAAGAAGCCTGGCAAAGACCATCTTACTCAAGTAAATCAGAGAATGAAAGTCAACATCACAAGTAACTGAACAAATTGAAGTTGTGCACCACCTGATAGTATGCAATGGGAGGAATACAGGATCACTGCCATGATATTCCCGCCAAAGTGCATAACTTGAATCTACACATGAGAATACCTCGGACAAACTGCAATCAAGGGAAATTTTACAAGATAACTGGCCTTTTATCATCAAAAATGGTCATGAAGGTCAAGGAAAGACTGAGGAAATGTTCCAGACTAAAGGAAACTAAAGAGGGATGAAAAACAAAGGCAAGGTGTGATCCTGGCTTGGACTCTTTCACAAGAACAATGTTGGGACGATTGGTGAAACTTGAATGGGGTCTGTGGGTTAGACTGTAGTTAAGTGTCATTGTCAATGGCCTGGTTTTGATGGTCACGTTGTGGTTTTGTAAGAGAATGTTGTTGTTTGTAGAAAATACACACAGCAAAGTATTTGCGTGGGTGACAGGGCATATTGCTAACAACATGCTCTTAAATGGCTCAGGACAAAAAAATTCTTTGTGCTAGTCTTGCAGTTTTTCTGTAAGTTTAAAGTTATTTCAAGATAAAAAGAAAGGAGGGACCGGCTCCATGGCCGAGTGGTTCAGCTCACGTGCTCCACTTCAGCAGCCCAGGATTTCACCAGTTCGGATCCTGAGTGCCAATATGGCACCGCTCATCAGGCCATGCTGAGGTGGCATCCCACATGCCACAACTAGAAGGAGCCACAACTAAAAAAAATATACAACTATGTACTGGGGGGATTTGGGGAGAAAAAGCAGAATAAATAAATAAATAAATAAATAAATAAATAAATAAATAAAAAGGAAAAAGATCTTGTTTTAACCACTGATCCAATGGGGGGAGAAAGAAACACAAAACTGCACAGGTACAATTCGAATCTACATTTCTGTGTACCTGTGTACATACTTCAGTATAAAATAATTGTCAACTTTTAGAAAGAATGAGTTGATGTATTTCTAGGAAGAAAGGAGTGTCAGGCACGGAAAGTCAATCTGTGATCACCCGTACCAGTAATCCATATTATCCATTCTAGTGTAATTCCAGACACTTGTGGCACACCACTCCTGCTATATTGATTCAATGCATGTTCTGTATTCTGGAGCATGGCACCCTTCTTTGCAGAGTATTGCTTCTGCTTCCGCTGTGCCTTCAGCAGATTGCCCCAGCACTCTTATCAGGCAAGATTCCTCTTGCATCAAGTACAGCATAGGATATGACCATTAGTACCAGGGTCATGGGTCTAGCTCCACAATTCCTTTGCTGTAAAGTGGGCCCCTGGTCTGATTCAGTCAGGTGGGATCCCATGATAGTGCATCTTCATGGTGCTGGCTGAGACCCTCTGGGCAGGAAAGGCAAACCCATACCTGGGATATGTGTCTGTTCCTGTGAGAATGAACTACTGGCCCTTCCAGGATGGAAGGGATCCAATGTGCTCTGGGCCTGCTTTAGGCTTCACTCAAAGCTGTCAGTCCTTCATGCCATAGACTGAAACAGTATCCCTAAGGTGTATAATATGCTCACTCTAGAACCTGAAGAGGCCCACCAGGTGGAATGCTTCCTTCTTTGTGGCTGTTGTAAGACACCCATAATTTGTCTTTTACTTTGGAGGGCAGTCATCATGCCCCTGACTGGACTCCTAAAAATATTATGCATGTATAAGGCCCTGAATCCTCACAGAGCTGCCTCTGAAGCGCATGTGTCTTACCAAGGTCTCCAGTGTGCTATCCACTCTTGTTCCTCTGGCCCATTAACGTAATGTCATCAACGCGATGGGTCACTGTGATACTCTGCAGTATGTCCAGATGTCCAAATCTCTTCAGACTATATTATGACATATGGTAGGAGACATAACATAACCCTGGGGTAAAACTTTAGGTGTATATTGTTCTCCATTCCTTGTAAACGCAAATGCTTTCTGTCCCTTTTTTTTCTGATTGGAATAGTAAAGAACGCATTTACCAAGTCAATGATTGCATAGCACACACCTGAGGCCAAAGTAGCCTGCTCTAGCAAATATGCCACCGCTGGCACAGCAGCTGCAATTAGGGCTGGAGTCCCTGGGTGAGCTCGTGGTAGTCTACAGTCACCCTCCAGGATTCATCTGGGTTCTTGCAGTGGTGAGAAGGGTGACTTAAAAAGAGATGGGATGGGCGGCCAGCCCAGCGGCATAGTGGTTAAGTTCGCCTACTCTGCTTCGATAACCTGGGGTTCGTAGGTTCAGATCCTGGGCTCATCAGACCTAGCACTGCTCATCAAGCCATGCTGTGTGGCATCCCACATAAAATGGAGGAAGATTGGCATAGGTCTTAGCTCAGTGACAATCTTCCTCAAGCAAAAAGAGGAAGATTGGCAACATATGTTAGCCCAGGGCCAGTCTTCCTCACAAAAGTTAAAAAATGAAATAGAGAGAGGGAGATGATGGAAACCAGCATCCCTGCATCCTTAAGGATGGAACTAATCTCTGTTTTCTCACTCCCAGCACTTTTCTATGTTGATCCCTAGGAGTAAGCCAATCCCAATTATACACTCAGGGACTGGAAAATGACCATCAAGTGGGTCCAAGAGCCTGGTGGACCCACTGTAAGCCAAACCTAAGACAGGATTCCACTTATTACCGGGCCCCCATCTGCCTCCCAAGCTCTAATGGGGAGGGGACAGATGATACTTCAGGTCTCTAGTACCAGTGTCAACACAGAACATGTGTCCAACAGACCTTGATATGGCTGGGTATTCCGCCTTTCCCAGTACAGTTGCCCAAGCAAATGGCCACAGGTCTCTTTCGGAAAGAACTGGGGGAAACATTAGCATGGATTCTTGCTTAGGTATTGAGGGTCCTTCCTCCCATGGACCCAACCACCTCTTCAGTCATGGTCTGAAAACTAGCTCAAGTCCAGACAGTGGGCAAGGGATTGTGATTTTTTTATTGGGGCTATTGCCTTCAGTCTTTAGTCATCTATCCTAAATTTCTTCTGCTGGTACAAGCTAAGTGGTGTCCTTGACCATTGCCCGTCTATTTTGCCTCTAGGGACGCTTTGCTCTGTTAACTGTCTCCATCAGTCTCCGTGGGCCAGGTGTTCCCGGCTGCCACTCCAACCTTACCAGCCGCTGTGATTGCTGTGATTCTCCAGCTTCTGGAAGTTAAGCACTACCACCTGCCTTTATTGTTTCAGGGTCCGATTATCCCCATTGCTATCAGTAAACCAAGTTCTGTAACCGTCTCTTCTATCACCATCCCTAACCTACAGAAGAGAGCCACCACTTAATTAGAGATTCTGGTGGGCCTCTCACCAGCAAATTCTTTATGGCTTTGGTAAATAGCGTGTCTTTTGGTTCTTTCCATGGAACATAATTATTTGGCAGGCCTTCTAATTATCCGTAGTCCATCTGGCATACCCACTTCCTTGAGTCTTTTAATCCCACCTCTATCACCTTCCTTAGCTATTCTAACATTTAAGCTCCCTTTCACACAGGTCATCGCTCTTTTTAAGCTCTAGGCCCTATCCTAGTGATGAATTTGTGCCATCTCCTGGTCCTTGCCAGGACATTGAATCCTGTAACTCAAAAGAGAGATCCCAAGTCAATAAACTCTTCCCTTTCCAGTTTTAAGTTCCTTCTGCCTTCATCAAGCACCCGCAGAAGCCAGTTCCACGTGTGTCCCCTCTGGCTCCTGCTAGTACATGCTGGCTGGGCCTTGCCACTCCTATGGGGCATAGTCCCTTTCCTCCCTTAGCAGGCCCAGCACTTCCATAGCTGGGTTACCCCGCAGCTAACCTCATACAGGCCTGCAGGCTGGGAGGGGAGGGGGCAGATCCTGAGGGGGTACCTGTTGCTTTTGGGGGGACAGTTTCGGCATTGTCTTCCAGCAGAGAGGGAGTGCTGGCTCCTGCTACGGAGGAGTGGGCCACTTCTGCAGGCTCAGAAGATTCAGGGGAATTTGTAGAGCTAAAATCTTCAGGAATGGCCAGCCTGATGTCTCCATTCCATGTGTCAGAATCCCAGGTTTTTCCAATGAGGACCCTGACTTCAGCGTAACAGATCTTCCTTAGTTGGGCATTTAACCATCTTTAAAATCAGTCATTCACACTATTAAGTCCTGGGCTTTGTCCTCACCTTCTCCACTCTCCCACTGCAGGAGGTGTGGGCTTCTTTGTATGAACCAAAGACCCTCTGGTTTTCATAACTGGCTTTCACTTTCCTGTTACTGGCCCTAAGTTGTTCATTATCCAGTAGCACATCCGTGGAGCTTAGTA